>NW_024543079.1:2145625-2781250 GCF_018167655.1 Microtus oregoni
GCAGGGCAGCGCAGAGCAGGAGCCCCCTGCCCCCTCCCAATCAGAGCAGAGCTGCTCTTTCTGGAATTAAACTTTCTCATAACTGGTGCAAAGTTAAACTGCAATACTAGAGGAAAATACCACTCAGTGCCAGGGGAGGCAGGGGACTGCCATAAAGGAAAGGATGTGGCGTTGGCCTGGAGGGCCTGAAGCTGAGGCCTCTATCCATGAGGCTTCAGGCACCTGTGTTAGGCCAGGTAAGGCCTCTGATGGGGGGGAGGAGGCAGGCATTTGCACCAGCTGAGATTGACTAAAGGCCAGATGAGAAGGGCACCAGCCAGGAGTGAGGGCCAGAGGTTGGGTATTCATTTTCTTTTGATGTGGATGTTGAAATAGGGTCTTGCTCTGTACCCAGAGCTGCCCTCATTCAAACTTGTAACAACTCTTCTGCCTCAGCCTCCTCAATGCAAGATTAAGGTATAAGCCATCAGCTCAATTCTGGGGCATCAGTTTCAGAACGCCAAGGAGAGGTACCAACTGGCAGTGCAAACACATGAAAGAGTGATGATCTTAGCATGGCCAAAGACAGAAACAACACAGGTTTCCACTGAGTTTCAGACTCCTCAGGCCACCCTAATGCAGGACAAATAAGGAGCCGTGCCCGTTACAAAATACCGCCCAAGTAAAAGGGTCAAAGCCACACTTAAAAAAAAATGTGCTAGACCCAGGCAGTGGTGGCATATGCCTTTAATCCCAGCACTCAGGAGCCCCAGAACTCTGAGTTTAAGGCCAGCAAGATCTACAAACTGACTTAATAGGACAGCCAAAGCTACAAGAAACCCTGTCTTGAAGACCAAAACCAACCCCCCGCCCCCAAAAAAAAGAATGCACTAGAAAATGTATTGGGCCTTATGGACATGTGACTTATACATTTTTATTTTTTATGAAATGTTTGCACAGGTTAAAGGCTGGACACGTAAGTGATTTCTAGGACTAACATACTTTTTTAGAGAAACTTGCCATGAGCTGGAGAAGACCCAGACTCACGGGGAGGGATCAGCCAACAGCAGAGTGTGCTGTTCAGAACACAACATACACAGCTAAAGCCAACCCCTCAGAGATCACAACTATTAGGTGGGGAAAAGTCCAAGACCCTTCTGTCACACTGTGCCAGGCATACTTAGGAGCAATATGTGCTCCCAGGAAACCAGTCCCCTCTGGCCTCAGTGGCCCCTCCTTGCTGCAGCACTCCCAGGCAGGCCTGTCAGGAGCAGTCCATCAAACCTTCCCTTCTGGTGTTCCCATCCTTTGACAGGTGAAGTGATAGATGCCAAGCCAGGAAACACATGCCTGTGTGAACTAGCATTTTACCAGCTAGTTTAGAGCAGGTCCCCAAAGACACCTTGGCCGGTTGGGGTCACCAGCAGAAGCTCAGACCCAGGCAATGTCTGGTGAAGGAGAAGTTGGGCCATTTGTGGGTACAGGAAGAGGGCGATGAACACTGAAGTGACAAATCAAATTGTCACAGGCTGCCTGCCAGGCCTCCTGCGAGTAGGGCTCAGTGGAACCATCAGGAAGTGGAGCGCTGCTTCCCAGAGACTTATCCAGTCACAGCCTTGGCTGCTCTCAAGTGCTGGTGGGTAGGGAGTGCCTGTCCTGTGTAGTGTCATGGCCTCTCATGAGGGGCTTTGTCTGAAAACTTAAGAAACAGCGGGGAGGGCAGTGACACTGCCTCTAAAAGTTGCTATCTTGTGCAATGTGATCCCCAGGGAGAAGAATGACACCAAGTTCATGCTTGTCTGTGATGAGTCACCTGAGCTCCACAGCCCTCATGGCAGCACTACTCGTGAGAACCTAGCAAAGCACTTAAATCTGCACTAGGCTACCAAAACAATCATATATTTCAGAAACAGGTGTCTCTGTAGACCAGAGGCAACCCAAGATGCCTACACCTGGGAATCCAGAAAGTATGGAGGCCATGCAGATGCCCTAGGCACGGCCTGCCACTGTTCTCCACTCCTAGAAACTCCAGCCTGATGGCATAGTCTTTGGGGCTCAAACCTACTTCCTGCACCCCAAATGTAGCCTGTACTCTTTAATCCCTTAGCATCAAACTGATTTTAAGGAATAAAGAAGGGGGGATGAAGGGAGAGAGAGAGGGAGGGGAGGAGGAAGGAAGGAAGATGGCCTCCAGTGGCTTAGGAGTCTGGGAAGGGGTCTGCAGACACAATCCTCCAGGCAGAACTCCAATGATGCTGACTCATAAGAACCATTGCCAAGTGAAATCCTATGGCAGTAACAGAACCCCTCAGGTACACGGTAGCGGTTACAGCTGCGTGCAGGGTGTGTACTGTAACCTCCACTCCCTGCACTGTTTCTACAGGAAAACACAGCCAGAATGCCAACCAATGTCTGAGCTCCTGGGGCGTGACACATCTGTGGATGAGAACTGTCTGGACTTGCATGCATGGTTACCATTCTGACCCTATGCCAGCTGAAAAAAATCCATCTGAATATTGTTTTGTGAACTGATCCAAGTAAGATTTAAAGTGCTGTGCAGCAAGTAATAGATACAGAGCCCCACAGGTCAGGTATCCCATGACACTAAGACCTGGCACAGCTTTCACCAAAGCCTCTCTCAGCACAAGGCTATTTAAAATCTGTTTCTGAAGGTTGCTATCATCCCCTGTTCGGCGTTTCCTCGTCTCTGTGGCAATAAGCTCTGCTTGCTTCTGTCATCTCCTTCAATGGGCACTACCAGGGTACAGAGAATCCCCAAATACAGAGGCAGACAGAAGTCATGACAGACCAGAATGACAAAAAAGCATCTTATGGCTAGCCTGCAGCCGGTGAGGCACTACTGGATACACTCAAGGAGAAGTCACAGAGCTGAGTTACCATGTCCATGGCTAACATCACATTCTTGTGTTCTTACAGGGAAGCAGCCCTAACATCCTCCATGTCTGTAACTGCTAGTGGTCACAGCAGTGGCCACAGGAAGGGGACAACAGCAGAAAAAGGGGGACTTTAGGTAGGGCACCAGGGCTTAGGCACAACCCAGCCCGGCTTCTATGTGGGCCCAGTGACAACACTGTCCTCAAAAGTTCAGTTCTCATCTCTTCCACCTCTGCTTCAGCCTGAATCCTAAGGAGGGCTCTTCTAGGCGTCAAAGCTCTGAGGATTCAGAGGCTTGGTCTTGTTGGCCAGGCACATGAGCAGAGCGGATAATGTCTGCTCCCTTCGTACTCAGCTACTCTAAAGAAAGGAGACCCGAGGCTCTAGGGCAGCAGCACATTAGAGGCTGCCCGCCGGCAGGGAAGAGCACCTGCTCTGTGCCCACTGATCAAGCTGCTCTCCTCTGTATCAGGTATTCACGAGGAGTTCTGCTCATCCCAAAGGCAGAAGACAGTAAGGGCCTTTGTTTCAAAGGCAATCATATAGGAATCCCCTTGTTTCAAATGCACTGCGGCTCAAGCACCCTGAAAAACCTCCTACACTGGAGTGCCTCACTGGTTAGACAGCTCACCCTCCCCACCCCCCAACAGAGTAAGGCTTTCCAGCTTGTCATAGGCCTTCCCTCTCCTCCATTCACTTCACACCACTCATTTCGTAAGCCCTGGGGAAAGAAGTCCAGAACTGCCAATCACCGACTGGTCTTCAGGACTGGACAAGGACAACACTTCAAGAAAGGAGAGAAGACTTCGAATGCAGATAAACACCTCGCCTGCCCAGAGCTTTTTTGCTGGGCACTTTTTGGCAAGATCAAAATCTCAGGAAATACCAAAACAAATGAAAAAGCAGAGATAACATAGGCAAAATGCTGAGAACACACGCCTCCCTTCTCACTAGCTTTTCATGTTTAGAAGATGCCCGGCTACAAAACTCATATGCTAAGGGAGCTGCTTCCTGCAGGCTGACAGCCTGACTCAGTCCCTCCACTTCCTCTCAGCTCAGCGCAGCTCCCACCACTGCCATCTCTCCCTGGGCCAGCGCCCTAGAACACAAAGCTGGAGTGGCAGCGCCTGTGTGTGCCAGGGGCGTGCAAAAGAGGAACATCAACATGGCCTAGATGGGCCCTCTGAGCTGAAGTGTAGGCACATGCAAAGTTCTGTGAGAGTCACCAACAAGTGTATATAGAAAGGGTTTCTAAGCTTGGTAGGGGCTAAACTAATAATATGCATGTACATGAGAAAAAAACCACACAGAACACAGGAGTAATCCTAGGCCTCCCTGTTGGCCCAGCACCCAGGAACTTTCTATGTGCTACCCCTGAGAGACACAAACCACAGAGAGACTCGTCAGTAAGTAACCAACCATCAGTCACATCACAGTCACACTGATGCTGTAGGAGGAGCCAGGCACCCAACACAGATCTGTGAAAGAGCAGTCAGAGGGGGTGCAGGGAGAGATGCCTCAGGTGCACCTGGGAGGAAGAACGAGAATTCTCTCCAGGGAAGGCAGACAGCACATGCAAAGTTTCACAGTGACAGAATCAGTTCAGGACAGGACAGAGCCTTCGAAGTTGCACCCAATATGGGGAAGGCAGAGCATGTTGTGTCCAGTGCTCTGAATTCAAGGCCTCCAGTATTTAAGGGTAAATATATATGAGACAGAGATGGGCAGTGGCTGGGGCAACATCGGGGAGTTAAAGAACAAACAGGGACACACTTAGGATTCAGGCCCAGGATAAACCAGAGAGGTAGAGATTTTTAAAAAAAAGAGAAAGAAAGCTATGGGAACCAAAAACAATGTTCAAGAAGTTCTGGGGCGCTCTCTCAGTGCTACCCACATCCATGAGGAGTACAATGCCCAACCCCACAGTGACAATGGTCAAAACCACAACAGAGCAGAGCATAATGACCTTTAATCCAAGCACTTGGAGGCACAGCAGGGGCATCTCTGTGAGTTTGAGGCCAGCCTGGTCTACAGAGCGAGTTCCAGGACAGCCAGGGCTACACAGATTTTGTTTCAAAACAAAAACAAAACAAAAAGAAAAAAGAGAGAGGGGCAGAAGAACTGAGAGACAGAGAGAAAGACAGAGAGAGAGAGAGAGAGAGAGAGAGAGAGAGAGAGGAAGCAGACAGAGGTCAACCACACTAAATGGTGCTCAATCAGGATGTGAAGCATCACGGGTGAGAAAAGCGGAAGATGGCTAGCACAGAGGATCTCTGTGTCAGACATTATGTCAGTGGCTTGGGAACATGAAGCTCAGCTTCCCTGTGCCTGGGAGTAACTGGAAGGTGAACAATGGGTACAGTGCTAATTTACTGCAAAATCTACCTGCAGCTACAGGACTCAGGAAGGTGAGGCAGGAAGGCCTGTGTTTAAGGCCAACCTGGGCTACAAGTCCAGATGTGGAAGGAAATGTGAAACATAAAGTTCCCAGGACACTGACACAGCAGTCTTGAGAGGGAGACAAGACAGACCCTGAGCCAGGTAAAGTGGAGGAACAAAGAATGATGGGAAGAGCACGCTTAAAATCCAAGCAGCACAAGCAAGGCCAGGCTAAACTCCCAGCCCAGCCCAGCAACTCAGAAGAGCCCCAAACCACGACTGTGGGCAAGCGCACACACCCGCACCTCTCCAACCCCAAGGGGTTTCCCTCTCCTTTCAGAGAGTAATCAAGGAACTGGGCTGCAAGGCAGAGCTTGTACTGTGCAAGCCCCATTGCTCTCCTGAAGGCGTTTGTCTAGTGCCAGTGTTGGCCCACGGACAGATGTGTCTCCGCAAACAGGTCCACAGGCATGGGACTATGAACAGTTTCTCTGCTCTACCACATGAGCTAAGATAACTACTCAGACATACATGTGAAGGCACAGTAAAACCAGACGGAGACAGCTACAACCCAAGTCACTTCACCTTGAAGACAAAGCAGCACTGCTTGTTCTAGGTTGTTGTCCACCAGTAGGGAAAACCCTCTCTGAGGTCTTCAAGCAATTAGTAATCAGCCATTTGCTTCTGTTCTGAGAATGCATCTTTGTGTGTAACCCAGACTGGCCTCAAACTCACAATCCTCCTGCCTCAGCCTCCCAAGTGCTGGGGCTACAGCTGTGTGTTCTCATGCCTAGTGCAGGAATTGTTTTTTAAAAACTACTTGTACTGGCCGAGGATATGGCTCAGTGGTAAAGCCTGGCATGCAGAAGCTATGGGATTCATTCTTGGCACTGCATGCTTGTGCACAGACACACACACACACAGACACACACACAGAGTGTGATGTGCTCTGCGGCTTCTCATACACATAAGCTTCATAACCAGAATTAAAAGAAGGAAAGAAGGGCTGGGACTACACCTCAGTGGTAGGACACTAGCCTCGCATGAGAGGCCATGGGTTCAATTCCTAGCACCACCAACACCCCCAAAGTAAACAGTCGAGGCTTTCAGAAGGATAGTGTCTGTAGATAATTAGCTTTGACTGTTTCTATGTGGTCAGGAGTTTGATGACTGTAAATAGAAAACTGGCAGTAAGCACTAAGCTATCCACAGCTACTTGAGATAATTTTTGTTTTTAAATTTACTTAACCACAAGTCTCACAAGTTGTAATCCTATGTGAAGGGTTAAATGCCTAAACATCTGTGACTCAGCCATCCAAAGTGAGATAACTCTATCTAAATTACAAAAGTAGGAGATTGGGGAGAATGCCCAGTATATAAAGGCACTTTGACACCTAGCCTGACACCCTGAACTTGATTCCTAGGCTCCACAGGGCAGAAAGAGAACCAACTCCTGCAAGTTGTTCTCTGATCTTCACATACATATGACAGAGACACACAGAAGACATGGACACACACAGACACACAGATACAGACATACATACCCAAATACAGAAGCAGAAAGAGGGCTAGGGATAGAGCTCAGGGGTAGAGTGCTTGCCTAGCATGTGTGAAGCTTGAGGTCCAACCTAGAGCACTGTAATAATAGGAACAACAACAAAATAGATGGTTATAATTGATTTATTTTTATTTGTTTATTTATTTATTTTTTGAGGCAGGGTTTGTCTGTGTATCCCTGGCTGTCCAGGAACTTGCTCTGTAGACCTGGCTAGCCTTGAACTCGGAGATCCGCCTGCCCTGGAATGATCTTAAATCTTCTTACAAGGTACTATACTTGAAAGTCACTCAAAGAAAAACCACGTGGATAACAAGAACTACTAGTAAACAGACCCTATGATAGGAGAAGCCACCCAACACCATTAAAAATATCCCTTAAAACCCACAAACACCTGAGACCTTTACTCACAGTGCCTGCTGCAGACTAAGGGCCGACAACACTCGCACCTTCAGTGTACTCTTAGGAAAAAGACAGTCAGTGTCTGAAGTCTGTTTACTTCTTTTGCAATAGGAACTTGCATACCCCAGGCTGGCACTCACTGTAGAGCTGAAGCTCCTCCTGCCTCTACTTCCCCAGCACTAGGATTCTACGCATGTGCCACCACACTTGCTTCATGCAGAGATGGGGATCAAACCCAGGGCTTTATGCACACTAGACTAGCTAATCCTCAGGCCCTGATTCTTCCTGGGAGTAGCAGGAGAGGCTACTTTATCACAATGGACACTGGTGCCCTGTTTAGTAATGTGCCGTCTTTAAATGCCAGCACCTCTATTATGTCACCCCAACAGAGGGGACAGATAAGAAGGCATTTGTGTGTGAACACATAAGGAAAGACAGGAGTTGTTCTCCACTTGGATTCCTAGCTCTCATGGGAGCAGAGTTCCTTTCACTGTGATCTGGGACTCTGTCACCTGGACTACAAGCTCCTAAGGGCAGGGAGCTTCCTGCCCAGCACTGCCTATCACAGAGCATGGGGGCCCAGCAGCTGGGGCACCTGACAATGAGCTAAGCTGACAGTTGGGGGCTTAGAGCTAGAAGAGCACCGCCGAGAACACCAGAGTCCTGAGGCTGGCCCTGAGCTGAGACTGTGCCATCTGCCCAGTGGTGCAGAGTGCTCCAGTGCGGAACTGGTTTTGTCCTTCAGGAATTCTGCTTTGTGAGGGAAGGTACAAAGCTCAGAACAAAGAACCAACTGTTTCACAGTGTGAAGAACTGCCAATAACGATGGTTTGTTTTTTCTTGTTGCACACACACATCTCTATGAGTTACAGGTGTTCCAGAGAAAGCTTGTCCCATAATTTGCTTGAGGGGACTGTCGTTGCTTTTACTACTCTCTCCATGCAAGTCTTCCAAGACTGACTTCACCCTTGGACAGAGGGGACAGACTGGAGAAATCATTAAGCACAAATACTTGACACACAGCACTCTACCTAACAAGCCACGGAGCCAGGCATTAAAACAAGCGTCTAGCATTTCTCAGCACAAACAAACTTGGACATACTACTCTTCCCACAGGGCCCATCGAATTTAACTGCCCACTGGTCACCAAACATGATTCTTGGAAGTCAAGCACAGGACTACAATCCCAGCACCGGGGAGGCCAAGGCATAAGGAGATGTAAGGCCATTCTGGGTTACACAAGGAGACTATAAAACACACCACCACATGCACACAGAAAAAGTTCTTGGAAACAGCTGAACATAGGACAAAAATAAAATCACACTCAGTTGTCTGTGTTGGAAAAACAGTGATGATGGCTTCCAATTTCCTTTAAAGTAGCAGGGACCTGAGGATGAAGGGAGGCTGGCAGTGAAGAGCCACTGCAGATAGTGGTCTTTCTCCGTATTGTGCAGTCAGGGGATCTCCCCTTGGGCCACCTTCACCCCTCTACTCTGATTTTGTTAGTAACACCATACCAACCATGTTCCAAACCAAACACCGTGCCAGTCCCAGCACTAACAATGTACTTAAAGAACCCCAACCTGCCATGACTCGAGGCCCCAAGGACTGGCAGCACACAGCACCAGGGACAACGTAAGCCCACGGGACTGAGACAAAGTGAAGACTGCAGACACGTCCAACCAAAGAAGCAGTGACCCTTGGCTCCAGGACCAGGGCCAAGGTAGTTCACACAGCAGGACCCTGGTTCTAAGGCATATCATGCTTCCCCCATAGCCACATCAAAATATAACCCCTAATAGGCTCCTTTTTCTTTTTAATTTTCCAGATAGGGTTTCTCTGTAGTTTTTGGAGCCTGTCTTGGAACTAGCTCTTGTAGACCAAGCTGGCTTCAAACTCACAGAGATCCACCTGCCTCTGCCTCCCGAGTGCTAGGTTTAAAGGCCTGCACCACCACCAACTGGCTAGGCTCCTTTTTCTAAAAATAGTGCAGACCGACAAATGACTGTGGGTAGTCAATTAGTGACATCTAGGTAGGAGGTTACAAAGTCAGGCAAAAGTCAGCTCTACAATCCAATCATCCTGATGACCCAGGGAGGCTGTGCACGTGGAAGCTCAGGCAGTGGCCACACTAACAGTAACTGGAAAGATGGACTGGAGTCACTGGGGAGCTGGTGAAAAACACTGAGGCTCTATGACCCAACGGTCTTCCACAAACACTCCTTATTACAAACCCTGTGTGAAGGCACTGCACAGAACCTGGGCTCAAAGAGAACTCAGACGGTGGGTGCTGTGCCGAATAAGGCAGAATGAGGCTGGGGTCTGATGACAAAACCCAACAATTGCAGCGTCAGACACAAGAATGTCAAAAGCAACTTCACTCACATTCATTACATTTAGGAATTTATAAAACATACTGATTTACAACCTCAAAGGACATCTTATTTCTAAGGATGAACAAAAGGTTCTTATGGTTCTAACTGGGGTATTGTGAAATTTTAAAGTTTATGTCCCTCTTGGAGATGAGCAGGATCACAAAGCAGCCATAGTGATACCAAACCCAGGGTAAGAACACAAAGTCTCCATTCTTCCAGAAATGCCAGACCTCTTCTAATTCAAATGACTACAGTTGGGGGCAAAAGATGCAGGCTATGCTGTCAGGCTGTGGTTGTTCTCAGCCTGCATGCCACAGATTGGACCCCAGGTAACTCCTCAAAGACCCAGAGCAGCCTGTGTGGGAACCTGATCTCATTGTCTCTTATCTTTGGGAGTGCTTGTCCTGCGTGGATGGTGAAGGAGAGCCTCACAGCCTGGGACTAAAGCTTTGGCACGCAGAGTCCTGCTAAGAGTAACCAGAACCAAAGACAAACAATGCCTATAATGCGGAGGAGGCTGAGGAAGGCCTCTCAATCAGTCAGCAGAGTCTCTGAGTGGCACGCTGCCTTTGATCCCCTTGGCAAAAGCTGCATACTTCAGACAAAGAGCAGAGCTACTTGCTGGGACAGGAGGGTGTCACTGGGCAAAGGAGTCGGTGTGGAAATAATCTCCCCAGGCTCCCACTTGCAGCTGCCCCAGAGCACCGAGAAGGCAGCTTCTGAAACAGAGCCGAGGGCAGAACACAGGCAGTGCCCTGCATTCAAATGTGTCTCTAGAAAGTGAGCCTTAATGGTGAAGGCCATAAAACGAGCCGTGAACAAGAGACTAAAGTTAGCATAGACCACGGATACTCATCACTTCCTTTATGATCTATAACACCAGCAGTAAAGGCATTTGCAAAAGAAAGATGAAGGGACGCTTGGCTCTGCCCCTCCTCTGCCCAGACGGGCCTTGGCCCCTGGACACTGAATGGACACTGCCAAGGGTGGCAATTCGCTGATGTGAAGGTGAGCCAAGGGCAGCCATTAGAGCCCAGTTTGCCCTGAAAAATAAAAAGCACGTTTCACACAGTTCTTCAGTGGTTAGAGAACCGCCACCCCATCACACTTAAGACAGGAAGTTGTGGAAGACAGCCCACACCCATCTCCAATTGCGTGGCAACAGCAGCTGGGGAATGCCATGTTCCTTTACCTCCCTAGGCCTGTCTACTAAGGCCGGGCACTCCCACCTTTCAAAAGCAACACCTTCCGACAGCTTGACTGAGAAGACCATAGTGGCTGCCACTAAGGGGTGGCGCAAGTTGCAAAAGCGGACTGGCTGAAGAGCAACCCTTCATGAAAAGCCACTTGCTTGTCAACCTTTGGCTTCGAATGGTGATTCCCTTTGTTCCATAATTGCTTTGATCAATTGTGTGATACGTTTATTTGGGATGAAGAGAGGTGGTTCAAGTTCACAAAGAATAAAGCAAGAAGACAGAGCCTGCTGTCTGCTCCTGGCCAGCTTCAACGGTGTCAGCCAAACTGGCAAAGCATTCCTACTAGCAGAGAGAAGAGCAAATGTGGGCAGTCCTCTGCACTGTAACAGACTACATACTGCCTGAGGTGCTGATGCTTCTAGGATTTACCCGTGAGAAACACAGGAAGACTGGAGTGGTATGTTATTTGTATTTTGATAAAGAAATCTTACCTGAAGACCAGAAGCAAAGCTAAAGCCACTAGAGGTCAGGCAAAGGTGACACACACCTTTAATCCCAGGATTTGGGAGACGGAGGCAGAAGGGTCTCTGTGAGTTTAAGGCTACCCTGGACTAAACAAGATCAATGCAGAAACAACTCCAAGTGGTGGTGGCTCACACCTTTAATCCCAGCACTAGAGGGAAAATGAGAGGAGAAGCTTTGTTTGTTTAGTCTGGAGTCGCCAGCCTTGTTAGAGGTAAGAATTCTCTAGTGGCCTGACTGCTTTGCTTTTCTGGTTTTTGGGTTGAACCCTGATTTGCCTCTGGGTTTTTATTATTTGTGCTACAGAAGACACAGTAGCTAGTGCAGGCATCACCTGGCAGCCAGCCTACCTGGCACATCATGCTCTTGAAGTCAGAACACTCAATTCTAAAATAGCACGAGTAGCCGTGGACCAGTCTGCACTCTCCACGTCTCTAGTGTGCTTCTTCCGCAGAGAGACCCTGGTATATGAGTGTTCACTGTCCAGTCCAAGGTAATGTGCTAAAATCAGACCACAGCCGATAGGCTTCCACGGTGTAAGTGGTTGCTCACGTACAATAAAGTGGATGCTGTTCCTGAAACTGTCTCTGGAGTGGTCCATCTCCTTGCCCTTTACCAACCCATGGACATTGCTGTCTTGTCAGGGACAGGCTGGTAACACCAGCAATCTAGAAAGGCTGGGATACCACATGACTGGGACACAGAACCCTCTGAAACCCAGCTTCAAGAAATGTTGGATTCTCAAGTTCAAGAGAACTGTGAACCTGCTGGTGAGGCTAAATCACCTGCTGTAACTAGGGCTGCCCAGAGATGTGGCCTCACGTGACTGACAGCTTCCTCCTCAGTGCCACATGGCTTCACCGACCTACAAGGTGGCAGAAGGCACAGGAGAGCAATCACAGCAGGGGCCTCACTCAAGCTGCACCAAGGAGTAATCATGGCAACACCCAAAGTAATAACTACACGCAAGAAAATGTCCTCACAGTAACACCAGGAGCTGGAGAGACAGGCCGCTCTTCCTGTAGTACAGTGCCCAGCACCAATGGCATGGTATACCTGTAACTCCAGCTGCAGGGAATACTACGCCCTCTTCTGGCCTGTGTGTGAACCTGCAACACATATGCTCACCTGCACCCAGACATGGAGAAAGAAGACAGGTACACACCTTGTTAAAAAAAAAAAAAAAAGCAGCAGCAACAGCAACCACTGGTGTTCTCTCGCAGGCCCTTCTCTCTAGAACCCAGTCACACATGTTTGACTCAGAGAGGGCCTGCTTTTGTTTATCCTTCTAGAAGCAAAAAACTCTGCTGGGATAGGAGAACAGTACACAAGTTACAAGGGGCAAACCCACAACACGACAATGCTTGGCTGGGGTGTGTGGCTTACTGACACACTCTCTCTCAGTCAGTTCCTTATTTATTCGACTGAATAAGGCTGTGCTCAGAAGGGACTCCATCTGAGATGTCACGGACATGTGCATTGCTGTAGACAACTCTGCCATGGCACGTGTCTTTCGAGCGGCCAGTCTGCTCAGAATGAACTGCAAGCTGGTGGCTGGAATTCAGTCACTATTTAAGTAAGCTTCCTCCTTGGGATGAGGTGTGCTGGGCAGTGAGATGGCCTGAGAAGTAAAGGCACCTGTTGCCAAAGCTGGTGACCTGAGTTCCATCCCCAGGACCCCAAAAGTGGAAGGGGAGAATCAACTTCCTGAGTCTGTCCTCTGACTTGACACATGGGTGAACACACAAATAAATAAACAACACTCTTTGGAAAGGAAATGGTGTGTCCATAACACTGAAAAAGAAAAAAGGCACAAGAAACTGTTTCCAGACAGAGATGTGGCAAGGAGCCCCTCTCTCTGATCAATGCATCTTCAGAATGGGACTCTGGGAGCCCAGTTTGCTGCACTCATCCTCTAGGCCAGTGCCGCCAATCAGCCACAAAAGCCACAGACACAGCCCAGGCTTCTCCCTATAAAAAAACCAACCCACCAATCAAACGAACAAAAACAACAACCCCCAAAACAGCAACAAAAAACAAACAAAAATCCAGATTTGGCTGAGAGAGGGACCTGGGGACACGAGACCATTTGGCCCCCCAGGCCCCTTTACCAGGTGGCATGGGCTTGGATATATTTCCCAGAGAAAACCAAGACCCACCACTCAGCCAACAGGCTGATGCTGACTGAGTGCACAGTGAAGGGCTGAGGTCTACCTAAGGCACTCACTACTTAGTGAGTATTGGCATCTAAGAAACGCCAGTCACAGACTGGATGGTTTCCTGAGCATTTGAAACTGCACCATCACATACAAGGCTGGACACCACTCACACATGAGAGCATGGTTCTACCTACAGTGTGACCTGTGCCAAAGTCATAGGCGTATTAGACTCAGGCTTAGACTCTAGCTATTAGGGGGAAAGGCAGCCTGTGAGATATGGCAGTCCTTGTTGCCAGTTTTCAGACATTCAAAATCTATGGACTGTCAGCAAAGGCTTGGGATGTGTCAGACATGATGGTACATGCCTGTAGTCCCAGGAATTCAGTGACTGAGGCAGGAGAGTTGTGAGCTTCGGGGCAACTTGAGCTCCATAGTGAAAACCTGTGTCAAAAATAAAGAGAATTAGGGGCTGAGGGGAGGGAAGACCAGTTGGCAGAGTGCTTGCCTAGGGGACCTGCGATTCATACCCCACCATAGGCACACTGCATAAACTCAGCACAGCAGCACACACTATGGAAAAGGGGGGGGGGGAGATAAGGGTTCAAGGTCAGTTTGATACTTAGTTAGCCTGGGATGCCTACGACTCTGTCTCTAAAGGAAGAGAAGAAAAGCCGCTGAGGTGTCTGAAGTAGAGCTGAGGAAGGGAGGCTGTGGCACGTCAGGGTGTCTCCAGAGTGAATGGTTCTGTCCAGTGGTGGGGACTTAGGTACTTTCTCCTGGAGGCCAGCAGATGTGTAAACTCTCAACTTATTCAAATGAAGCTGAGAACAGATGTGGGCTCTCTCTAAAATTACAACATAAGGGCAGCTGCCCCTCGTGCACCCCGCTTTCTTGAACTCTCAAGAGTCAGTTCCTCTGTCATTTACAGGAAAACCACCCAAGCACTGACTCGAGAAGGGTGCCTAACTGTGGCGGGACACTCACTTTCCCATGTTGCTCACTCCAGGGAGCCCTCTCAGTGAGAACCTTGAATGTCCCTTGAGAAAGAAAGAAAAAACAAAAACAAAACAAAACAAAAAACCCAAAAAACCACCAACTCTTTTAAGCTGCTAGCCACACTAGCAAGCCTATAAATTTCTGAGCCTAACCGTATGAGCTGGTGGATGTCTTCAGTTTTACAAGGGTTATTTCAAGAACAATAAGAACTTTTATTACTTAAGGTGAACTTAATGGGCAGCTAGTTGAGGTTCTTTTTATTAAAGGGAGGGAGATAAAGGAGGAGTGAAGAAACGAGGCAGAAAGACGGGAGCCACCTGGCTCTAGCTGAGACTGTAACACTCGGTCAGCCAACGAGAACATCAGATGAGGAAAAAGTTACACTCTTCCCTCGACTGACACTGAGATGCTCTAGTGAGATGGGCTGAACAACACTTGCCTTTACTGACTGGAGTCTGACAGAGAACCGTGTCTTATTTCCCAGAATTAAAATGAAGTGTGAATCACAGCACTGAGTGTGGACTTAACGGGTGTCATCAAAGTATCAAAGCAATCACACAGAAGTAACAGGCTCAGTGCTATTGTTCTGTGTTTTCAACAGGGTCTCACTATGTAGCACTGCCTGTCCTGAAAGGCACTAAGTAGACCAGGCTGGTCTCGAACTCACAGAGATCTACTTGTCTCTGCCTCCCAGATTAAAGGCTAAAGGCACGCACCATCAGACCCAACTTCAGAGCTATTAATAAAACAAGTAAAGTCAGCCAGGAGGTGGTGGTGCATGCCTTTAATCTCAGCATTTGGGAGGCAGCAGGAGGATCTCTCAAGGCCAGCCTGGTCTACAGAGCCAGTTCCAGGTGAGTCGGTGCTATACAGAGAAACTCTGTCTCGGGAATTAAAAAAAAAAAAAAGTACATTAGCAATAAATTGCAGAGTCTATGGGTGAAGAACCTGACAGGCCAGATTAGGAAGCAATCAGTTTGGGCTAGGAAGATGGCTCAGTGGGCAAAACGCTTGTTATACTGGTATGAGGACTGGATCCCCAGAACCCATGGAAAGCTGGGATAGAGAGCTGCCTGTAACCCCAGTGCCACTACATGAGATGGAAGACCAGAATCCTAGCTGAGACAGGGAGCTGCCTATAACCCCAGTGCTGCTACATGAGATAGATGGGGGACCAGAATCCTCAGAAGCTCATAAGCCAGACATCCTGGCATAGGCAGCAGCGAAACAGACAGCCTGTTATAAACAAGATGGAAGAGCAAAACCAGCACCCGAGCTTGTCCTCTGACCTCTACATGTACACTATAGCACAGATACATGCCCAGGTGCACATGCGCGCGCGCGCACACACACACACACACAGGCTGTGCACACAACAAAATAAAGGCAATCAGCTTGTCATCTCTGCAGTGTGAAGGACATGTAAGTGTAGGCTGGCTTATGGGCACTTAGAACACCAAGGTGGGTGACAGGGTGACCAAGCAATGGAAGGTAGGGGAGGGACCCTCAGAGCTACTCAAGTCAAGCACTCCGGCCTGCTCAAAACCCACTCAGGGCACCATAGGTGCAGACGTCATCTCAGAAGCAATGACTCAGACAGGACTCTGGGTTTCTATCTAGCACATGCCCAGTCTTCTTGCCAGTACTAGCTGCTGCTGGAGATGAGCACCAGTGCTGCAGGAAAGAAGGGAAGGCAAAATACACAAGGAAGGAAGGGTTCTAGAAGAGACTAGAAAAGGAAAACTGTTGGGGGCCGGGGGGTGAGTGTGGCAGCTCATGTCTATCAGAGTCCAGGCTGGGCCACACTGCAAGATGCATCTCATGAAACATCTAACAAAATCCCTAAGTGCCAGAGAGGTGGCTCAGGGGTGCAATGCTTGCCTAGAGTGCATAAGGTACCATTCCAGCACCACCAAAAGAGAAAACAAAGAGAAAAGACAATTATCTCAGTAGATTATCATCCAAAAAGCCTCCGCAGGGAGCCTCTCATCATTTCCATCTCAGCGCTCAGTATACCAGCATTTCATTCCATTACTCAAAAATACCAGGCCCCGTGGTTCCTACTAAAATGCAAACGGAGCAAGGCAGGCCAGGAGCCTAGCAAAGGGATCTGGTCCTTGAAAACCATTTGCTCTTCCCTGTTTTCCCACTACCCAGCTGCGGATCAGACACTGAATGGGTCCCACTCACTCCACAGAGCGCCCAGCTACTGTAAATGCAGTCAGGTTGGCAACCAAGGGGGTTTGTGCCTCCTGGCTCTGCTGGAACTCCCTGCTGATTTCCTACCAGCCCAGACAATTTCAAAGGTCTCACATCTCCTCAAAGTACCCATCAGAAACCTAAATTTAGTTCATACAAACCAGGCCAAGCAAGAATATTTAGGTCTCAGAGGTCACTCAAAGTCTAAGAACTTCGCCAGGGTGGTGGTGGCGCACGCCTTTAATCCTAGCACTCGGGAGGCAGAGGCAGGCAAATCTGTGAGTTCAAGGTTTGCCTGGTCTACAAGAGCAAGTCCCAGGACAGCTAGGACTGTTACACAGAGAAACCCTGTCTCATAAAACAAAATAAACAAACAAAAATATAAGAACTTCCCAATCTCCATGTCACATACCCCCACCACACAAATACATCAAAATGAATCATGGTGTATAAGTTTTTCTTTTCTACACAAACTATAAACACCGTCCCCTACCTCTGAAGTCAATGGTGTCTAAATAAACATTATTGGAAGGCATCTCCTAGAGCATGACAGCATAAGCTGTCTAGAACAGTAAGGAATTTTAGGGCATTACTGATAGATATAACAGGACTTTAACCCAGTGGGTTGTATTTTCGCATGGAGGCAGCTATAACAAGTGTCGGGGGAAGAGTGCCCCACCATACAATGCCTGCCTGTAAAGGAGTTGTCTTGCCTTCAAGTCAGGAGCTACTGGGGTGAGAGATGCTCTTCATCTGAAACAAATCATTCACTGGAAGCGGCAGAATCAAAGCCCTGACCACCAAAGGAGGGCAGTGTCCACACTCCTTCTGTACAATCAAGCCAAGTTTCCCACTAAAACATTTGCAAATTCTGAACGGTAGAAAGCAATTCTTAAGACTATTTCCATATGCAAACAACCCTGACTCTACCAGCCTAAGACAGTCCACAGCCTCAGCCACTTGTTAGCTAGCAGTAAAGTTGAGAAACGCCCAAGACTTGGTGCCTGAAGATATTTTTTTCTTAGGCTGCCACACTTTTGAGTCCCCAGCACTCAAAAGTCCACTTTACTGTTTGTTCTCTGCCCATTTGTTACAGAGTCTGTAGATCTTTTTGGTCTACGTAGAAAAGAAATTAGAATAAGGAGAAATTATTTCGCTGCTGTGCTTATGCAGTGTAAGCAAAGCCACACACTCGTTTCTAATTGTGACAAGCTCAAGTAGGACTTTGGATAATGCTGCCCTTATTTTGACACACTATCAAACATTTATTAAAACAAACAAAAATCCTTCCATTTTCTACCAATTTCTTCACTACCATTTCAACACATTTCTTTGAACTCAAAAAAATAATGGCTTGGGTAAGCTGGCCTTTAAGTGACAACACACCTTTAATCAATCCCAGCACTCAGGAGACAGGCAGGTGGATCTCTTTGAATTCCAGGGCAGCCAGAGTGTTACACACAGAAACGCTGTCTCAGGGGGGCGGGGTGGGGGGTGGGGAAACAACAACCAGCCAACCAAAAAAGGTACAACTCTAAGATAAAGAGCTACTTTTAAAATGTAAAACAGGGACATACTTCCATATCCATCTTAGAAAATACAAATATTCACACCAGGAAAGCCCATGGTGGCGGGGGGGGGGGGGGGGGGGGGGGACCTTGGAACAAGCTGTGGAGACTCTGACCTCTTACTAACTTGTGGGGGCTTAAGTGTGGTAGAGAAATTGGAGAACGAGGGAAATGATTCCAAAGGCAGCCCACGACGAGCCAGCAGCATTCTTAACACAGCCTTAACAAGGCTGAGATGTCCGGGCGGGCCACTCCGACCTAAGAGTGCACAAATGTGCTCAGATCGGTCTGTTTCAGTATTTAAGACCCAACTATCTCCACTTGGGCCAGTCGGTTTAGTGAACACCATCTGCACTCAGAATGACTGACACGGCAATTTCCACGCCATGTCATCCTGGTTTATCCTTGCACTCAATCTGATGTGGAAAATCTGCCCACAGATCTGACTCCTTAGTGGAATCCATCCAACTGTCTCAGAGACTAGACCTGGAACACAAACGCTGCTATTGATTGTTCTACTTACACAGATTACACTAGCTATAAATATCAGCCCAAAAGAAGCTGACCCACATCACAGCCCAAGTAAAAAGAACCCTGTCAAGGAATCTGGAAATCAAGGCCACCCAAAAAAAGCTTTTGTCAGTCCAGCACACCACACAGCAGCTTGAGGCTTTTTACTTTTCCAAGTGAAGCTCAAAATAGATTTCAATTCTCCAGCTGATGGGTCTCACCCGCTGCCTTTGAACCCATAAGCTGAAAGCAGAATAAACTGCCTTTACACAAGGAGCAGGATCTATTTTGCACATGCTTATTTAAGATGCTGGGCGAGTGTGGTTTTGGTTAATCCTCACAACCCCCGCACTGACATTTAATCGGAAGACTTATTTTCTTTAGAGGACTTAGTTGCTCGTAAAGACATCTTTGTGTTTTCAATTCGCTGTTTCATAGCGACAGAGAGAGAGAGAGAGAGAGAGAGAGAGAGAATCTACTTTCATAATATTTTATTTATGTACCACCAGACACCCTCAAGCAGACCGGATCTCAGAAAACAGGGCCATCTCAGCCCACGACCGAAGGATAAAAGACACTCATCAAAGAACGCGGCCATCTACAGAGCGCTAAAATCATCTCATTTCCCTGCCTGGAAGGAAAGAGTTTGGCAACCGGAGGAATGGGTTCTGTGTCCCCCTAGGTTAGTCGTCTAATCTCACGGTTTGCCGCTCCCTGTTCTGTTCAAAGAGCAAGCCTCCTTCTCTAGCAGCCCTGTCGTAATCCCCCTCTCCAAGGCAGCAGACCCTTTGGGTTCAGTCACCCCCACCTCAACATGTCTTTCTCTTCCCAACACTTGTCACCAGCTGCGATGATCTGTATTTGAGTGTCTGTTACTCCAAGCCTCTCTGGGGCAGGGTAAGACTACGGTAGCGTTCAACACACACCATCTCCGGTGCCTAGAGTCGAACAGACTCCCCAACTCACGACCAACAAATGAATGGACAGGAAGGGGTAAGGGGGCTGTCATCCTGGGGTCTCCACGACCGCACACCGAGGCCAGAGCAAAGGAAACGTGCGGGGGTGGGGTGGGGTGTTGCCGAGCTCACCTCCCTCCCTGGGAGACAAAGGAAGAGGGCCTGAGGTGGTCCGGTTCAGACAAGGAAGCAGCGGGGGTGTGGACCAGTGGGGACAAAGGGTGGCTGGGCCATGTTGGGGTCGGGGTGGGGGTGGGGGCTCAGGAGAGGACACGGTCCGCGGAAAGAAGCAGGCGGCTGTGGGAGGGGGGGCGTGCGAGCCCCGAGGGGGGTCTAGACGGCGGAGCCGCGCGACAGGGGTCTCCTGCTCCCGGAGGGCCGAGGAGACTGCGCGGCCTAGGGGGCCCCAGCTCCGCACCTGGTAAATGGCCATCCAGTTCCCGGCCTTGTCGATCTGTTCGAACTCCTTCTCCATCTCCATGGCGGGCCAGGCCGGCTGCCCACGTCCCCTCGGCCGTCCGCCGCGCTAGGCCGTGTCGATCCGCGCCCCAAGGCCCGCCGCCCGCCACCACCGCAGCCCCAGCCTCCCGAGCCGCCGCTTCTGCATGTCAAGCCGGCAGCCGGAAGTACGCACCCCACCTCGCCGTGAGCTCCGCCCTCTTTATGGAAGGGCCAATCAAATAGCGAGAGGGCTCGCCGGCACTTCCGCGGGGGCGGGGCCGGGGCGGAGCTTAGTGGAAGAGGCCAGGGCTAGAAAGAGATGAACGGCTGCGCGCGCCGCTAGCCGCTTCTCGGGTTCCGCGCTCGGGCGGGTGCGCGCCCGTTGCCCAGGCGACACCTGGCGGCGCGCCCAAGGCGCGTGGGCGGAGGCGGGATTGGCGGGACCGCGAGTTCGAGGCTCAAGCGTGCCGGTTGAGTCACGCGGCGAAGGCGTGGCGAAGGCGTGGCGAAGGTGTGGCGAAGGCGTGGTAGTTGGGGTGGTGTGGGGCGGGGGGAAGCTGCATTTCCTGTCCCGTTCTTTCTGTTTTCTCAACCCTGGTAGAACAGGCTGGCCTCGAACTCAGGGAGGTCCACCTGCCACTGCCTCCCAAGTGTTGAAATTACAGGCGTTCGCCACCACTCCGGGCTCCCCTCCGTATTTCTAACTCAGGGTTGCACTATACCAGGTTGCCTAACTTGGTGTCAGGCCAAAGATGATCCTCCTGCCTCCACCTCCCACTATACCAGTTTGGCCTCCTAACTTGCTGTCAGGCCAAGGATGATCCTCTTGCCTCCACCTCCCACATCTTGGAATCACAGGCATGTGTTGCAGGGGGATGGAAACAGAGCTCCTTGCGTGCTAGGACGCACTCTGCTCACTTGAGCCACATCCCAGCATCTTGTTTGTTTTAGACTGTGAGTCACTCTGTAGCCTGAGCTGGCCTGGAATTCCCTATGTAGCCTAGGCTGGCCTCCAGCTCATGATCCACTGGTCTTAGTCTCCCAGGTTCCATGCATGTGCCAACAACCGGCTGTCCACTTTGCTCTCGTGAAACAGGAGAATTTCATGAACATTCTACCCAGGAAGAATGAGTGAAGGGGATCTGTGCTAGTTTCCTCTCAGGAAAATCCTAGTCAGATGTGGTGGTACTTACCTTTAAACCCAACATTCCCTAGGTAGAGGCAAAGTTTGAGGCCAGCCTGTTCTACGTGATGAGTTCCAGAACAGCCAGAGTTATACAGTGAGACTCTATCTCAAAACAAATAAAAATAACAATAAAATAAAATAAAATCTTCCTTGGGGTGATGGTGGTTCACAACTGTCTGTACCTCTAGTTTCAGGCCCTCTCTGACCTCCAAGACACGGGGCACATGTGATACATGCAAACAAAACATTCATACAAATAAATCCAAAAACATTAAAAAGAAAGAAAGAGCAAAATCTCCCTGAGGAACTCATCTAGGTACAAATTCTCTGGTGTGTTCAGACTGCCCAGGGTGAATATCGAATGTTGAATCTGATTCCTAGGCTCCTTGAGGTAAAAGAATGGTGAGCTGCCGTCCTGTGGGAAGCTTGGCTGGAGTTTGGAGTTGTTACCTTGCACTCTGGGCTCAACAAATGATAAAAAGGAAGACTGCATGGGATCAGCGCCCTGTGCCCAGCGCTAGCTCCTGGTTTGGTAGAGTAAACTCCAGCTTGCTTTTGGGGTGCAAAGCCTCCGTTTCCATTGATTCTCCACAACTAGAGGCATTTTGATTCCCATCTTAGGGCTGACCACAGCCGTGCATAGAGACAAGGCAGCATTGCCGAGCTGAGCTAGCAGCTAGCAAAACATGCTTGGAATCCTAGCACTTGAGAAGCTAAGGCAGAAGGATCACCCAAAATGTGAGGCCAGCCTGGTCTACATAGTAGGTTCCAGGTACAGAGTGAAAACCCTGTTTCAAAAGGCCATGAGCAAAGCAGTCTTGCAAACAGGAAGGGAGGCTGGATTCCATCCTGACCTTCCGAGGATCTCTGGTTTAGAAACTAGGCTGCCCGGGGCCAGACTCGGGTTCTATGGTCCCATGATGTAGCCTGGGGTGGGTTCCTGGTAAGCTCTGCTCTTGGTTTTCTCCATTGTGAAAGGGAGATATGCCTACCTCGGGACGGGCAGGTGGTGGTGCACATGTTTAATCCCAGCACTCATGAAGCAGAGGCAGCTGGATCTCTGTGAGTTTGAGGCCAGCCTGGTCTACAGAGCAAGTTTCAAGATAACCAGGGCTACCCAGAGAAACCCTAAAAATAAAATATATATTTAAAAAAAGAGCATCTACCTCATAAAAGGTGGTTTGGTTCATCAGGGGCTCAGCCACTATTTCAAATAGTAGCAAATGGGTAAGTAGACAGTTTTTTTTCATGGCACACCTGCAATTTGAGGTCCAAGGACAACTTGCCAGGGGCAGTAGTCTTCTTCCACATGTGAGACCCAGGGATCAAACTCAGTTTGTCAGACTTGCCAGCAGGCAGCTGTCCCCAGGGAGCCATCCCACCATTCCATTAATCCTTGCTGGATGGAGACAGCTTCCTAATAAGCTGTATCCTTAGAAACAGAGTGCTCCCTGAAGAGAAGATTAAAGTTGACTATTCTGCTGAAAACTTTGAGACCCCACCCTTGGAGGCTGCCTAATGAAGCTGTCGCCTATGTAAACGGCTCTGAGACTCTGAGTAGGTGGGTGCCTCCTGTCCCACGGCACACATTTGAGGAGTAGCTCGGTGGAGTAAAGGTGACTCTTTCATCCCTGTGTACAGAGCTCAGCAGATGAACGAATCACGTGCCCATCCTGAACCCAAGTGCTGCTCAGGCCTGCTGGATGTCACCAGTGACTGGGAACCCCCATCCTTTTCTTTTTTGCAGTGCTCAGGGAGGAGCCCAAGGCCCCCACTGCTAGGCAGTCGCTCTAATCCTGAGCCACATACCTTCCCTTTCTTTTTGCATCGTATTTGACACCGTTTCACTAAAGTGCTTCAGCAGACCTTGAACCTTTGATCCTCCTGCCTCAGCCTCCTGCGAAGCTGGGATGAGAGGCCTGTGCCACCAGGTCCAGTCATTCACTGTTCACAAGGCCCCAGAGTTGACTGACATGGCGGTACTCCTGATGCTCGATACCCCTTCTCTGCTTCATCTGTCTCCAGCAAGCTGTCTTTCCTTGGCAGTATCCCCATACCCTTGTCTTATTTCCACATCGTCTCTTGCTCCTCCTGTCTGACAAACCTTCCTGTTTTGTTCTGTAAGAATGCTTGTCATTGTGTCCCAGATTGATGTGGCCGGTCCAGTGATCCAGATCTCCTCCCCAAGGCTCCTAAGTCAATTACATGCAAAACTGTTTTCCCAAATAAGGTCACACTGGTGATGTGACTTTTTCGGGGCCCCACTTAACCCACTGAAGTGGCAGACGATGAAATCCCATCAGAAGTTCTAACTCTAGAGGAGAGACTGAGTCTGGGGTGTCTTACGTCCACTGTCCACATACCAGCACCAGAGATGGCCGTGCCTTTCTGATGAAAACACCATGAGACTTTCTTGTTCTGCTTAGAAAAAAGCCTGGTTCAGAGCTGGAGAAATGACCCTGTGGTTAGGAGCACTTATTGCTCTAACAGAGGACCCCATCCAGTTCCCGCCACCACACAGTGACTCTCAACTGCCTGTAAGCTCTGGAGGATCCAGTGCTCCTTCAGGCATGCGTGCACACGCACACACATACACACGCGCGCACACACACTTAAACAAATGTGTGTATTAAAAAAAATAGCTGGCAATGGTGGCACATGCCTTTAATTCCAGCACTTGGGAGGCAGAGGCAGGCAGATCTCTATGAGTTCAAGGCCAGCTTGGTCTACAAAGTGAGTTCCAGGACAGCCAGGGCTGTTATAAAAACCCTGTCAAAAAAAAAACAAAAACAAAACAAACAAACAAAAAACAAAACACACCACCACCACCACCACCAACAAAAACAAATAAAAATTAAAAACAAAAAGAATAGCTATCATCCCTAGCTCTTATGCCCAGATGACCATGGTGACCTGCCCCATCTGCCTCCCCACCCTCTCTCTCCAGCACCAGCTTCCCTCTACTCTGGGTCTCTCCCCAGTACGCCTGGCTTGTTTCCACCACAGGACCTTTGTGCTATCCAATCCCCACCAGGACCCTCTGTGTATCTTCTCTCCCTTCAGGTCTCAAGCTGAGTGTCACTTCACAAGCAGGTCTGCAGCCTGCAGTTCAGGTCTCAAGCTGAGTGTCACTTCACAAGCAGGTCTGCAGCCTGCAGTTCAGGTCTCAAGCTGAGTGTCACTTCACAAGCAGGTCTGCAGCCTGCAGTTCAGGTCTCAAGCTGAGTGTCACTTCACAAGCAGGTCTGCAGCCTGCAGTTCAGGTCTCAAGCTGAGTGTCACTTCACAAGCAGGTCTGCAGCCTGCAGTTCAGGTCTCAAGCTGAGTGTCACTTCACAAGCAGGTCTGCAGCCTGCAGTTCAGGTCTCAAGCTGAGTGTCACTTCACAAGCAGGTCTCCAGCCTGCAGTTCAGGTCTCAAGCTGAGTGTCACTTCACAAGCAGGTCTCCAGCCTGCAGTTCAGGTCTCAAGCTGAGTGTCACTTCACAAGCAGGTCTGCAGCCTGCAGTTCAGGTCTCAAGCTGAGTGTCACTTCACAAGCAGGTCTGCAGCCTGCAGTTCAGGTCTCAAGCTGAGTGTCACTTGACAAGCAGGTCTGCAGCCTGCAGTTCAGGTCTCAAGCTGAGTGTCACTTGACAAGCAGGTCTGCAGCCTGCAGTTCAGGTCTCAAGCTGAGTGTCACTTCACAAGCAGGTCTGCAGCCTGCAGTTCAGGTCTCAAGCTGAGTGTCACTTCACAAGCAGGTCTGCAGCCTGCAGTTCAGGTCTCAAGCTGAGTGTCACTTCACAAGCAGGTCTGCAGCCTGCAGTTCAGGTCTCAAGCTGAGTGTCACTTCACAAGCAGGTCTGCAGCCTGCAGTTCAGGTCTCAAGCTGAGTGTCACTTCACAAGCAGGTCTGCAGCCTGCAGTTCAGGTCTCAAGCTGAGTGTCACTTCACAAGCAGGTCTGCAGCCTGCAGTTCAGGTCTCAAGCTGAGTGTCACTTGACAAGCAGGTCTGCAGCCTGCAGTTCAGGTCTCAAGCTGAGTGTCACTTCACAAGCAGGTCTCCAGCCTGCAGTTCAGGTCTCAAGCTGAGTGTCACTTCACAAGCAGGTCTCCAGCCTGCAGTTCAGGTCTCAAGCTGAGTGTCACTTCACAAGCAGGTCTGCAGCCTGCAGTTCAGGTCTCAAGCTGAGTGTCACTTCACAAGCAGGTCTGCAGCCTGCAGTTCAGGTCTCAAGCTGAGTGTCACTTCACAAGCAGGTCTGCAGCCTGCAGTTCAGGTCTCAAGCTGAGTGTCACTTGACAAGCAGGTCTGCAGCCTGCAGTTCAGGTCTCAAGCTGAGTGTCACTTGACAAGCAGGTCTGCAGCCTGCAGTTCAGGTCTCAAGCTGAGTGTCACTTCACAAGCAGGTCTGCAGCCTGCAGTTAATGCCCTGACATCCTCTGCTGCGTTTTTGCCAACTCATCTCCCAGTCTCTCCTTTCCCACGTCCCAGGCACCTGATGTTTGCTGAAAAGGGAGAGAATTCAATGACCCTAAGTGTCAGCTTTCCCCGAAGCCCTGTGGACAAAGCCACCCCTGCCAACCTAATAGTGGCTAATTAGAAAGCAAACAAGGCAGCCTGTGTCACCATGGCTAAAGCCTTTCTAGTCAGGCAGGCCTGGGAAGTGCTCCAATGTTCTCACTCAGGTTCACGACTTTCTCTTTCTTTTCTTTTCTTTTTTTTTTGGTTTTTCGAGACAGGGTTTCTCTGTGGCTTTGGAGCCTGTCCTGGAACTAGCTCTTATAGACCAGGTTGGTCTCGAACTCACAGAGATCCACCTGCCTCTGCCTCCCAAGTGCTGGGATTAAAGGCGTGCGCCACCCACTGCCCGGCTCTCTTTCTTTTCTAAGGGAAGAAATCAACACTTCAAGTCAGTGACCAGTCAACTTTTTAACCATCCCAGGATGTGTGGTTGAGGAGGAGAGCTGATTTTGAAACATGGGGCTATTGCTGACCCCTGACAGAGTGAGGCCAGCAAGTGGCCTGGACAGTAGTGGCATTGGCCTATCAGTAGCTTAGAGCGTAGGATCCAAAGTAACAGTGAAGCTAAGATTTTAATATTGCTCCATCTGGGAGGTCCCTACTGCTCCCCTGACAGCCCCACCCCCACCCCCCACTACGTGCTATGACTTGATGTGGTTTTATCATCATCCCTTGGCCACTAACTGTAAATTCTGTGACTACGTAGAGCTGAGTTGTGTTGCCTAACACCATCTTCCTTGAGCTGGAAGTCTGCAAGTCATTCTCCCCAAACCTCCACCCGTCCTTGGAAGGTTCTAGATATCAGGATGACAAAGGCTTCTTTGCCTCTGACAGACTGAGTCCCTTCGATGGTCCAGCACAAGTACTGAGTGCTGGGAGCTCACAGGCAGGAAGGGTGTGGTCCCCCCTCTTTGAGCCTTAAGACTGGATTTCCTAGCCGAGTGGGCACCTGGGTTGCTCCATCTTCCCCAGGTTCTGAGACGAAGTACCAGTTGGGGAGTTCAGAGCACTGGCAGCGGAAGGCACAGGCTCCAGTCTGGGCCTCAGTTAAGCTCCAAAGTCCCCTGCTTGATTTTCTCAGGTGTAGACAGTTGCTGCTCAGAGGGAGTAAAGAGGAACAATCAATGCACATCCCAGCGCCAACAGTTGGCCTGGATCAGAAAGCGTGTGGCTGTCACGTCAGAGTTTCCGAGCCCAGCGTGCCTCTCACAGCCCGTGTGCCTGGACCAAGTTTCTTAACCTCTTAGCGTTGGCCTAGATAATTTCCTATGAGAAAACCCAACTGAAAGCAGCTTTTGCAAAATGGGAAGCTTTTGGCTCACGAAAATGGGAAGTCTAAAAGCCTCTTGCTTCAGGCACAGTGTGATCTAGGGGCTCAGACAACGTCATTCTGATTCTCTGCTTGCCCTGTGCTGGCTTTGGTCCTGGGTCGGCTCTCCTGATGGCCTGAGATGGCCCAGCAGCCTTCTCTCACAGCACACATCCTGGCATGTCGTCTCCTCAGTCGCATGGAGGGAGGGACATGTGTCATCTCTAAGTCAATCTCTGTCCAGAGGAGAACTTGGCAGATGAAAGAACCCAGGCTCACAGGGGTCAATGACTTAACCAAGGCCATGCAGCTAGCAAGGCTAAAGCAGGCTTTGAGTGTGGACCTCTAACCTCAGAGTCCGTGCCCTCCTGCAGGATGTTGTACAATCTCCCCAGAAATTCCCATGAGCTCTAAAAATAGCACAAGTGGCCCTGAGAATGCCAATCATGGTGACATCTACTACTTGAAAGACTAGGCGTGGTGGCACACGCCTGTAACCCTAGCACTAGTGGGTGGAGGTGGAAGGTCCAGAGGCACAAGGTCATCCTTGGCCATATAGAGGGTTCAAGTCCAGTCTGAGCTACATGAGACCCTGTCCCCCCGCCCCCCCCAAAAAAAGTGAAAGTCTATACTATTTGAATCTTATTTGAACTGCAGCACAGAGAGGTTAGACAGCTTGCCCACAGTTGCACAGGACTTGAACGTCCGGTGCTGAAGTTCTGTTCATTTGAGTTCTGCAACCTTTCAGGAAGAGAGGCGGCCCCACCCGAAGCTCCGCCCCGCTCACATCCTCACTGGGTTCTTCAAAGCCTTAAAGAGACTCTCCCACCTCTCCGCCCCCGGAAAACATTTCAGACTTGAGTCCAAGCCATTATAAATAAACACACAAATATAATCCCAAGCTGGCCGTCTCGTAAGAAAAGACGGAGGAGGAGGCATTTAGGGGAACGGGGAGAGGGGGAGTCACGTGTGTGCTGAGAAAGGCTGCAGAGAGGCATGGGGGCGTGGCTGGAGGAGGGAAGTGGAACCCAGAGATGGAAATGAGGTTTGGCCTCCTGCTTTCAGCAAAGGTGGAGTCTGGGAGGGTTGCTAGAGGCCAGGGCACTTCTCCATCCTCCCTGATGGGATGGGGCAGTTGTTGCGCTGCTGTTCTGAGTGAGTACGGATCCTGGAACCTGGAGGCCTCGGGGAAACTACTTCCTCATCTCTCTGACCTTCAATTTTCTGTCTTACTAAGGCGGGGAGGCATTAGTTAAATGAACCGAGAATCAAGTGCTCTGCTCTCTCAGATATGCAGTAAGGTCTTCGTACATTCGGTTCTAGTGGTGTCAACAGTGCAGGTGACCAGCTAGCTCTAGAAGCTTCCTAATGCATGCTGTAACTTACACCTCTGGGGCTTCTTTCTGCCGCTGCGAGCAAGTAGGGCTGGCTTGGTGGATGCCAGAACTGCACGACCGCTCGGCCCCGCCCCCAGCCCAGCCTTGGTGGTTGTACTTTAATTAATCTTGAAATTGTAAATCACTTTTTACTTCTTATTTGTCTTTGCAGTGTTGGAGAATTGAACCCAGGGCTTTGTGTATATTAGACAAGAGCTGTACCGCTGAGCTACATCCCCAGCCCTCTTTAAATAGCTGGTCTTCGAGGGGTGATGTAAAGGATCCGGCTCTTGAAAGGCACGTCTTAGTGACCCGGCAGAAGCAATTGAAGGGACAAGGGGAGTTTTGTTGTTGTTGGTTTACTTGTTTTCAATTCTTATTTATATTTTATTTATTTATTTGGTGCACGTGACTCCAAGGGAGAAAACAATACTGCCCAAACAGTGGGAGAGGCGTCCTGGAGCCGTTTCATCCTGGCAGTGGGAGTTTGGGGATGCAGCTTCTCACATCCTGGCAGGACCCGAAACAGGGTCAGGCTATAACCCACAGTGCTCACCCCAAGAGACCTGATGTTCACCAGCCAGACCTCCCAAAGGTCCCACAACACCCAAATAATGCCACCAGCCAGGCACCAAGTGTCCCAACACAAAAGGCTCTAGGGGACATTTTATTTAAATCCAAACTAGAACAGAGTCAGAGCAGTCTCTCTGAAGATGATGTATAGTCTTGCCCTGTTCTGGGAGAGACCAATGGCGGCCTGTCCTAAAACAGGGCGACTGCAGGAGTCACTTCTCTCCTTCTGCCTTGTGGGTGGGTTCTGGGAATTGAACTTGGGTCAAGCTTGGCAGCAAGCCTTTGCCCACTGAGCCAGTAATAGGGGTTGTTAAACGGATGTCTATATGCACTGGGTATGAACCTCCGGCCGGCTCTGGTGCTAAGTGAGCACCTCTTGGGCTCTCCGCAGTGACCTGCTGGGAGGAAATTGAGGCCTGTGATTTGTCTTCGGTTGCATAGTGGCGAGAGGAAGCTTTAGGTGTCCTTCCTCAGATGCTGTCAGTCTTGCTTTTGAGTCAGGGCTTCTCACTGACCTGGAACTCACCAAGATGTCAGGGCTGGCTGGCCCAGGAATTGGCCTGACTCTGCATTGGGGTTACTCAGCCTGGATCTCTCCCTCGTCCTCCGAGCTCTCACGCTGAGTCATCTGCTCAGAGAGACAGGGTCTCCCCCTTAGCTCAGGCTGACCTTGAACTCTTGTAGAACCTTTCTGTTTTAGTCTCTTTGGTGCTGGGCTCACAGGTGGGTATCACCATGGCCAGACTCACATTCTGCATCTGAAGATGGAAATGGCCCCTGTCTGGGATTCCCACTGAGTAGAAGGTGAGGTTCCTTAGCAATGGGGAGAGGCCACAGAGAAGACTCCCATTTGGGATGAGAAGGAACCCGGACCCGGGAAAGGTGTTTTCAGCTATCCAGATGGCCTCTCCCTGACTGTGGGGAAGTGCCGAAGGGTGGAACTTTGAGCCAAGGGCTTTGGCTGTCCCTGCTGCTCATGGCCTGGGGTAGACCAGAAAGCCAGACTCTTAGTGGGCAACATCAGGGGCGAGAGGAAGTGGGGGGTGGGAATGTGGGGGGGTGTTTGCTCAGAGTAGCCTTTTCAGGGGACAGAGGCTGGCTGCCATTGAGCAGCAGCTGACCTTGGGAATGCGAGGCCAGCAGGAGGGTGGCAGGAAACACTTAACACCTAGAAGGGGCTTGTGGCCCTGCAGATAAAACTGTGGACAATTTATTGCAGGGCTCCTTTTCTACTTTGTGTGTCCCATCTGTTACCCTGACAGCTCCTGAGAATTGTGTTGGTAGCACTGAGCCATTGGGTCAGATTCTAATTGGGTCCAATATCAATTCTCTTTTTTCATACAAATGGGTTTAAAACTAGACATTATCCCATCCAGCTAGGACTAAATTCTCAGCATCCTTTGAAGTTAAATATGCTACTTTGGTACAAAGGCTATGAGTGGACTTCGTGTGTGACCCACTTTTAAAAAACTGACCTTAAAGGGCTGGAGAGATGGTACAGTAGTTAAGAGCATTGCCTGCTCTTCCAAAGGTCCTGAGTTCAATTCCCAGCAACCACATGGTGGCTCACAACCATCTGTAATGAGGTCTGGTGCCCCCTTCTGGCCTGTAGACATATACACAGAATATTGTATACATAATAAATATTTTTTTTTTTTAAAAAACTGACCTTAAAGGTGGGTGGGCGTGGTGTGGGGAACACGTGATCTTTTGTTTGTTTGTTTTTGATTCAGGGTCTCACTGTGCAGCCCTGACCTGACCTAGCTGTCCTGGAACTCAGGCTGTAGACCAGGCTGGCCTCAAACTCACAGAGATCCGTCTGCCTTTGCCTCCCGAGTGCTGGGATTAAAGGCGTGTGCTATCAGCGCCTGGCTCAGGATCTTCTCTTTACCTTCTGTCTATTCTACTGCTGAGAATGTAAAATACTGGGCACGAGTTTGAAGTGTGCAGACTAGAGCTAAGTGGAAAGATGGAAGAGAACAAGAGCACGCACAGCTCGTTATGTAAGAGAGATGTCCAAAGGACCCACATGCAGCCCCGTGCCTAGTTCCTCTGGTCCATTGCTTCCAGACGTCTCCTCGTTGTTACAGTGAATTCTGCTGCAACCAGAGAGCTGGTTCTGCGGTCAAGAACACTGGCTACTCTTGCCAAGAACCTGGGTTCCATTCCGCACCCCACCATGGTGGCTCACAGCTATGTTTAAATCCAGTTCCAGGGGATCTGATGCCCTCTTCTGGCCTCCATGGGTATCACACACACATATACAGTGCACATGTCAAGAAAACATATGTAAACCAAAGAAACAGTTGAGGCTCTGTCCACCTGGACCCTAGTCAGTAACTAAACCCATGGTAGTCTTTTACTCCATTGGGTGGTGGCTGTTCAAGAAAAAGGGCTAGGTCCCACTCCCACAGCCAGGTGTCCTGCTCCATATGGTACCGGGGTGGGAGCACCTTGGGAAGATGGTAAAGATATGGGAGACAAGGAAAAGAGGGGCCTTAAGAACAATGGTGTGTAGCACTTGTCAAGCAACCAATAAAAACGGTCAAACCTCCCCCTAGGTTCTGAACAGCGTTGGAAAGACCCTAACTGTAGCTGGGTCTTAAAGTCCCAACCCATGGAATTAGAGACTAAAGGAGAAGCTGGTATTCAGGGAGCAGCTGGGCTTGGAATAGGCTACCTCCTCCCCTCCATGGACTGCCTACATCCTCACCTCCCTTCCCCCTTCTCACCCAACATGCTGAAGAAGGGAGGCGGCCCCGTTCCAGGGTTTTTTGGCATCAGGGCCTGGATGTGTTGGGCAATGCTGGGGTGGGGGCGGGAGGCGCAGTCTGCTGAGGGCTTTCTTAGGAACGTTGCCCCTCTTTGAAAAGAGACATGCTGGAGGGATGGGGTGTCACCAGCTGCCATGAAAGAGAGAGGAGAGGAAGCACCTGCAGGCTTGACAACAGCAGAGACCAAAACCACTAGGTTTGTCCTGTTGACAGAGACCACACCCCCTTCCCATTGTCTGCAGCAGCGTCAGGTTGGCTCTTTGGTTTCTTGTAGCTGGCAACATGATAGTGACCTTTTCTTTCTTTTCTTCTCTTCTCTTCTCTCTCTCTCTCTCTCTCTCTCTCTCTCTCTCTCTCTCTCTTTCTTTTTGAGAAAGGGTCCCAGGTAGCCAAGGATGGCCTTGAACACCTGAGTCTCCTGCCTCTACTACCTGAGTCCTTGGCATTACAGATGTGTACACCACACCTGGTTTATGTGGTGCTCAAGCACTTGGCCGTTTGAGGCCCAGCCCCAGTCCCCCATGACTTTTGTCTTTGATTTATACCTCCCTCCAGGTATTCCACCTCCCCCCCCAGCACCCTCAGCTCTGGAAGTTGAGAACACTCATTTGGAAAGAACCCAAGTCACCCTGTCCCCACGCTCTTCTAAGTCAGAATCTCCCTCATCACTCCCGACTTCTTCATTTCTGGAGATGTGGCTACAGAGGCCTAAAAACAGAACTCCCACCTTCATGGGAACCTCGGTTGTTCCCATGGCCCTTCTCTTGGGAGTGGGACAGCCTTGTTGGACTCTGTGGGCACAGAGCTCAGGCTTCAGACAGGATCTGGGTGAGAGGAGGCATCTCCCAAGTGCTTGCTGAATGAATATCAGAAATGAATCATCTAAATCCAGTTTAATGAGTCCCTGAACACAGCCAGTCTCCTGCCCCCACACCCCGTGTCATCCAGGACAAGATGGTTCTTGAAGAGAACAAGTAGAGGGAAATGAGGTCAGCTCCATCCCAGCTCTCAAGCCCTGTTGAATCCTCCTTCCCCTGCCTCCTCAGCCCCATCCCTTCTAACCTGGGACATCTTGAGAAAATGAGACAGATGAGCAGGAAAGAGGCTTGGGAACCATGGATCAGTGTTTTGAGGCCAGGCATTTCTTTTCTTTTCTTTCTTTCTTTCTTTCCTTCTTTTTTCTTCCTTCCTTCCTTTCTTTTTTTGTTTTGTTTTTGTTTTTTGAGACAGGATTTCTCTATGTAGCTTTTGAGTCTGTCCTGGAACTCACTCTGTAGACCAGGCTGGCCTTGAACTCCACAGAGATCTGTCTGCCATCCTCTGCCTCCCAAGTGCTAGGATTAAAGGCCCGTGCCACCACCGCCCAGCATTGTTTTCGAAATTTCTTTCTGATTGTTGTGTGACACATTTGTTTTGTTTTGTTTTGTTTTTCGAGACAGGATTTCTCTATGTAGCTTTTGAGCCTGTCCTGGAACTCACTCTGTAGACCAGGCTGGCCTCAGACTTACAGAGATCCATCTGCCTCTGCCTCCTAAGTACTGGGATTAAAGGTGTGACACCACCACCGGTTTGTGACACACGTCTTGTGGCAACAGCTTGAAATGTGGTCACAAGAAGCACCTGAGGTGCTCTCCACTGCGGACAGCCCATGCTGAGAGTTTGATGAGCATTATATTGATACAGGGTCTCCCATCAAACCCAGAGTAGCCTTGAACTCGAGGCAATCCTCCTGTCTCAGATTCCCACATGCCGAGATGACAGGCATATGCCACCCCCCCATCACCGTGTTCACCATTTTCCTGGCCCTCCATTTCCTCCTCTAACCCAAGTGCCTCCCCAACCCTGTAATTTCTCCCTTTGCCGGATCATCTGCCCTTCTCCAGCACTTGCTCTGTCAGTCATCAGAGGTTGGTCCTCTCACTCCTCGCCAGCCACGCTGTGTGGTCCGATCCCCATCTTTGGACACAGCTAAAAAGCAAGCGCTTGCCCCACAGGCATTTCTGAGAACTGTGGATGTGTGTCCCTAGCTTTGCTTGTCACTTGTCCGTTCTTGCTCTGGGTCGTAGATGATTCACTGCCAGCCTCCCTCTGCCCTTCTCAGGAATGCTTTCAGGGCCTGAGGATGTGGCTTGGTTGGCAGAGCTCTCATCCAGCATGTGGGAAGGCACTGAATCCAGCCCCCAGCACCATGTGAGTCAGGTCTGGTGGGGCATGCCTGTGAACCAAGCCCTCGGGAGGGGGAATCAAGAGCATCAGAAACTCAGAGTGACCCTTGGCCACATATTGAGCTGGAGGCCAACCTAAACTACATGAGACCTGGCCTTTAGGAAAATAGTGACAGAGGCTTACTTTTGGCTATATTTGGTTGACAACAGCTCCCACAACCTGGGGCTTAGCTTCCCTGCAGGGCCAGGTGTAATGGTCTAAGTAAAATGCTGCGGATCCCCATGGGGCTGCAGCGGGCAGCAGGTCCCAAGACCATGGCAGGCCACGAAGGCAGTCAGTTCCAGGCAGAAGGCCACAAGGGTGAAGAGGAGAAGGGGGAAGAGCAAAGAGAGAGAGTCAGAGAAAGAGAGAAACAGAGGGGGGAAAGGGAGAAGTGGGGAAAAGGGAGAGACAGAAGCCTTCTCTTCCCCCTTCTCCCCTTCCCTTCCATAGCCCACTAAATAAATATCCAACTTCACTCTTCATGTTGTGCCTATTCGTCTTGGTCTCTCACTCACCACATGGCTCCCTGCCAGGGATTTGCTGCCTTCGTGGCCTGCCGTGGTCTTGGGACCCACTGCCTGCTGCCTGCCACCCTTCTGGGACCAGTGGTGTGGTCTCATGGCCCGCTGCCCACTGCCGCCACTTGGGGACCTTCAGCATTTTACTTAAACCATTATGCCAGGTGGCTAGGGACCCAGCAGCAAACCCTCCACAGCCCTTCTGCCCCCGACAATCTCCCTGACACTCTGTGGCGGGGCACTTGCTCAGACCCCTGAGTGGACTCTGATCCTCCCCCAGGGCCCTGTCAGGAGAGCAGGGCTTAGTCTTCAGGAGCACCCCATAACATTCAGTTCTGATGCGGGAAGGGGTGTTCACCAGCTCACCAACCTGCTTCAAAGGCAGACAGATGACCAGGGCAGTCTCCCATAATCCCTAGAGGGACTGATTCATTTGACCAATGAGAGGCTATCATGATGTCCCCACCTTTCCTCGTGTCTCCCACCACCCATCCTGGGGCCTCAGATAGGGTGCTCCCATCCAATCCTCTTTCAGAGGATGCAGCTCCAAGGACCTCAGCAGAAGACAGAAGGCTTCAACCTTTCCCAGCCCAGTTGTCAAATGGATGTGTCTTCTTTTGAACTCAGAACCCAGACACTCCTGGCACCTCTACAGTATCACCATCTAGATAGTCCTGGACCTAAACAAGGTTTGAGATTCTTATCCTGGATTCCACTAGGCCTGCTTTTGGGCTAGGTCCTTTACCTAGTAGCAAGAGGAAGTTAAGGGTCTTTGGAGCTCCCCAGGCTAAATTCAAAGGTCAGTGGGGTCAGCCACCTCCCTGCAGGCCCCGTGGAGAAGTCAGTAAGCTGAATGTCAGCCTCCACCCTCTCCTGTGGCTTCAAATAAGGGAGGAGAGAGTGTACACTGTCCCTCCACTCCTCCCCACCCCCCATCCCCACAGTCCAGTTGCGCTGGAGATGGGAGACCCACAGATAGCCTAAACAAAAACTCTGAACCAAATCTGAAACTCAAGTTCTTGTCAATGAAAAAAAATTAAGAATATGGTGATCATGTACAAATGGTTTTCTTTTCTCCCTTGACACAGGGTCTGGTCCTGTAGCTGAGGCAGGCCTGGGCATCCAAGACAGCACAGGATGGCTTCAAACTTGAACTCTTTCTGCCTGTGTAAGTGTGTGATATATGAGTGTATGTATGTATGCGTGTGTGTGTATGCGTGTTCATGTGCATGAATGGGGATGGTCAGAGGACAGCCTTCAAGTGTCAGCCCCTGCCTGTCCCCATCTTTGAGACAGAGTCCTTATGTCTTTGCATCAGCCAGGCGAGCTGGTTCACAAGTGCCAGATTGCCCTGTGTCTGCCTCCCTCTTTCTTGTAGGAACACTGGGATTCTTTTTCTCTCTCTCTTTTAAATAATTTATTGCCGGGCGATGGTGGTGCATGCCTTTAATTCCAGCACTCGGGAGGCAGAGGCAGGCGGATCTCTGTGAGTTTGAGGCCAGCCTGGTCTACAGAGCGATTTCCAGGACAGGCTCCGAAGCTATAGAGAAACCCTGTCTTGAAAAACCAAAAAAAAAAAATTATTTTTATTCTTTGTGCATTGGTGTTTTGACTGCATGTCTGTCTGTGTGAGAGTGTCAGATCCATGGATCTGGAGTTACAGATAGCTATGATTTGCCATGTGGGTGCTGAGAATTGAACCCACATCCTCTGGGAGAGCAGTCAGTATTCTTAACCACTGAGCCTTCATTCCAGGCTCTGGAAATTTTTTCTTGAATTTAAGAGCATAAATGGAAAAGTATACACACATGTGCACACACGTGCACACACAATGGTAGAAAAACATCATACATGTGTTAATAAATACACAGTTTGAACAGTTTCTATGAATTGAGCATTCTAATATAAAGAATATGTGTGGTCTGTGTGCCGTGTGTGTGTGTGTGTGTGTGTGTGTGTGTGTGTGTGTGGTGTGCTCACAGAAGCCAGAAGAGGGCATCGATCCCCTGGAGCTGGAGTTTCAGGTGGGTGTGAGTCAGCCAATGTGGGTGCTGAGAACTGAACTCAGGTCCACTAGAAAGGCAGGAATGATTCCTCTCTAACTCACTGAGCCATCAGAGCTTTTTCAAGGTTGGAGTGTGGAGAAGCTGGCAGGTTGCAGGATCTGAGCGAGATAGATGGAAGCTCGTTCCTTTAAGGTTGCTTGGGGCACATTCACGAACTCCAGGCTCTGGGTTTGTAAGACACAGGCCGATATTAAATCTCTCCTCCTGAGATCATGGAGGAACCAGTGAGTGCAGAGGGGCTGTGTACCAGCTGGCTGTACCCTCCGTGCCTGCTTCTGCCACCTCGAATCCTACTATTTTTACTTCTGCCCAGAGGGAAAGCAGAGGTTTCGACAGAGAATATTGGGTACCGACTATTATCTCGTGGGTACACCTTGATGAGTTGAAACACATTCGGATCCAGTGAGACTATGTCATCGCCACTCAAGTTCACATCCTCCCTGAGAAGCGGATGTGCTCCTCCTTTGAGGATGAGGCGCAGAGGGAGATGCGGCTTCCAAGGGGCCACAGAGGATGGCTGTAGCCAGGAATCGGGTGACCCTGATAGCACTAAGCTGCTCTTGCCGGTTTGCCTAATTCTCATGCCCTGATGAGTCCTGTGGTTCTTGGGGGTGGTGGGGTGGAGCCGTGTAGCGACCTCTAACATGGCATCTTTGTGGTGCTGTCTAGGAACTTAGAAGTATCTGGGGCCAAGGTTGCCATGCAGTCGGCGGAGCGCTTGCCTAGCATGCATGAAGGCCTCGGTTCCATCTCCGACTCTGCACGAAACGAAAGTAGTGGTGCATATTTGTAATCATCTGTAACCCCAGCACCAGGGAGATGGAAGCAGAAGGATCAGAAGTTCCTGGTCGTCCTCTTACCGTGAGTTCAAGGTCAGCCTGAGGTAGAAGAGACTCTGTGTCAAGCCCACATGCCCGCGCGCGTGTGCGCGCACACACAGCACACTCTTAGAATATATTCAAAGTTGGTTTGTTCTTTGGCCTGTTCCCATGAAATCTGATCTTTCCCATGGGCCTTGGTAGCAGCACCTGGAGTGTCACAGGGGACACAGCTGGGCACAGCAAATGGGCTTCATTGCAGCTTGTAGTAGAGACACAGGGAGGCTGGCGTCTGCTGCTGGATCAGCCAACAGGGGACCAGAATTCCCCAGCGCTTTCACAGTTCTCTCCAGCCCTGGAACAACGGTCTTTAACATCAGAAAATTTACAGGCATTAGAACAGCTGGTACAGGAGCAGCTAAATGCTCAACACATCGAATAATTAACCAGTCCTGGAAATTCTCCTCTATTTGTCATTAAAATGAAATCTGGAAAATGGAAAATGATTACATATTTGAGAGCTATTAATAAATAAGGTAATCCAGCCAAAGGGCTCTTTGCAATCTGGAATTCCCTTGCCTTCTTCATTACTTAAAAAGAACAGGATAGAGATAAATTTGCCTTCACAGTGTTTACTTATAATTCCCAGCCTGGTTCTTTTTTTTCCAAGACAGGGTTTCTTTGTAGCTTTGAAGCCTGTCTTGGAACTTGCTCTGTAGACCAGGCTAACCTCAAACTCACAGAGATCTGCCTGCCTCTGTCTCTCAGTTTCTGGGATTAAAGGTGTGTGCCACCACTGCCCGACTTCCCAGCCCATTAAAAGATGTCAGAAATTTCTTCTACAAGGGATGTTACACAGCCCTATCTTGCATCAATATTTTGTAAAACGTTCATTAAAAATAATTCACAGTTTTCTCAATCTACAATATATTATTATATGGATGACATATTACTAGTTGATTCAGACACAGATACCTTAGGAAAAAAATATTTGATGAAGAGAATTTTGCCATGTTGGGGATAACAAATTGTTCCTGAAAAAACAGAAAGAGGAGATTCTATTAATTACTTAGGATATTGGATAAGTTTACAAAAAATTCAACCACAGAAAATACAAATTTAGGACAGATCAATTACAAGCTCTTAATGATTTTCAAAAACTACTGGAAGATATTACTAGTTACGGTCCACAGCTGAATTAACAACTCAAGAACTAAGTAATTTATTTCAAACCTTACAAGGTGATAAGGACTTAAATAGTCCGAGAAAATCATCAGTTGAGGCTGAAAGAGAATTGACTTTGGTAGAAGAGAAATCACAGGATGCACATGTGGACCTCTTGGATTCAGAGCCTCATGGTACCAGAGTCATACTACCTTCTACGCGCTCTCCCACTGGAATTCTCATACAGAGACAAGATAATATCTTAGAATGGATAAACAGAATAAAATATTAATAACCTATGCCGAAAAGGTTTTTGAATTGACTATGAAATGAAAAGTGAGACTTCAATGAACAGGAATAGACCCAACAGAAATTGTGGTACCTTTTATTAATGCTGAAATTGCCTCATTATGGACAAAAATGAATATTGGCAGAGTTTATGATGATTTCTTTTTTTCTTTCTTTTTTTGGCTTTTCCTTTCTTTTCTTTCTTTCTTTCTTTCTTTTTTTTTTTTTTTTTTTTTTTGGATTTTTGAGACAGGGTTTCTCTGTAGCTTTGGAGCCTGTCCTGAAACTAATTCTTGTAGACCAGGCTGGCCTCGAACTCACAAAGATCTGCCTGCCTCTGCCTTCCAAGTGCTGGGATTAAAGGCAGGCACCACCACCGCCCAGCTCTTTTCTTTTTTCTTTTTTTTTTTTTTGTTTTGTTTTTCAAGACAGGGTTTCTCTGTGTAACAACACTAGCTGTCTTGGAACTAGTTGTGTAGACCAGGCTGGCCTTGAAGTCACAGAGATCTACCCACCTCTGCTTCCCAAGTACTGGGATTAAAAGTGTGTGCCACCACCACCTGGCAGTAATTTCTTGAGAGAGATTCACAGCAAATATCCCCAAAGCAAGATATTTTAGTTTTTAAAAAGAAATAATTGGATTCTTCCTCACACTGTATGAGGAAAATCAGTTTCTGAAGCCTATATATTCTATACTGATGCAAATAAATCAGAAAGGCAAATTATAAATCAGGAAATTTAAGTAAAGTGACTCAAAGCCCTTATAATTCCATTCAAAAGTCAGAATTATATGCTATTCTCACAGTATTATTAGATTTTCCAGAACCTTTTAATATAGTGACTGACTCTCAATATGCAGAGTTGTTTTACATATTGAAACCACTGTACTTATTCCAGATGATTAATAATTAACTATTAGTTATTCATTTACGAGAAATAGACATCATCCCTTGTATATAATACATATCAGATCCCATATGGGCCTACCAGGTCCTCTAGCAAAAGGTAATAATGAAATTGATCAGCTATTGGTAGGAAATGTGCTAGAAGCCTCAGAATTTCACAAGAAACACCATGTTAATAGCAAAGGTTTGAAGAAAGATTTTTTTCCATTACTTGACAACACGCCAAAGAAATTATAAGGAAATGTCTTACTTGTTCATTGTATAACCAAATTCCACTACCTTCAGGAAGTAACCCCAAGGGTACCCAAAGAAACAAAATTTAACAAATGGGTCTGTTTCATTTTGCAGAGTTTGGGAAACTAAAGTATGTGCACCATACATAGATACATAGTCAAGATCTCAATGGGCAATTGTTTTGAGTTCTGAAAAGGATGCTTCTGTAATTATACATTTATTAGAAGTTATGGCCATCATGGGGATACCTGTACAAATTAAGACTGACTGGACTCCAGCACATGTCTCTAGGTAAATGAAATAGTTTTTTTGCATATCACAGCATAGAACATATTACAGTATACCACACAATCATACAGGACAAATCATTAAAGAAAAATGTAATTATACTTTAAAAGGTATTCTTTTTTTTCTTTTTTCAAAAATTTATTTATTATGTATACAGTGTTCTGCCTGAATGTCTGCCTGCAGGACAGAAGAGGGCACCAGATCTCATAACAGATGGTTGTGAGCCATCATGAGGGTGCTGAGAATTGAACTCAGGACCTCTTGAAGAGCAGCCAGTGCTCTTAACCACTGAACTATCTCTCCAGCCCCAAGATATTCTTAATAAACAGAATATAGGCAGAGACTGTTCACTCATTTCCCAGCCAACCAGACCCAAATAATCACACAGAAACTATATTAATTACCACACTGTTTGATCAATAGCTTAGTTGTATTCTTTGCTAGCGTTTGCATCTTGAATCAACCCATTTCTATCAATCTGTGTATTGCCATGAGACTGGCCTATTGGTGAGGTTCCCAAGGTTCTGACATGTCCTTCTCCTTTGGCAGCTACGTGGCATCTCCCTGACTCCTCCTACTCTCTATATATCTCTGTTTGGATTTCCCATCTGGCTTTGCTCTGCTAAGCCATTGGCCAAAACAGTTTTATCCATCAACCAACAAATCAACACATATACAGAAGGATATCCCACATCAACAGAAAGGGGTAATAAACCTCTGAGATAGATTACACAATGCTTTATTAATTTTGAATTTCTAAAATACTAATGAGAAAGGAATGACATTTGTGGAGAAATATGGATAGTAGAAAAACACTGCTGAATTGATGCTCTGTATACTTTAAAGATGTGTTGACCTTACAATGAAAACAAGGATATGTGTTATGTTGGGAAAGAGGTTTTGCTTTTATTTCCACAGGAGAAGAGAAGCTATGCATACCATCAAGATTGGTAAAGATTAGATTTGAGGGGCTGTAGAGATGGCTCAGCAGTTAAAACCTTCCCTTTCTATCTAGACCAAAGCGGGAGATGTAGGATGTTTTTTTCTATTTAGACAAAGGGGGGAGATGTAGGATATTTTTTCTATTTAGACAAAAGGGGGGAGATGTAGGATGTTTTTTTCTATTTAGACAAAAGAGGGAGATGTGGGATGTTTTGATCACACTCCGACACTCCTGAGACTGGCAGTAAAGTCAAACCTTCAATCAGAGGGTGGAGCCAACATTCAGCTGGCCAGAATTAACCATAGAGCTTTTGCTGGAACCAGATCAGGATAGAGAGACACAGGAAGGGATAGGGAAGGGCTTAGAAAGATTCATGGGCCTTTCAATCTATAGTGTGGAGAAGCAGGGTCAGCTGATTGTTCCTCCATCCCTCTCTGGATCCATCAGGTTTTACCCCAGCATCCAACTCCTGAGTTTTGTTTACTAATCTAACAATATAAATAATCTTCACCTGTGCTCCAGGTCGGTGTTGTACCACACCAGCAGAGAGCGAACCCAAACACATGGTTAGACTGATCTCTTGCTATCTTGGTGTGGATGCATTGTGTTCTAGAGCAACTGCAAGGGGGATTCTTTCTTGATTTTTGATTTCAGATAGTTCACTATTAGTATATGAAATTTTTTTTTAAAAAAAGAATTATTTGCTTTGCATGTGTGTGTGTGCCTGAGTATGTATATCATGTTCATGCGGGAGCTAGTGGAGTCCAGATAGGCCCTGTGCGTCGCGGGGCTCCTTTTAAACACCAGGTATGGAGGTCAAGGTCAGAGAGCATGGTCTGAAGAAGAAACAGGCTTAGAGACTGGAGGATGCTGGACTTGGCTTTGATGATGAAGATGGTCATGGCTACAGCTCTGTCCACCTTTTGCCGGTGGCTCCTAGACTGACATTGATATTTGCCATCTCCGGAGAGTGTAAGACCTCGTGATGTGGCTCTAAACCACTTGTCCGAGAACATCTGTTTGGGTAGCAACTGGACGAGCATTCACCCTCCAGCAGATAGAGAGTCAGTCACCTCCATGGTCGAACTGAGGAACCGTCAGGCTGGTGCTCAGATGAACAAGGGGCTTCTCGGGACACACAGCGGCTAAGCGCCGAGGCCTGCCACCCATGGCTTTACCAAGAAACACCACGGGAACTCCTGGAAACCAGCAGACACTGGTTTCTGCCTGTTTTCTTGACCCTTTTTCTTTTCTTTTTTTCTTCATAGTGTTTCTTGGTAATAACACTGGAACTTCTATGGAAGTCCCCATGGCTGTAAGGCGAAAACCACAGTGTTGAGATTACGGGGTCACTGGCTCCTCGGACATGCTCTGCTGTTGGTGCCACTAAAGATTTCCCTCTACAGACACAACAACCAGGTTGCTCCAAGGACTGTGTGGAGCACAGGGCCTTCGGAAGATCTGCTTGGAGGTCAGCTGTTAGACTGCTTCAGAAGCTCTCTGAAGGTTTGGAGACAGTGTCAGGATTAAATACAGCCCAGGGTTGGAGCAAGCAGGATCCTTCCCCTTGGGTAGGCTGTCCACCAGCTGAGCTCAGAAAGGTCATTGAGGCCCAGCATTTCCCCAAAGGGCTTTGGCCTTGACCTATTCAGCAAAATCTATACATCTTGAACTTGCAGCTCCCCAGTGGGTGTGGCCCCAGAGGCTTTGTGTGATCACACCCTGCCACCCAGCCCCCTGACCACTAACCCTGACATTTGCCCCACAGTTTTCCCCCAACTTGCCTGCCTCTATGATGCAACTGATGAAGCCCTGTTGAGTGCTTTATTTATTTATTTATTTTGATTTCTCGAGACAGGGTTTCTCTGTAGCTTTGGAACTAGCTGTCTTGGAACTAGCTCTTGTAGACCAGGTCGGCCTCGAACTTACAGAGATCCACCTGCCTCTGCCTCCCAAGTGCTGGGATTAAAGGCGTGTGCCACCTCTCCCGGCTTTATTTATTATTTTTGAGGTAGGGTCTCCCTATGTTGCCAAGGCTGGTCTTGAACTCTTGATCTTCCTGCCTCAGTCTCCCATGTATGCACTACCAGTCCTGACTCTTTCCAGCAGACTCTGAAACCGTTTCTTCACTTTCTCTGCAAGTCAATGGAGGATGCCTTTCTCTACTGATCTCTGCTTTATTTATTTATTTATTTATTTATTGTTTTTCTGAGACTGGGATTCCCTAGCTCTGTCTGGCATGGAACTCACTATGTAGACCAGGCTAGCCTCAGCTCATAAAGATCTGCCTGCCTCTGCCTCTTGAGAGCTAGGATTAAAGGCACACACCACCGTGCCTGGCCACTTAAAAACAAAGTATTTGTATGTGGGTTGGGGGGGGCACGTGGTTTGTATGTTTTAATGTCATTAAAAGGCAAATGTGACCACAGTTCAGTCTAAAATCCACAGCCACGAGGCCTTGGCGTGTGCCGTCTATGTTCAAGCGTCTCTTCTGGCCTTCTGTGTGCTGATATCATATGGCTGTCATCATAAGGACAGTTCCTCAGGGATCTGGCTAGGTTCTGAGCCCTCGTGACCTGTTTTCATGCTCCCCTCTGCATTTCTTATTTGGCTCTTACAAGTTGTTCTCAAATGTGAAAGTCGGCCCTCCCAGAAGACATCTTGTTTATCATGGCTGAGTGTAGGCGTTGATACTGGCATCCAGTGAGTGAAGGCCTCGGACACTGCTGAACTTCCTGTCACACACAGGTCAGTTTCTACCGCGAAGAAATAACATCCAGGCGGGTCATGAGGTCAGCAGAGCTGAGCTGAGACACCCACAGGAATCTGGCCCCTCCCTCCTGCTAGCCACCAGCTCTCCCACTGTGTCCCCAGGTCCCTAAAGTCACTCTCCATGCTGGGCATGAAGTTTGAAGACCAGAGCGTGTCTGAGCAGGTCTTTCTCTGGGGCTATCACAGGCGTTAATAAAGACGCTGACGATCCTTTAGAGAGGTCTTTTGTGTTTCTAATCTCTGAGATAGGGTTTCTCAGTGTAGCTCTGGCTGTCCTGAGAGCGGCTGCCTCCCAAGTGCTGGGACTACAGGTGAGTGACACCACACCTGGTTCCTGTCAACGTCTAACAGGTGACACCTGTCCCTTTCTGCATAGCGTCATTGTCATCATTATTTTCCCCTCTTCTTTTCCTTCTTTTTCATCGTATTTAAATGTTGTTTTGTTCTTTCTTTCTGGCTGTTGGAGTGCAATGGCCTAGAACACAGAAAAAAAAAAAAGACTTCTCCTTCCAGCTGCACAGCGTCCTCCAGCTGGTGAGGTGTTGTCTACACGATGTGGAAAGTCCCCCAGCCCTGACCTCCTAGGCAGGAGACTGGGGACTGGCTACCACTATGGTAGTATTGAGTCCATAACTTGCCAACAGCCAGGTGCCTGCCTTCCGTGGCTTGCTGTCCTCCCTGTTAGTGTTTTCTGTGTGCCCTCCAATGAGTTGCTGGCCCAGGGAGCCCTACCAAGGTTCATGGTGTGCTGTCAGCAGGGCTAAACCAAGCCAGATATCAGTTAGACGAAACTGCAGAGAGGCTCTGTGGATGTTCAGGGTCTCACTGGCGGCCAGGCGGGCATTGAACTCTCATCCGCTTACATCAGCCATCCTTGTTTGGGGTTATGTGTAGCCTCTCACCCAGCTGTGGTTCTGGCTACAAGAAATCACTCAGTGGGCATAGTGCTTGACCTGAGCTGGCATCACCATTGCCCACATAAAAAGCTAGGTGCTGGGAGACAGGGCAGGAAGATCCTGGGAGCAGGGTTGGGGGGTCACCCTACCTAGTCTCATTAGTGAGCTCCAGGTTTAGGAAGAGATCCTGTCTTCAAAAACAAGGTTGAGGCAGGGTGGTGGTGGTGCATGCCTTTAATACCAGCACTTAGGAGGCAGAGGCAGGAGGATTTCTGTGAGTTCAAGGCCAGCCTGGTCTATAGAGTGATTTCTATAGCCAGGGCTACACAGAGAAGAACTCTGTCTGGAAAAACAAAACAAGACAAACAAAAAAATGTCAAGAGTGATTAAGGAAGATGCCCATGTTGACTTCTGGCCTCCACATGCCCAAAAACATGTGGACTTACACACACACACACACACACACACACACACACACACACACACACAATCTGTCCACGCCAGGCAATTTTCCCACTAACAATCTCCTGCTTTCCATTTGGGGCTCAGGCTGCACCCCCACATCCCTAACCAGGCTGTGCCCACCACTGGTGGCATCAGTCAGAGTCTTAGGACAGGAGCAGGGGCTCCTTTGTTGTGTTTTGTAGAAAGAGACTCTTCACTGGAATGGCATCCACGGTATTGTCTTGTCGTCAGAGTCTCTAACCTGAGGCGCCTCTCCCTCCTGTTAAAAAGCTTTCTGGGAATAGTCAGTTGAGTTAAAGTTGATGGGAAGCTATTGGCTAGGTTCTATCCTTGCCTTTGTTTGAGGAGGTTCTGGGGGAGATGATTACCGAGTTCAATTGTTGGGTGTAAGCAAGAGGTCCTGAGTTGGGGTCCCCAGAGCCCACACAAAGCCCAAGATGGGAGCGTGAGTCTGTAACCTCAGCACTCCCACACAGAGATGGGAGTGGGACAGCGTACAGAGAAGCGAACAGTAGATCCTGTCTCAACAAGGCAGAAGGTGAAGACAGACTCCAGAGATTGTCTTTGACCCCTACATGTGCTCTGTGGATATGAGCTCAGACTACACACAGGAACGTGCATTTATAGATGCACAAATGTCCACAAAGACCCAAAATTGGGGCTGGAGAAATAGCTCAGGGGTCAAGAGCACTGGATGCTTTTGTAGAGGACCTGGCTTCAGCTTCCAGCATCCACATGACAGCTCCCAACCACCTGTAGCTCTCTCAGTTCCAGAGGATCCGATGCCCTCTTCTGACCTCTGTCAGTACTGCATTCATGCGGTGCACAGACACACACGCAGGCAAAAACGCACACAAAATTAAATAAATGAATCTAAAGTAAAAGCCATAAAAAGACCAAAATTTTCTTCTGTGTGTCTGTGTGTATGCTTCTGTGTGTGTCTGTCTCTGTGTGTGTTTTTCATTAAATACTGCTTACTTTGAGATAAGTTTACCTTTTCAGTCCTTTTTGCTTGTTCAGAGGTTGGGAGCACTGATTTCTTTTCCAGAGGTCCTAAGTTCAATTCCCAGCAACCTCATGGTGACTCACAACCATCTATAATGAGATTTGGTGCCCTCTTCTGGCCTGCAGGCATACATGCAAGCAGAACACTGTATACATAATAAATCTAAAAACAAACAAACAAACAAAAACCTCAGTCTGGCAGGCGGACAGTCTGGTCTTTAAAGCAAGCCCAGGACAACCAGGGCTACACAAGACTTGCCTAGAAAAAACAAAACAAAATATACAACAAAATAAAACCTCAGCCTGGGGGCTGGCATTCAACAAGGTTTAGGAAATAAAGTGCTGGACACACAAGCTTGAGGTCCTGAGTTCGAGTCCCCAGAACCAATGTAAAGGCTGCACTGAGCGCATTTGTTCTGCTGTGGGGAGAGGGCAGGCAAAGGGAACAGCCCCAGGAAGCTCTTGGCCCAGGTAGGCTGGCCTGCACATCAGGAGACTCTGAAACACAGCGGAAGTGGAGAACTGACCCACTGATCCCCAAGGCTGTCCTCTGACCTCACACAGGCATCTCAAGTCTCCTGGATTCCCACAGCTCTTGCAATCTTGTTGCCCAGTACACCAACCCCCAGTCTAAGGTGGCTGGGAGGGGCTTGCCGCTTGGGCTGACAGCCTGGTTGCTTCTTATCCCAGGGTGCAGCAGGATGGACCCTACAGTAGGGAGCCCTTGGACACTGAGCTTGGGCCCTAGCCTGCCTTGTTTATGAGCCAGAGGCGACCATGTGGAGAACCGCTACTTTTAAGCACTCCTAAATTACAACTATCTCCCAAACCCTCCCCCCCCCCCATACAGTTTCAGATCCTCTCAAACCACGAGCCAGCCAGAGCCTGAAGCCAGGGTCTCCAGGAGAAGCTGTGCTCTTCAGCGACGAAGGGACTCTGGTGTCAGGGCAGGGGCAGCTCCTAGGGCATCACTCACAGGTTGAGAATCTTGATTTCCTCACGACTTTGGTTAAGGAGTTGGACCATTTCAGGAACTGTAAACTGGGTGCTCACAAAGCCCTAGGAAAGTCATGAATGGGGTGGTGGATGGTTTCACACTCTGGAATAACAGCACTTGAACAGCCAAGGCAGGAGGATTGCTGTGAGTTCAAAGACAGCCTGGGCTACATAGTGAATTTGAGGTCAGCCTGAGTTGGGACAGGGTCTCAACAACAACAACAACAAAATAAGTAATAAACTAGAGAGATGACTCAAGAATTCAGAGCACTGTTTTCCCAGAAGACCTAAGGTGCCCAGCACACACATCAGGCTCATCTCCACCAGCTCCAGGGGATCCAGCGCCCTCTTCTGGCCTCTACAGGTGCTGTACTCATATGCACAAGCCTACACACAGTTGTCCTTCCGCAATTAAAAATAAATCTTACAAAAAAAAAAAAACAGACAAAGCAGGGTTGAGGCTGTGCAGCAGCTGGGGCCTTGTTCAGCAGGTGTGAGGTCGTGGCTTGGTCCCCCAGCACTGCCACAAGCACACAAGCACAAGGCGAGAGGAAAGCCTCTTGTCCTTTCACTGGTTGGTATTTGATAATTGCCTTTTCTCTTTTTCACCAGAGGGGTCACACTCCCCCAAAATGACAGGAGACTTAGTGTGGAGCTAGTGATTTCCAAGGTGTTTCCCCACAAGGGGTCCTCTTCCCCATGCTTCTGTTCTGAGCTCTGGTATCTGGGTTCCCTGCTTGTCTCCTGATAGCTCTCTGTGTCCGACTTCTGTTCCTGAGTCTATACAGGAGGTGTGGGGGCACAGACAGGCAGACAGACAGACACAGGCAAGCATGTGAACTCAGAGAGACTCAGACAGACAGACAAACACACTCCTTATGCTTCCGGAAGGCAGGGTGCAGCAGATCTGCTCCTACACACTCTTGGTCTAGCAGGCTCAAGGCCCAGGATTCCACTCCTGGTATTTCAACAACAAAGCCTTTAACATGCCCCAATATATGCATGTACCTATACACATATCCACCTTACACACAAAAATGTATGCACCTACACATACATGCATACACCACACACAGAGAGACACACACGTACACACACACACACACACACACACACACACACACACACGTCACCAAGTCCAGGGAGAGACTTTCACGGCTTGGCTCTTGAGTTAAAAAGTGATGTCTGTGATCTAAATGGTTTGCTTTATCTCTGAACCACGTCCTGCCGTCAGCATCCAAGCTGGGTGGGTGGAGCATTTTAAAAAACCCTTTTCCTTTTCTTCTATTCAGCAGGCAGGACAGCAACTGGAGTCTGGGATGAAAAGGCAAGGACGGGGAGTGCTTGGGTTGCAATGTGGCCTAGGATCCCCCAGTGCCGAGCTGGGCATGTGGCTCAACAGGAGAGCACCTGGCCAGGGTTTGGGGTCTCTCTCCAGCATGTCCAACCCCAGCACAACACAGAGATCCAGGACTAGAGAAATGACCGCATTAGTGCAGCACTTGCCGCATAATCTCAAGGACCCAAATTTGGATTTCTGGTACCCGTGGGAAATGTTGGGTGTGGTACGGCTCTGTGGACCTGTAGCTGGGGAGCCAGAGGCAGGAGCCTCCCTGGGGTGGGGTGCTCATCCAGTTCAGTTGAATTGGTGAGCTCCAGGTTCAGTGAGAGACTGGCTCAAAGGATAAAGTGGAGGCTGGAGAGCAGGTGGGAAGGCTAAGAGCAGGTACTGTTCTCATGGAGGACCTTGTTTTGTTTTGGTTTTTTTCTTTTTGTTTTTTCAAAACAGGGTTTCCCAGTAGTTATGGATCCAGCTCTAGAACTCGCTCTGTAGACCAGGCTGGCCTCGAACTCACAGAAATCCGCAGGCCTCTGCCTCCCAAGTGCTGGGATTGAGGGTGTGAGCCACCACTGCCCAGTGAGGACTTAAATTTGATTCCCAGAACCCATGCCAATGGCTCACAGCCATCGCAACTCCAGTTCCAGGGAATCTGACACCTCTGGCCTGCAAGGCACAGGCCTGGATATGGACACACCCACTCACTCCCACTCTTCCTGAGGGGCCTGGGTCCATCGTTCCCTCCTCCTTCTTCCTGGAGTTGGGAAGAGGAAGACTCTGCTTCCGGTTGTTCCTAAATCGTGATTTATTGACCGGCAGCTCTGAAGATAACTGCATTTGAAAAATATTCTGAAGGCCAAGGAGAGGTCACTTTCATTTCTGCAGGGAAACCGGACCAAGCAGAGCATGGTAACACAAAGCAGTCATGGCGACGGGAACCGTCATGGTCACAGCCCTGGTGTGGGCCCCCATGGAGGCAGGTCTGGGTCCATCTTCTGCACATTTGGCCCCATGAGGCCACCGCAGTTGAGGTCAGGTAAGGTGCTTTCTCTTCCGGGAAGCCCGCCTTGACTTCACACGCTCACACCAGGCCTCAGGTCATAAAACGCATTTTGTTAGTCTGGCCAACATTGCTGTTTTGAGACAGGAGCTCCTGTAACCCAGGCTAGCCTGTGCTCCCTTTGTAGTTAAGGATAACCTGGATCTTATGGATCTTCCTGTCTCCACCTCCCAGGTGCTGGCATGGCAGGCATTCCCCAAGCACTAGGCCTGCCACACTCGTGATCTTAAGACCAGAGCCCGTATTAGACTCAGTTTGCTAAAATAGCATTTAATTATTATTATTTTTGTGTGTGTCCATCAGTGTTTTGCCTGTGTTTAGCGTATCTATTTACCACATGTGTGCAGTGCCTTTAGGAGCCAAAGGGGGTGTTGAATTCCTTGGAATTGGAGTTACAGAGCGCTGTGAATCACTATGTGGGTGCTGGGAATCGAACCTGGATCTCTACAAGAGGGGCCAGTGCTTTAAATTCTGAGCCATCTTTCCAGTTTCAAGACAGCATTGAGAGACAATTACCCAATCTCTCCCAGCTTCACTTTCTCCTTTCCAAAATGGGGACAATGGTTGAAGTTATTTTATTATTATATTATATTTTATTTATCTTATTTTACTTTTTTTAGACAAAGTCCCTCTATATAGTTCTGACTGTCCTGGAGTTTGCCTCGAATCCACAGAGATCTGCCTGCCTCTGTTTCCTGGGTGCTGAGATTAAGGTGTGGGCCACCAGGCCTAGCTCAGAGTTATTTATTACTCAGGGTATGTGTGCGTGCGCACGTGTGTGCGTGTGTGTATGTGTGACTGTATGTGTAAGAGTGTATACATGCACTGCTGGAGATTGAACTCAGAGCCTATGCAGTCTAGGTAATGTTCTACCACGAGGGCATCCCTGGTCCTAACGTTTTGTTTGAAAGCGCCGCCGTGGTAAAGTATATGAAGTTTTATATACTCAGCTTTACAGGCTGGAATGGTTCAGCAGTCAAGAGCATGTCCCTCTCTTCCAGAAGGATCCACGTTCAGTTCCCAGCACCCATGTCAGGCAACTCACAACTACCTGCAAGGCCAGCATCAGGGAACTTACTGCCCCTGACCTCTGAGGACACACACACACACACACACACACACACATTTAAAAGATAAAATATATCTTTCAGAGGCTGGAGAGATGGCTCAGCAGTTGAGAGCCCTGGCTGCCTTTCCAGAGGACCCGGGTTCAATTCCCAGCACCCACATGGCATCTCACACCTGTCTGTAACTCCATTTCCAGGGGACCTGAGACCCTCACACAGACATACATGCAGGCAAAACACCAATGCACATAAAATAAAAATAAAGTATATATTAAAATTAAAAATGTATCTTTTAAAGTGCTTGACACTGGGTGTCCTCCGGATCTGTGGACAGAACATTACCAAGTCTGAGAAATTTCTCTTTTCCTCCCTTCCCTACCTAGATATGCCTCCCAGACTGCTGTCTACCACCCAAAGTGAAGATTTCGCTTTCCCCAGAACCTCGCGGAACTGGAATAGCACAGTGTGTGCTCCGCGGAGGCTTGAGAGACGTGTTGGGTGGGAGGTATTGGCACCATGCTACCACTGTCTTAATTTGTGTGTATACATGTACACACTCTAAAGTAATGGGTGCTGAGCAATACGTGACACCCAAGATGTTTGAGTAATTAAAGTGTGTGTGTGTGTGTGTAAGGGACTGTGCACTGAGATGAACTCACAGGCTCTGCTATAGGAGGGCTCACAGGGACATGTAGACTGGGGTTACTTGAGGATGTCGGTGTGGCTTTCGTACCTGATCCTTGGTGTTCACATAGCTGCCTTTTAGGGATAGGCAGGGACTGTAGCTGGGATTCCCCCACCATCTATCTCGTTTCTGCCATGGAATCCGTCCCTATCTGTTCCCCTGCCTCATCTGGCCTAGCCACCCCTGTGTGTGCTTACTGACGTCAGCCTCGGTCAGTGCCCTGGGCATGGGTTAAACCTGGGTTTCTTTCACAGGTCTTGGAGGTCACCGCTGGGTGAGTGTGTCCCCTGCCACACTGTACCAGGGCTGATGGCTCTGTGACTGTCACACCCCTTCCTGGCCTGATCTCATGCCCCCCTCTTCCTCCCGGTCCCCTGTAGCCCTCACAATTTCCTCCTGCCTCCTCCCTGAATTTCTCCACATGGCGGCAAGATGCTCTTGGAATGAGGACCAGCCAGGCTCTTTTGAATGCTTTCCCACGCTTGGCCCGGACACCCGGTTCCTCAATGGTGGTCCATAGACCTCTGATGCATCTGGCAGCCACCTGGTGCGTGTCATCACCCCCAGGGTCCCTCTTGGGTCCTGAAATACAGCACCCTTTAGTTTCCTCGGGGCCTTTGTGTTTGCTGCTTGCGCTGACCCTGCCTGGTGTCTTTACTCTCTCCCCGTACCATTCTGCTCCATGGAGGGACAGTTGTTCCGTAGTCAGCCCTCCATTCAGGGGCATCTGTTTTTCTTTGACCTTGTTGTTAAAACTCCCTGAGGGCCAGCGAGACAGCTCAGTGGGTCTGAGACAGCAAGTCTGGTCTGAGACTGCAGGGTGGAAGGGGAGAGCTGACTGCCGCTGCACACTGTCCCCTGACCTCCACACACACGCCACGGGATGCGCACCCCCCCCAACAGATAAATAAATATCAGCTAAATAAAATTCATAGGTGTCACTGAGGCACCTATGAATGAACCCACAGGGCAAGTTCTAGAAGCAGGACTGCAGAGGCAGGTGGATCTCTGTGAGTTCGAGGCCAGCCTGGTGTACAAGAGCTAGTGCCAGGACAGGCTCTAAAGCTACAGAGAAACCCTGTCTCGAAAAACAAATTTTTTTTGATTGTATTGTTCTCAGATCAGGCTGTTGCTGTGAGAGCAGGATGATCGTTTGCCACCCTGACAGGATGAGCGACAGGCCAAAGAACCAACCGTCTAAATCTACCTTGGTGACCGATGGCTTGGGTTTGCTTACAGAGCATGGGAGAGCAATAGAACCTACTCAGACACCATAACCATGGCAACTCTGACAAAGGAAAGTATTTGATTGGGATTGGTGTACGGTTTGGATGTTTAGTCCATTATCATGGTGGGAAGCATGGTAGCCCTCGAGCAGACATGGCATTGGAGAGGTAGCTCAGAGTTCTACATCTGGATCCGCAGGCAGTGAGCCATTAGGCCTGGTTTGAGCTTCTGAAACCTCAAAGCCTGCCGCCGGTGACACACTTTCTCCAACGAGGCCACACATACTCCAACAAGAACACACCTCACAATAGTGAGGTCCCTACGAGTTGATGGAACCCCCTTTTCATTCAAAGTACCACAGGTTCTCATAGGAACGTGGGTGACCTACTTACAGAGCATGGGTGAGGGGTTCTTACAGAAACATCTGCTTGGTTGCAGCGCTCCCCTGCCCCCCCCCCCCCGTGGATTTTCTTTGCTTGTCCATACCCAGCCACTCTCGGGCACTCCAGAGGGCATAGCCACCACGTGATGATTGGCGGTGCCAACTTGCCACAACTTAAAATCACCAGGAAAGAGCATCACAACACAGGACTGTCTGTACAGGGCTGGCCCCTGGGCATGTTTCTGTGGGGCCTGCTTTAACTATGTTGCTTTAACTATGTTAATTCCACCACCTAATGCGGGAAGCCCAGTCCACTGTGGGCACAAGCGAGCCTGCTAGCCAGCGTGCATAGATTCATCAGCTCTGCTCTTGACTGTGGAGGCGCCTAACTGTTTCAAGGTCCTGCCACTGTGAGTCACCTACTGTCAGGGATTGTAACTTGAGAGTCATAGATAGCTTTCGTCGGGGTATCTTATCTCTAACAGAATGGACTTAGGAAAGACACACCGGGCCCGTCCTGCTTCCAGGGCCCGATGGATCCCAGCCGTGCCGTCTCTGCCCCTGGACCTTGCTGCCGAGATGATGAGTATGGTACCAGGCGGACTGTTGCGCGCATGCTCCTGCGGAGGAACGGGGCAGTTTCCCACTCCACATCCCGTCCTGGTGCACGTCCTGGTGCACGCGGGGCCCGTGGTCCTCTCCCCCAGGTAGTATTTGTCAACTTCTTTGCACGGTCACCCGGATATGCACATCTGCTGTGTCCTGGGCCTCCCAGCAGACCTAGGTGCTGTGACTGTCCTCAGTTTCCCCGAGCACCGAGTAGTTAAGCAACCCGCTCATGGCTGCACAGCTGGTCTGGTGGGCGGGCTTTTAAAATGACGGCTCACCAGAATCCATCTGGTTCTGCAAAACGGGCCAAACTCCCAGGAGCTGTTTTCAAAAGACGCCCATATGCGACTGCCGCTGTTCAGCCAGCCCGGGCATGAGAGCTCGGGGACTCACAATGCCAGACAGTGATTCGGAAAAAGCCAGGGCACTCTGGCTGGTGGCGTTCTTTCAATAGCCGTAAGAATTGTCTGCATAGAGCTAAACTGACAGAGGAAAACAAACTCATCTACCACTTCCTGTTTAGAGAAGGAGAGAGAGAGAGAGAGAGAGAGAGAGAGAGAGAGAGAGAGAGAGATCTTCCTGGAGACATGCTATGGAATTTTCCAAGCCACACTAACGTCCGCAGAGCTGTGTTATTAGAATAGCATCTCACGTGCAGAATAGAATCCAGATCACAGTACTGGGCTGTGATCGATGGTGTTCACATGGATGCCTGGGGGTGGGGGTGGGGGTGGGGGAGTTCTATACCTCAGAGGTACCAGAGGCTGGCAGTCATGCTGGGGGTGGGGGGAATGTCCCATGTTCTGCACCCAGTCCACCAGCCATATCTTAGTCAAGGGGTAGAGGACAGCGATGTAGAGTTTGCTCTTTCCCTTCACCTCTATGTGGGTTTTGGGGGACCTCGCTTAGCTAGCCAGGCTTGCATGCCAAGTGCCTTTCTCCATGGGGCCATCTTGCCAGCCCTTCCCCATGTTTTTGGAGCCAGGGGCTCTGGCTAGCTTGAAGATCACGACTTCTAGGCTGGCTGGTTGGTCGTGGAGTCCGGGGGATCCAATTGTCTCCACCTGCCCTGCCCTGGAACTACACGAGCGTGCCACCTCACCCGGCCTTTAGGGGGCACTAGAGGTTTAACTTGGGTCCTCACGCTTGCATGGCCGACCATTGGCTGCCTGAGCCCCAGGCGTTACAGAAGAACCCAGCAGAGTTTGGACTCGGAGATGCAACACATTCCTCACCCCCTGGAGGAGCCCTGTGCCATATGGTTTCAAAATCGCATCTAACCATGACTGCCAACTTTAGGAGGCCCCTCTTGGCTGGTCTCCGGCTTGGGCTACGCCGTATGGCTGGATAACGCAATAAACACATGTGGGTCTTTGCACTAATCAACAACAATAGATTAGAGCCAACAACACTTATTTTAAGATTTCTTCTCTGGGGTATTGTCATCAGGGTCAGAATAGACATTAATTAATATTTTGCTGATTATGTAAGAAGCTGCGTGTGGGGACTTAGATCACTCGTGGCTCTGGACTCTGATTCTCTCTCAGCGGTGTTTATACCAGATGAGGGTAGGCTCGGTGGGCCAAGATGGGAGTGGGCTTGACCCCGAGGGCACAAGGGAGCCACGCACGCAGTGAGAGCAGGAGAGGGACCTGAGCAGCATCTAACAGAAAACCCTGGCTACAAGGTGGCAGGCAGAGATTCTGTGGCATGACTTGGGCAATGCTTGGGAGACTCCAGCATGAGCCATGCCAACCTGGAGTAACAACTGTTACACTTAAAACTCGAGTCCAGCTGGGTCGCGGCGGCACACGCCTTTAATCCCAGCACTTGGAGGCAGAGACAAGCAAATTCCCAAGTTTTTGGCCAGCCTGGTCTGGAGAGAAAGTTCCAGGACAGCCAGGGCTGCACAGAGAAAAACAAACAAACAAACAACTATAGTTCAGTTTCCCCAATCTTCATCCGCCACGGCCTTTGCTACAAATGCTGCCCCTCGTGCCGCTCAACTCTGTCCCACTTTTCTTTAAAAAGCACATTTCCTTTATTTAAGCGGATATGTATTTTTGAGACAGGCTTTCGGTCTGTCACTGAACACTCTAAAAAGTCTGGCATGATGTTGAACTCCTAATCTCCCGTCTCTATGTCTCTAGTCCTGGGGTTACAGATGTGTACCACACACCTTATATGGTGCTGGGGATCAAACCCAGGATTTTAATGCTAGATTAGGCAAGCACTCTGCCAATAAAGTTACCTCCCTAGTCCCAAGTAAATTTAGTTTCTAGACTTAGTGTGTGTGTGTTTGAGGGGGAGGGCAGAGAGAGAGGGGCAGAGAGAGAGAGAGAGAGAGAGAGAGAGAGAGAGAGAGAGAGACTGACTCTTAGAGATCAGAGAGGAAAAATCAGATGCCCTGGAGCTGGAGTTATACATGGTTGTGAGCTGCCAAGTGGGTGCTGGGAACTGCACTGGGTCTTTGGAAGAACAGAAAGAGGCCTTGATCACTGAGTTGCCTCTCTGACTTTTAAAGGAAACTGTCTCCTTCCAGGGTGCACATCATCTCAGGGCAACAGAGGCCCCAGAATCTCAGCAGCTTGTTGACAGCCCCCACCCACGCCAGGGTTTCATGTAGCCCAGGCTGTCCTTGAACGCCTTACTGCTCCTGCTTCAGCCTCTGAAGTGCTGGGGTCACAGAAGGTCTTCCACACTCACTCATGAGACTTGCTGGTCCCTTCCTTTGGTTACATCTCCCATCTGTGTGTGTCGCCCACCTCTGGTCAGATGCGGGCCATTGCAACTGCAGAGAGAAAACAGCACGTGTCAGAGCCAAGGATGGCTCCCGAAGATGCAGCTCAGAAGTTCCGCTTACATTCTCTCTGGGGAAGAGCCAAGCCTGATGCCGGTAAGGAGGTCACCTAGTAAAATCCTCCTACAGCCTCTACCACACGCCTGTAATGGCAGCCGGGCACCTGTCCTGCTGTTGGAGTGTGCTGTTCTCATCGGATCTTTGTCCACCTTGTCACTTGCACGGGTTGGTCCATCAGTCCGGTGGACCTCCGACATTCACTAACAGAAGTGGGTGGGCGAGGGAGGCACCAGCTCCTCCCCTGAGCTTCTTAGCTCCTCCCCTCCCCCCAGCCATTTGAACGCATCTCTGCCCTATTTGGAGTGTGTGTGCGGGGGGAGGGGTTGGGGGGTGCGGAGTTAACCGAGAGGGGCTCCATCTGCATTGGCAGAGAGAAGCCATCATCCACGTTGAGCATAGACCTTCCAGTGTGAGTCACCCATGAGCCTGTCAGCAGCCCCTCCCCCATGCTCTGTAACTAACCCTAATAAACTGGGAGTCGTGCTTTGGTTTGTGCTTGGGACTTTAGGAGGGGCGGGTAAATGTTGTTCACCTCTCCTCAGGGAAAGAATTCTCACAACACCTCCACAAAGGTTGGCCGTGAAACTGAAATCCTAAACCGAATGACTATACGCTCCATCCCGACTTCTGGAGGCAGGGCTGCGACCCTCTTTTGTTCCAAAGAGGGATGGGCGATCGTAGCGGTGTCTAGGTGTGCTATGGTTACACGGAGACACTGCCCAGGAACGACCAGCTCTGTGCTGGCCATGCGGTGTGTGCTCTAAGACCCTCCTCTCCCCTTGCTCGGTGTGAACAACAGGTGGGCGTTTGCGGAGCGATGCTGAGGACCGGGAGCAGTTCCAGGCATGTCCACCAGGTGTCGCCCTCTCCCAGCGGTCGGAAGGAGCAGCGACGCTCCCTGGCTCCCTGCTCAGCGCCAGCATCCCGCAGATTCCTGCCCGCACCCTGTTATCCGAACAGATGCCCAGGCAAGTTGCTCCTAAGGCATTGCTGCTTACGACCAGACCAGCACTTCTACATTCACGCCTCGGATCATAGATGGGAAACTGAGGCTGAGAGAGTTGGGGAGCCTCAGGGGTCCCAGCAGGTGAGTGGGAGACAGAATTTCACCCGGGACCGAGTATACCTGTACTATCTATTCTGTTTTTAAGAGGTACAGCGCTTCTGACAGACACTAAGCAAGAAAACAGGAGACTTCAAAACTTTTTTATTTTTTTTTAAATATTTATTTATTATGTATACAATATTCTGTCTGTGTGTATGTCTGCAGGCCAGAAGAGAGCACCAGACCTCATTACAGATGGTTGTGAGCCACCATATGGTTGCTGGGAATTGAACTCAGGACCTTTGGAAGAGCAGGCAATGCTCTTAACCACTGAACCATCTCTCCAGCCCCAAAACTTTTTTTTCTTAAATCATCTAATTGCACCTTGAAAATTATTATTAGCAGAGGCAGGCGAATCTCAGTGAGTTCGAGGCCAGCCTGGTCTACAGAGTGAGTTCCAGGACAGCCAGAGATACACAGAGAAATCCTGACCAAAAAAAAAAAAAAAAAAAAAAAAAGACAAAAAAAAAAGACAAAAAAAAGACAAAAAAAAAAAAGAAAAAAGAATATTATTATTTTAATTTAAAAATCTCTAGGAGGCTGAGGCAGGAGGATCGGGAGTTGAAAACCAGCCTGGGCTTAGGAGGAGGAAGAGGAAGAAGAGAAAGAGGAGGAGGAGGACTGCCCACTTGAGTTTTGAGGCAGGTCTTTCCTGACAATATTCTATTCTCTCTTGTCATTGAAATCTTCGTGGGCCGGCAAGAAGGCTCAGTGGGTAAAGGTGTTTGCTGCCAAGCTGGACAAACTTGATCCCGTGGTGGAAGGAGAGAGCCAGTTCTGACCTTCCCAGACACGCTGGGGCACGAGTGTGGACATACATATACACAAAAATAAATCTTAAAAAAAAAAAAACCAACTAGCTGGGCGGTGGTGGCGCACGCCTTTAATCCCAGCACTCGGGAGGCAGAGGCAGGCGGATCTCTGTGAGTTCGAGACCAGCCTGGTCTACAAGAGCTAGTTCCAGGACAGGCTCCAAAACCACAGAGAAACCCTGTCTTGAAAAACCAAAAAAAAAAAAAACAAACTAAGAAATGAATACACATGGGGGCACCATAATATAGGAAACCGGGACACAGAGTGGAGGGTGGGTGACTTTGCAGTCACGACTCTTCCTTCCCTTGACTGAACTAGAAGGTTAGGACTTGGATGCCGAAGGAGTAGTGGGCTCTTCACAGCTCCCGCGGCTGCAGGATCCCACGCTCTCCTCCCCCAAGCCCTGCTGGCCACCACGTCTCAGGAATTGTTGCTGAGCCAGCCAGGAGGTAGACGCTAGACACGTGAGCAGATTCCTGTCCTCCAGCGGGCTCCACACCCGGTTCTGAGCAAGTTTGTTTTCCTTTTCCCCTTTAACAATACACCTTGGTGACCCCCACTCCAGATCGGCACCCGGAAAACACACTTCACACATTCCATGTCTGAACATAACCTCGAACCTCGCTGATTCCCTGGCCATAGCTGGGGGTGTTTCTAGGCTTTGTAAGTTACAAACCGCACACAATTAACACCCGTGAGCTCAAGTCAGCGGCCTGTTTCCTCTGATGCATTCCCAGAGGCTCCACTGTCGGTCACAGGGCACGGGCCTTTGAAATTTCCACGATGATTGTCTAAACGTTCTTCAAGGTTGAACCTACTCAGTGGCGTCCTAGTTCCTCCTGCCTGGCGCCTCGGCCCACTCTGTTTCCGTCTGGCCAGTGGAGGACAACGGTCCCCATGGTCTGGCCTATAGCACTCGTTCATTGTGTGCTAGCGATGGAGTTTTAAAATGATCGTCCAGAGCCAGTGAGGGGCCCAGAGGGTGAAGGAGATTGCCATTAAGTCTGATGACTTGAGTTCAAATCTCCAAATCTCAGAGGACCTGCGTGGTGGAGGAGAGAAGAGATTCCCACAAGCGTCATTTGAACACACACACACACACACACACACACACACACACACACACACACGGCAAGCACATACCCCTTCCCTGACAAATAAATACAGAAACATATGCTCCAAGAAATACATGTGCAGGCCATTCGCCTTGCTTTTCTGTTAGAGAAGCTGCCCTCCTCCATTTTTCTAGTTCTATGAACAGTCATATTTCTTACAGATCCGTGGGAACTCTTCTTTACATTTTTGTGTTGAGACAGCGCTTGCTATGTAGCCCAAGCTGGCCCGGAATTCTCAATTCTGCGTCAGCCTCCCCACGGTTTTGGAAGGCCAGGTGTGTGCCCTTACACGCGGTCAGGATTCTTCATTGCCGAGGGAGTGCGGCCTTTGGTGTCACAAGTTAGCAACGGACATGCTTTAAACACGACGTATCGAAGACGGAATCCCACAGGCCACGGGTCATGCTCTCCTCTGTGTGTGTGTGCCTTTGCAATGAAGTTATTTATTGTTGTTAAGGGTTTCTAGTCTGCAGCTAGGGATGTGGCTCTGTTGGTAGATAGCTTGCTTAGCGCTCAGGAAGCCTTGGGCTTGATCCCCAGCACCGCAGAAACTGGCTGTGGTGGCTCAAGCCCGTCATCTTAGTACCTGGGAGATGGCCACAGGAAGATCAGAGTTCAGGGTCATCCCTGAGAACATATCAAAATGGAACCTCAATGGCTGTGGCTCTGAGGAACAGCACCGGATCCACATCACCCACCACGTAATCTTTTTTGGTTTTGTTTTTTGTTTTTTTTTTTTTTTTGTTTTTCGAGACAGGGTTTCTCTGTAGCTTTGGTGCCAGTCCCGGAACTAGCTCTTGAAGACCAGGCTGGCCTCGAACTCACAGAGATCCGCCTGCCTCTGCCTCCCGAGTGCTGGGACTAAAGGCGTGCGCCACCACCGCCCGGCTTCCACCACGTAATCTTAAGGAGACCCGGCCACCAAAACTGACAACCAGACATCCCCATTTTACAGATGGGCAAGCTGAGGCTCAGAGGAGTCAAGGATTTACCCAAGGTCTCCAGGCTGCTGAATGACAGAGGACTCAATTCCACATCCATGTGTCTTCTGTGACTCTGAGACTCCTCATTGGCAGGCTTCTGCCTGAGAAACAGCTGTAGTGATCCAGGTCTACCCACACTTCACCTTCAGTTGGAAGTGCCTGTCGTTCGGGGTACAGGCCACTGGGAGGCACTAGAGACATGTTCCTTGCAGGTTGTGTAGGGCCTTGAACAGCCTCCCTGGCATCCTGGGATGAAGCTGGGACCTGAAGATTCTGCTGGCTGGGGGGCAGGTGGTTCAGGGGCAGAGGGCTGCCTCCTGTCACACATGGGCAGCCCCGTCAGCCTCCACCTCTCTGCAGGGACTTCAGGGTTGCAGAGCTGTGTGGCTCCAACCCAGGTGGCCAGGACGTGGGGCATGAGGATGACTCCTTACTCTATCATTCTGCACGGGTGTGTGTTTGTGTGTGTGTGTACGTTGCATGGGTGTGTGTTTGTGCGTGCATGCATGTGTGTGCACGGTCAGCAGCAAGTTTAACAGAAGGGGTACCCCTTCCCACTGAACCAGTCAGAACCCAAGCTGCTTCTAGACTTTCCCAGATGCCCTACAGGAGGGCACCACATGCCCCCGCGATTGAGTATTTCTTTGGGCAGGTCACGTAAGGGAAAGAAGCCAGCACTGGTTGAGAGTTTCACACACAGGGACACATCAGTGGCCTGTGAGGCAAGGATGGACACCAGGCACCATTGCCCTTACAGACCAGCAGTGGACGCTCAGAGAGGCGCTGAACCTGACTGGCCACCCAGCTCCAGTGTCTTTGCCCTATCTGCGGTGCCCGTGCTACCCGCGGTGCACGCGGCCCAGCAGGAAAACACACACCATTCATGCCTCTGCCCCTAAGTGTCCTCCGCTCACACCAAACACACCCTTGTTCTTAGTTTTCTTTTCTTTTATACAAGTATTTGTTTAGTGTGTGAGCAAGCACCGTGCATCGCATTGTGCGTATAGAGAGGTCAGAAGACAGTTGTATGGAATCGGTTCTCTCCTCCTCCACATAGGTTCTGGGGACAGAATTCAGGTGGTCAGACTTGGCAGCAAGCCCCTCCCCCACTGAGCCCTCTCGTTGGCCCTGTTTCCGTTTCCTCACGTTGTTGTTTTGCTGTTTTGAGTCAGGATCTCATTATGTATCCCAGGCTACATCATGTTTGAGGCTGTGTCCTCCAACACAGTCTTCCTGCCTCCTGAACGCTGGGATTACAGGTGCGAGCCACACACCTGACTTGGTTACCCCTCTTTTGATGAAGAGCCAAGTAGAAGCTGGCTTTCATTTCCTCTACGGTTTTACCAGACGAAGAACACTGGTGCCTGGGAAATGGGGGCGGGTGTCCCCAGGGGCCAAAATCATTGTTTCTGAATCAATTTTGCAAGAAAATCTTTAAACATTTTAAATGTGAAATTTCCTAATGTTTAATGAGACTTCATTTAAACAATTAAAACCCCGGGAAGATGGAGTACGGCTGGAGCCTCCTGCTGCTGAGAGCTGCCTGCCTGCAGCGCTTCCCCAGGGCAGTAGGTCTCTCCAGGGACAGACACTCTCTACCGCTTCTCATCGTTGGCTACTTCATTTCTGTCACCCTGTACATCCTTCTACTGTCTATTAGTCCACCTTCCCACCTGTCCTTCACCACCCACCATCCACACCCCCACACCCACCAGCCGTCCACACACACACACACACACACACACACACACACACACACCATCCATTCACATATACACACACACACCATCTGTCCATCCACATACACACGTACAAATACACACCATCCATCCACACACACACACACACCAGCCATACACATATACACCATCTATCCATACACACCCACCATCCACCCCCCCACACTATTCCACACATACACACATACACCCACCATCCACATGCCCATCCACCCGTCAACCAGTTCGCCCACGGTTTACCTATCTATTCATCCTTCACCCATTCACACCCCTCACCTGTCAGTTCATTTCTTGTGTTGTCATCATGGGTTCTTCACTGTCTACTGAATCCTTGGGCCAAGTCCTAGGGTGATGGTGAAGGCCAGCGTCTAATTCCTATCTTCGGGGAGCTCATCGTCTCTAGTGGGCATTAGACATGGACCACACACAAAGATAAAACTGCATCATATTCCAGTCAGATTCTGCTTGTCTGTCTGTGAGCTGTCATTAGCGAACTCAGTTGGAGCCTCAGTTTCCCCTCTGGGAAATGGGCTTTTTTTCCACTCTATGTTGCCGTTATAAAATACTTGAGACCTGGTAGTTGTTAAGTAACTGTGGGTTATCTTGTCCCACAGTTCTGCAGGACGGAAAGTTCAAAGTCATGAAGTCACATCTGGCTGCTTCAAAACATGGCAGAAGTCGTCACAGGGCAAAGGCACAAGTGGGGAGCACCGTGGTGGAGACAGAGGCCAGTTCTGCCTATGCCCACATCTCATCCTTTACCAGGGGTTTCCTGCAGACCCCACTCAACTCCCTGAGATCTGCTTCCCCTCACAATAACTCTTATACTTCATAAGGCCCTGCATTTGACGGGGTTGCATTGAAAGCCAATAGGAGGCTTGGGGACTAAGCCCATCCAGGTCCTGTCGGGATTGGAAGGTTAGGGGTGATGGTGACCAGGGGACACAGCAGAGGTCTTGGCTCTCTAGCTGTCTCAACAGGCCTTTTGTGGGGTGGCATCCAGAACATCTCCCACTCTGAGTGAGGGGAGGGGTCACTTTCTGAATGACCAGCACCAAGCCCTGGCCAGGCACTGCCATGCCCCAACACTGGCTTCTCCCTTACCACTACTGGCTCCTGTGTAGGGAGTCACAGATCAAAAGTCTGTGGCCCCTCTTGGCTAGATCTGCTGTGATTTTGTTCCCATTTTAATAGAAACTGTGCTTATTAGAGGATATTAGGAAAAACACATCAAACATGAAGGAAGAAAACCTATTTCTTGTTCCATCCCTTCCAGTGTGACCACAGTAAAAGAAGCCATTGTTGTTTTTGTCTCCCAAGCCAGGCTCCTGAGGGTGTGTGTGTGTGTGATACATGTGTTAGTCCTGTGGTGTTTGTCACAGTTCCTCTGTTTTGTCCCAGGCCTCTTCCCCATCATCTTCATGAACATATTTGAAGGCCGCTTTGTTTTGGTCACCAGATGTTAAGTGAGCTGTTGTGGTGGCTGGGTGGGGGTGGGGGTGGGGAGCAGGGTGTAATAACATCGCTGACTGAGCTGAGGATGCCTGGTGAGGTTCTAAGCGCTTGTATTAACACAGACCCCCTTCTTCCTCCCAACCTGCTGTGACATGCATATGGGGGTCGGGGAGCAGGCTCAGGGCTGCATGGCTAAGAGGCAGCATTGGATCCTAGGCCTCTGGCCATGCTGGTCACAAACACGTGACCAGAGCTTGGACAGGGCGGGTGCGGAGACTGATCAGCTAGACCATCAGGGAGGAGGTGGTGTGAGTGGGAGGTGGGAAGGGAAGGTAGCAGGCAGAGGGCTACGCTGAGGAGGGGCAGGAATGGGTGGTGGCCTTGAGGGTTCTAGGTTTCCTGGGGAGCCAGAGAGTTCAAACAGGACCTGGCATGGCTGGGGACGTCTTGTGTCCCATGCTGGGCTGGGTCCGGGCTCTGACTCAGTACTGGACTGTATACACAGATCCCAAGCACTTTTTGGAGACAGGGTGGAACTCCAGCCAGCAAGAATGCCTCTAAAGTTTAATTCTCCCATTAGCACTTGCAGAGGAGTGCCGGGATCCTGGCAACACCGCTTTTGGTTTACCCCATGCTGGGGCTGGAGTTCTGCTCCTCACAGGCTGAAGAAAAACTAGGCAAGCTGAGCCCCTCCCCACCGGGTCCTGCCTCTCTGGTTTGCTCCCTGCTTCTCAGCCCTTCTGGGTGGCTCTGGCCCCTGCTCTGGCCCAGATCGCTAGCAGGCAAACCCCACAGAGAGGTGACTACAGCTGTCTGACGACATGGTTGAGAGGGTGACATTTGACCCGCCACACCATGCGGGTACCCGTGGAGACAGGTTCTTCGCCTGCAGGGTGCAAGGTCTCTCTGGGCTATGCCTTCAGGCCTATGGGACATTGCTGTAACTTGCCCAGAGGGTCTGGTTTAGCTTGGGAGGCTGTGCAGATAGCGCACGTCTGGTCTAGCTGCCTCAGGAGGCAATGAGGAGCTGCGGGCATAGGGCCAGGGTATGGCCACCTCTAACCTCCTGTCCTTCCATGGCAACCTGGGATCCACCACTGTGGATATGCGGTCCTCTGCCCACTGTCACTGGGAGCCTCCCTTCTTCCTAGGAGAGGCTGTGCCCTGCCCCTCCTCCCCAGCTGTGCTCCTAGCCTCCCCTCCCCTCAGTCCCTCAACCTCAGCCAAGCTCATATCTTATCTGCTCAAGTACTTCAGAGTTCAGGCCAAGAAGCCAAAGTCAATTTGAAAAAAAGTCTGTAAAAGGCCCAAACACAGCCACCAGTAGGGTGGGGCTGGGTGTGGGGAGGAGGCTGGGGGAGGGGAGGAGGAGGCTGGGGGGAGGGTGAGCTTATCTGGGGTCCCAGCTGACCTCTGTGGCTCCAAGCCATTGTAGGGGACAGTTACGCAAACAACAGAGGGTCCCGCAGACCAAGCGAAGGACGGTAAATAAATCCTCTGTAATAGGAAGTCAGGCTGAGGTGGACAGGGGAGCACACAAGTCATTAGACCTTTTATTAAACAGAATAGAGGGGGATACAACCCCACCAGCCTGCATAGAGATGTCTAAAGTACCTAGAGACAGTGCCCGTGAGAGCGTGCACGCGTGGATGCGTGGACGGGAGTGGACGGGAGTGGACGGGAGGGGGCGGGAGGGGGCGAGGGGCATAGGTGTCAGAAAACCTAGACTCTCATAAACTGGTCCTTCCTCCTGTCTTTTAAACAACTTAAGACCACGCTACAGAGATCTTATAGGAAGAAGCCAATGGGAACCTGAAGGATTCTGTTCCAGGTAACCGACCAATAGAACAGAAGGTGGGCGGGGCTGTGGGTACAAAGGTGCAGAGCTGCTAAGTGTTGAAGAAGTATCTCAAGGGAGTTCTAGGTCTGTCTGACTCCTCAGGGAAGTTAGTTCTCTGCAACCGTTTCTGAGTATGCGTGTGTGTGTGTGTGTGTGTGTGTGTGTGTGTGCGTGTGTGTGTGCGCACGCGTATTCGCGCGCGACATGCACGCGTGCATCTGCCCACATATCTGCTTGTATGGTGTAGACTAGAGAACAGCCTCACCTCTCAATCCTTAGATGTTAATGTTTATTTTTAGATTTATTGATTTTTTTTTCCAGACAGGATCTCACTACGTAGCCTTGGCTGGCCTGAAACTTGCTTTGTAGACCAGGCTGGCCTCAAACTCACAGATCCGCCTGCCTCTGGGTGTGCGCTGCCACACCAGCTTACTTTTTGATTTCACATGTCTATGTGAGTGTACTCCACGCATGTGCAGTATCTAAAGAGGCAAGGAGAGGCCCTTGGATCTCCTGGAGCTGGAGTTAACAGGTGGCTATGAGCCATGTGCACGCTGGGAACTAAACCTGAAAACTTTGCAGGAACAGTACGTGCTCTTAACCACTGAGTCACCTCTCCAGGCTTACCTTGTTTTTTGTTTGTTTTTGCGACAGGCTCTCTCCCTGGCCTAGAGCTACTGAGGAGGTTGGGCTGTCCGCTTGTTGAGCCCTAGGGACCCACCTCCCATCTGCGTCTCTAGCATTACAACCACATTCAGCCTTTTTACTTTGTGTGGGTTCTAGGGATTGAACCCAGGTCTCAGGCTTTCAGGGCAAAGCATTTTACCAAGTGAGCTGTCCCTCCGGAGCCTGGAAGTGTGCTTACAGATGCATCATCTCCTGGACCTTCTGAGGACCCTGAAGCCGGGAAACCAGACAAACAGCAGGAAGCAGGCTCATCAGACAAGGTTTCTCTGTGTAGCCCTAGCTGTCCTAGAACTCACTCTGTAAACCAGGCTGGCCTTGAACTGCCTGCCTCTGCCTCCCAGCTTCCCAAGTGCTGGGATTAAAGGCATGTGCTATCTACACTGGTTTTATTAAGTCAAGAACAATTTACATCAACAAGAATACATGTACAAGCATGTACACATACTCCCCCAAAATACAGGAGGGGGCATTCTTAGCCCCCCCCAACACACCAGGGACACCTTGTCCATGTGGCTTGTGTTTACCGTGTCCACTCTGAAACAGTTGAAGTGACTGGCTGGTTCAAAGTCCCACACTTGGCCATGACTGAGCCAGGATCTGACACAGGTTTCTTGGTGCTGTTTCCTGTCCTTGAGATATTCGTATGCACCCCTCAAGGCAGAAACATGAACCATGTACTCTGCTCAACACAGCCACACCCCAAGAACACCCCACTGAAAGTGTCCTCAGACACATCTACATACAGAATGGGATAAACCCTCACCCAGTAGACACATTTGCGCCATCCACCTCCAGCTGAACACAGAGCAGCCCAGAATCCTGTCTTGCTCCCTAGAAAGTCCTCTCAGGTCACCCGTGGTGCTGAACTCAAGCCCTAAGATGGCTCCTGCTGGTTGGAACTTGGCATAAGTGGAAGCTACCACGGCTGCTTCCTAATGGGCTCCTAGTGCCCGGTGGGGTTAGTGAGGTTCAGCAAAGTGATTGGGACAGCAGACGGGACAGGACAGATGTGGGAGGTGGGGGGCTCCCAGCAGTGTGCCTGAAGCAGCAGCTCTGTCCCCTGTGCACAGCTGGGAGTGGGGATTTAAAGAAAGAGAATCTTAAAGAGAAATTTAAAGCAGTTCCTCAAAAGGTCAAATGGGGGTCCTTCAATAGCTGTGCAGGCCGGTCATCCAGGCTGCTGGGGAGGCTGAGGCTGGAGTGAGTTCAAGGCCAGCCTGGGAACCTTTCTGAGACCCCCGCCTTAAAATAAAAAGGAGGAGGGCTGGGGTATAGCTCAACAGTGGAGCGCCTAGCATGTACAGGACCCTACTGTTCAGTCCCCTGCCGCACACTCCCTAGTACACTTGATATTCCATGATGGCATTCCTGACTCTCTCTCTCTCTACACACACACACACACGCACGCACGCACGCACGCACGCACACGCACACGTCCATCAACAAACGAAAGAAAAACCAAAAACGTGATCAGTTTCTACAAGGGAGTGCTATACAGCCACAAAAAGGAACAAAGAACTGGTGCGTGTTACAACATGAACTGCCTTCGGTGATGCATGCAGAAGAGGCCCTGTGCGGTGGGATCCCTTTACAGGAAGAGACAGGAAGAGGTGGGGGGAGGGGAGAAGGAGGAGCCTGCTAAGAAGTTCACGGTTTCTTTTGGGGGTGATGACAACATTCCAGCATGGTGACTGTGTGCAGCTTGGTGAAGGCCGGAAAACACTGGCTTGCACAATTTAGAAAGTAAATTATGTTCCGTGGAGTAAATTTTGTTACTTGGTTTCTCTGTCAACAATGCTACTATGTTTTACATTTTTATTTACTAGTATTGAGGGTGTGGGGGGTGAGCTCTCTCCTTCCACCTTTATGTGGGTTCTGGGGATTGAATTCAGGTCACCAGGCTTGTGGGACAAGGGCCTTTACTTGCTGGACTATCTTGCTAGCCCCAGGGTGATGAGGGAAAGATATTGCAGGTGGCTGCAGCAAACACCAGGTGAGCTGGGTGTGGTTATACACATGAGATGCCAGCACTCCGGAAGCTGAGGCAGGAAGGTCCTGAGTTTAAGGCTAGCCTGGTCTCCCTAGTGAGATACCATCTCAAAACCCCAAACCTAAGTCCAAACAAAACAAAACCCAAGACCAAAATATGGCCACCACCTGGCATACTCAGCAAATTCTATTTGATTTTATATTTATTTACTTACTATGTTGTTGTTTTTTTTTTTTTTTTTCTAGACAGGGTTTCTCTGTGTTGCTCTAACTGTTCTGGAACTTGCTCTGTAGACCAGGCCAGTCTCTGCTCTGGGCGCTAGGATTAAACCCATGTGGCACCATGTTATTTTCAATGACAAGATGAGCTGGGGCCAGAAGCCAGCCTGAAGTATGAGGTCCCAGTTTCCACCTGTGCTCTGAAAATGGAGGGCAGCTTCCTGCACTGAGCTCTGAGGCATCATCCACTGGGTCACAGGGTCACATTATCTGCAAAGAGGGCGGGCGGGCCACAGTGCTGCCTCTTCAGTGAGCTGAGGACAGGGAACAGTGCCTGGGGCACAGCAGGTGCTAAGGGCTGCTGGTATCATTTCTGGCTCTTTTCCAGGCTTCCTGGTACCTTTCAGGTAAGCCGGGTCCACATAAGAGCAAAGCCAATAACAGCAGAACCCACTGAAGAGCTGTGGGGAGGAAGGGGAGGAGTCGTGGGGGAAGGGGAAGACTGGGAGGGTGAGGGACAAAGGGAAGGAAGGACAAGCATCCTGGACAGAGGGCATAGCATCCCAGAGTTCAGGGGTTCAAGCCAAGAGGCCCCCAGGTTGCATGGCGTGGAGAACCCTGAATGGCCAGCCTTGTCCCCTGGACACTAGCAAGTGATACTTCTCCTTGGGTCTGTGGAGACCATGCTCTTCCAGCAAAATGGCGGTTTGCTTGTTTGGTTTTGGTTTCGGAGATAAGGTCTCCCCCACCACCCCCAGGCTAACCTCAAACTCAGCAATTCTTTTCCTCTGCCTCCTGCATAGGGGCTCCCAGGTATGCCTGGTTCCCTATCACTCTTCAAGCCACAACAGCAGCCTCCAGTACTTGCTCCAGTCTGAGTCTGATGCCCAGGGCTCTTCGCTGTAACTGCCTGGACCTGGGAGACAACTCTGGACGGTGACAGAGTCAGGACTGTTTCAGAGGGGACACGTCAGACACAAGCCACATGGACAAGGTGTCCCTGGTGTGTTTGGGAGCAGCTAAGAATGCCCCCTCCTGTATTTTGGGGGGTATGCGTACATGTCTGTACATGTATTCATGTTGATGTAAATTGACTTCAATTGTTCTTCACTTAATAAAACCAGAGGTGGAGGCAAGCAGTTCAAGGCCAGCCTGGTCTACAAAGTGAGTTCCAGGACAGTCAGGGCTACACAGAGAAACCAAAAACTAACCAATCAAAACAAACAAAATAACAAATAAATAGATTAAGACAGGGTCTCACAATGGCTATTCTGGAACCTAGTATGTAGACCAGGCTGGCCTCAAACACACAGTGATCTTCCTGCTCTGCCTCTGGGGTTAAAGGATATGCTCCCATGCCCAGACCTTCATACTATTGTTTGAGATAGCATTAGGCAGACTGGTTGACCTGACAGCCCCAGGGATCCTCCTGCCTCCACCCGTCCCCCTGCACTGGGTTGACAAGGGCTCACTACCACACCTGTTGCAGGCATAGGTCCTAGGGGATTGAACTCAGATTTGCGCAATTGACCACTTTACTGTTGGAGGGACGGCCCCTCCTCTTCTAAAAGCTTTCCTGAGCTTCCTCTTTAGACTGAGTTTTAGACTCTGGGAGCAGCCGTAAAGAAGGCAGATGCCCACATTTCTCCCTGTTAAGGGACAGACATGCAGTCAGGCAAGGAGGGGCTCCATGAAAACACAGCTAGGAGCCTGCTCCCCAGCTGACAGGATGGAGGTTCTGAAACCTTTAAGAGGTGGGGCCTAGGGGTGGTTAGGTCATTGGGACCCACCCTCAGGAAGAGATGCATGCTGGTCTAGCCACCCCCATCTCCCCACCCCCGTTTAATAGGCCTATATATGGGATGTGGGGGGCCCAAAGATTAAGCAACTATAAGGGGTTTCCGAGCACATAAAGACCAAAACTTAATCCAAAATCAGAGACTTAACAAGCCAAATGTGTTGGGTGATGTTTTACTCTTTTGGCTTTTTTTTTGGGGTGGGGGGGGGGGCTCTACCACTCAGCTCTTAAATAAATCATAGAGGCTCATTCTTAGTTATTAATGCCTGGCTTAATTTGGCCTATTTATTGCCAGCTTTTCTTAATTAAATTACCCCCACTACCTTTTGCCTCTGGGCTTTTTCTTTTCTCACTTCTGTATATCTTTCACCCTTACTCCATGGCTGGCTGGGTGGCTGGCCCTTGATAGCCTCCACCTCTTGTTCTCCTTTGCTCCTGCTCTTCCTCGGGTCTCCTATTTATACTCTCTGTCTGCTAGCCCCGCCTACTCTTGCTCCTGCCTCGCTATTGGCCGTTCAGCTCTTTATTAGGACCATCAGGTGTTTTAGACAGGCACAGTAACACAGCTTCACAGAGATAAACAAATACAACATAAACAAAAGCAACACATCTGTACATCATTAAACAAAAGTTCCACGGCATAAACAAACCAACACCTAAAACACCACTCCCCACCACCCGCGTTTCTGCGGGCGCTCACTGTCGCACCTGCGACTTGCCTGCAGCCTCAGTTCTGCTCACTGGCAGTGCCCCGTCCGCTACCACGTCACAAACAGTGCCTAAAACACTCAGCGCAGACCTGAGACCGAGTGTTGCAGACAGAGGCATTTCTGCTCTACAGCTTCCTGCTCCTGTAGAAATAGCAGCTAACTAGAGAGCACAAAGGCCTCAGCGCGTGTGAGCCACTGTCTCTTTCACTGGATCATGTTAGAATGTTTGATTTTTAAAATTACAGTCTGAGTTGCTGACTTGGTTTTCATTAAAAAAAAAAAAAGTCCTTTGAAAAACCAGGCATGGATGGGGGTGGTGCCAGCTTTTAATCCCAGCGTTGTGAAGCCAGCTTGGTCTACATAGCAAGTTCCAGGTCAGCCAGGGCTGCAGTCTTGATAAAAACAAAACTTGTTAATGAGTTTTAGCTTGAGGTTAGGACAGAATTTCCGATGGATTTCGGCCATTTATACCACACGTGTGTGAAGTGGTGTGCGTTGGATAGTTAGTCAACTCGAAACGAGTTAGTCTTTTGGGATTAGGGCCCTCAACTGAGAAATGGCTTCCATTGGAAGAGCCATGGCAAGGCTGTAGGGCATTTTCTTAATTAGTGATCGGTGTGGGAGGGCCCGGCTCGCTATGGGCAGGTAGTCCTGGGCGCTATAAGAAAGTATGTTCAAACCAGGCAGTAGTGGCGCACGCCTTTAATCCCAGCACTAGGGAGGCAGAGGCAGGCAGATCTCTGTTTGAGGTCAGCCTGGTCTACAAAGTGAGTTCCAGAACTGTAGGCTGAGCAAACCATGAGGAACAAGTGGGAAAGCAGTGTGGCTTAGGTCTCTGTAGAGCTCCAGAGTTCCTGCCTGACTTCTTTCAGTGATGGACTACACTCTAAGAAGAAATCAACCCTTTCCTCCCCAACTTGCTTTTAGTTATTTTTTTTTCCTACTCTTTGGGGGCTGCCACCCAGCTCTTAAATAAACACATGGAGACTTACTCTTACTTTTGAATGCCTGGCCATAGCTTGACTTGTTTCTAGCCAGCTTTTCCAACTTAAATTAACCCGTTTCTCTTCTATGTTTATGCCTCTGGGTTTTTTACCTTTCTTAATCTTTTTGTCTTTCTTCTCTTCTTACTCCATGGCTGGTTGTTGGCTGTGTGGCTGCCCCTGGCATCTTCCTTGCCTTCTCCTTTTCTCAATCCGCACTCCTCTCCTCTTCTCTTGAGCCTAGATTTCTCCTCCTTTCCATTCTCTCTGCCGGCCGGCCCCACTATCCCTCTCTCCTGCCTAGCTATTGGCCCTTCAACTCTTTATTAGACCAATCAGGTGTTTCGGGCAGGCAAAGTAACACAGCTTCACAGAGTTAAATCAATAGAACATAAAAGAATGCAACACATCTTTGCATCATTAAACTAATATTCCATAGCAGGTAATAGTGTTTCATCATCGCAATAGAAACCCTAACTACGACAACTGTACCAGGAGTGGGACTTTCCTACGACAAATCTGACCATGTATTTTGGGGAGGATTGTGGTGGGATCTGAGCTCTGGGCTGGAAAGGCTGTCACGTGCTCAGAGCTCTGTGGGTTGCTCTGTGGGAGAGAAGAATCTTTAGAGTAATGTAGATGATGGAGGGAGGCCTGGCTTGTGAGATTTCAGAGGGAAGCAAAGAGACTGTCAGGGCCATTTATGTGATATTTTGAATTATGAATCTGTGTTTCTGATCCGCCGGGGCAGAAACCCAGCTGGGATTAAGAGGAGACCAGATGCATTAAAGCGAAATTTTGCTTTTGCTGGGACAAACGACGCTGGTCAGCTGGAGCTGCGGGCTTGGCCACACTTAAGAGACTGGTCTTCTGGGAAGTGCTTCCTCAAGGTCAGCACACAAAAGCTGTGGTTCAGAAGGGCCGAGGTGGTACCTCACGCTGACCCTTGGAAATGTGTAAGAATTTCCCAGGGGGCACTTGTTTTTAAAGCCATGGCATGGAGTTCAGCTGAGTCTTGACATTGTGGGCAGGGCTGGAGGCCCCAACAGAGGCAGGAGAGGATGCTGGGAAAGGGGTGGACTCTAAAAGTAGAATCCCTGTGATTGAAGAGATCCTGGGAAGACCGTGTGGCAGGGTAGAGTCCCTGGAGAGAGCCCAAGAAAGGCTGTTGGTGAAGGTGCAGTCCAGTCACAGTGACCTATTGGTGACCACACTTTTCCTAGGGAGATGCACACACATCTCCTCACCCCCAGAGGGAACCCAGGACGGGCCAAAGTACATACAGCACTGGAGTCCAACTCGGTGAACCATGAGTTTTATTGGGGTTACTAACAGGAATATGGGTGAAGGGTCACGTATAGGAGCAGCAATGACTCAAACACAGCAGCATCGCCAAAGCCCATCCCAGCATGACTGACATCTCGCAAAGTTGGGAACCTGGAGCGCACTGCACAGCCTGTAGGCACAACAGAGGGCCTCAGCTGGTCTAAAGCTAGGCTGGTCTGACAGTCTTCTTTGTCTACTCTGGCGGGGAGGAAGCCAGTGAATCTGGTGAGTTTCAGGGAGGTTTTCTGTTTGGTTGTTTGGTTAGCTGTTTTATTTTGTTTTGTTTTTACAGACAGGGTTTCTGTGTGTAGCCCTGGCTGTCCTGGAACTCTCTCTGTAGATGAGGCTGGCCTTGAGCTCACAGAGTTCCACTTGCCTCTGTCTTTTGAGTACTGGGATTAAAGGCATGTGCCACTATTGCCCGGCCAAGTTTCAAGGAATTCTTGAAGCTACTTTTTGCTTAAGGAGCTCCCCTGCAGGATGGAAGTTTTAATCTGGGAGGAGACTGTTAGTAAGACCCCAGCATTTTGGAGATGTCAGTACCATGGATGGCCACTAAGGACAGCAGCAAGTGTAGAGTAGAGGCAGCCTGAGCCTAGGGCATGGGCTGTGTGTTCTGGATGGCAGAGCCAGAGAAGTGTGATGCTCGGGGTCTTCAGAGCCCAGGGGTAGGAGGTGGCAGAGGGGCTAGGACACCAGGCACCAAATTCTTTGCACTGTTAAATTTTGGGTTTGCTTTGGTCTGACTGAATGGTGCCCTAGTCCTTCTCTGGTCCGACCCTCTCAGAGTAAGAAGGCATGCATTTTATTTTTATTATTTTTAAGATTTATGTGTATTGGTGTTTTGCCTGCATGTCTATCTGTGGGAGGATCCCAGATTCTCTGGAACTGGAGTTACAGACAGTTATGAACTGCCACGTGGGTGCTGGGAATTGAACCCAGTTCCTCTGGAAGAACAGCCGGTACTCTTAACCACTGAACCATCTTCTCAGCCCTGCACGAATATATTTTATTATCTTATTTCCCCCCAGGGTCCCCACAGTTAAGAGATTTGGGGATTTCAGAGAGATTTTGGATATTTCAGAGAAAAATTTAAACTTTCAAAGAATGGATACTTTATAAAAAAAAGATTTATTTATTATGTATACAGTGTTCTGCTTGCATGTATGCCTGCAGACCAGAAGAGGGCACCAGATCTCATTACAGACGGCTGTGAGCCACTATATGGTCGCCGGGAATTGAACTCAGGACCTACTGGAAGAACAACCTCTGAGCCGTCTTTCCAGCCTGATGTTTGGATACTTTAAAGAGACTGAACTTTTATTTGAGTTTTTAGAGACTGTGTGACCTTGAAAAGTGGTCGTGTGCATTGTGAACACAAATGCACGTGGGCAGGTGTGTGCGTGTGCCATGGTTGTGCGTATAGAGATCAGAGGACAACTTGGGAGAATTGCTCTCTCCTTTCATCACATGGGGAATTGAACTCAGATCGTCAGGCTTGGTGGCAAGCTCCTTTACCTACTGAGCCATTTCACCTGCCCAAGCTCTCATCTTTAATAAATGTTAAAATTGTATGTCTTCCAAAGTATTGTTCTAAAGTAAATTTCCCTATTTATTATCAGCGAACGCTTGACTTGTTTGACTTTTTATATTCTCTAGGTCACGTAAGAATTCCTTAGGAAAAAGGTGTCAGTGAGGGAAAACTTGAAGCATTCAGGGGAGGCAGAGCCACACCCCCATGTGAACCACTCTCTGACATCCAGTCGGCATTTACAATCTGCACCTGCTTCTCCAGTGGGCACGAGGCTGCACACTTGGTCACGGTGTGCAAAGGGTCTCCACAGCTGCTGCCCCAGGGGGCTGGCTGCTTCCCTGCTCAGCAGCTGAGGTTGGAAGTTAATCGGACATTGCTCCTCCTGGAGTTGAGACAAGGAGGAGCCTGGAACAGAAATGGTGAGGTGTTCTGCCTCCCACAGCCCCCAGCCCCTCCCTCCGTCCCTTCAGTGTTCTCCTGTTTACTTAATTTCCTAGGTGACAGTGGGGATCGAACCCAGAACCTGACACAGGCCAGGCAAGTTCTCTACCAGTTGAGGTACATCCCCAGCCCTATATAATTTTTAAATAGGTTTTAAATTTTAATCACATGTATGTATGCACGTGCTTGCATGCATGGGTTTGTGTGTGTGAGAGAGAGAGAAAGACAGAGACAGAGACAGAGAGAGTATGTCAGAAGTGGAGATGAAGTTCCAGGCAGTTGTAACCTGCCAGACATGGCAGTCTGACTTGGGTCCTCTGGAAGAATAATACATGCTTTTAACTGCTGAGCCCTGACCCCCTTTTGAGACAGGGTAACCCTGACTGACCAGGAACTCACTGTGTAGACCAAGCTGGCCTCAAGCTCACAAGAGATCCACCTGCCTCTGACTCCCAGGAACTGAGATCCAAGGCTATACCACCACTATCTATCTATCTATCTATCTATCTATCTATCTATCTATCTATCCATCCATCCATCCATCCATCCATCTATCTATCTATCTATCTATCTATCTATCTATCTATCTATCTATCTATCTACTTGAGATAGGGTCTTGCTATGTAGCTCAGGCTGACCTAGAACTTGTGGCAATCCTACTGCCTCAGCTTCCCAAGTGCTGGGATTACAGGCATGCTCCACCATGACCAGCTAATGAAGATCTTTGGATGAGATGTATAACATTTGTAAAATGTTTTCATATTTTAGGTAACTTTGAAAATTCCTACGGGGAAACGAAATCTCCGGTAACCTGTGTAGTAGATGGGCATCCTGACTCTAGCACCCTGTGGTGGTGGCACCTCATGAGAAGTAGGGAGAGGCCATAAAACCCTAAATTCACCAAGCCAGAGATGACATAGCAGAAGGGACTGAACTCTACTGCCAGTCCAGCAAGGAAACTCCCACCCCCACCCTAACATTCCCCCTACCACCCACTTCCCCTAAATCCTCCACCCCAATCCCCCATACCCCCACACTCCCACCCACATCCCCATCCCAACCCCCCTCATCCATACACTCCCACCCCCCACACCAACACTTCCCCCTACCACGGCCCCCTCACTCCCACCCACACCCCAACCCCGTTCCCAACGCCCCCCCCACACCCTGTCCATCACCAGGTACCTTTGGAAAGTGCTGGCATGCCGGCACTGGGGACTGGCCTGTGAGCGGCCTGCCCTTCCTTCCCACCAGCTGACTGATGCTGACCACCAGCTGGCCATGGGCCCAGCCCTAGGGAAGAAAGTGTGGTTGATTTAAGTCCACTATAGCAAGCCCATCTTCCCGGGCCTGGGATTGGTCCAGGGGTGGTCCTGTGACCCATTTCTGGCTAAGGACATACTCTCCTGGAGACTTCTGGGAAAGTGTTTTGTTTCAGAGAAGAAAAAAGCAAACGAGGAGCGGCCGGTGGCCTCTTTTCCTCTCTTCCTGCTTCGGACATGGTTGGGTGAAGAGGTGATGAGTGAGGGGTGGCAGCCATCTGTGACTTGAGGACCAGTCACTGATGAGTCTGGGTCCTGTACGGCAACCTTGCGGCGCCACATACTCCCCATCTCCAAGCTCCAGATGGCTCTTAAACAAACAGTAGCGGTTGCAATAATCCCCACCAGGGCAGCAGCCTTAGGTAGCGTCCTAGGGTGGGTTTTGTGCTTCAAAGGCAGACCTTAAAGTCTTCTGTGCACCGGGCCTCCGGTTCCACTACATTGGGCAAGTGAGTTCACTTTTGCAAGCCTTAGGCACTGTTATTTGGTTTTGAGGCAGGGTCCCGTGGACCACAGCTGCGGATGGTCCTCAACTCCTACTCTCTCTACTTCAACCTCCCAAGTGCTGGGATCACAGGCACATAGCTACCATGCTGGGTTTTACCTGATCCTGGGAGCTTTGGGAATAACAGTGGGACTCTACCAACTGCATACTCAGCTTAATTTTCTGTCTAAAAAAAAATGGACATTTTCAAGAAAAAAAAAATGAAAGTACTCAGCACATAGTGAATGCTAACAGCTTTCTCTGCCACAATCATGGCATCTTCAATATTTATCATAATATGCTAAAAATAGGGGCCGACAACATGGACAGAGGCAGGAAATTAACTACACCTAATTAGAGGCCACCAGCTGGGCACAAGCAGAAAAGGATCTGAGTGTCGGAGCTGACCACAAGCTGCTGAGTCAGGGCCTTCAGAAGCCTGGGGGCCTGGACACCGAGCAAGGGAGCGATTGAGTGAGCGATCGAGATAGCAGACTCCTGATAGGGACCCCAGCTCTGTGACCATGACTCACTGCTCCCCGGGAGCACCAGCTGCATTTGGTCATCTTCTCCATCAAAGGATGTGGGGAGCTGTTCTGGGTCCCAAGCTTGGACAGTGGCCTTGGGCTATTGACAGAGACAGGGAGAGCAGGGGAAAGGTCAGTGCCGCCTCCTACGGGAAGTGCCTGAATTTCAGAGCAGCTGAAGGCTGAGCCACTGAAGCCCGAAGGAAACCCAAAACCGAGAGAGAGGGCTCTGGGTGAGCTTGGGAACTCAAGGCTCCATGGTGTGACCCCAGGGACAGGTCTCCGTGCTCCAGACTCAGTCTGTCCCTGTGTGTGCTGTGATTCAGGCAGGTTGTAGTCTCAAAGAGGGAGGACAGGCCACAGTGAATTTGGATGCAAGTAACAGGAAAGCCAGTGAGCTGTGGTTCAACCCGGGGGTTCACCATGGGCCAGCAGGGGGCAGATGCCGGCCTTGACTGGGGGTGCTCAGGGCTCTCTGGGGTCACTGTAGCCCCAGAGGTGGTGGCTCCTTGTTGCATTCAGATAGGGGCTTCCGATGTAGCCCAGCCTCTAGAGAGTAGGCTCGTGGGCTGCACCCATGCCTGGTGGGAAATCTGGAGGAATTTCAGGACATCTGAGCCCCAGGCTGACTCAGCTCTTTCGCTCTTATCTCAGACTGCCACGTAGTTGGGGATCTCAGTGGGTTGTGCAGACAGCCCAGGGTGGAGTTCCATTGACATCAGTGGCTGTCATGAATCCTAATCCTTCCTGTCTGCCTGTACTCTCTCTCACTCTGCTTGTGAAAACCTTCTAGATGGCTTCCTCTGCCTGAGTCTCTGGGCTGTGCTGCCTGGAGGACTGGTGTGAAAGGAAGTGGTTTGGATGGTTGAACCAGTTCCCACCTTGTGGGCATCATAGTAGTTGCTAACACACACACATATGCACGTACCCATGCATAGACATATACATACATATGCACAAACATATAATAATGTACACATACGTATTCACATACAGACATACACATACAAGCATAAGCATACATGCATAGACACATAGTCACAGGCATACATATATATACATACACATACACAGACATACATACAAATGCACAGACATATACACACATATACACACATACACATAGGCACACACACAATACATGCATAACACACATACATACCACATGCACATACACATGCATACACACAATTTGGGTGTGCACCCACATACATACAGACACATATACACATACCAATTTAAGGATCATGGCAAAGTGGACAGGAAGGCTCAGAGACCCGTGCCCCCAGCAGCCTCCACAAGTGTGAGTTTCCCTAGAGCAATCAGAGCCCCACTTGCCTATACTGTCCCATCCCCTGGAGCTGGTGGCCAAGGGCAGGCCCACGCTGAGTGCTGTCCTATGACTGAGGACAAACATCTGGCCACACACACTCACCCCCTCCAGTATTGTCAGAGCACAACATGGGGTCTGCCTCTGGATGGGAGAATTAATCCAGTTCAGCCTGCCAATCACCTGGTCAAGGGGCCACTTCAAGCCTGCTACGGAGGTGGAGGATAAATGACCCTCTTATGAGAAGAATGTTCTTCCTTCGCAGAATCCCGCCCCAGCACAGCCCTGACAGATGTCAGGTTCTGTTGGGCCTGAGTCAGAACCGGACACAACTTTTCCTTCTTCTCTTTTGCCTTTCTTTGGTGCTGGCCAGAGCCCAGCTTGCCCTCCCTGGAACCCTGGGCTTCTCCACTCTTCTGAAGCTCATTCCCTACCATGCGGCTGCTTGTCCACCCCTGGCTGGCTGACCTCCAGGACTAATGTAAACAGCATGACTCCCACCTAAATTTCTCCCCAAACCATTGCTCCATGGTCTGTGAATTTCAGTCTTTGAATTTTTGAGACAAAAACCTGAAGCCATAGGCTCAGGGTCACTTTGGTGGCCATTGCATTTTCCAAGACCCTAACCCCCCAAGCCGAGAGAGCCTCTGTTCTTAAAGACATCCAATGTTCCTGCATTAACATCACTGGGGGCGTTTGCACACCCAGAACCCCTGACTCTGGCAGCTGGCGCTTTCTCTTCGCCCTAGCAAACCCTTTCACCTTCCATATTTTTTTATTTCCCATCAACTTTCTGATATTTAAAAATTGCTTTTCCTTGCCATTTTCAAGGCGAGCTTGCAGCGTCCACTCGGGACGTGGCCTCGGGTGAGCCCATGGCGTCCACGCAGACTCTCAAGTTCAGGTCCCATTGGCTTTTGTTTGTTTTATCTGCAGGGCTGAGGATGCCCAGGGCCTTTGCTCCCACTGGGCAAGTGCCCTCCCACTGAGCTACACCCCAGCCCTTGGTTTATTGAGTTAGGGCCTCATCCTGTAGCACACGCTGGCCATGAACTGAAAATCTTTCTGGCATCTCTGCATCCCAAATGCCAGGATTAGGGGTGTGCGCCATGCCCATGCAGTGTCTGGGTGTGCTCAGAAGCATCCTGGGATGGTGTCAGGCACAGGGCAGCACACGCACATGGCTTTAGAGGTAGACACCGGGCTGGGAGATGGCCCAGCGAGTAGGACAACTGCCACATGGATGTGAAGACCTGAATTCTATCCGCAGCACCCCAATAAAAGCTAGACATTTGTAGACCTGAAAAAAAAAAAAACCCAACATTGAACCCGCAAGGCAACTCAGTAGGCAGAGGTTCTTATCGCCAAACCTGATGGCCTGTTCAGTCCTTGGGACCCGTATGGTGGAGGGTGAGGGACGATTCCTGTGGATTGCCTGCTGACCTCGACAAACAAGGCAGGGCTCACTCACACGCACCCAAGCACATAAGCACACACACAATAAACAAACTCAAGTAGATGGCTCCTAAGAAACAACACTAAGCCTGACCTCTGATGGCCACATGTATCACAAACTAGAGGTCATTAACCAGGTCAAAAATCCCCAGAAATGGGGCTGGAGGGAAGGCGCAGAGCATTGGCTGTTCTTCCAGAAGACCCAGGTTCAGGTCCCCACACCCACATGGCAGTGTATAGCTGGCTGTAACTCCAGTTCCAGGCTCTGGCCTTTGTGGGCACCTGGCATGCCTATTGCACACAGACACACATGTAGGCAGAACACTCACACACATAAAATTAAAATGTAAAGTCCCGAGAAACACCCAGTGTGGTAGAACAGAGCTGGGCAGAGGGAGACTTGGGGCCATCGGCCTGCACACAAAGGGGAAACCAAGTTTTCTCTCTCTCTCCAGTCCCCTCTGGGTTAAGAGCCACCCACACAAGGCTGAAGCCGGCCCAGGAGCCAGACTGCCTGATTTGCCCTGTGACTTGGGTGAGTAACTTAACCTCTCTGTATACTATAGCTTTGGGGCTGGCCTTTTCAGTCACAGTCTGTGTGATTGGAGCCCCCTGGGTGCCTGGCTGTCCCTGGTGGCTCAGTGTCCTTATCTGGAAGACTGACTAGGCAATGATGAAGTGTCCCAAAGAAAGTGGGGCCATCATTTCTTCCCTGGGTCACGTGCTTGGCAGCGTCTAGCGTGGCGGTCATCCACTTCAGAAGAGAGAGGTGGGGCTTAGTCACTCACCTGGGCTGCGCCAGCAAGCAATGGCTGGGAACAATGAAAGTGAAAACGCGCCAGGGCATGGAGGCACACATCTGTGATCCCAGCACTTGAGAGACTGAGGTCCTATGCCAGCCTGGGCTACCTGGCAACCTGAGGGAAGGCGGGGGGGGGGGGGAACAGACAAAAAAAGGAAAGAAGAAAGAGAGGGAGAGTGGAGAAGAGGGAGAGAGGGAGGAAGGGAGAGAGGGAGGGAGGGAGGGAGGGAGGGAGGGAGGAGGCGGGAAGCCACACATATTTTGGACCCGGCTCTGACACCCCTTCCCAGCCCCGCCTTGGGCATCCCGAAACTCCACTCAGCAGCAGGGCCAGGTCAATTCCCACAGGCCTACAAGTGTGAGCAGGAGTCAGGTTCTTGGGGTTCACGGCCCACTTCCCGACTGATTGCCCTGTGACCAGAGACTCACCCCAGCTCTCCTTTCATCCTCGATTTCAAAGCTCCCTACACTCAGGCTAATTAGAGAAGACACCTCAGGCTGCAGAGAAGTGGGCATCCTCTTAATTAGCTGCGTCCAGCCGCGGGGCCAGGAAGGCTGCAGACACAGCTCATTCCAGGCTGCCCACTCCCAGGATGTGGTCCAGGCGGCCTTGACCCGGCTGCCATTTCCTCAGGGTCCAAGGCTCCTTCCCTCCGTGTCGCCAATCTATTCCTGTGTGGTATTTGACTTGCATGCTTTAAAAACTGTGTTTGTTTGACAGTGACCTAAAATAACTGTAGTCACTGCAGTCACTAGGCTGTACTCGCTGTGTCCTGGGCTCCTAGCGCACAGAGAGGTTAAGTAACTTCCTCAAGGCCACAGCTGCTTGTCTGTTCATCTCTGTGTGGTTAGAGTCTGTCTCTCCCATGCCGTTCATCTTGGTTCCTTCTTGGTTGCTCAGGGTATGGGTAGTGCCAAGCACATAGTAAGTGCTTTGGAACACTGACAGAGCCAATGATTTTGGGGTCCTGTGCTTGTATGAGAGGTGTCTGTACAGACGCATGCAGTTCAATCTGCCCTGCTCCTTTACTTTGTAATTAACTCGGGGCTCAACAGACCATAGCTGTGGTTTGGGGGCCAGCTGTGGCCCTTCATCTGGCTTTGTAAATAAAGTTTTATTGAGACACAATCATGTCTGTCTTGTTTAGGAGCTGTGTATAGTCTACACTATGTAGCTGCAAGAGACCTGGGAAAGCAAACCAGCTAGGACTTGCCTGGTATAGAGGAGGTGTTCTCATCCCATCAGCTGGATTTCCTTAGTTGAGATGCCTTCTTCTCCTTCCTGGGTTCACCGACTTCCCAGGTGGAGCTAAGAGTCCCACTATGTGTTCCCACAGCCCCGTGCCCCCTCCTACAGTGCTTCCCAGTCTCCTCCCACCCTTTAACCTTTAGAATTTCCCTGAGATCAGACTCATTTGCAACATAAACCTCAGGCTTGGGAGCTTGTGTATGTTGTGAAGACACCTAGACATGGATGCCACAGGCAGCCACTCCTGCGGACTAAGCAAGCCTCACACGCCATTGTGTCCGTGATTGCTGGCCCTTCTGACCTGTTCAAGTAACAGCTACTATATTCATCACCTGCTGAGCACCTACTGTGTGCAGGCCCTGTTACAGGTATGGATGGCACATAGTGAGGACAGTAGGCATGACCCTGCACCTGCCTGTAGTTCCTGGGGACGGCCCCTCAGACTCCAAGCAGGAGACAGTGTCCTGGCTAGTTCACCTCTAGTAACAACGGTTTCCCAGACGCCAGCACACAGTAGGTGCTCGATCTTGTTACCCAGAGTGGCTGGCGAATCTTGCATGATTAGGATGAGTCAAAGAGAATCAAATTAAAAGCCAGGTATTGTTGGATTGATAGTGGGTTTGGTACGTTTTCAGCGTGCCTATAGTTGGCTGTTCAGTAAACCAACAAATGTTTATTTGTGGGTGGCATAATCTGGACCAGAAGGCTATGGCTGGGCCGCACCATTCTCAAGGCTCTGTGGAGTGAATGCCACAAACTGGCAGTGCCTGTTCTGATGTGTGCTTTGTTTTTCACGATGTTAAAACACACACATATGCGCGCGCGCACGCGCGCGCACACACACACACACACACACACACACACACACACACACAGAAAGCAAGCCTCCGCCTCAGTCAGGCCCTGCACTCATGTGAACACACCCTCACAGAGATACAATTTAAAATAATAAGAGTGAATTTGAAAATAACACAAGCACAGAGAGTGGACGGCCCCCATCGGGAACCGAGGCCTGGGTCTAGCTGCTGTGGGCCCGGAACAGAAAGGTGTTGGTCACCCTAGGCTCTTAGTCCTCCTGGGCAGGAGTCAGTGTGCACCAGTCCCCACGCCTCCTCATTGTTGACCTGGGAGCTCCCCTGGCCTGCAGCCTCTCCACTAGTCTACTTCCTGTCCAGTTCCTAAAGTCACCAATGGCTCCTACTCCAGGGTGTCAAGGAGGGTCACTGAAGGAGCCTCTGTGGCAGGAGCTGCTCACTTCAATTCCCCGTTTCCTGGTCAGGGAATAGCTGTTCTCTCTGTGCCTGTGTGGCTCCTGCTCGGCCCCTGACTGAGCCCCAGACCCTCTTTCCTTCAGCCCTCGCCATCTGCTGATTCTCAAAGGAAGTGCCACCATCTCTTCCTCTGTCCCTCACAGCCCTGGCAGCAGCCACCTCCAAGTCACCCTGCTACTCCTGTGGTACAAAGTCTCGGTGGCATTTAAGAAAGGGCTGTTCTGAGAGCTGGAAGTGAAGGGCTTCTCTCTGGGGCCAAGAGGACGTCAGGCTCCTTGGTGCCATGCTGCCCTTGACTCCATCCTCGGGAGGCCCTCTGGGGCAGGAGGATGAGGTCGCCGAGAATGTGTTGGTGACACACTTGGCTGGGACAGGGCCAAACAACTGCTGAGGCCGAATGGAGGAAGGAGGCCGGGTGTCTGCTGGAGTTTTTTTTGTTTGTTTTTTTGTTTTTTTGACTTTTTTTTGACTGCTGAGCGCTGAGCTGGAGAGGCATGAGATGTGGCCCGTTTTTAGTCCTTCACACAGAGCCCAGCAGATTCTTGTGCCTGCCAGGATGTGCCTCTGGGCAAAAGGGGCAGAGGCCACACAGGGCCAGGCAGTGTCCACGTGAGTGATACTGCCTAGCCCAGCTCCTTACTCCCCTGAGGCTACCATTCTGCCAGTGTGGAGGGTGACCCCAGCATGGAGGGTGACCAGTGGAATAACAGGACGGAGGAACTTTTGATTATATATATTAAGGCCCAGGCTGGTCTTAAACTCACTGTCCTCCTGCCTCATTCTCCAGAGTGCTGAGGTGACACACCTGGCTCCTTCATACCTATTGGGTGAGTGATGAAGGAATTATTCATTTTCTGTGTGTGCATGTGCTTGTAGGTATGCACACGTGTGTGCATGTGTATATATATGCACATGCGTGTGTATGTGTTTGCTGTATGTGCATGCATGCATCCATGTGCATGTTTGCATCTGTGCATATGTGTGCAGGCATGTGTGATCGATGTGTTTCTCCACACGGCATCTACCCTGGTTCTTGAGAAGCCAACTGTCTGAAATTCCAGCTGGCAGAGGCTGTGCTGGGGTGAGTTGGTCTTTGGGCTAAAGCATTTGTCCCCCCTCTCTGCTTGCCGACAGGGAACAGCAAGCTGCTTGTGAGTCCAGCACACAGTAGGTCCAAAAGGGTGAGAACAGCCTGGGTCAGAGCTGGTTTGCTCCCCTGCACTCCCAACTGCATTCTTTTGGAACACCTCTGGGTATTGGCATGCCCTGTTTCCTCAGCTCCTATCATTTCCTCTCATCTTCCCCCATCTCTTCTCATACCTCAGCTCCAGCCTCACCTTTTTGGGGAAGTGCTCCCTGGGTGCCCAGGCCCAGCTAGGTTCCAGGAAGCATCCTCACTCATGTCTTCCTGACACTTAGACATCCCATGGCTTTTCTAACAAGTGTCCATAGAAACCAACACTGCTCTAGGTTTTGTTCAGGGTTTGGAAGATACAGCTCACCGCTCACCCCCTGCTCTTAGCTCTCACTCAGCAGCAGCTGAACAAACCAGGTAGCTTCCTACGAGTTTGTGCTATTACATATACACAAGAGAGGCACCGTGAGGGAATGCTACTTGGGGCGGAGATGGGACAAAAGCACCCAGGCAGGTGACGTCTGAATACATAGAGGTCTGGACAGCAGATTCAGGGAGAGGAAAGGCCCTAGCTATGAGTGAAGTCTGGAGAGGTGCCGGTATCTCAGTGGAGACCTCCAATTGCCGCGTACCGCGCCCCCGTGTCTGCGCTCTGTGTGCTGGCACCCAGTTCGCGAGCTTCAGGCAAGGGGGCTGGAGGTTAAAATACACAGACACACACAGACAGAGAGACAGCGACACGGGCCACCCTTGAATTCCCCAAAAATGCCCCCTTTATTGTGTTCAGGGACAGATTATATAGAGATAGCCACGCCCCAGCCAAATCCACCAGAAACCACTCTCCTGCCATCAGGAACTCCTGAAGGTCTCGTGCTCAGAGCAGCTGTAGGCACTCAGATCAGGGGAAAACAAGTTGTTTACAAGAAATTCAGGATCTGGGATCTCATTGCTCCCAACAGAGAAGGAGCTCCAGACATAGAGTGTATAGAGCAATGATTCTAAACCCAAGGGGTTGCGACCCCTTGGGATTGAATGACCCTTCCACAGGGGTCACATATCAGATAGTCTACCTATCAGAGATTTATGTTACAATTCATAACAGCAGAAAAATTACAGTTAAGAAGTAGCAGCGAAAACAATTTTATGGCTGGGGGTCACCACAACATGAGGAACTGTATTAAGGGGTCATAGCATTAGAAAGGTTGAGAACCATTGACCTAGAGCCTTGAGAATCGATCCAGAGTGTGGAGTGAGAGGCTCCAACATCGAGTCTGGTGTCTATAGTCTGAGTGTTGACTGGCTCCTGAATCCTGGGTGTTTGGGAACAGGCTGGGGACAGCCATATCTATTTTAATCTGCAGAACCTGGGTCTCAGGCTAGGGCTTAGGTTGTCATTAGAAAGTAAAGAATGGGGACTGGGTGAAGGTGGGCCATTCTTGAGCTGGCCACGACCTAATGACCACCAAATCCCACAGAGATCTCCTGGGCCCTCACAGAACATGGACCAGCTTCCACGTTATTCTCACCAGGGAGCAGGGACTTGCTGGGACAGAGTCAGTCTCCGTCAAACCCTTGGTCATTATCGAACTTGGGGGGTCAGAACCTTTACCCCAAGTCAGGTCTGGCCACCACTGAGCCAATCTAAAAGCAGAAAGAAGGGACATTTATTCATTGTGGCCATGTTGGAAAGAGGGGCAGAGATGTAGCAAGTCCCCTGCCCTGTTTGATAGCATGGGGGAGGTGAGTGTTAAAAACACAGACAATCAGTCACTTCCTGTGTGTCCTGTGTGACCCTGAGAATGGTGGCTACATCAAACCCTACAGTAAAGAGACAGATCTGCTGGTGACAGAGGCCACTAGGCCCTGGAACAGGGCTGATGGGTAGAGAGACACAGCTGCCGCAGCATGGTAAACAAGCGGCCTTCCCACAAGAAGAAGGTCCAGAGACAACTCTTTTAATAGCCCTTATATTTTTAATCAGCTCCCAGCATTCCTCAGCCAGGCAGCTTTTGCTGTACTTTCTTGGGATGCGTGTGACTGGGATGGAAGATTCGGGAAACCTGCCCTACTGACCCAGGAATCTGGGGCTTGCCACATCCTGGGAACTTGGGCAGGAGAGGTGAAGGCGGTTCTCTAGGAAGCTTGCTTCTGCAGCCGTCAGCGGTCTTTATCAGTGCCGGGCCCTCTCCACAGCCTGGCGTGGGCCCCACATTCCAGGAGCAAAAAGCCTGTCCGACTTCCAGCTGGAACCGCCTGGGGGCGGATGGTGCTCTGCTCTGTGCCCACCACATGGAAATGGGCCTGGCTGTGGGACGGGCAGAGTGTGGCACCCTGGGACGGTGTCCCATACCACCTCAAGGGGTGGGCGGGGCTGTGGAGATTTGCTTCAGAGATGGGCAAAGTGAACAGTCCCTTGATAAAAATGTGGCTGAGGGGACAGAGGGCAAGGAAATCAGATTAGAACAGACCCACACTGTCCTAAAGCCCGTCAGCACTCCCTAACCCCCACCTCCCTGGGCCATAGACACAGCCAGATGCAGTTCTGTAGGCAGGCAGGGCCGGATCTTTCCCTGTTGTCCTGAGCACAGGAAGAGGCATCTACCACACATGGTATACCTTCCTAAACAGGACAGTTGTGGGTACCTCCATCACTCCCAAGTGTCCCGCGGGGATGCTGTGTCATCTCTGGTTAGCCCACGGCATTGGGCCCGCGGCGGATTTGCTGTATTCTTTTGCCACGGTCACAGACCTGGATGTCCTTAAGGGACGTGGTTCCCCAGATCATGAATCCCAGCAGACTTCTTGCAGTCTCGTGGGCTAGAGTGGGGTGACAGGTTTGTCTAGCATCCCTTTATCACTGGCATATTGTGACACCGGAGAGCTGTTTTTTTTTTTTTTTTTTTTAATCACAAAATCACAAATCAGGATTCAGTTATCAAATCAGGAGGTGACTGACACTCTCCTCTCCCGTAGCTGGCACACAGCATCGGGCTCTGTCCAGAGTTTTCTGAGTCCCCTCTCAAGCCCTCTGCTCTGGCTGTTACCATCTGAGAAGGGCAGTTTGAAGCCCAGAGAAGGTTGATGGTTGGTCCATCACTGGGTCACCCAGCCAATGTGGGACATGCAGATTCCAAGGCCAGGCCCTGGGGGACTTGCACTCAGCACCCCTACATGGGGTGACCAGGCACAAAACTGCTTGCTCAGTGTGTCTCTGCCAGGGTAGGGTTGGACTCCCAGAGAAGATAGGATGAGAGTCACAAGGACTGTTTGGGCACGGAGACAAGGAACTCAATCCTTGTTATCGTTTAAATCCAGCTGCGTCCTGTCTCTCTCTCCTCCTCCCCTGCTTGGCTCTCCCCTCTCCTCCCTTCCAGTCCTTTCTCTCTCTTTTCTTTCTTTATTGGTGACTGTACCTAGGACCTGATACCTGTTAGACAAGCCCCCTACCACCACATAAATCTCCCACCCCAGGACCTGGGTTCAGCCTGGGCAGGGTGTCCCCCCGAGACCTCCCAGCCCTGACGCCTCCATGCTGTTCTCTGCCACATGAGTGTCACCTCCCCCCCTTTTATTCTTCTCCGTTTTTCAAGACAGTGTTTCTCTGTGTAGACCTGACTGTCCTGGAACTTGCTCTGTAGACCAGGCTGACCTCGAACTCACAGAGATCCACCTGGCTCTGCCTCCTGAGTGCTGGGATTAAAGGCGTGCACCACCACCGCCTGGCCTATGAATGTCATTTTTGACCCTCCACTCACCCTTTTATTTTGAGATCAGGTCTTGATAGTTGACCAGGCTGGCCTTGAACTTGTTGCGCACCCGACGCAGGCCTTGAACTTCTGTTCCTGGCCCAGCATCATATATTGTCATTTGCTGATGCTGCTAGTTCCACAGGAGTTTTGAGGCAGGACCCTTAGTGCGGCACGGAGTTCACCTCACTGTGTGACAAACATCACGGACTGTCTCTAGTCTGTAGAGGAAGAGGTATGGTCTGGTTTATCACTGATTATTCTGTGGGTTTGTATGTGAGTCTGTATTTATGTGTGCAGACAGGTGTGCACGCATGCGTGTGGACATGCAGATGAATGTGGGGAGGTGAGTATGCCCATGTGTTGTGCAGGCGAAAGCGTGTGCGCGTGGAGGCCAGAGGTCGACGTTGGGTGTGTCCCTCTATCTTTCTCCACCTCAGTTTTTGAGATAGCAACTCTCACTGGATCCATTAGGCTGGGCCGGCCAGGGAGCTGCAGGGATTTGTCTGTGTCCTAGTCAGGTTTCTATTGCTGTGATAAACACCACAAGGAAGAGCCAATTGGGGGCAGGGGGGGGGGACAACTTTATTTCACCTCTCAGGTCACAGTCTAGCACTAAGAGAAGCCAAGGCAGGAATCTGGAGGCAGGAATTGAAACAGAGGCCATGGCTGCTCCTCATGGCTTGCTCAATTTGTTCTTATTCCACCCAGGACCACCTGCCCGGGGTGGCACTACCCACAGCGGGCTGGACCCTCCCACATCAACCACTAATTAAGAAAATGCCCCCCACAGACTTGCCCACAGGCCAATCCTATGGAGGCATTTTCTCAGTTAAGCCAGCCCCAACACCGTGCCACCAGCTGGGAAATAAGTATTCAAAACACGAGCCCATGGGGACACTTTAGATCCAACTCTAATGGCCTGGCAGTCGGCCCTGTGTTTGAACGGAAGTAGAAACGGAGTTTCTGTGGAAAATACTTTAATCTGTGACACTGGCTAAGATTGAGTGGAGATGCCCTGTGGGTGAGAGGAAGCAGCCTGTCAGCTCAGATCCTATGTATTTCTCTCCTCCCCACTCCCATCTCTTCCTCCCTTCTTTTCTCCTCCCCTCTCCTCCTCCTATTTCCTCCTTCTCTCTTTTCCTCCCCCTCTCCTCCTTCCCTCCCCCTCTCTCCTCCTCCCTTCCTCCCCCTCTCACCTCTTCCTCCTCTTTCTCCTCCCCTCTCCTCCCCTCCTCCCCTTCTTCCTCCCCTCTTCTCTCCTCCTTCCCTCTCCCTCTCTTCTCCTCCTCCCCTTCCTCCATTCTTTCCTTGTTTCTCATCTTCAGTAAAATGGGGCAAAGATTTGGACCTCAGTTCCGTTTCCACTGCTCTATAGGGACGAGACCCTGGGATAGGTGTTCTCCTCTTGGGCCCCAGTTTTCCATCTGAGAGAGCAGCAGTTTGCCTTGGGCTCTGAACATAGTGCCAGGGATTTCCAAGCTCCAGGAAGGAAGGTGATGTCCCCTTGGAGCTGTAAATAGGACAGTGACCAGGGCTCCTGCTTACCCCAGATCCACTGCAGGCCCTGACCGGGGATTGGGATGAAGCCCTTGATAAGTCTGCCATCCCAGGACCCAGCCTCAGCCTCAGCTTGGCCTGGGCTGTCCTCCCAGAACTCCTGTCCCTGACCTTGATCTCTGCCACCTGAAGGTCTCTGCAAGGACTGGGCCCCCTGCCTGGAAGGTCCTTTTCTCAGAGGCCCTGGAGCTGCTTCCTTGTCCTTCCCTGTCATTCATGTGGGAGGTAATGTTACCCCCACCAGAAGCTCTGTGGGCCCTGGCTGACTTCCTCTACCAGCCCTTAGGAACACCTTGACCAACCATTTGCTGTGCCCACCTTCAGTTCATTCCCTGTGGCTCCCCTTTCCTGTGCAGGACCAGAGGGGTCACAGCTGTTCCGGCTGCCAACTGCAGAGCAGGTTCAGTTTGTACTTCTCACAGGGCAGGGACCTGAGGGAGGGATGGATCTTGCAGAAGCACCTGGGGAGACAGCATCCACCTGATCCTTGTCACCAAGTGGGTCACGCTTAAAGGCTTGTGCCACCACTGCCTGGCTCCTCACTTCATTTCTCACCCACGGGGCTCTGCCTCTCCTGCTCAGGCCTCCGAGAAGCACCCCTGCTCCTTCTGCCTGATGGTGGTGTTTCAGGCGGCATTTGCTGGTGTTGAGTGGTGGCACCCCACTCAACAAGCATGGTACAAATGTCACCTTTGGTGTGGGACCAAGGCTGTGATGAAGCTGTGCGTTACAGTGGAGGAGAGTGCAGCAGAAACTGCTTGGGTGTGTTACACACTTGACTTTGAATAAGCTTTGGTCATTACATGTTCAGCAGCATTTCACTATTGCTGATTTTTTTTCACAAACTGACATTCAGTTATGTGGCACCGTGTGGGGGTAGGACCCACGACGTAAGAAGGTAGCCCTTTCAATTCTACAGAATCTCAGAAGGAATTATCAGAAGACCAGAGAGTAGGGGCCACTTACCTGAGGCTGCACAGCAGGGAAGTGGTTTCAGACACCGGGTACCCAGATCCTGACCTCAGCTTATTTCCCAGAATTCCTTGCTTGAGACAAAGCCAGGGTGCTGAGCAGCATCACTCTGTGCCTTTAACCCGGAGCCCTTCTGACTCCACAGGACCCAGAACACATTGAGAACGAAGGGGACTGGCTGAGGTGCCTGTCAGGACCAACACCAGCTCTGCGGGCTGGCTACTGCGCAGCCTGAGGAAGATCCCCAGCCTCTCTGAGATTTGTTTTCCCAGACCTTCAGTGAGTTCCAGACACATCAGTGCAGCTCCGGGCTCCATAAGGAAGGTCAGGGTCTGGCCTTGCAGGGAGGATGGGGTTCTGCTACATCGGGGCGGAGCTGTGCAGAGGTAGCCAGGGTAGCTGTGTTGGGTGCCAATTGTAGAGCTGGTTCTTGGTTCAAATCCTGATACTACTGTTGGCAACTGTGTGGCCTCAGCCAGAACACTTCCTTAAATACCATTTCTGATTATTTTCTAATTAGTTTAACGAACTAATAAACGTGTATACCGGGCTTTGCTTCCTATCAGGCAACTTCTAGACGCTGGAAGCCCACTGGATGGACAAGGTCCTTCCTCTCCTGGGAACAGCTCAGGACCTTCTCCACATCTCCAGCACAAAGAAACGCCTGATAATGGAAGATGGCTAAAGAGATGGGCCAGTGGGCAAGGTCCTTGCCAAGAGCCTTTGCAGGAAATTGAGCATAGCACTAGAGAGGTGGAGACAGGAGGATCCCGGCGCTGGCAGCTGCTTAGCCTACTCGACACATTCCAGACATGTGAGAGACCCTATCTCCATAAAAAATGTGGGTGATGCCCACAGAAGGGCACCCAAGGTTGGCCTCTGACTTCATGAACACACATGCATGAGTATACCCCTTGCTCATGGGTCTCACCCTCAGGGAGCCCAAGCCCCTCCCCATGGTTATGTTCAGCCCAATCTGGTATAATCCTGACGGCACTTGTCCTGTTTATGGCCCATTCTCCCCACCAGACTCTGGTGGCCTCATTTGGCATCCATCAGGGCGGGCTCTGCCCATCTTGCTGCCAGATCTAATACTGAGGTCAGAGCACATAGTAGGTACTCAGAAAACACTTGTTCATAGTAGGTTCTCAGGAAATCCTTGACCTGGGAATCCGCGAATGGTCTGTACTGAATGTCCATTGACCCTTGGCAACGAAAGAGAGGTTCCTGAAAAGGCATCTACACTCTTGGTGCCCAGTCTGCCCTGTCCTTAGCCTGTGAGGGGAGCCCAGGCCCCAGGAGTGACAGATGGCAAGGCCACCCTATCTTCTCAGCAAGAACTCCCAGGTTGGGGAATGCAAGGTGCTCTTGCCATAGACTAGGCAATGGGGCCTTGTGGTGAAAAGCTGGGAGCTGGGCATAGACAGGGTCTCTTGGGCAAGTGGCACTCTCTTCTTGTGCCTGAGCCTCCACAGAATCCATTACAACGTTGTCATGGAATTCACTTCCCAGCTGAGTTCTCAACCTTGGCATGCCAGTGCTGGGAGCTGAAAGGGACTCGGTGGTGGGCATCCTGTGTGTAGGGTGTTACGTGTCACACGGTAGGTTCCCTTGTGTCACCAGAACATCTTCACAGTGGAGACACCCCAAACTGTTCCCAGAGACGCCGAAGGTATGGGGGCGGGTAAGATCAACCCCGACAACCCTGCAGTGTGTGGTAATGTCATCACGGTACATGGCAGGACACGGCCAGCACTCGGGCTGTTTGGGAAGCAGAGCTATCATCTGTTCAGGGGACACTGGCCCTGCTTCCCCCCGGGGCAGCTGACTGCAGCTTAGTCAGAGAAATTGCAGGCTAGCAGCTCATTCAGTTTAGCACAGGTACTCAATAAATGGGCATTCTGAGGAGGAGGAGGGGAGGGAGGAGGAGGAGGAAGAGGAGGCAGCAGGGGCTTCTGGGGCAGTGTGAAGGCAGCAGAGAGTGTCCTTTGCAAGTGCTGCTGGGAGCCCTGGGTGTCCTGCACCCCCAGAGGACAGTTTGGCCCCCCAGTCCTGCTGAATTTAATAATTCAGCTCTATAAGCGGTGACATGGTTAGAAGGCCAGAAGTGACCAGTCCTGGCCTTGCCTGTCTTTGGTGACGTGGTGGCCCTGAGATTGTGGCCTTCTTGAGTCCAGAAGCAGGGGGTTGTATGCCCCCAAGACGGGCCAGACAGGCCAAGGTCTGCTCCATGGCCTCATGCTGAAGTCACATGGTCAGAAGAGGCCCCCACTGCGGGGAAACAGAGCTATGGAAGGCACCTCATTCCCCAAGGGGCCACTGTCATGTCCCTTTACCCCCACAGTGTGTACTTCATTGAGCAACTGCTGTATGCAGGGCCCTGCCAAAACCTTTTCCATGGTGCCCCCTCCCCATCATGACAGGGGCTCTGTCCTCTGTCCAGATGTGAGATGCCGTGACACTGTCATCCCCAGGCCTGGGCAAGACTCTCAGAGGTGAGCCATGGGTCACAGGGACACAGCGTATGAGGACTGGAATCCCTCACTTGGCCCCATCCTCCCTCTCTGTGCCCCGTGGCTTTCTATGCTATATTGTTCATGGTCTCAATCTGGTTCTTTTGCTGTCTCCCCCGCCCCCTACACCCCATCACCCACACCCTCTCTGCTCTCCCCAGCTCTCTCCATGTCCCTCTCAGCCTGTCTCTTCTCTGCCCCCGCCTCCTTGCTGGCTCCCTGGATGGCCCCACCTCGCCTGCCTCTGCACTCAGTCTTTGTCCCCATGCCAGCACATTATGTCCCTGGTCAGAGCCTGACGTCAGACAGGGCCTGGCGGGCGTCCACGGAAGGACGCTGCTGGGCAGGCGGAGGAGCTCAGTTTCCCGGTCCCCCAGCAGTGGCCGCCTGCTGATCCTCCACCTCAGCCCCTGCCAGCCCTGACGGGACAGTGTTTAACAGCTGCCTTGCCTGTATGTGGAGCTGCAGGCTACAGGCTGCTGGCTTTCCTTCCTCTTCCGTGAACCCGCAGCTCCTGCTGCTGCCAGGCCCACCACGTAGACTACACAGCGTCTAGTCCCGGCTGTGTGGCACTGGATAAGTCACACAGCCTCTCTGAGCCTCCGTTCTATGTGAAATGAAACTGGCAAGGTTCCTGCAGAGTGAGGTAGCTCACCAAGTGTCCTGCAGGTCCTGAAGGCCTGGCGAGCAGGGGTTCAAAGCCCTCCCTGTTTAAGCCTTGCTCCTCCAGAAGAATCAGGGCAGGCTGAATCCATAGTGACAAAACTCAGGGGGTCATTTGACATTTGTGCATGCAGGGGGCCCAGAGAGAAGGGGCCTCTTTTCAGACTTGAAATAGGGTCCTGCTGAGTGGGAAACCCTCCCGAGCCTCTGTGTGTGTGTGCATGTGTGCACAGAGGCCTGGGGAGCCCAGAAGAGGGAGTTGAGTCTCTCAGAATGGAGGTGTAGGCAATTGTGAGTCTCCCTGACCTGGACTCTGGGAACTGGACTCCAGTCCTCTGGAGGAACAAGAAGCACTTTTACTGCTGAGCTGTCTCTCTGCCCCCAGACAGAAGCTTCTCAAAGGCACTGTTTCTTAAGTCCTTGTTTGTTCCCAGGGCAGCTGTGGTTCCACTGAGGGACCCCAGGCTTCATCAGGTGCAGACTGGGGTCAAACCCAACCAGTGCCTTCTTTCCCAAATCTGTCAGGGCGAGCACAAGGGAGCACGCCGTTGGAGGATGGGCAGGGCCGTGTTCTTCAAAGGGCCCAGGTCTCGGGGTGCTCAGCCAGCCCCTATGTTGCAGACTCCCTTTCTCTCTCACATCCTTATTTGAAGCACGAGACAAACAAACAGGTCTCAGAAGACAAACAGGGCAACTGAGAAGCACACTCCCTGGTTTTCATGGAAATGTGGCTTAGTAATGTGTGCGTGTGTGTGCACGTGCATATGCATGCGTGCATGTGTGTTTGTGTATTGTTTGTACGTGTGAATGTGTGTATGTATGTGTGTATGCATGTGTGAGTGCTTGTGTGTTGTGGATATATGTGAATGTGTTTATGTATGTGTGTAGTATGTATGTCTGTACGTGTATGTGTGTTTGTGTATGGTGGGTATATGTGAATGTGTATATGTATGTGTGTCCATGCATGTGTGAGTGTTTGTGTATTGTGGGTACACATGTGAGTGTTTGCATGTTTGAGTGTGTATATATGTGTGTATGTACATGTGTGTGCACACGTGTATATGTGTGAGTGTGGATGTTCAGTGTATATGTATGTGTATATGTATGTATATATGTATGGGCAGATATTTGTGTGTATGCATTTGTGTTGTATGTGAACATCTGTGTGTGGATTTACCTGTGCACACCTGCACAGAGACCAGAAAAGGACCTTGGGTATCCTGTTCCCTCACACTCCACTTTGTTCCCTTTGAAGTAGGGTCTCTCGCTGCACCCGGAGTTAGGTTAGTGGCCAGCAAGTGCCAGGGATCTTCCTGTCTCCTACATCGCACAATGCCAAGGTTAGAGGCGGACCATGCTTTTTGTTTAACATAGGTTCTGGAGATTTGAACTCAGGTCCTTGAGTTCAGCAAGGGCTGTGACCCACTGAGCCATGTACTCTGCCCCCAGTTATCATTTTCTATGAGATATTTCCCCTGACTTTCATCTGTTTTTCTCATGAAAGCAGAACCTGGCTGCCTACAGTGTTTCCTAAACGCCTTTGCCTGGTGGTGTGGTTTGAACCTGTCACGGGGTCTGAAGGCTGTCCTGTGAGAACCGAGTCTCCTCCTGCCCCAGACTCTGTGTCCTCCTCGCCAGTGAACAATTCTCAGGCTCTTTCCCGGCTTCTGCATCATCGTCAGACACGTGATCTCCAGGGCCTGACCCCATTTTATGGCCGTTTCTGAATTCCTCCATCTAACAGAAAGAATAAAACCAAGAGACACATGAAGAATACAGCTCAGCTGTCCTCTTCCTCTCCTTCTACACGCCGAAGCGCATCCTGCACACCTTTTCCCTCACCGGAAGAAGAGATCTGTTCTGGCACCAGCCCTTGACGTTTGTGCTTGGTGCAGTTGTTGTGGTCACGGGGAGGCAGGGACGACCATGGCTCTCCCCATGGACACATCAGAGGTCCATATTTGAATATTTTCTGGAGAAAGGAATGGACGAATGGGTAGGTTTTCTAAAGATACCCCCGACCTACGACTCTCCGTGGCCTGTTGTGGGCGCATCTTTCTGCCCAGTGAGCTGCCTGTAGCTTCCCATTCTGATGCCTACGCTGGGGACACCACAATAAACATCTCTTTGAAGTCAGCCAGAAGCCTCTTCTGCCCCTCACTGGGAAGCACTTTTTCAAACATGGTTGTTAATAAATTCCTTATGATCTTCTGAACCCCAGCCCTCCGGCCAGTTGACTTTCAGCTTGACAGTTTCCCCCGGTTCGACCGCCCATTGTTCCGTGGGACATCAGGATTTATTGTCAGCCTTGACATCATGTTTTTCCACAGAAGCTCGAGTAAAGAGCCTCCCCGCCCCCATCCTGGTTCACTGGAGTCCCAAGCCTGGGTATAACTCTGTCAAGGATGGCGGGTGTTACACCTGTTCTTACCCCAGGGCCTTTGCACTGACTGACCCATCTGCCTGGAGCCTGCTTCCACTGGGGATCTGCGGGCCTACAGCCTTCCCTTCTCTAGGTCTTTACCTCCTCAGAGAGGATTTACTGGCCACTGTTCCGAACGGGCATCTTGGCATCAGCTCTGCAGCTTCTATTTCTTTGTAGATGTTGCTTTCTGCTGCCCTCATAGCATGGGATGCTGTAGTAAAGTTAGTATTTGGGGCCTTTCTATCAGGCTGGCCTCGAACTCACAGAGATCCCCTGCCTCTGCCTCCCGAGTGCTGGGATTAAAGATGTGTGCCATCACCACCCAGCTGGGGACTTTCTTTGTGTCCTGCTCTTTTCTTGACGAAGCCGACCCTGGAGCCTTGAGGAAGATACAACTGTGTTTCAGGAGGGAAATGGTCTATCTGCCCACTCTAGCTCCTGGGCGCCCATGTGGGCCAGGGCTCCCAGTAACTGAAGGCTGCTTCCTGGTCCAGGCCCTGGCTCTCCCTTAGCCTTGCAGAGCTGGGTGAACCATGAGGGTGATGCAGACACGTCACCCCTCTGTGTGCTGTCTGACTACAGTGAAGCGGAGGTGATCCTGGGGGTTCAGGTATGGGAAGGTGTTGGAAGGTGATAGAACCTTCCTGCATTCCTCTGCAGGCCCAGTCAGGCCTTTACCTGGAGAACTGACCTTTGCCCCACTTCCTGGCCTCCAGCACCTGGCCCACACTAAGGGAGTTTCCCCTACCCTGAGAGATGCCAGAAGACTCACTTTCCCAGCTTCCCTTGTGGCGCAGGTACAGTTGCTGAAAGGCTTTGCCGGCTGTGAGTCCTCACCAGAAACCCCAGCTATGGGAGGGTGGCAGAGAGGCCTAGGGGAGGCCACCCAATTCCAGGGGGATGTGGAAGGTTCAATGCCTGGAGGCCGTGACATGCCAGGCCCACTACCTGCCTTAATGGGACGATTACAGAGAGAGTCATAGCGAGAATCAGCAAAAGCAGATATATTCAATATGGCCACATTGGGAAGAGCAACAGATAAAGAGGCCCTGTGACCCCCAAATCCTCTCTGGGGTCCCAACATGAGGTTTCGGTTTAATAGAGGGAAAGGGGTGTGCGTAGCTAAGCGGTTCCAGTCAGGTGTGGTCCTGCCCATCTTCTTTTTTCTTATAAGACAGAGTCTCCTGTGATTTTGGCTGGCCTCATTCTTGGTCTGCAGCTGAGGACAACCTTCAACTTCCGATTTTCCTCTTTGGTGCTAGGATGATAGGCAGACCCCTTCAGTGGTGCTGGGCCTCCCGGCTCAGCCACATCCCTGTCTGCCCTCTCTGACTGCCATTGTTTGGCTCCAGTCTCTTCTGCAAGTGGTCTGACCAGTTGTCAGGACCGTGAGAACTTCCTCAGAGTCAAGCTCCCCGTGCCCGGCGCTGTCACCAGGGCCAGCCTGGCCTCTCCCTCCCCTGCTTGGGGTTCCTAGAACTTATAGCTTCTCTGAGATCTCAGCCTCCGGAAGGAGCGACCCAGCATCCCTGCTTAGGTCCTATTCTCTCCTGCTTGGACAATAACAAGAGCAGAAGACAGGACCCTGTGCCCCGTGGACGGAGATATTCATGGAGAGGCCTCCTCTGAACCCGACCTGGTAGCTGAGGGTCCTCAGGTTAGGGTGGTGGCTTCTATTGCCTCCGAGTGCTGACAGACACTGGGCCTTCGTGGGCAGTGACTGCCCATGGGGGATCCTATATTCAGGAACTGCTGAGAAATGGACGGCTGTGACAGCTCACTTCGGCCCAGGAGATGATTATTCTGAGTATGAGAATCCCTGTCTCAGCTTCATCTGTGCTGGGGAGCTTGGGTGCAAGGTGAACGGCTGTGGGTGAGTTGGGGGACAGGCATGGACAGCTTTGAGATGTTTGCATCCTCAGGCTACCAGAGGATGTAATCGCTAACAGAGATGATGAGCACACAGGGCTTCAATTAGAGCTACCTGCACACCTCACACAGGCAACTGTTGTGTTAAAGATGAATCTTCCCAAAAGTAACAGCAAAACACTTAGATTCAGGCCACCACTCATTCTCAGAAGACCCCAAATAACCAGAAGTCAGGTTTTGCAAACACTGCTGCTCCCTTACATAAAGAGAAGTGGTATGTGGGGGGTGGGGCGGCTGGCAGAATGGCTTCGTCAGTTCATCAGGGACTGACGGCCCTTTTCCTCTAAGGCTCCTCCTTGGCCCAAGATAGCCACACAGATTCTAGCCATCACATCTGCACTCCAGACAGCCAGAAGGAGGTGGAAAAGAAGAGACGCCTCCTTTGAAAGGGCAGGACTTGGTGGTTACTCATATTCTATTGGCCAGAACACAGTCACATGGTCACACATAGCTGCAAGGGAGGCTGGGAAGTGTAGTTTTTCTGGACTGTCCCATTAGCTAGCAAAAGTTTGGGATTTCTATTGTGAAGAAAGAGGGAGACCAGAGCAGCAGGGAGGGGCAGCAGGGGTCTTGACAGAAGCAGTGACAATTGAAAAACTACAAATTCTAGTCCCATGGCATTACTTTATAGTCTAGGGAACAAAAGGACTTGGGGATTCATATAAATATGGTTATAACTTTCTAAGAAAATTTTAAAATGGGGTCTGGAGAGATGGCTCAATAGGTAAGAGCACTGGCTGCTCTTCTAGAGGACTCAGGATCACTTCCCAGCACCCTCATGGCAGCTCCTAACCTTCTGTAACTCCAGTTATAGGGGATTAGACATCACCCTCTTCAGAAATGAGGTTCTCATGCAGTGTACAGACACACATGCAAGCAAAGCACCCAAACACATAAGAGAAACTTTTAAAGTTTTAAAAATTCAAAATGGAGAAAATGATCAGAGGTAAAACTGGTCTTTGAGGTGACACAATAATTTTTTTCTCTCTTTCTGCTCTTAATTTTACAAACCTTCTTTTAAAGATTTATAGTTTATTCTTTGGTAATTTTACAGATCTTACAGATTTTTCACAATTTGGGTAAACCTAATTTCCCAAAGGAAAGAACTCCCTGTCTCAAAAAGAAAGGAAGAGAGATGGGTGCGTGCGTTGGGGGGGGGGGGAGTTGGGGGATGAAGGGGAGGAAGGGAAGGAGGGAAGGAGGGAGGAAGAAATGCAGGAGACGATGTGTCCACTTAGATGCGGTTCCGTTGGCGAGGAGAGCTCTGCCCTGCAGTGAGCTGGGACAGTCACGTGGGACAGGAAGACATGGAGCTCTCTCCAGTCACAGACCTCGGGATAAGGCTGCAGAAGGCACTGAGACTCATCACAGGTCTCCTCATTCTGCAAACCCTGCCGCTCCTGTGGACTGGTGTCTGTGCGGCAGTCTCCGGAAAAGCCCACCTTCCCAGGGCTGATGATGGTGAGGGTGGTTCATGCCAGTTACAGCATCTGTGCCCGGCACAGAGTGAGCTTTAAACCCAACGACTGAGCCTGGGCTGATTTGTCCTCAGGGACCTTCAGCCATGTCTGGAAGCTGAACTGGTCCAGACTGGGTGACCCGGGGAAGCTAATGAGTGGCTGGTTAGGCACCCCTGTGGATCAGGACCCCGCGAGTCAGAGTCTGCTCAGACACACGTGCTGGGCATCCAGACGCATTGCCCTCATCACTGAGGTGGTATTGGACATCCGTGTCTGAGGACGCCTTTGGGCTTTCCCTCACGGTTCCACTTCTCCTCTCATCTCGCCCCTACAACCTGACACAGACCTTGGTCTGTGGCCGTGTCCCCTTTCCACTGCAGCCCGGTGTCAGAAGACAGGGACAGTGTCTGTCTGCACCAGAGAGCTGGAGGAAGTCTGGCCACATGGTGTACTACACTGGGGGCCTGCATGGGTCCACTCACTTGGTGACAGTGCTGTTACCATCTCGGGGTCAGAGGTGAAGAGAGAGGCCTAGAGCCAACTGGAGCCTGCTCGCCATTCCCCAGCAACCTCACTTGCTTCCCAAAACAGCCAGTCACAGGGGGCCAGACTCCCTGAACCCCAGATTCTGGGTTTACACCGAGCTCGGATGAAATCTCACCTCCTCTGCTGTGTGACAGGCTCAGTGAGCTCTGTGAAAGCATAGTGAGATTGGTTTCGGCCGCAGAGGTTGGCCATGAAGACGCCGAGCAGCTTCTGGGTATGGAGAGCTCATCAGGTGTCATCTTACTGGACTCCTTAACTGACTCTGTGGCCATGGAGGGACAGTCCCAGCTGCCCAGTCCTGAGCACAGCAGCAGACTCATCAAGGAAGCTTCTGCTAAGTGATGAGCTAAGTCTGTTCTGCATCTCCCCCCTCCCCCCAGTGTCCCTAGGCCCCTTTCTCCACTTCTGCAGAACCAGACAGTCCTGGTCCAGGGAACCCTTTTGTCCTACCAGTCCTGGGGAGGAGGGGACGGAGCAGCGAGACCAGAACCCAGAACAAGGCCTGGGCAGTTGCCCGTCAGCCTTGGAGACTGTCCCACAGTGATCAAGGTCCACTGGTGACACTGAGGTTGTTTATGTGACTATGTTCCGTTTGTCTTGACAGTGCTGCTAACCATGAAAACAGCTCAGTGACATGACTTATGACCCTGGCTGAGGACACCCGGCACAGCATGGGCTCTGGCAGGGGCCTGGGCTCAGACCTGAAGGACAACAGCGAGCACTTGAACCTGATGTCGATGGGTGAAAATATAACTCGGATTCTGCAGATGGTCGTGGGTGTCCGTGTTCATTCATTTATTCACCCACTCATTCATTCATTCATTCCTTGTGGCAATGTTTCAGTGCCTGCTCTGCCAGTCGCTGAGGGAACGGGGACACAACAAACTGATCATGCCTTCCTGGTACCAGAGGGGATACAGACCCTAACTTACACAGTCCCTTGATCTTGGAACGCAGTTGGCGGCGAACTCTAACATTGACTGAGGGCCTCCTGTGTTCCAGGGAAGGTGTTGGGTAAGCGTAGTGCTATGGTGTCTCCCCCTCAGAGCTGGACGCACAGGAGAGGAGATGGAGCCATAGAGGCTCTGAGAGGAGAGTGCAGCCTCTAGAAGACAGGGAGGGCTTCCTGGAGGAGGAGGAATGAATAGTCAGGAGCTGGTTAATTAAGTGCCCTGGGTTGAGATCAGGACACAGGCAAGGGTGGTGGTGGGAGGGAAGGCCGTAGCCTTGGAGAAAAGGGAGGGCTGAAGGAAACAAGGCCACAGAGTAAGTTTAGGGGTGAAGGGGGTATGATGGGCTGCTCTCTCATTTTCTGTCCCTCTCCTTCTGTCTCCTGGCCTCTATCTTTCTCTGTCAGCAGCTCCCATCTCTCCGTGGGAGCCTCTTGTTCCTTTCCCTTGTTTTCTACTCCATTCTCTAGTAAGATGGCAGCAAGCAACAAGGTACTGGGAAAACCCAGGGCAGCAGGCAGGAAGCGAGGTCAGGGCACAAGGGCAGCAGAGCCCAGGGACAGGCAGTAACTGAATGTTCTGTTTTGGAAAAGACAGGACTGGTCAGGGGCGAAGGTGGCTGACCAGGAAACCTGACACCCTGGCGGGGCCTTGCCCCGGCCACTGCTCTGGCCCTCCGCCCTCTGCTCCGTTAAATCTTCCCAGGAGAGGCGAGGGGGCAACAGAGGGAGGAATGGAAGGAAGCCCGTGGGACGGGACTGCCCACTGTGGCCAGAACAGGAAAACCCTGCCTATCTCCAGAGGTTTCTCCGCGCTCTCACCAACCAGCAAGCGCTTACTGAATGCCTGACTGTGTGTATTGTGATTTAAAACCAGAGATTCAGCCACTCTACCAGAGGTGGGGGTGGCTTTGCAGACCTCTGGCTCCTCCGTGGCCTTGTTCATGATCTCTGCCTCTTGGTCTGAGAGGGAGGGAGGTGTGCCCCCCTCCCCCCACTGCCGCCGCCTAAACTTGGGTAAAGATTAATGAGGTCTAATGCTTGCATTCGCTTGAATCATTCCAGCACACAGGAAGTGACCAATGAAATACAAGCCTGGGCTATTAGTAGCTGAGATGGACCAGCCCAGGGGGTGGGAGAACTCGGGGCCACCCACCACTCCATTCCTCCTGGCTATGACCTTGGTGAGGACTGGTCCCCTTACTGAGTGTCACTCTTTTTCCATGCTTGAAGGTGACTGTGGCCTAGAAGTGAACTGGGCAGAGAGAACGAGTCCCCCATCTTACGACAGCTTTCTTGGAGGGGTAACTGAGGCCCAGGGAGAGAAGGGGGCCATCCACACTTTCTCCTTAAGGCTGACCTTATCTTCCAGTATCCCCCTACGGCAATCAGCCCAGGCCTTTATAAACTTTTGATCATGGTCCCTGCCTCTCCCTGGTCTTTCTGTCCTCGGGCCAGGCAGCTGGAAGAAAAGGCCACATGGCTCTTGCCTTGAGGGCCCCCAACATCACCGATGATCTCTTTAGTGATCTACTCATCCATTCTCTTGTGGAGAGTAGAACACAGCCAATTCAAAAAGCACGGAGAGGACCTGCAGGAGGGTTCTGGAACACCGAACCCACATGCTACGTGACAATAAGCATGCAATCTTCTCCCCCACCCTGAGTTTTGATTCCCATCTGCAGAATCAGAGTGTTCACCTAGGTGCTGTACAGAACTCAAGGGCCAGGTCTGGGAGGATGCTCAGAGTTCAGAGTGACTGGGGAAAGGAGGATGCCCCCTCCCATCCAGGACCCCCAAGCCCACCCAGGCTCTGCAAGGCCAGTAGGGGCCCATCCCAGTCAGTGTGGGGTTAGGAGCTTGAAGGACAAATCTAGGTCACCTTTATAATACACAGTCCTAGACAGGTCACCATGCCATTGTCCCTTTGTTCCTCGGTGGGTGGGTTACACGTACAATCACCACTTGCCGGTGTGATCATTGTTAGTATTCAGGCGTCTGTCCTGGCCTGACCTTGGGGCATATGTCCTCAGCTGTGGCCACTAAAAGCACCTCTGGTGCACATTCACTATGTTCCCTTTCTACCCACCTCCCATCTCTCCCCTTCTCTCTGTCTCTCTCTTCTCTTCTGCCACTCCTGTCCTCAGAGGCCGGTCTCCCCTCTTCCTTTTCCCCTTTTCCCATTCACTTTTGCCCAACACCCCCCCCCCCCCACACACACACTCCTGAGCTCTGTCTCATGGCATCTTTCTCTCTAGTGCCGCTTTTTCTAAATTAAGGCAATTATGACTCCATGAGTATCAAGGACCAGGGTCCCCCCAGTTGCTGCTGCAAGGGCTATGGACAAGCGCACTGCTATCCAGGAACTAAGAAGGGATTTCTGGCTGTGTCACAGAATGACACATTTACAAGGGACATTTATGAGGCCAGGGGTGGGATGGGGGTTGGGGAGTTCTGGATCTAAACCTGGAGGGAGTGTCAGGAAGTGAGGCCCACAGGGTGACCGTGGCTGTACAGATCCTGGGAGGCGGGCAAAGACTGCTGGGCACCCCCTCTACTCAGGCAGTTTGGCAAGATGAAGGATCCTAGGCTGGCAAGATAGCTCAGTGAGTTAATGTGCTTGCCACATAAGCCGGACAGACTGAGTTCAGTCCCAGGAATGTACACAGTGGAAGGATTCCTCAGAGTTGTCCTGTGATCCACAGGAGAGCCATGGAGCATGTGCACAAATATCAAATGCACACAGGCATTTGAACACACACATCTGTACATCTGCGCACACACACCTACACATCTGCGCACACACATCTGCACATCTGCACACACACATCTGCACACACACACCTACACATCTGCACATCTGCACACACACATCTGTACATCTGCACACCCACACACCTATACATCTGCACACACACATTTGCACACATACATCATTCATACATATGAGTGCTCTCTCTCTCTCTCTCTCTCTCACACACACACACACACACACACACACATGCACCCTTTCCCGCACTAGTGATAAGGTGCTCTTAAATGCCTTTCAAGACAGAAACTGCCCTGCTACTCCTCAGGACTGTGGAGTCACCTGGATTTCTTCATTTCTGTCACTTTTTTGACCCAGCAGCAGGTGACAGGAGCCCCCGTGCCTGATTCCAGCCCTAAGGTTGCCTTCTTCATATACACCGGGGGCTTCCTTCAGAACCCAGGTCAAGCCCTACCTCACTTTGCTCTGAGCTCTCCATGGCCCCCATCTTCTGCAGAGACAGTGCCCAACCGGTCCCACCTATGCAAAGGCTGATGCCCCTGCCTCACGCCCTTCCTAAGCACATGGTCCCAGCCATACCACCTCTCCTCTGTCTTCTTCACAAATTCTGCGTAGCATCTAGCTAGCCCCAGGGCCTTTGCACTTGGTGGTTCATCCTCCCCATCTCTCAAACGCTGCTCAGCAAGGCTCTTTCTCCTCTGCACCCCTCACCCTGCCTCAGAGAGAAGCCTCTTTCACTCCCACCCTCCCTTGGATTACCTTCCCCCAGCAGGTATTGCCAGCTCAAACAGGAGGGATCTAGTTCACCTACTCATTTGTGTATCGCCTTAGGTGCTCACGTACCTACAGGCACAGATGAGCACTGGAGGCCAGGAGCAGAGGCAACACTGCTTCTGAACCTCAGTTTCCCTATTCGGGACAGTTCCCCTCCCCCCCAAGGCCATTACAATCCCATGAGCTCACGCCTCTGAAGCGCATGGCACCCCGTGGGAGCTGGGTCAGCTCTGGCTCCTTCCAAGCCCAGCTGCAGGCTGCTGTCCCCCATGGTTATTTTTAACCACAACTCTGGTGCGCTGGGCACACTCTGGCTCCTAAGGATACAGTGCAGGGAGGCCTCTCAGCCCAGGCTCCCTAGGCTATCTTTGGTGTGGACACAGCAGGCAGGTCCAGCACCAGGCCCGATGACTGCTTTTTATTCCATTTAGGCCCTGTCAATCGCTGCTGTTTCTGCATTTGGCACTGGCCTAGCCCAGTCAGGATGCTCCCCAATCCCAACTGGAGGCTATGGAACTGAGCTGGGTACTGGCCCTGTCAGCCTGGGCCCTGAGTGTCCACCTCCCAGGCTCCACAGTATTTTTAAACGCTGCCTTTGGCCATCTTTGCCACATTCCAGTTGGGACCGGGTTGGGCTGCACCAGTTACTGCAGCCACGGGAGCTCAGCCTGGTGAGTGGCAGGCATCCAGTGGAGTTCCAGGACCCACAGGCCTACTGTGTGCTGGCCTTATGCAGGAGAAAGGCCCCCAGGGTCTGTCCCCAAGGCACTTGCTATCTGACAGGGACAGTGTCCAGTCTGGAGATAGGGACGTGAGATGACATCAGCTGTCCACATGACCTCTTGACGTCTGTGATTGAGGGGGCCATCATGAGACTCCAGGGATGTGAGGACTGCCACAGCTACCAGCTTCTGCCCTGACTGACAGGCAGCAGTAGCCTTGTGGCTAGGAAGTCCTGGGCCCACAGCCTAGAGAATCTGTAAGCCCAGACCTGTGTGTGTGTGGGGGGGGGCTTATTGTTAATGTTTTTATTCTGAGGCAGTATCTTTCTAGGTTGCTAGGCTATCCCGAAACTCACAATCCGCCTGCATCAGCCTCCCTAGAGCTCTGCTCACAGACACACACCACCGTGCCTAGTTTAGGAGAATTTGTGCAGAATGACCCTCTTGACTTTCAAATGCTGGGAACTTTAAAAAATTTAGTTTTTAATTTTCACTTAAAGCTTATATGTATGAGCGCTTTTGCCTGCATGTGCATGTCTGTGTACCACATGCATGTCTGCTAGTCAGGAGAGGGTGTTAGATCCCCTGGAACTGTGAGCTGTGAGCCACCATGTGGTGCTGGGAATGAAACTAGTCCTCTGGAAGAGCAGCCAGTGCTCTTAACTGCTGAGCCATCTCTCTGACACACACACACACACACACACACACACACACATAATTATTGCTTGGGAATGCAACAGAGGAAAAAAACAGAAGGACCTCAGAGTGTGTCTTCAGCTCCCACTGGGAACTCTCCCCCTAAAACTCCAGCTACTGCTGGGCTTATGGACACTCAGGGCCAAGGTTTCTGCCCAGGCAGGAGCTCGCTCCAGCCAGCCCCAGGACCAGTAGCTGCGGGCAGAGGGACTCATTCTTGCCTTGGTCACCAGAGACCTGTGACTCCAGCCCTGCTCCTGTTGCTGACACACAGAGTCACTCTACAGGGAACTGCTCTGCGCTGGCACCCCCAGAACCTGGGGAGCTTTGAGTTGTGACACTTGGTGGTCCTGTCGCTTCTGGGACTTCAGCTGTCCTTCATCTGTAGCCTCCTGGCCATCCATTTTACCTTCCCACCTCTCTAAAGGTTGCCAATCCCAAACCCTCGAGGCACCTCCTGTTTGTAAAATGAAGAAAATAAAATGTTTTAAAAACACTATTTAAACTAAAATGTGTGTGTGTGTGTGTGTGTAATGTGGTTGGGAGGATGTGTCACTGTGTGTGTGCATGTGCATACATGTGGTGTGTGCGTGTGTGCACACATATGCACGTGTAGGGCAGAGGAAAAGTCCATGGAGTCTTTCCTTCCACTGGTGGTGAAGCCCAGGTCTTTGATTTGTGAGCAAGAGCCTTTATCTGCTGAGTCACACAGCTAATTCATTCTCTCTCACTCTCTCTCTCTCTGGTCTCATATGGACCAGACCTGCTTCAGACTCCCTGTGTAACTAAGGATGGCCTTGAACTCTTGATCTCTGGTCCTTCAGCCTAGGCCAGTACACCCAGTCGAGCTGGTGCTGAGGATCAAGGCAACACTCTACCAATGGAGCTACAGCTGCAGCCTTAATGCCTAAGATGATCTAAGCGCCAAGCCAGGCTCTCAACCAGAGCCTTGCCCTACACCCCAGATTCTGGGCACTCCTTTCACAGTTCTGGAACTCGGGAAACTGTGAAAAAACCTAGATAGAGAGCCTATCCCATTTCTCAGGTCTAGGGGCCTCCTGGGTCTCTGCTTCTAACCTGTGGGGTCTGTAAGCTGGTTGTCACACACGGCACTCAGCAAACACAGTGCTATCTGCCCTTAACATCAAATAAACCACAATTAAAAACATGGTTACTACTCCACAAACCTATCTCATTCTTTTCCTTCAGAGCTTTTGATTTTTGCTTTGTTTCTTGAGGCAGGGTTTCTCTGCATAGCCCTGGTTGTTCTGGAATTAGCTCTGTAGACCAGTCTGGCCTCTAACTCAGAGATTCGCCTGCCTCTGCCTCCCAAGGGCAGGGAATAAATGCGTGTGCCACACTGCCTGGCTCCTTCAACTCCTTTAAGTCATGACTTTGCTTCTTAGCTAAGGCTAGTCTTAAATGCACAATCCTCCCGCTTCAGCCCCCTGAGTGCTGGGGTTGCGTGTGTGTGCCTCCTCTTCCCTCCTTTCCCCTGCTGTCGCCCTCACCCACCCTTCCCACACCCTTGAGTAATCCACATTTCCTGTTTGGTTCTGTCAAGTGGAAACAACAGATTATTTTCATCACAGAAATCAGTCAATGTAAAACTCGGGGCACCCTTTGCCAAGACCAGTTGTTAAATGTTTAGCCGCAAACCAGACAAAAACAGTATGCGGAGAAACAAGCAATGTGCCCCCAGGAGAAACCGAGCATGGTAGAGAGCAAAGCCAGGGGAGGGAGGTGGGGCCTTTGGGCAGCACTGGGGGTGGGGAGGTCCTAGAAGGCATCTCCCAGGAGGTGACCAGAGACTCCAGCAAGGGAGAAAGGGAACTGGGCAAACAGGGGCGGAGGAAGACACTCAGGACAAAAGATAGTGAGAAGCTAGCCTGTTGATTCCAGAACTGGAAGGATTTGGGTAGCAGGAGCAGAGACAGTGATAGGTGGGTAGCGATGAGGTTGAGGAGGTGGGCAAGGGTTGGCTCATGCAGGTCTGACAGGCTACTGAGAGGAGCAGGATTTTTATCTGAAGAGGGTGGGGACTCATGCAGGGTTTGGAGCCAGGAGTGAGTTGTCTTGATTTGTCTTTTCAAACATGTGTCCCCACTGTAGATACAGTGGAGCAGAGCTAGCAGTCAGGATGCCAGGCGTGAAGCCAGCTGCCACAGTCTAAGCAGATAAGGAAGCTGGCATTGGAGTTGTGGTGGCTCTGAAGGTGGCAATGAGATGTAGGCTCAGGTTGTCCTCCTCAGTTTCCAGGTTTGTTCCAGAGCCTCTGTGGAGATCAAAGTACTCAGATGCCCAAGTCCTTAAGGGAGCCCCGCTCTTCCTTTGAATACTTTAGAGACTTTCACTCCTGCTACAATGTAGATGATGCTACATTGTGTGGCTTCCTCAATTACAAAAGAGGAAAGCTGCTGGAGTTTCTTGCGCAAGACCATTTTTTTCTGAATATTTCCATCCCAGGTTGGTTGAATCCAGAGATATGGAACTTGTGGCTGGTGGGGTGTGTGTAGCTGGTTGATCTCATCCACTTCGGCCTGAGCACCTTGGACAGTAAGGGCAGGGCAGGATCTTGGGATTCAGGAGGGTCTGGAGACACAGGTGGAGTCTGGGTCAGCTTGCAGGTGTGCACTGTGGGTCCAGGGTACCAGGTAGAGTAGAAAACAGTGCCTCTCTGTTGCCATGGCAACTGGGGGCCAGTCCTTTTGGGAGGGGCTGCTGTGGAAAGGGATCTGGAGTGTAGAGAGAAGCATCAACAGAGGACACTGGGAGGGCAAAGGCCAAGGAAACGGGGGAAACATGATCTTTTCGGAGGATGTTTTTGGGGTGTGCATGCTGGGGATGGAACCCCAGCATACTAAAAACAGGCTCTTCTACTGATTTCTGCCCTGAGCAACCCAAGGAGATGGGCAATTTGGAGAAGATTTCTTGGTTAAAAAAAAAAAAAATTGAAGACCAGAAAAACGTCAGGGCAGATCACAAAGATTACTTCCTTCAGCTGCGGAGGCTGCGGGGTGAGCTGAGCAGGTACCAGACAGAGCCCCTTTCCCCAGCCTGCTGAGCCCCAGCACCTCGCTCACCCCACCATGGCCCCACAATTCCTGACAGTTTTTAGAGACTTTCTGCTGATGACAGGGAGACAAAGGAGGTGGTGGGAGTGGGAATCCTGAAACACTTTGTTTGTCCTTGGGACTGCAAGGTCCAAGAGTCTCCTCTGGGACCCAGGGTGACAGAGCTAAAAAACATGGCAGGAAGCTGGTGCTCACAGAGCCAGTGTCCAGGGCTCACAGGTTCAAAGCTCTGTGACCTGGCCCTGGACCGAGTGCTTGCCCAGTCCCCACAGTGGCCAGGTCTCACGGGTTCAAAGCTCTGTGACCTGGCCCTGGACCGAGTGCTTGCCCAGTCCCCACAGTGGCCAGGTCTCACGGGTTCAAAGCTCAGGCCCTGGCCCTGGACCGAGTGCTTGCCCAGTCCCCCGCTGTGAGTCTGAACTCAGAGGAGGCTTCAGAGCTCCATGCCTGCCAGAAGACTGACTGAGGGCAAGCCTTTTCCTCTTCGAGCTTTCATTTGAAAAATTTGTGCATGTGCTCACTCGAGCACTGTAGCCAGTATATAAAGGTCAGAGGAACTGTGGGAGTTGGTTCTTCCACAGCACAGGTTCCGGGGTTGGAATTCAGGCCATCAAGTATGGTAGAAAAGCTCCCCTTTTCAACAAGTCATCTTGTTGGCCCCTCCAAGCCTTTCCTTTTTCTTTCTTTGTTTTGTTTTGAGACAGCCTCATATAGCCCAGGCTGGCCTTGAAGCCATTACATATCCAAGTATGACCTTGATCCTGCTGACCCAGCCTCACAAGTGCCAGGAATAGCGACATTTGCCACCCCCTGCGGTTTATATGGTGCTGGGAACAGAAACCAGGACTTCTGCACCCTACATAAGCACCAATGGAGCTACCTCCCCAAACGGAGGCTCAATTTTCTCACTGAGCAAAAAGAATATCAATGATACCCATGTGTGTGTCCCCGACCCCTTGGATGACTAGGGGTGAAGAGATTCAAAAACCCATCAGTGCTGGCCAGTGTTGGCCCTGCTATGCTTTCAAAAGATCCTGTCAACCAGGGCTTGCATAGTGAGTCTTAATATTTGAACATTTGCTGTGTGCCAGGCTGAGCTCTGGGTGCTAGTCCAAGCCTCATTGCCTCTTTATAAGTGAGGGTTATTGCCAGTTCCATTGACAGACAGGGAAACTGAGTCTCTGGGATCTAACGTGCTGTGGTGAATTGCTAAGAGGAGACACAGTTGTCCAAGTTTGAAAGCTATTCTTATTGTATCTTATGCCCCACTGGCTAGTTGGTGAGCCAAACTTCAGAATTTTGGATGTGGTTGTCTATGTGAACCCCAGTATCTATCTGTATGTACTAGGGGAACCCCCAACTATCCTGGATCATCCAGTTTGGCCTTCACCCTCTGCATGGGCTGTAGAGTATTCACAGTTGCTGTTCATTGGGAGGGAAGGGCACGGAGACAGCCAGCCTGGGCCAGTACTGGGCCCTCCTCTTGATTTGAGAGTCCAGCTGGGCACTATGTCCCATCCATAAATGTGCCCAAAATAGTTCACTGGGCCCTGCCAGGCAGGAGGACCAGGACGTTCTGTTCCCATAAGCTCTGGCCAGAGTGACCATGGACTTGGCATTCCCAGTCTAGGGCTGCTAGAAGGGAGGGCAGAGCTCACACTGCCCCAAGTCTGGCGGGAAGGAACCAGGCTCCCAGGCACCAGCAGCTGGACCTCTGAGCTTTCTGCTGTCTGGGCACATGGCTGTGGCTGAATCCCGAAGTCTCCAGGGAAGTAGAAAGCAAGGCTCTGGAGTCAGACAGATATGAGTTCAAATCCCAGTTTAGGCTGACATGGTGGACCTTGTCTTTAATCCCAGCAGTTGGGAGACAGAGGCAGGCAGATCTCTGTGAGTTTGAGGCCATAGCAAATTCCAGATCAAACAAGCATACATAATAAGATTCTGTCTCTAAATAACAAACCAAAACAAACAAAAACTAGAAAAAAAACCCAAATCACCCCTCCCCCCCAAATAAATGAAGATAAACAAAGCCCAGCTTGGACATTCTCTAGCTGTGTGACTTTCAGAAGGTCGCTTCCGCTCTCTGAGCCTTGTTTGTCTCACCTCCCAGAAAAGTGGATAGATATTCCTAAATTGGTGGCTGTGAGCGGGTACCTACATGTTCAAGAAACAACTGGAGATTTTGTGGGTTTTTGCTCCTCTCTGCCCACCCTGAAAAGGCGAGTGAGTCTGTCAGAGAAGCCAGGGATTCTAGGTTTGCAGATGGATTCCACTGCCCAGGGGACACGAGCAGTGTTCTTGGGATGTGTGCAATGAAGGAAGGCATGGATGAAAATGCCACTGTGCATTTGAAAAGAGAAATTCCAGACAGCCTAAGTCAAGATGGGGAAGAAACTCAAAGCAGGAGAGGGTAAGGGCAAGGGTCAGAGAGTGAAGGACAGAGGGTCCTGAGAGCCTGCTCTGGGCATGGCAGGCAGTCTGCAGCCCAGGAGCAGGACAGCATGCATGGGGAAATCCTATGGGCACAGAGGCCCAGAGGGGTTGTGAGGGTGGACTGAGGTCACATAGTTGAGTGGCAGAGTCTGGGCTTCCCAGAGGATTCTCTCCTCTTCTCAGCCTGGACCACAGGTGCACATCCATTGTTCCAGGCTGTCACCTTGCCCAGCCTTTCCTTCTAGCCAATCCTTCCTCGGCCTCTGCTTGGATGGTCCCTCCTCAGGCGGCCTCCCTGCCTCTCCCCTGGCCCCCACCATCTTATATTGTTTCTTAGTGGCATGCTTTTGGGGACAGGAGAGGGGGCTGCTCTTTATTTTTTTTTAATGTTATTTTTACAGTTACAAGGATGAGTGTTTTGCCTGCATGAGTGTCTAGGCACCATGTGCATGGCTTTGAAGGCCAGACAGGATGTTGGATTCCATGGAACTGGAGTTACAGAAGATTGTGAGCCACCTTGTGTGTGCCAGGAATTGAACCCCGGTCCTCTGAAAGAGCTGCCAGTGCTCTTAACCACTGAGCCATCTCTCCAGCCCCAGGGGACCGTTCTTGGAGACTTGGGGTATGTGAACCAAAGCCAGTCTCTATCTTCAATGCACAAGGCTGGGCCCGCAGTCAGGCTAGCTTCAGGAGGGCTGGGAATGGCTACACATGGCCCATTCTATGCCTTCTTCAGCCTTCTGAGCCTGGGGCCTTCCATCCACTGAGCACCAGCTTTCCAGTTGTTTGCTTTGGAGGCAGGGTCTCAAGCATTTCAGTCTGACCTGGAAGTCACTATGTAACCCAAGACGACCTTCTGAACTCCCTGTGTCTACCGCCTAGCACGTCACTGTGTCCCAGGAATACGGCACTGGGAATGGAACCCAGGGCATTAGTTGTACTAGGAAAGCACTCCGCCAAAGGAGCCATGGAGGCATATTCCAGTTGCATTTTAATAAATAAGGCTTGCCTGAAGCTCAGAGAGTCAAGCAGCCGCCCCATCAGCCTTACAGACTAGGTAGTGATGATACGTACCTTTAATCCCAGTAGCCACAATAATTTGCCATAGAAACCTGGCAGGAGTGGTGCACACTTTTAATCCCAACCCTAGAGAGGAATAGAAGACAGAGGAGACAGCTCTCAGTCAGTCTCATTCTGGGATTCCTAGAGGCAGGATCGCCATTTCGGACTGAGGTAGAGATAAGAGTCAGTGGTTGACTGTTTTTGCTTTTCTGACCTTCAGATTGAACCTCAGGCTCTGTCTCTGGATTTTTATTAATTGTGCTACAGACACTCTTCCAGCCCAAGCTGGTCTTATTATGGCTGATTCACGGGTGGGGAAACTGAGGCTGGGACTCGCGGTGTACATAGTTCAGAAAGGACAGAGCTGGGAGTGTCCCCCACCCCCCTCACACACCCTCAGAGACTCCCCGCAAAGCCCCTACATTGTGATTAGCCCGGAGGGGGAGCAGCAGAGCACTCAGCCAGGTCCCACGACTCCTACCCCAGCAGGTACATGAAGAAAGTGCCTTCTGCTCCCACTGAACTCTGCCCTGAACTTACCACCCTCTGGCCTGAACCAGGTGGCTTCCTGACCTCACGTACTGCAGGGCCTTGGGCGCCCTCAGCACCAGCATATTCCTGGGCTCCAGGCCCAGGCATGTCTTACTCCCCTCCTGAAACTGCCCCGGGGCTTCCCATACCATCAAGGAAGCACACACCTACTGTACACCAGGCCTGGTTAGCAAAGCCCTGTTTACCCCTTACAGCCCTGTGCGGAGATGTTAGGACAGCTGAGAAGAGCGAGGGTGGTCAGAAGTCACAGGATAGAGCAGGTAGGGCTGGCGCCAACAGGGCCATAGTGATTCTGGGTTCAGAAATGGCTCCCACTGGAACCTCTTACCGGGTGAGTTTCAGACTTACTCCTCACTCCAGAAGCCCCATGCAAGGGATTCCTGTGGGAATGGGTGCTCAGGGGTGCCTTTGCAAGTTCTGTGTGACCTCTTTGGGTTGGGCTTCCTTTGGAGAACATTTTTCTCTTCTTCTCCTGCCTTGGGTCTTTGCTGATAGGAAAAGAACAAAAAACAAAAAGGAAATCAAAGACCCAGTTTAGAATTCCCAGATTCTGATCGGCATGAAGCCGGGCTGGAAGGCAGATTGAACTGGCTCTTATCAGAGCCCCCAGGGCTTGCAGGCCCTTCGGGAGATGTAGTCAGAGGAGGCCTGCGGGTGCCCTTTCCCCCTCCTCTGACCAAAGAAAGCAGACCAAAGGTTAAGCAGCCACCTGCTCACCCCCCCCCCTTTCTGCTCGCCTTCCTTTGCCCACTAGAAAGCTCACCAGAGCCCTGGGCGGTGGAGGGGGGGTGCTGCCCACTACAGAGGAGCCTGGCAGCACAAGCCCTACCCCAAGTCCTCAGTCCCTAGTTCCTAGATATTATGTAGCTCCTCAATGGGCTGGAACCAGGTCAGGGAGCTACAGTGACCAGTCCTCAGGGGAGCTACAGGCGGCAGAAAGTGTTGGAAACAGACAGATTGTACAACCCTTAAAAGGCCCAACTTCAGCTACTGTCACCTTCGAGCTAAGGGACCCACTCTTATGGCCGGGATTTGGGCATCAAATCAGAGTGGTAGATATTTGACGTTAAATTTCAGTGGGTTTTCTTTCGTTTACTGAGACGGTGTCTTAAGCTGGTCTCCAACTTGATATACAGCCAAAGATGACTTTGAACTGTGAACTTTTCATCTTCCTGTATCTTTTTCCTGCTGCACCCCCCTCCCAAACAGACACCAACTGGAATTTTGTTTTCAGTATATGTAGAGGATGGACTCCTTTCTTTCTTTCTTTCTTTCTTTCTTTCTTTCTTTCTTTTTTTCCTTCCTTCTTTCTTTCTCTCGTTTCTTTCTTTCTTTCTTTCTTTCTTTCAGTTTTTCAAGACAGGGTTTTTCCTGTGTAGCCCTGGCTGTCCTAAAACTTGCTTTGTAGACCATGCTAGCCTCGAACTCACAGAATTCTGCCTGCCAAGTGCTGGGATTAAAGGTGTGCTGCACCACACCTGATTCTAGCTTTTTAAAAATGACTTACAATTCTAAGTTGTTGGATCATGGGGATGGATACCATCCCATCTCCAATGGGCTTTGTTTGGCCATAGGCTCCTTGGGGCTCTCTGTGGTCAGAATCCCTCCCCCAAGTGGGAGCCTGTCGTTCAAAGATAACCTGTCCCAGGCGGGGAGGTCTTGGCAGTCAGAAGCCACAGGGCAGGCCAGGCTGAGAACCTAGAGGGTTCCGGGCTTGACCACACTGTGGGGAGCAGGGTGCCCACTTCCTGTACACCAGGCCAGATAAAGCCAGGCTGGCCTTCCTGCCGAGGCCTTGACCAGCTACCGGTGCTCAGCCATTCCAGAGACCCCAAGCGGTTGCCGGCTAACAAGCGAAGCAGACTTTACACAGAAGCTGGTAGTTGTTTGGTAAAGGACCATCCATTAAGGCCCACTGGAGCCGACCTGGGAAGCTGGGTTCTCATCCCCCATGATCTCAAGCTCAAGGGTAACCACAAATGACAAGTCCAGAAGGGAATTTTCCAAGGTTTGTTCAGATGGCATCAGTGTAACAAGGAGAAGGCAGGTGAGGGATAGGGACTGGAGGGGCTTGGCATGTGTCTCAGTTTGTAGAACAGTTGCCTAGCATCTGAGAAGCCCAGGGTTCCATCCCCAGTACTGCATAAACCAGTCCGGTGACTCATACCTGTAAACACAGGCAGAGGGGTCAGGGGTTATCCTTAGCTACAAAGCCAACTGAAAGCCACCCTGGGCTATATAGTGCCCTGTCTCAAGTGAGGGTGGGGAAAGGAGAAGGGCTTGGAGAACCTCAGGCTTCTCTGCAAGTCAGTCTGGGGCTTATCTACCTCAGTTTCCCTTCTCTGTGGTGGTGTTTGGTGTGTGTGTGTGTGTGTGTGAACACAGCCCTTATCTGATGTCACAGGTTTAGAGACTAAACCACAGACATAAATAAGCTGTTCTTTGGAGGATGAGATAAGTGACCCTAGGCAGGGGTCACAGCAGGAATCAGGCATGCCTGGAGCCACTTAGTTCTGCAGAGGTGAAAGGGCCCAACTTGTTCCCTGGTCCACAATTGTCAGCGTCCTCATTCTCAGCCACTCTGGCTGGGGCACACACATCTCCAGACAGCAGGCATTGGGCACAGGGCGGGGAAGCCATAACCCCCATCAGCACCCTGTCAGCACCCATGATGCTGTGGGAGGCGGCAGCCGGGAACCAGGAACCAGGGAAGGACCTGGCACCTTCTACCTCTGCTTAACCTGAAAATCTTGTTTAGTTTTCCTGAGCTTTTTGAGACTGCCAGTCAAGCTTGAGACCTCTCAGTGATGGGAGTGTCAAGAGGCAAGCAAATCCTACTTCCTGCTCCTGGCCTATCCATCACATCACCATGGCAGCCAGAGGGATTCTGTGGGAACCTGTCAGGACTCGGTGTCCCTCAGGCTCCAAGCCACACCCCCAGCGTGCCCTCCTCTGTCCTGTACAAGCCTTTTCCAAGCCCTTCTTGCCTCGGGGCCTTTGCACTTTCTCCCATCTTACGTCATTGCAATTGTTCTTCCTCCTTCTAATCTTTGTGTGTGTGTGTCTGTATGTGTGTGTGTGTGTGTGTGGTGTTCATAGGGTGAGTACGTTCACGTGTGTGTTGGTGAGTGGTATGTGCGTGATCAGGAGAGAGCCTCAGTGTCCACCTCATCCGAGACGTGGTCTTTTGTTGTTCTGCAGGCTAACAGGCCTGATAGTCTCTGGGGGAGGTTCTCCTGTCTCTGTCTCCCACCTCTCTGGAGGAGTGTTGGGATTACAGGGGTGCACCACTGTGCCTGGCTCTGGATAGGTTCTTGGGATTCGAATTGGGATCCACGGGCTTGCTCAGTGAACGCTTCTCCCTCTACGCTCTCTCCCCATCCCATGAGAACTTCTAAGCAGGGGCCAATTCTGCTTTCCAAACAGCACAGTGGGCCTGTGCTGGAGGCCACGGGCTCACCCTGCCTTGTTTCTCTGAAACTCCTCTCCCACCACACTTTCAATATTTGTTTATTGTCTTTGAGCCCGATTCCCAGGGACTCGGGTTTCTCTGTACCCAGGTGCTGCCTGGCACACGGTGTGAACACCATCAAACCTTACCGTGTGGTGATGGACAGAGGCTCCATGAGGGGGTCTGCTCAGCGTTCCTCACCGGGCTCTGGACAATGAGAATTGTGAAGTATCTCAGACTGGGAACTCGGAACACCAACCAGCTTAGTGACAGTCACTGTAGCTTCTGAGAGACGTCACACACTGTGGGCAGGATACGCAATTTTGATGCAGTGCCCCTCTCAGGGTGACTCTGGAAATGGATATGCAATCCTCGGGCCCTGGGTTTGGCTCATATAAGACTGCAATATCATGAGGGGACTGTAAAGACCAGGGCACTTGGTGGCATCTGGTGTCTAGACCAGGCAACCCCTTAGATGACTGTGCTCCTCATTGGGAACTCTGAGGCTGAGGCCTTGGGGGTCAGAGTAGGAGAAAGATTTGAGGTTCCAGATGGACCCCAGGTATACCTGACAGGCCACTGACCCCAGCAGAGCAGCTAGGACGGAGTGTGCAGGTGTGAGTGCTAACAAGCCTAAGTGGTAGTTGAATACTGGGTACTGGCTAAGGTAGTCTTAAACCAAAGACTGAGAAAGATTAGTGGGGGGCAAGACTCCAGGGATCCCAGTGTGTGAAGAGAGGAGCCAGGTGCAGGAGATGCCACGGCAGGAACAACAGATCTGCACCCAGGCTCTAAGGCCCCTCCCTTGAAGAAGGGAACAGTGTCACTCAGCCAATCAGCTTGCTCTTGACCTGGAGTCAGTGCAATGCCATGCTCCATCTCTCCATGACCACGAGTTCTAGGAGAAGAATGAGAGGCCCACCATATCTTGCCAGCTACTGGCCTCAGACTGGACAGTGGATAGAGGGACCAAGCCCCTCAGGCCTGTGCTGGCTGCCCATCTGAGGCTAACTTCATCTTCATGAGAGCTGAGGGCTCAGGGGGTTTAAGGCCACATCCTACAGCCAGAGATGACAGACACACATGGGAAGATGGACATAGGCTAGCGCCAAGGACACAGGGGAGCTGGGTAAACAGAGCTTTGTCACACAGTGTGGCCTGCCTGTGATGGTCCAGCTCAGAACTGCACCTCGAAGGTGTGTTTGAAAGACATTGGCTTCTTGTTTGAGGAAGGGACAGACAAGGGTCAGGACAGAAACCCATGAGGGAGGGTGGTGGGCAGCAAAGACAAATAAAGCATCTACAAAGCCTACACTGAGTTGCTCTCCCAGGAGTTCTAGCCCCGCACCTGTGTGGCAAGCGCAGGCCCACCAGCACACCTTTGATGTGGGATTCCCCTCTGTGTGCTGTGAATATGTTTTATTACCACTGGTTAATAAAGAAGTTGCTTTGGCCTATGGCAGGGCAGAATATAGACAGGCTGGAAGAGATACACAGAGAGAGTAGACAGAGTCAAAGAGACGCCATGTAGCTGCTGAAGGACACAGATACCACAACTTTGTAGTGATAACACAGATCTACAGAAATAGGTTAATTTAAGATGTAAAAGCTAGCTAGGAACACTCCTAAGCTACTGGCCAAACTGTTGTGATTAATATAGTTTCTGTGTGATTATTCAGGTCTGGGCGGCCGGGAAACAAACAAGCAGTCTCTGTCTACATACCTTCCTCCATCTCTCTTGGATTTGTGGGTGGGTGCATGGGTGCTCACTGCTGGGAGAGGCCAGGACCCAGGCAGGGCTGGGAAGGCTTCCTGATGAGAAGACAAATGTAGCAGGCCCATTGTTGCCCCTCACCTTCCTCCAACCTGCAACCAGGGTGGTAGCAGGGTAGGGAATGACTGAAGTGGAACCTGGGCCTTCCCCAGTGGCAGAAGCCACACAGCAGGGTGGCTGAGCCACAGCTGGGACAGACTGAGTGGCTGGAGGATCCACGTGCCTCTCACCCATGTTGGCAGCCAGGGTCTGTGTCCCCCACAGTTGACACCTGAAAGTTCTGGACAGAGAGGTCTGTTCTTCATTACAAAGTCATCTTTCTAGAACAGTGGAGTGCTGTGGTGAGCCAGCTCCAGAAACTGAATCAGCCAGGCTTGGGTTGAGGGGCCATGGGAGATTCCCCTCCTTCTGTTTTGAGAAATACCTTAAGAGAGTCAAGGTGCTTTACTGTGATCTAGGGGCTGGCTAAGGGGTGAGGAGTGGCTCTACTTTTGTTCCCTATGAGAGGTTCCTGACTCCCAGAGTTCTTAAGCATGTTTATTTCTCTGGAAGTTTTAGGGGGGATGAAGTGGGACCCAGGGCTGCTTGGCTCTGGGACCAGATGCTCTGTCTCCTCACTTGTAGGGGGATAAGGTTATTCAAAAATCAAAGCTTTTCAAAAATTCCACTTTAAGGTAAGCCAGTCCATTCTGTCTGAGATGATGTCACCTGGTGTCTGAGTTGTAGAAGAAGAAGAAGGTGTCCGAATGAAATGGGTCCCTCCTGCAGGTATCCAGCCAGTGACTTTAGACAGTTTGGAAGTCACTGAGCCCGAGGAGAACATTGCCAGCCTTCCAAACGTGAATAATGGACACAGGCTCAGAAAAGATTGAGCTGGAGCTGGTGTCCTCAGAGTGCTGGGGACACAGAGAAGCTCTGGTAGGCACCTCTGTTCATCCTGCCAGCCCACAGCATGCTGCCAGGCCAGGGTCTTCCACAGACGTCTGGGCATCATCAGAGGCTGGTTCCTCCACTCCAGGAGCACAAACACATGTGTGCCCATGCATGCCATTGTCTTTTCTATGTGGTGGCAAAGCACCGTGACCAAGGCAACTTATAACTTAGTTCATTACTTTAGCCTCAGGCAGATTCTTAGGACAAGGCAGGAAATAGCCGCATTCTTTGCCAAGATATAATGAGAATGGTCTCCAGAGCCCATGTTGCTCTCAGCACAAGTGTCTCTCCAAGCTCCTACTAGGAGGGCCCAGTAAGCTCTGCTTACATCCTTCAACCACTTATCCAGACCAAAGTGTCAAAGTCTTCCACATTCCTCCCCAAACAACATGGTCAGGCCTGCCACAGCAGTAGCCCACTCCTGGCACCAACTTCTATTACTTTTCTATTGCTGGTAAGAGACACCATGAGCAAAGCAACCTGTAGAAGAAAGAGTTTATTTAGAACTGATGGTTTCAGAGGGTTAAAGCTCACAGGGCAGAGCAAAGGCAGGGCAGCAGGAACAGCTGAGGGCTTACATCTTGATCTGAAAGCAGGAGGCAGAGCGCACACAAGGAATGATGTGGGTCTTTCGAAACCTCCAAGGCAGCCTCCAGTGGCACATCTCCTCTAACAAGGCCACACCTCCTCTAACAAACAAGGCCACACCTCCCAATCCTTCCCAAACAGTTCTGCCAAATGGGGAGCAAGTATCCAAACACATGAGCTTCTGGAAGCCATTCTCACTCAAACCACCACACTCAGGCACTCCCACACACACCCAGCTACACTCAGGAGTAATTGGACTTTCCTTTGGACCACCAGCCCACAAATAATGACATGGAGACTTAATGTTAGTTATGAAACCTTGGCCTAAGCTTAGGCTTATTCCACTAGCACTTACAACTTAAAGTAAACCCGCCCTTTTTTTTGAGACAGTGTTTCTCTGTGTAGCTTTGGAGCTTGTCCTGGAACTTTGTGTGCAGACCAGGAAAATTGATCCATTTGTATTACTCTGTGTTCTACCTTGTGGCATCACCTCTCTCCCGTTTTGTGTGCCCTACTCGTTCTATTTCTTCTGGTGTCTCTCACGCGCCTAGATTCATCTCCTTGTTCCTCTCTCTGCCCGGAAACCCTGCCTAGACCTCCTGCCTAACTATTGGCTGTTCTGTTCAGCTCTTTATTAAATCAATCACAGCGATATATCTTCATACAGTGTCTAAATATCCCACAACTCCCAGGCACAGCCAGGCACAGCCGGGCACACTCAGGCCTATCTGGGCACATCCAAGCACACCCACACAACTGCATCTCTCGTCTCTTGCTGTGTGTCTCTGCTTCCTCAGCTGATATTTCACCTTGGTCATACCAGATTGGTACAGAGACTGGCCTCAGCCTTCAGTGCCTATGAAGAATGGAAACGTCATTTAGCTTAAACCATAGGAAGGGGCCTGTTCTGGGGCCTCTGCCTGTGACTAGTGTGCTGCTGTGCCACAGAGTTTGGGTGAGAGCCTAGTTCATTTAGATCCCTGACCCTCCCCCCCCCGCCCCACCCCACCCCCACCCCCCCGCTGCCTTGCTTTTTCTTTTGCCATCGTTTAAAAAAATTTTTTTGCCAATTTGCATTTTTCAAATATTTCTTCTGTGAACATGCTGTGTTTGTGCCATAACTGAGAGAGTGTTTGCAGGGCCAGCACTCAGGCTCTGGCCAAGTTAGATAAACAGCCTCACGCACAGCACAGCAGAATGAAAACTTCCGCCTCCGCTGCCCGGGCCTGCTTGGCCAGGAGGCGTCATTTCTGGAAATCTGTGGGCCGAGGCCCAGCCCCGGGCAGCAACCATGTGTCCTGGGGCACAGGGCCAGCGTCTGGCCAGAGGTTGGAGTTATCCCCTCTTCTCACATGAAGAACAAAGAGTGAGTGGAGGGAGGCGCTGGCCCGTCCCCCACGTCTCTCCCTCTCTGTCCCAGCACTTCAAACTCAGGACCTTTGCACATTGCTCAATACTCCGATTCCTTTGCTTTCCAAGAGGCCCAGGAGTAGGCTCAGCCACTGAGGGGCCCCGGTGAAGAGTGAGCAGACTCAAGTGTCAGCTTGTCACCAAGGGATCAGAGAGGCAGCATCTCCCTACTGCGTCCTGTTGGCAGCCTCCCTCCATGTGCCGGGACCCTGTGTGGGACTCAGGTGTGGTGATTCTGCTCAGCACCCCTGCCACAGGGTCCGGTTTTCTTCGCTGCTCTCATTTCAAAATTTTTTGCCACCTGATTTCCTCAAGGGTAGGAACAAGGGCATGACCTTCTCAAATATATCAGCACCCTGCCCTGGGCAGAGTCAGCGGGATGAATGAACGGATGGATGTATGGACAAGTGGCAGAGGCAGGCTTCGCTTCCAACATGGATTTCCCTTCTCCAAAGTCAGTCTGAGTCCACAAGCAAGAAAAAAAGGGAGCTGGGTCGCCCTCACTTATGTTACAGCTTGTCAGGTGGGAACTCTGGGTCCCCAGGACAGGAAAGACTTCCTCAGGGGCCTTCTAGGCAGGGAAGGCCCAGCCATCACCTCAGGGCCACTAGCTCCAGTCTCAGGACTTCCATGGAGTCCTCGAAGGCCCCCCCTCCTTGGTCTAATTTATTTTTAGCACGGAGCTGGGGCCGAGCCCTCTCCTTAGGAAAAGTCCTAAGGCTGAGGGAGGCATTTTGAAACCGGGTGGGAAACTAGGTCAGGCCGGAGCTGGCATTGCTCCAGACGATAAGGCTGGGAAGCTTAATAACGTGAGCGGCCGATCCGTGACATAACCAAGAGGAAACGGCAATTAAGGGGCGATTGTGCAAGCGGACGAGCCTCCTTCACAGCTCATAAAAGGGAGGAGGGAGAGACTGCCCTGTCCTCTGGGGCCGCACATGCGGTCCGTGGAGCTTCGGCAGTGACAATCCCTTCACTCGGGTGGCCTCCACCTCCTCTGATCCCTTCAGGACAGGGGGCCCTGGAGGGAACCTGAAGGTCGAGAAGCTCCCCCAGCCAGCCTGGTTCTGTTGGGGCTGTGTTGAGAGTTGCCAAGAAGCCAGACTCTTGGCGAGTGGCTGGGACACAGCTGCAGGGTGACGCAAAGTAGCTTTGATTAGCAGGTGAACTGAAGAGGACACCCCTGAGCCTCCTGGCTCACCCTCCTGCACCCCAGTTACTGTGGATCCTCAGCTCCCCATTTCCACATCCCTGGTCTTTCCAACCACACCGTTTGCTTTATCGTCTACCCGGGTCATGTTTCGTCCTGCACAGCAAACCCGGGCTCACCACAGGACCTTTGCGTTTTTATGTACGGCCTTGGCTAGAATGCTCCTTCCCTAGTGGACACTGGCTCCTAATGTCTTCTGTCTTTGCTCAAATGTCAGCTTCACATTAAAACCGTGGCTAGCCAATCCTCATGAGAACAAAGGCCTACCTGGTGTTCCCAGCTCCCTTCTCTATCTTTGCCACATTTACCACCAGACAACGCCCTGCAAATGCTGGGGTCCCGCATGGACCCTGTGGCATGTGAGCATCCTAGCAGATAAGTTGCTCTGGGTTGCAGCCCGGGAACCGAGAACGGTTGAGACTGTGAGGTACTTAGTAAGGCCTGGTGGATGAGTGTGTGAATGAATGAACGCGTGAATGAATGAATGAGTGAACAGGTGAGTGAATGGAGGGACAAAATGACTGAACGGATATGTGGACGAGTTAGTGTGTGGATGAGTGTGTATAAGTGTGTGGATGAGTGTGTATAAGTGTGTGGATGAGTGTGTGGATGAGTGTGTATAAGTGTGTGGACGAGTAAGTGTGTTGATGAGTGTGTATAAGTGTGTGGATGAGTGTGTATAAGTGTATGAATGACTGAATGAATGAATGCATTAGTGAATGCATGGATACTGAGTGAGCAAGAGAAAAAGTGAACGAATGACCAAGAGAATGAATGCATGGGTGAATATTCCTGTTGTCACTGACCGAATCAAGCCTCCTCCACCCCAGGATGGAGCCCTCTAAGAAGCTGATGGGATAGAAGCAGGGTCACCAACCTGCTGGGGCGGTCAGGTGTCCGCATCTGCCACCTGTGCTCCACTAGGGTGTCGGCCCCTCCCACTTCCTGGGCCTTTCTGGATGGTATCATCACGTGGCTGCCTGTCCAGGTCACACCTATTCCGGAGTGGCTGCACACGCAGACCCACAGGCAGGGATACAATGCCATCCTCACACGCTCCTGCTCCCTTCCGGGAACTCCAGACCTGGACTCACATTCACACACAATTAAACAAACACACCCAGCTTCTCCCGAACACGCCCCAGCAAATAAGACCTCATGCCCAAACATGTTGGCACACTCAACAATCCACACTGTGCCCTAGCCTGAACACACACACACACATCCCCCATGCTCCCCAGCCACACCTCCTGAGATGTCTGCCCATCTTCTGCAGGGCCCTGTCCCCACGAGGGACCCTGAGCATCAGGAACAGGGCACCCCACCAGCGCCCACCCTGACCCTGCTGCATCTTTGACCTGACCTCCGCGCTCAGCCAAGCTCATCACAGCGGTGCGTGATACCCACGTCATCCTTGACTGGGCTGCCGCAGGGCATGTCTGCTGGCACTGTCCTGGGCACCTACCCACTTCCTCCCATCGTGGGCGGCAGCCTTGCTGACATCAGCCAGCTTAGGGCCTGCCTGGCACCTCACAGAAAGGAAGGAAGCAGTCTGTCCCTACCACAGGGAGCCAACGGGAGAGGTGTCCCAGTCCCCTTGTTCACCTGGAGGGTGCACGGCCTGGGAGGGGCAGGCTCTCAAAGGGGTTTGTGGAGCACTTTCATCTTCCACCATCAGGGGGACCCTAGCGTTTCTGACTAAGAACACAGGACCTGGACCTGTGCTATTCTGAGCACGACAGGAGCTGTCACTTGGTCCCCAGAACAGCCATCGCTTGTCGTGTCTCTATGAGCCCCGGGATCCACAGCTCTCTGTAGTTCCATTGGTGTTGCTCAGGGGACACCAGAGCAGCCCTGGATCAGCCCCCTGTACAGAAGACTGAGGCCTGGTGACACTGGGGCAGTTGGCAAGGAAGGGCAGTCATGTCCACCCTGGACTGGGGTCTGTCCCAATATTCTTTGGGCTTTAGGTGCCAAGGCAGAAAGATACTGAGGCAGGTGGATAGGGGCCTGTGTGACACCAATTAAAGACTTTTGCTTTAATTTTTTTTTTTTTTTTTAGATTTTGTTTATCTTTTTTTTTCTCTCTTTCTCTCTCTTCTCTCTCTGTGTATTCCTGGATGTCCTGGAACTCACTGTGTAGATCAGGCTGGCCTTGGACTCAGAGACCACCTGTCTCCACTTCCCAAGTGCTGGGGTTAAAGTCGTGTGCCATCACCGCCAGGTTAGATTTTGTTTAATTTTATTTCCTGTGTCTGGGTATTTTGTTTGCATGTATGTCTGCGTATCACATGCATGCAGCGTTCAGAGACCAGAAGAGGCATTGGATCCCCAGGAACTAGAGTTACAGATGGTTGTGAGCCACCTTGTGGGTGCTGGGAACCGAACCCAGGCCCTCTGCGAGGGCAACAAGTGCTCTTAAACACTGAGCCATCTCTCCAGCCCCAAGCTTTTTGCTTTTTAAGAAAAGAGGAAAAGCAGGGCATGATAGCTCAGGCCTGTAATTCCAAGACAGGAGGACTAGGAGAGTTCTGGGCTAGCCTGGGCTATAGTGTGAGCCCTGTCTAAAGTAACAAAAACAAAACAAAAAAACTAAAGCTGAACTTAATGAATAAAGCAGATGGGTGTTTGTTCTGATGACTTCTCACTGAGCGCCAAGCAGGGAGGTGTCCTGAGGTGGCGCCCCCAGCCAGTCCAGCCGACCACACAAGCAGGGTCAAGGTGGCATCGTCGGAAATCCCACTGTCAACTCCACAGGCCTGGGAGATTCTCTGGCACATACTCAAGCCCTTTGTCCCCTGCTGGGGCCACATGTCACACACAAGCAAAGGGGCCCTATACTTGTCCCTCACTTTCCCCTGGCTTCTGAGCTCTGGACTACAGTGACTCCCTGGCTCACTGAGGACCTGCTGGGACCCATAACGACCACCACTGTGGTCACTTGGGACTTTTGATCAGAGACCACTATCCCCACATGGGCTGAGGAACTGCCAGCTCAGGGCAGATGAATGAGAGGCCCATAGACACAGCAGCCAAGGGACCCCAGGACCCCTGGGACAATGCCCTCAACTCGGAGCAACCACGTGAGAGCTTCAGCCTGCACCTAGTAGGCATAGACTGAGTCCCTAGGACTTCCCCCAGACTGACCAGTTCAGGCCTCTAATCACCCTGTATCATCTCCTTCTACAACTGGGGAAACCGAGGCACACAGGGGACAAACTGCCTCACCAGGAGAGGCCAAAGCACAGCTTATCCCAATGTTCTTGCACAGCAACAACTTCAGCAGCCCTTGACCACTGCCCACTCTTGGGGCCCTCCCCTTTCCCACTCTACCCTGATCTGGTGACTACAGGATCCAGCACCATCGACAGGCCAAGGCCAAGAGCAGGACTCTGCATCAGCCCTCAGATGGGGGTGGGGGTACCGTGCACAAGCTGGGTGACACAGATCAGTTGCTTAACCATTCTGAGTGTTCACTTTCTCACCTCTAGGACCAAAGAGGGAGGCAGCAGTCATGGGTGGGGAAGAATTTGCTGCACTATGCTGCCCTGCTCGTGTGGCCTTTGCACAAACCAGCCCTCTGCATAGACCCCTCCCCGAGCAACCACCACCCTTCTCCAGGCTGGCCAGGCTTCACCCTTGGGGGCTGCACCCAGAGGCTATCTCGAGTCCCCTTTCCATTTCCAGGGCCTCTGTCGCTTGTCCCCTCCCCAAGTCACTCCCGAAACACCACCAGAGAATACAGGCAGGCAGCCTCACTCATGTTGATTTTCAGCTGGTCCTGCTGTCTTCCTGAAGCAAGATGGCCTCCCATGTCCCTCATGGCACACCCAGTGGCCTATTCCTGGTCAGCGAGAACAGAATATGTATGTCAGATGTGTGATAGGAGCTGAAGAAGGGGGCATAGTAAGTATCTCAAGTCACTAGGTAAGGACATGATAGCCAAAATCCTCCCTTCCCCTGCGGCCTGGGTGCAGGCCAGCACCCTGGGGATGGTAGGTGCCACTGTCCATCTTCAGGGTGAGGCTCTCATGTCCACCCCACCCCCCTGTCCCGGAGGCAGGAGGCAGGAGGTATTGGTCAGGCAGGCTGTGGCCCCCAGCCAGCAGGAGGTGACTCACCAGCCCCATGATGACAGGTGACATCCCTCCTCTTCCCTGGGGGGTAGGGGGGGACTTTGGCCTGGAGATAAATGGAGCCGGCCTTCCACTTCTGGGAAGAAAACAGACAACAGGGACAGTGGCCAGGCCACCTCCCGGGGAGGGGGGCATCTCATGTCCGTGCTGGAGGACAGGGACAGGGACAGAGGCTGCTTCATGAGGTCAACTGCACTGACCACAGCCTCCCTTCCCGGTTCAAGGCTTCTCTCCTGGGAGGTGGAGCCTTCCCTCCCAATCTACTGCTGTAGCTCTTTCACCGTCAGTTGGGGTGCATTCTGGGTACCCTCTGGCATGTGGACTTGGGTCAGAAGGGACAAGGACTCGTCAATGGGTGAACTGAGAAAGTTGTGTCAGGGAGGGTACTGCCTGGGCAGTGGACTGTGTAATTCCTATTCTCTCTCTCTCACTATGTAGCCCTAGCTAGCCTAGAACTCATTGTGTAGACCAGTCTGGCCTTGAACTCACAGAGATCTGCTTGCCTCTGCCTCCTGAATCCTGGGGTAAAAACTGTGCACCAGCATGCCCAGTTTTCCACTGTATTTCCCAAAGTCCTTACCCGTGTGGCTGAGGAGCTAGCTAAGCCATTAAAGCATCTGTTGCTCTTCCACAACCCGAATTCGGTTCCCAGCACTCACTATCACCGCCTTCTGTAACTCTAGCTCCAGGGGACCCAGCACCCTCTTCTGGCCTCCAGGGGCACCTGCATTCAGGTGTCACTCACAGACTCCAACAGGCACACTTACACAAATACAAAAATAACAAATACATCTACAAAAAAAAAAAAAACCTTTTCTGAAAAAGTCTTTAGCTATATAGCCAATATTTGGATGCAGCTCTGCCCTGGAGGGCCAGAGACATAGGAGCTTGTGTTTACCACATGACAGGGACAGTGTTTGGCTGCAAGGAAAAAGGACTGGCCCCTAGAGGCTTGTACAAACATGCGCTCGTCACTTTCAGGTCTGAGAGGCCTGTGTATGTGTGGGGACAGGCCCTAGCTGGTGGACATGCTCAGGGCTGTCACCAATGACCCACTTGGGTGTGCCACTTCCAAGCTCGCCTGGAGGACCTCTTCCCTGGCTGGTATGTGCCCCTCTCCTGGCAGGATTGCTGAGCAAGACTGGTGTTCAGGGTGGCATTCCCAGCAAGGACAGGGGGCTTCTTCAGAGTCCCAGCCGGGGCTTTCTGCTCTCATCTTACTGACTGCCATGCATGATCTCCTCCTTATGGCTAGGGGATGCTGGGAAGGTGGTGGCTTCAACATCAGGGTCCCATGCTGAGGGAGGGACAGTGGACTATACACTAGTGTCTGTTTGGGGCTCGTCCCACATCACCTGGTTCTACAGTTGGCCTTTAGTCTTCACCCCATGACAGGTATCTGGAGCCAGGCCACATCACTAGGTCAACTTACCTCACGTCACAGTGGACTGCGCCAGGCTGTGCTGGTCTTTCCTCCCCGGTCCCCGCCAACGGGACAGTTACATACCCCACCTCCCACCAGAATCTTGACTGTTGGCATCACAGCCCAGGGAGCCTCTCGCACAGCCCCCTCCACAGCCTGGCGCTTTGCTGCAAAGTGAGGGTCGCCTCTCATGGGAGTCCCAGCACCTTTGCATCCTGGAGCAAACCACCGTCCTCAGTTATATTTTTTTTCTTCCCTGGCTCTGTGTGGCTTTGATCTCTCACGGGACTTTTTAAACGACGCGGCCACTGTGTTCCCCGAGTCTGGCTTTATTGCCCTTCTCTAATTTCAACAGAAATCTGAAACCTCAGCTTCATTGAAACCTAACTTTTATCTGGTAATCAGCCAGTCAAGTCCCTCACTTCACGGGACTGTGGGCACCCAGAGGTCTCTCTGTGCTAGGCCTTAGGAGCAGTCCCTTCCCTCGTCACCATGGCCACAGATGTCTGCGGACAGCTGTAAGCACGCCCTGGGGGACAGAGTCACCCAGACTGAGGAGCTCTGATTGACCAATATGGACACCCAGGCTTCTATGGCCAAGTTCAAGATCATTCCTTTTCCTTGCTGTCTAGTATTTCCCTCATTCTGAAATCTGGCCTCGAATCCAAAACCTGCACCTCCCCCCTCAACACAACTCTTAGCATGAGCTTAGAATGCCCTCATCTCTCTGAGCCTCGATTTTCCCAGCTGTGAAGTGGGAATGATGGTTCTGATTGGGCAGTGAGTCAGGGGGTACGAGGAAGGGCGGGTGTGGCCAATACAGGGAAGCATCCTTCCTGCAACCCTGCCTCTCCTGTCCATGCTGGCCTCTGAATAAAGGGGGAGGAGAGACAGGCAAGCCCTGTTGACTCATTGCAACCCTCTGGGTGAAGAGCCTAGGGAGGAATGAGTTGGAGCAGAGTCCGGCGCATCCCCAGCAGGGCAGCTGAGCTGCACCCAGGACGGGAGACACCTGGGTTGGGCTGTGGGTTCTTAGAGACATAAAAGAGATTTCGAGATGGAGACCAGACGGGGAGTGACAGGGCAGGAGACCCAGCAGAGGGACCCAGTTCAGGGCCCTCAACAGAGCAGGGGCGCCTCTCTCCGGGTCCAGGCTATATAATCCTCGGCAGGGCAGTAAGTATTTTTGCTGGGGCTAGGCAGTTGGGGGCTCTCTAGGACTCTGTCCTGTCTCTGAGGGAGTCCCTGGGGTACCCTGTCAGGGGGTGCAGATGGTCCCCACAATGTTGCGGCCCTGCATGTCAGATAAATGAACCAGGCTGCCCTTGGTCACCTGCACCGCAAGTGAGCCCTGAGTCTTAGGTGTAAGGTGCCAGAGGCACCTAGGATGTGCACATGAAACCGATCTGGGGTCTGCTCTCTGCTTCTTCCACAGCCCTTTGGTAAATAGAAATGACTCTCACTCCACACAGACAGGGACCAAGGCACGACAGAGGGGTCAGGGCAATCATTTTGAGCCTGTGAGGAAGCTGTGAGTGGAACCGGCAGAGCAGATGGATGGACGGAAGCTGGGTCTCCAGGAGAGGCACAGAGCATAGCCAGGTGCAGGAACAGATAGATAGAATAGGAGGCTCTGGGGACACCCAAGGGGCATGGGGGCACTGAGTGTAGCGAGCAAGAATAGGTGAGCTGTGGCAGGATGGGTGGCCGTCCCTCCAGTGGCGGGGGTGGGGGGGAAGCCACTTAGGCCCTTGGACTTTGCCTTGAGGGCCAAAGGAGCCTTGAGACTATAGGCAAGAGAGTACAATGGCTAGGTTTGTATCTTGGAAAGATTGTTTAGACTGCAGAGCAATGCACAGATTCCCTAGCCCCCCTTTCATTTCTTGCCCAAGTTGGCCTTTACTGACTGTGTAGTCACGTTGACCCCAAACTTCTGATTCTCCTGGGATTACGGGAGTGCACCACCATACCCGGTGTTGAGGATCAGACCCAGGGCTTAACGCATGCCAGGCAAATGCTCTCCCAACCGAGCCACATCCCCGGCCTGCATCTGTTCATCCCTTCAAAAAGATTGAAGCAACAACAAGACAAAACAAAAGCCCCGACTTCCACCCCAGCCTGGCAGAGTTTTCAGCCAGCGAGGCGGGCCCAGCTGCGCTCACACAAGATCAGTTCCTTGGTGAGAGGTAGCAACTGCAGCTGTGGGGTCTAACACAAGGAGCTTCCCTGAGCAAGAGGGCAGGATGGAGCAGGAAGGGATGACACAGGCCATAGGTCTGGGGAGAGTGGCAGTGGAGGTGGGGATTCAGGCCCAGCGGGTAGGGACAGCGGGAAGGTTCAGAGTCACCAGCTGTTGGCCCAGGTAAGCGATGTAGCAAGTGGGGTAGGTGTGATCTTCAAGGGCTGTTGAGTGTGAGGTCCCTGTGGGCTATCCACATGAGAAACCTCAGGCTTGGGTTCAGAATCTGATAACTAAGGGACTCTCTGGCCTGTGACAGCAGTGGTCCTCCCGTAGGGAGTTCTGTATGGACCGTGGTAGCTGTAGCTTGCCACATCTGGCCTTAATGCCCCCCAATGGTTGCTGGGAATCGTGCCCATGACCCACCCTGACCACGCCTTCTTTCCTAGCAGGGATCCGTTTTGTTAAGTGGTGTCTGCCTGTGTGCTCAGAGAAGTGGCCCCTCTTCTCTCTCATCCCCAAGCAAGTTGCTATAGTCATAAACCTCTTTGAGACGGTGACATTCCCCAGTGACGACTGATTGGGAATGAGACCTGTGATATAACGGGATGCCTCAGCAGGGGTGGGGGAAGCACAGCTCACAAGAGGAGACACATGAGAAGGAATGGCCATCCTCATATCTGTGGAATATTGTGTGCTGTGCCTGCAGCGGGAGCGGTCGCCTGGTAACCAGGAGAGCATCTGTAACATCTTGGAACGGGAGCAGGAGAAACAGATAGAACAGAGTCCTTGGTGTTTCATCACACCTCAGGACTGAAGGATCCTGGGAGAGAAGGAGAACTTTCAGCATGGGCTTCTGGTCCCTGAAGTTGAGCCCTCTCTGTGGACCTCGAAGATGGTACTTTTGTGAGGGAATCTGGTATGGAGAAGACTTTTCCCAAAGCCGGTGAGCTCCAGAGCCGGGGTTTTAGGGTGAAGCCACAGACTCCTTTTAAAAGCCTGTTCCTTAACACGTTTCTAGTAGAAGGCCATAACCCTGCTTTTACTTTTCCCTGGAAAACTGTCATTAGGGATGGTGGGAAACCCAGAGTGGGCTGTGAGGCTTTGTGTGCAGTTAATGGGCTTGATTACATGTTCCCGCCCCCCCACCACCACCACCACTCTTGTGTGAAAGGCTGCCATTGGCTGCAGAGTATAATCAAACCGTTTCTTATGTAAACAGTCTCAGGGCGCCGGGCCAGCAGGAAGGTGAAAATGAAACTCCAGCTCCCAGCCAGGAAAGCCGTCTGCTGTGTGGCAGCAAAGGAGCAGGGGTTAATGACACACGGTGGGCAGAGGCTGACAGCACCAGGCCGGAACGGAGGGTGCTGTTAGCCGGCTGGTTACCAGAGCGATTTCCCAATGCCCATCGCGAAACGCTCCAGGGAACTTCAGGCACGATCTTCGAAAGCAAGCAAGGAAGGAAGTTCAATTAGTGAAGTGTGGAACTCTCAGAAAGGGCTCACAGCCTTAATATACAAAGAGTTCTTGCAATACAATAAGACAAGATAAACATGAAACCAACTCGTCGTCAAGCAGAAACTACTAAGGGCAGTGAACGTATGAAGACAAGTTTGGGTCCCACAGTAGCCAAGGAAATGCAAATAAAAGCTTCAGTGATGTCATTTTCCCGCCTATCGATTGGCACACACACAGACTGGCAAGCTCAGACTGTGCGGAAGTAGGTCTCCCGTTCTCTGCTGAGGGACAGCACAGGGTCCCTAGGGCAGAATGACCTCACACACGATAGTCAAAGACCAGGAGTTCTAAAGTGTTGTGGAAATGTTGGGGGCGTTTGGGGCATTCAACTCAGCATACAACAGTTTGCAGACCTTCCAGGGACAGGAGCTCTTGGTATAGTTTTGTTCATGAAAGTGAAGCATCAAGGGTCTTAAATGCTAAATTAGGGGGTGGATAAGTAAACACAGATATCACAGATGAAAAATCAGACTGTACTAAGCTAGCTGGGCCTGACAGCAAGTATCTGATCGGGCACTGGGGGCGCAGAGACAAGACAGTCACTTCGAGTTCAAAGACAGCCTGGGCTGCACAGGGAGACCCTATCTCAAGAAACAAAACAAAGCTAAAAACAAAAACAAACAAACAAACAAAGAACCCACCCAAAGTCATACTGTACTAAAAATAATAATGAGAATAGTGGTTGGAGCTGGGTGGTGGTGGTGCATGCCTTTAATCCCAGCACTCTGGAGGCAGAGGCTGACAGATCTCTGTGAGTCTGAGGCCAGCCTGGTCTACAGAGCGAGTTCCAGGACAGCCAGAGCTGTAATACAGAGAAACCCTGTCTGGGTGGGGGTCGCAGAAAGCAGGGATGGTGGTTGGGCTGTAGCTCAGTGTCCCAGTTCTTGCTTGAAGAAGGAGCCTGAGTTCTGTCCCCGTACCATGGCCAAAAGGGAAACAATAAAGACAATAAAGTGACATGAGAGACCTCACGACCAACGGTGCCTCAAGCCATGTGTGCAGGCTGATGTGCAGAAGGTGGCCGGCAGTGCCCCGGGGGGAAGGCCTTGGGTATTTAAAAGCTTTTACTTATTAGTGTGTGTACGCCCATGTGGTGTGCCATGGCACATCTCTGGAGCTGATTTTCCTTCCCCCTTTGGGTGGTGTTCCAGTTATCTGTCACTGGCAAACCAGCACACCCAGAGTCAACTGAGAGGAGAAGTCCGTGGGCCGGAGGGGAGGGATTGAAGTCTCGATTGTTAATTGACATAGGAGGGCCCAGCCCACCACATGCTGTGGCACCATTGCCTGGGCACATGCTGGGTCTCATAGGAAAGCCAAGCTGAGTGTGAACCTGAGAGCCGGCCAGGAAGGGGCATCCTCGGGTTTCTGTTTGAAGTTCCTGCCGTGATGTCCCTCAAGGATGGGTTGTGACTTGGAAGTGAAAGCCAAGTAAGTCCTTCGCTCCCCTAAATTACTTTGGGTCAGCGCGTGAGCCACCATGTGGGGGCTGGGACCCAAACTCAGGTCCTCTGCTTGAGCGACAGGTGCCCTTAGCCCTGAGCCGTCTCTCCAGCCCTACGAAACAAGTGAGTCTGGGGTGTGCAGGCTTGACATGTATTCCGCTTTGATAAAGGGTCTTGATGTGTCACTCTCATGGCAATCCTCCTGCCTCAGGCTCCCAAGTGCTCAGATGACAGGTGTGCACCCCAGGAAGGTGTTTTCACATCTTTAAATCCCATTGTTTATGCTTCGGCACCACAGACACGGGTCCATTAGGTCACTTTGGAGGATGGGGCAGAGTCTGGGTCTTTTACCACCAGATGCCAGAGACACCCTGCCCCCAACATAACCTCAAATGTCCCCAGACACTGCCACATGCTCCTCCAGGGACAAAGCCACCCTGGGCTGGAGCCACTGTTTTAAATGCCTTTCTGAGTTGTTGGAGGTGGTTGAACAACAAGCATGCCATTTCCACCACAATCAGAAAAACAAACACTTTAAAGGGACAGTTGGCAAAGTCTCCCGCGGCTGGGCAGCTTTGTCCCAGTGGGGATCCGCACTGTCCTGCCTTCAACTCAAGGTTCTGGGGAAAGACTCAGGGCTTTGGCCCACATCCCCCTGGGCTGCTTTTTGCTTAGAGAATTCTCCCCTCTAGACTCTGATGCAGAGACCAGGAAGTAGCGGTGTTGACCCTCTCACTCCCATCTCCTGGTGGCTGCTCTTGTTTGGGGGCGAGCCACACTGCTCCCACACAGCTCTCCTTTGGGGGTGACACTGCAGTCCTGCTCCAAGGCTAAGCTGATCTTCTAAATGTCCTTTCCAGCTATAACAAACCAGTTCTGTCTGGGAACCACTGGACTACTGAGTAGGGCTCAAAAAGTGTATTTGCATGTTGACAGCCATTCCCTGGTCTCCTCCTGGATATCGCAGTGCTCAGTGAAACACAGTGGAAACCAGCAGAGGAAAAACCCAACAGGGAGACTGAGAACTGCAGGAACAGAAGAGGAAGGGGGTGGGGAGAGGAGCACGGCCTGCCGCTAGGATTCTGTGTGTGACTAGCCAGTCTCCTCTGTATTGTCAGTCTGAACCGAGTCTTTTCGCACTCTGGATGTGCCCCCCCCCCCCCCCCGGGTCCTGTGCATGCAGGGCAGTGCTCTGACTTAAGCCATTTCACAGCCCTGAGCTGACACTGTGCAGCTGCCAGCTGAGAGGCTGAGTCCACTCGTCCACGTATTTCCCTGGGTCACTTCAGCGGTCTGGACAGCCAACATGGCAGAGGTGCAGTCTGGCCTGGAAGACCCCACTGCTGGACGAGGAGTCGTGGGAGAGCGGCACAAGGTGGAGGGAGCGCTCTTACAACAGGCTTGGTCCTGGCTGGGACAGTGAGAAGCAGTCCTGACAGAGCCGCCCATGGTGAGAGGCAGGGTGTGGGGACAGAGGGAGCAGAGAGTGTGGAGAAGACAGGAGCTTCCTTCCATTAGGGGCTGCCTGGAGGGAGGGAGCTGCTGGGGGAGGTGATCCTGACCCCACACAGATATCACAGGGACGTCTCCTGCACAACACAGGGTCTGAGTGCTGATGCAGGAGAGAGCTCAGGGGACGTGGAGGCTGGGGGACATTTGGCCTGCAGGGATCTTATCTGGAGCTTGAACCCAGAGGTAGGGCTAGAGAGAGAGAGTCTAGACAGAGAGGGTCAGTGAGAACTTAGGGTGCCAGAGGAACCCTCTGGCCACAGTGTGAACTGGATTCTGAGGGTGTTAGCACAGAACGTGAGAACAGCAGCTTTTGCTCGGAGGGAGTGGGGAGTCAGGGGTGGCCTTCATAGCAGGTGACCGTTGGGCCAAGATGAGATAGTCATGTGATATGAGGGTTGAGAAATCTAGGTGGCAGCAACTGGCTGAAGTGGAGGTGCCAAACAGGGCTTGAGGGTCAGTACAGGCACAGCGGGAACTTTACCAGGGCAGAGCATCACTGGCTGGGCTCTAAGGAGCCCCCTGACCACATGAAGTATGGGTCCAAGTAGGGTAGGAGCAAAGAGTCAAGGTGTTGCCAGGGATACAGGATGAGGTGGGGACTAAAGGGTGGGATGACTGCAGGCTTGGTGGCTTGGTGGCCTGGTGGCATGGTGGCCTGGCTCAGAAGGGAGAGAGCTCTGCAGAGCCTCTGAGAGACTGCAGCTCCCTAGGTCCTGACTTTGGTTCCCAAGCCCTTTTTTCTCCACTGCTGCTCCCAGATCCTTTGGCAAACATCTCTGACATCAAATGCCTCCACCATGGTTCTGTCCGAACACCCCTGCCAGAGGTGACAGGACAGCCATCTTCTGTCAGTTGTAGCCCAGGATGCCTGGAGGTCAGTAAAGGACAAAACCACAAACATTCTTTTTCTTTTTTTTTTTTTGGTTTTTCGAGACAGGGTTTCTCTGTGGTTTTGGAGCCTGTTCTGGAACTAGCTCTTGTAGACCAGGCTGGTCTCGAACTCACAGAGATCCACCTGCCTCTGCCTCCCAAGTGCTGGGATTAAAGGCGTGCGCCACCACCACCCGGCAACCACAAACATTCTAAGACACCACCAGTTCCTGCAGCATGGGCAGCCCTGCCCAGCAGGCTTTGGTTCAGGTCCACTCCAGCGTTGCTGGCTGCTTAGTTCCTGTGCCTGCAGCAGAGCCTCGCCTCTCTAGGGAGGCGGGAACTCAGAAAGAGGGGCTGGAGGAAGGACCCAGGGGAGTTGGAGCTCTCATTCGACAGGAAGCCCTATTGCCCTCCCAGAACCTCACCCACACACCAACTTCCAGAGGGTGATTGTGTGCAGGTCCCGCACAATGACAGCTGGAGACATATCCCTGTCTCTGTCATTGATGTGGAAGGAGGCTCTGGCTAAAGCAAGCAGTACACACCCATTTCACAGAGGTTGGCCACATGCAGCATCGTCTGCCGGTCCCAGAAATGGGTGTCCTCTACCCTCCCACAGGCTGCGAGAGGTTGGCTGGTGCACTCTTCTCTGTGCAAGGACAGCATCCTGCCCTGAGGCTCTGCACTGCCCTGGCAGAGCCCAGGACCCTCCTGCACCAGGAAGAGGGCCACGTCACCTCCAGACCCTCGGCGGACTGTCGGCATTCTACAGGTGAAGGCGCAGAGGTCGGGCAGGACAGGACACAGAGCAGAGGCTGTGGTCCTCAGGCCTGCACCAACCCACGCCAGGGAAGAGGACTGATGGCAACCGTCCCATGAGCGACTGTTGCATAATTAAGTGAGGATGAAAAATGCTGTTTGTCATTAAACAAGCAAGCAGGAGAGCAGCGCCTCCGCAACAGCTGGGACGGCTCAGGAAGGCGATGCTGGCCTAAGGTTGGTTTGCGGGGAGACCAGAGTGGAGTCTAGAGGACAAGGCTGCACTCCAGGTGCCTTCCTGCCAGCACCAGTAGGCCTTGCTTGCTCCAACCTCAGGATCGTTGCATTGATGGCTCGTCCAGCCTGGACCGCGTGTCCCACACACAGGCCTCCCTGCAGGCCTTCTTCCGCAACTTGGGCAGTCGCAGCCCAGATGTCTCCTGTCCCCCATCACTGTTCTGCCACAGCTGTGGTCTCTCCATCACAATCTTGTCTGCCTAGGCAGACAGTGGAAAGGTATCTGTCAGGGGCGGAAAGTCACCCCCCATGCCAACATCCCAAACACACAGTAGGCTCTCAACACGCATGTGTGATGTCATCTATGAGTCACTTTGTCTCTTTTTAGCCCACCTCTCTCCCTGTTCCATGGCTGTAAGGCCATTTTACCGGGAAGGGAAACTGAGGCAGGTCGCCCCTCTCCAGCCTTCAACTCAAGGCACCTGCATGGACAGCCTAAATCTTACCTCACAGTCATAGAGTCGAGATGCACGGCCAGATGCCCGGACACAAATCTAGGCTTTCGCTGACTGGGGACCCTCCAGCAAGCAGGAGGCTAAGGCAAAATGCTTGCTAGTTTGAGGCAAACCTGGCCTACAGAGTGAAACTGTGTCTCAAAAGCAATCCCTTGGAGGCTGGGGAGATGGCTCAGCGGGTAAGGAAGGCACTCACCATACAAGCATGAGGACCCGAGTTCAATCCCCACAATTCACATAAAAAAAGCCTGGTACTGCAGCCTACCTCTGTAATCCGAGCCCTGTAGAGGCAAAGACAGAAGGACCCCACCCCTGGGGCTCACTGACCAGCAACTCTATCAGATCTGTGAACACCAGGTTCTGTGAGACCCTACTCAAAAAATAAAGTTCGGAGCACTAGGGAAAGACCCTCGATGTCAACCTCCAGTCTCCACATCTCTCCACACATGCATGCCTGTGTATACACCCCTCCCACAAACACAAACAAGTAATATGAAGAGCTAGGATGCAGACACTGACGTCAACCTGCACACATAGGAGCACATACGTACGAACATACTCACATGTACACGGGCACACACACAAATTAGCTAATAAAAATCTAGTTTATTTATTTACTTGTTTTTTCTGTTTATTTCTTTTGTTTTTCAAGACAGAGTTTCTTTTTTTAATTATTTTATTTATTTATTTATTAAAGATTTCTGCCTCCTCCCCGCCACTGCCTCCCTTTTCCCTCCCCCTCCCCCAATCAAGTCCCCCTCCCTCGTCAGCCCATCAGCCCGAAGAGCAATCAGGGTTCCCTGCACTGTGGGAAATCCCAGGACCTCTCACCTCCATCCAGGTCTAGTAAGGTGAGCATCCAAACTGCCTAGGCTCCCCCAAAGCCAGTGCGTGCAGTGGGATCAAAAACCCATTGCCATTGTTCTTGAGTTCTCGGTAGTCCTCATTGTCCGCTATGTTCAGTGAGTCCGGTTTTATCCCATGCTTTTTCAGACCCAGGCCAGCTGGCCTTGGTGAGTTCCCAATAGAACATCCCCATTGTCTCAGTGTGTGAGTGCACCCCTAGCGGTCCTGAGTTTCTTGCTCGTGCTCCCTCTCCTTCTGCTCCTGATTTGGACCTTGAGATTTCTCGAGACAGAGTTTCTGTGTAGCTTTGGAGCCTGTCCTGTAATTCACTCTGTAGACCAGGCTGGCCTCGAACTCACAGAGATCCACCTGCCTCTCCCTCCTGAGTGCTGGGATTAAAGGCGTGTGCCACCAACATCCAGCTTCAATTTTACTTTTTAAAAAAGACAACAACAACAAAAAACTACACAATGAAGTGTCATTGTCCTTATTTTACAAGTGGGGAAACTGAGGCATGGGGAGATGATGTCACTTAAGATCAGAACTGAGCCTGAATTCCAGGTCTACCCAGCCCCAGATGCCTCCCTGCTGGAGAATTTGCAGAAATAGGATGACAGACAGCAGCCTGCCTCCAGCCAGAGACAGAACTCCTGTGGGAGCCTGTGTAATGGAGACAGAGCATGGCGTCCCTAAGGCTCCTGGGCTGTGAGATCGCCATGGCGACAGCAGAACATAACAGCTAACTCCATGGAGCTGTTCCGGTACCTCTTGTCTACTCAGTCTTCCAGAGATGTGGGAAGCAGAGGTCATCCAAACACCTGGATCCAGCTGTGCCTGAAGCAACCCATCTCTAAAATGTCTTTAATGTGACTCACTCCACTCTTCTTAGCTTGAATCGATCCGTGTTGGGGTTTGGTCCCTCAAGAGCAGAGTCAGGGAATCTTGACTAACCCACCGGCCTTCATGACCTTATCTAGGCTTCCATCTCGTCATCCTTCTGAAGCTGAGAGACACACCCATTAACTGTCCCATCCCTGTGCTGACTCACAGGTCTCCAGGGTTTCAGTCCTTCCTTCCCACATGGGTCTGTCGCTTTCCCACACACCCTGCTCGGGACAGAGGGCGTGTGGGTGTGCGTGCCAGCGTGCGAGCACGCCCTTGTTCCGGGAAGGTGCCCCGTGGGCTTTGCTTGGCTCCAGATCAGGCCTCGTTATTAGGTGATGACAGCTAATACAGCCTGTGTCTGCCCCCGAAGCAGGTGGCTGCGTGGCATGAGCAGCCCTGCCAGGCAGGTTTGTGGTTCCCGAGTCCTGAGAGGCAGACCAAGCTGAACAGCGGAAAGCAGAAACTGCACCCCAAATCCAAAGTGGTAGGCTCCCCATTCAGAAGTCAGAAGTATATCAACGTGGTTTATGATGCAGGCATTGGATCACTAGGTACGTGTGTGTGTGTGTGTGTGGCATGTTGTGTTGTAGTAGGTGTGGGGTATGAGTGTAAGTGTGTCCTGTGTTGAATGTGGTGTGGTGTGTGTGTGCGGTGTGTCATGTGTGGGAATGTGGGAGGATCGCTGCATGGGTCAAGTCTGCACCTGTTTACAGAATACACCCGTGGAGTTATCCTGTGGGTGTCTACATGTGTGTGAATTGTATACTGTATTGCATCAGCCACATGTGTAGAGGCCGGGTGTGGAACATGTGTCTAGAATGCACATTTGGGATCAATAGAAATCCAAAGTGCGTGTCAGCCACATGGCTGCATGTGGGTGTATGTGGGAGGGGCTGAATGGCACAGGGGCCATGGGCATGCTTCTGATCTGGGTGCATCTCCCCGGGTCCTCTGCTGTGCACAACAGTTGATGTGCGTCTCCCGGGTCCTCTGCTGCGCACGGCAGTTGATGTGCCGTGAGCACTGTCCTCGTCTCTCCCTGTCCTTGTCCTGATTTCTCCAGTCTGCTTTCACCTCTAGCCCTACAAGTCTCCTCTCCTAGAGCGTCTTTTAGGGCATGGCCTCCTCTGTCCAGAACCTCCCGTTAATAAGTAGAGGTCCTTGGACTGCTCCCTGAGGCCACGCCTGCCCTAGCCCCTTCCTTCAGCCTTCCTCTTTCCCTGGCTTCTATTGTGCTGGCCTCCGTGGTTCAGGACAGGCCTGCACTGCCTAGAGTCTTTGCATATGTTGCTGTTACCTCCAGTTCCCCATCTCAGACCCCAGACTACTCCATCGGCTCTTCACTGCCACCTGCCTCCGCTCACATGGCTTCTCTCCGCCACTCCACCGACTTTCCACTGAAGGTCACATCCCCAGCAAGCCTACCCTGTCCATGTCATCACTAGGCTTGGGGGTCCTTGGATCCTCCAGCATGACACTGATCCGCCATTCACCCCTCCCACGGTCCCCATTCTGAGAGCGCATAGTGTGTGTCCCTGGTACTGACTCTGCTCAGCACGCAGTAGGTGTACAGGTGGTAGCTGGTGAGCAGAGGGATAGACTAGCCAGAGTTCAGGCCCCAGGCTCCCCTGGCCTCGCCTGCCCTCTGGACACTGGCCCCTTGGACACTCGCCTGCCTGGCAATCAGGAAGGATCCGGTCCCTTCTTAATGCTGTCATCCTCCCTGGAGCCTTTTCTCCTTCAGGCCCAGGAGCAGGGAGTGGCAGGTGGCCAGGGCTTACAGGCCTGTTCCCAGAGATCACCTGCCACCTGCCTTGGCTCACATAGCTTCTCTTCTTCCCCTTGACTCCAGAGGTGAGGTGGAGAGAGGAGGAGAGCAGCTCCTACCGCCAGGCACAGGAGATTCCAGCACTTTCTTGGGTGGGTGGATCCCAAACACCTGCTCTGGTCCCTTCCCACTTGCGGCTGGAAGTTGCAAACCCAGCCCTTCCAACTCGCAACTCATTGTTTATTTTTAAAAGGACCAAAAGGGGAAGTGTGGGTGACGCCCTCCCCCACCCCGGGAGTTCTTGTCACTGCTGGGTGCTGGAAGAGAATCTGTCTCTGAGACAGACCCAGTGGTCAGTGGATGCTCAGCATTGCCATGGACACACAGTGGTGCAATCATGGACAAAGTGTTCAATCACATCCAGGCGTCACCAGCCCCATGAGAACACCAGAGCTGCGGTGGGGCTTGCCGGAGAGGAACTGAGGCCTCCATGGGTCACATGCAGCCAAGAGTTGGCCCAGGATTCAGGGCCAGGACTGGCCCCACATCCCTGTGTGCTAGGGAGTCACAGTGTGCACGAGGTCCTTTTGACTTCCCCTCATGTCCCAATCTGAGGCAGGCCCACAGAGTGAGTGTTTTTTTTTCTTTCCTCACATTGTTTATCTGCAACAAGGGCTCATCCTAGCCCAGGATCTCACCACCCCTCTGCTTCAGCCTGCAAGCGCCACCATGCCCAGCAGGTGAGCTCGTTCTTAAATGTGTTGTATTTGATCCCAAAAGATCAGAAAGCAGCAGCCTGCCCACCTCAGAGAGGACTTGATCACCTTGACTGCCAAACTGGTTTATGATCTATCGATCCTGTTCGACAATGATCAGTAAATGGTAAATTCCAGAAGGGTGGGGCCTTCCTGATTGTCACACATACAGTGTCCAATATGGGAGGATTTGATAAATTTTCTGGGAAGTTAAAAACAGAATACTGGAGAGATGTTTCAGAGGTTAGGAGCATTTGTTACTCTTGTGGAGTTTGGATCCCAGCACCCACATGGCAACTCACAACTGTCTGCAGCTCCAGTTCCAAGGGACCGATGCCCTCTTCTGACCTCTGCATGCACGCGGTGCACAGACATACATGCAGGCAGAACATCCATACATGTGAAACAAAAATAAAATCTAGAACACAAAATGGAATCTGAGCCGAGCATGGTAGCACTCGCCTTTAATCCTAGCACTCAGGAGATCTCTATGAGTTTAAGGTCAGAATGGTCTACCTGGTGAGTTCCAAGCCAGTCAGGGCTACACGCTGAGACCTTGTATCAAAACAAGCAAACAACAGAATAAAACACAAAACAAACAAATAAAAAATCCACAGAATTCCAGGCTGGGGATGTGACTCAGTCTGTACGCTGCTGGTCTAGTGTGTTCAGGGTCCTGGGTTCCACCCCCAGCATCACCTAAACAGGGCACAGTAGTGCACATCAGTAATCTCAACACTCAGACAGCTGAGGCAGTATTGAGAGTTCAAGGCTAGTCTCGGTAGTTTAGAAAAACCCTAGTTCACAAAAAGAATTTCTGGTTTGAAAGTGGAAAGATCTCCCATGCTCTTGGGTAGGTAGAATTAACATAGAAAAAAATGGCAATCTTACTAAAAGCAATCTACAAATTCAATGCAATAACCAACAAAATCCCAGCAAAATTCTTCACAGACCTTGAAAGAATGGTACTCAGCTTCATATGGGAAAGCAAAAAACCCAAGATAGACAAAACAATCCTGTACAATAAAAGAACTTCTGGAGGCATCACAATCCCCGACTTCAATCTCTACTACAGAGCTACAGTACTGAAAACAGCCTGTTACTGGCATAAAAACAGACAAGAGGACCAATGGAACCAAATAGAAGACCTGGATATCAATCCACACATCTTCGAACACCTGATCTTTGATAAAGAAGCAAAAAATACCAAATGGAAAAAAGAAAGCATATTTAACAAGTGGTGCTGGCATAACTGGATATCAACATGTAGAAGGATGAAAGTAGATACATATATATCACCATGCACAAAACTCAAGTCCAAATGGATCCAAGACCTCAACATAAAGCCAGCCACACTGAACCTCACAGAAGAGAAAGTGGGAAGTATATTCGAACGCATTGGCACAGGAGACCACTTCCTAAATATAACCCCAGCAGGACAGACACTATGAGAAACAATTAATAAATGGAACCTCTTGAAACTGAAAAGCTTCTGTAAAGCAAAGGACATGGTCAACAAGACAAAACCACAGCCTTCATAATGGGAAAAGATCTTCACCAACCCCACATCAGATAGAGGTCTGATCTCCAAAATATACGAAGAACTCAAGAAATTGGTCATCAAAAGAACAAATAATCCAATAAAAAATGGAGTACAGACCTAAACAGAGACCTCTCAACAGAGGAATCTAAAATGGTTGAAGGACACTTAAGGAAATGCTCAACATCCTTAGTCATCAGAGAAATGCAAATCAAAACAACTCTGAGATTCCATCTTACACCTGTAAGAATGGCCAAGATAAAAAACACTGATGACAACTTATGCTGGAGAGGATGTGGGGTAAGGGGAACACTCCTGCATTGCTGGTAGGAGTGTAAGCGGGTACAGCACCTTTGGATATCACTATGACTATTTCTCAAAAAATTAGGAAACAACTTACCTCAAGACTCAGCAATACCACTTTTGGGTATATACCCTAAAGATGTTGAATTATACCACAAGAACATGTACTCAACTATGTTCATAGCAGCATTGCTTGTCATAGCCAGAACCTGGAAACAACCTAAATGTCCCTCGTTTGAAGAATGAATAAGGAAAATGTGGTACATTTACACAATGGAGTACTACACAGCAGAAGAAAAATAATGACATCTGGGAGAACAGAGACCTGAGCTGCAGTATCTGGGTGGGGCCCCTGCAGCTGTGCTAAAGAAGCCCTGTGCTTCAGCGGGTCATCAAGAAGTGAATCTGGCCACCTCACCAGTCTCTGCCACCTCTCCCGAGCCACCCACAGCACCCAGGCATGTGGCAGTCAGGAAGAGTAACAAGACAGAAGGAAGGAGGCAGGAGGACAGTGGGCTTGGTCACCTGAGTGCCTCTTGGGAACAGGGTCCCGGGTAAGGAGGAAACCCTGAAATAGTGACCAGAAGGCAAGGGCACATGGTGGCTCTGGGAGGCCACTGCGGACCGTTTCATGGGGCCTTCTGAGAGCACCTGTTCCACTCACAGGGCTCTGTCTGCTGTCACAGGCAGCTGGGCCACGGCCCCAGTGACTCAGGATTTCTCTAAAGCAGTGATGTTGGAAGCCTCTGGTCAGCATGGACAGGTGGGTAAAGTGAGTCATGGATCCCTCACAGGGTCAGAGAGCTGCCTCAGATCACCTGCTTGAGTCAAGCTCTTGGCCCAGGAAGATCCAGAAGAGGAAAGGGAGCCAGAATTCCCCCATCAGACTCAGAGCTCTCACACAACACAGGGCGAGCCCACCACCAGGTGAACAGCCCTACCCTAGGCCCCACCCCTGTGCCACCTGACTGACACTTGTTAGGGAACAGTCTTTTTGTACACTGTGAAGATGCGTGGCTCTCATTGGCTTAATAAAGAGCTAATAGCCACTGGCTAGTCAGGAAGAGGTTAGGTGAGGCTTGCAGTCAGAGAAAAAGGGGGTGTTGAAGGAGAGTGGAGTTGCCAGGAGATGTGGTGAGAAGGAAGATGAGCAGGCCATGTTAAAGAAAGGTACTGCCACGTGGTAGAGTGTAGATAAGAACTATGGGTTAATTTAAGTTGTAAGAGATAGTTAGTAACAAGCTTAAGATATCAGCCAGGCACTTATATTAATAATAAGCCTCTGTGTCGTTTATTGGGGAGCCAGCAACGAAAAACTCTGCCTGCAGACACTCACCCGCAGCAGGCTTGGCCTTGCATCCCCAAGTATGCAGGACACTGGTCACCATGCTGGTCACGGACCCAGCTCACAGCTGACCTTCTCTCAACCACCCTCAGACCTCGGTGAGAATGGGAGCCATGCTACCACAGTTAAAGCCAGGACATTTTTGTTTGTTTTCTAGATAGGGTTTCACTACCCTGGCTGTCCTGGAACTCGCTCTGTAGAACAGGCTGGCCTCAAACTCACAGAGATCCACCTGCCTCTGGCTCCTGAGTGCAGGAATTAAAGGTGTGCGCCACCACCACTGCACACTTGCAGGATAGTTTGGAGAGCACCAAAGCTGTTGTCAGGGTCGGCAGGGATCAGGCACTTTGATGGTAGTTAGATCATCATTCCCATTTAGCAGACAAGGCAAAACCACAACAGAGAGGCCAAGTGACTTGACCTGGGTAGCACAGTCATTTGGCAGAGAAGACAAAAGTTGAACCGGGTTCTGTGACTTCAAAGGGCTCAGTTCTGTCTTTAGGGCAGGCCTCACCAGGACTTTGGGACAAGAAGACTCCTGGGGAGGGCAGGAAGTTGGGGTGGAAATGTTGGGCCAGCTCCTCCTCCAGCCTCAGAGGGTATGACCCTTCCTTGGCCTCAGCTGCAGCCTCTACAAAATGGGCAGCTGTCCCTCCCGTCCTGGGAGCAGGTATTCTGTAACAGCTTCATCCAAGACCGAAGCATTCTATCCTGTCCGAGGCTGCCTATGCAGGAAGGTAAACAACTCAGCATAGCTTCAGGAAGTCCCTGAAACCAAGCAGACCCACTAGTCCCCCCCTTCCCACTTTCCAGGGTAATAAAAGCTGAGAGATCCCCTCAGAAGGAAACCGAGCTACAAAGACTCTAAGACCAGTCGAGCGGGCTGGAAGAGGTTTGACAAGAGGCACCTGGAAAGGGCACTCTCCAACCAGTGCAGCTGCCTGCAGGCTGTGCGGTATGCTCCAGGTTCCCAGCTTTGTGAGCTGTCACCCATACTGGGGTGGGCTTTGGTGATGCAGCTGTCTTTGAGTCATTTCTGCTCCTGTAAGTGACCCCTCACCCATATTCCAGTAAGTAAACCTGTAAAACTCATTCGTTCACCAAGTCGGACTTGATGGTGTCCGTACTTTGCTCTGTCGTGGGTTCCCTATCTGGAGTGAGTGGATGCATGTGTTGCATCCCCCCAGCGGTTTTGTCACATAGCAGCAGGGCACCTGGCTTGCTATGGACAGCTTGGCTACCCTGTGGGCTTCACTTCTCTCTCTGATCCAGAACTAGAAGCCATAAGACACTTTCACAAGCCACTGAGCCAGCCTCCAGTGGCTTTCATCTCACTTGGGACTGTGCCTGTGGGTGGCACTGATGTCTTCTGGACACAGCTCCTGGTCCCTAAGGTGCCCCACAGACAGATGCAGCCGGATGAACACCTGATGGACCACACACAACCTAAACACAGAAACACACGTGCAGCCAGCCTTATACACACGCCAGCCCCAGACACAAAGGAGGCCCAAGCCACAGGCCTGCTCAAACACACCTTCCACAGGTGTGCGAGACCTGCGTGGGCACACTGGGACAGACACACAGGAGCCATAGGCCAGACCCACACACACATCACCCTCAGGCACTGGAACCTCTCCTTGCCAAGCGACCTGGGACATGGGCCACCGCAGCCAGCCCTCCCAGAGGACAACGCCTCTCTCACACCAAGGTGTACATAGGAGCTATTGTCAGCCTGATGAGAGAGGGAGGGCACCTCCTCAGGCTCCGGGAAGGTTGGCCCCCAGCGGGGGTGGAAGTTGGCGGCACCTCCTGCCTGCCCAGTGTCCCCCTGTTTCGGAGCACCGTGCCTCGTCCTGTAGTCTTCTGCTGGCCATCCCCTCCCGACTCCTTGGCACTGACTGACCCTCCTCAGTGGTCTGAGGGGCTGAAGAGCATGCTTTGGGCTGGAATTACACAGTCTACATTCAAGCCCATGCTGTGTGAGCTGAGGCTTATTGCTTCCCCACTGATCTGGCAGGTGGCTAAGGCCAGTCAGAACGTAGAAAATATAAAGGTGTTGGGTATGGCCAGGCTCTGGAAGGCTGGGCTCCCATCCCAGCACTTGGCCTTGGAAGTGGTAGCCATTTTCTAGTCTTCTCTGAGGTGGTCACTCCCTGGAGTGCCGGCAGACAGCAGGCACTCAGTCCATGCTGACCACACTGATCTTGAAGGACAGAGGCTTCCACACTGCTTTTTGTTCCTTTGACCATTCTACGGTGAAGACCTACTGTGTGCCGTGCAACGGATGCTGAAGGCCGACTGTGTGCCAGGCAACGAGTGCTGAAGGCCTACTGTGTGCCATGCAATGGGTGCTGAAGGCCTACTGTGTGCCAGGCAACGGTTGCTGAAGGCCTACTGTGTGCCAGGCAACGGTTGCTGAAGGCCGACTGTGTGCCAGGCAACGGTTGCTGAAGACCTACTGTGTGCCGTGCAATGGGTGCTGAAGGCCGACTTGTGCCAGGCGCCATGCAATGGGTGCTGAAGGCCTACTGTGTGCCATGCAATGGGTGCTGAAGGCCTACTGTGTGCCAGGCAACGGTTTCTGAAGGCCTACTGTGTGCCAGGCAACGGTTGCTGAAGGCCTACTGTGTGCCAGGCAAAGGGTGCTGAAGGCCAACTGTGTGCCAGGCAACGGGTGCTGAGCAGCACACCCTAAGCTGCTCTATACAGCCGGGCCACGTTGACATGCTGGTAGGACATTTGCTGATTAAATACCAGGTGGCCATTCAAGAGAGCGCCTCTGCTGGTCCCAGGCCACCCAGGGATGTCAGCCAAGAGTGGCCTGGAGTTCAGGATCAGCCCCTGGGGGATCCGGCAGGGCCAGGAGTCTCCAGTGAACATCTCTGAAGGCCTCCCCAGTGCCCAACCTGGCCTCCTGACCTATGCCTGCCCCATAGGCACTTGTTCAATTTGCCTTGGGGAGTCTTAGAGTTCAATCTCACCTCAGCCATGTTGTGTCTGTGTGTCCTTGGGTGAGTGGCTTTACCTCCCTAAGATGCTCCCTCCCACGATGAGGCAGTGATGGGAAAAGCCAGGTTGCGGCCTTTCCCTGCTCAAGATACTTTCATGGCTCTCACTCTCTCACCACCTGCCAGGCCCTTCCCAGGGGTCCTGGCTTCCCTCCCTCCTCCATCTCTGCTGTTGGGTCCCTAACAGTATTCTGGAGTGCAGACAGGGTATCTGTGATCCTGAGCAGCACATAGGGATGGGGCAGACAGAGAGGTCTGTTGTGTGAGCACCCATCAAGGGGCTCAGATGGCCCCTCCCTAGGCAGCTGGCTCAAGAGCCATCCTCACGCCAAGTCCTTTGATCAGAAAGTCTCGGAGGCCTGATTTTCCGACTCCCTTCTCAGCCGGTTTTGGTGGCATCTACCCAGGCACAGGCCATCCAGTGCCCTGCTAGACATCAGCAGCACCCTCAACCCCCAGGGTCACAGCCACACACAGCCCGGTGTCCTGGGTGCCCTACTGAGGACCCCTGGCTGGGACAAAGACCTTTCGATTCTCCATGCATACAGTAAGCATCAATGCGTGATTTGCTGCCTTTTGAACAGATTAATCTCACCGACATGTCCTTTTCTTCTCATCTTTGTCAAGCGAACTCCTATTCAAACGTCAAGACCCTGACAAAGAGTTTAAGAGGGAGGAGGATCAGCTAGCAACTGAGTAACCAGAATAGTGACAATTAGTGCCGTTCTGCAAGGGCACTGGGACACTCTCCACCCTGTGACCCTATTGTGACCCTTCTGTATGTCAACTGCTGCTGGTACTTGATTCTGTCACCCCCTTCTAGAGACAGTGTGTCAGAGTGTAGCCCTGGAAGTCACAGAGACCCACTTGCTTCTGCCTCTACCTCCCTATCCCTCTGCCTCTGCCACCTCTGGAGTGTTAGGGTTAAAGGCTTGCCCTGCCACGTCCAGCTTCATTCACTTTTTTAAAAGTTGTTTAGGGGCCAAACTGAACCTCCGAAAAGCGGCTCCTCCTGTCGTCTCCTTGCATCTGTCTCATCTCAGCAGCCTTGGGAGCAACCTGCTGGCAGCTCTGCCAGGGGATAGTGGGCAGAGGTGCTGCCCCATCCACCCCAGACAGTTCTGCCTAGACCCTGAGCTTCTACCAGGGCCTGAGGAGACCCCATGGTGAGCCACCTAATGTCTTCGCTTCTCTGAGAAGAACACACAAGGAAACTGAGGCAAGGCCAGGCCTGCTGGGGCCAAAAGGCCCACACTGGAAAGTCCCTCTTCCTCAGGACCTGGCTGGGTACCGTGGTGTGAGGGCATAAGGGCTCCTGATCTCCGAGGCTCCATCAGCTCCCACACTTCCTGAGATAGAACTTTTCAGAGGCAACATGGAGAGAAAGCCCCTCTCTGGGAGCTGGGTCCTTCTTCCATGCTGGGACTTGGTGTCCCTCTTGTGAAGGTGCCAGGGTCAGAGCCTGGGCCCTGTCAGCCCTGCCCAGCTGGGCTCAGCTGCCTGTCTCCGTGTGCCAGATAAAGACACAGTCATCGTAGGAGGCACAGAAGGGAGATTTATTCAATGTGGCCATGTGAGGAAAGAACACTTGAGGAGAGGCAGTGATTGCTCAGCCCCAAGCCCGTTTTCAGGGTCCTGTCGTGAGTGAGGTTTCAGCAAACAAGGGTAAGAGGCTTGCACAGCTGGGCTGGCCTGCCATGGTGTGGCCCTGTGCCTCGCTGCTGACCCATCACTGTCTGGCTCCAGCCTCCCCAACAAGGTATCTGAGAGGAAACCTCTTCCTGGAAAACAAACCTTTTCCCTCTCTCAGCAGGAGATGGGGGGGGGTGGTTCCAGGTTACTGGGGTCCATTGTGTCAATTGTCCGACAGTGCAAGGATGTGTGTCTCTCTCTTTTTTTTTCTAAGATTCATTTATTTTTATTTTATTGGTGTTTTGCCTGTGTGTAAGTCTGTGTGAGGGTATCGAATCCCTTGGAACTTGAATTACAGACTGTTGTGAGATGCCATGTGGTGGGAATTGAACCAGGTCTTATGGAAGAGCAGTCAGTGCTCTTAACCGCTGAGCCATCTCTCCAGCGGACGTGTGTCTCTTTAGAACGTCCTTATTCTCCACAGAACAAGTGACAACAGGGCTGTGGGCAATGGAGCAGGAGGGAGGACCCTTGTCCTCGCCTCTCAGGCGGACTCCAGCATATACCATCACCTTCATCTTATAGGCCAGGGCTCTCATGAGCTCACGCTAGAGCCTTCACCACCATGAGCCAGCAGCTTTGGCTCCCTGCCAGCCTCACCTAGCCAGGTGACTTAAGCCCATACACCATCTTCGGCAAGGCAAGGAGGCAGGGGAATGCCTGGGTGCTTCCCGCCTGTGCCGAGCGACGCCCATCTTCCTCCTTCCTCATCGCACAAGCCTTGTCCTTTCCTTCAACAAACCCTGGCGAGCCTGCGCCGCCGAGCACAACCCTGGCTTCTGCCCTTCAGAGCTCTCAAGGGAATCGTGTGAAATAATCTCCCCGGAAAGTGTAATGTCAAGTGGGGCCACTAGCCACGGATCACACAGACTTGGGGGAACCAGATCGAGGCTGTAGGAAGCCAGCTAGGAAAGACAGCGGCAGTTTGAACGGTGGGTATCTTCAGGAAGGGGGCAACCTGAAGGGCTGCTGAGGCAAAGGCCCTGAAGCAGAGGTGACCTCGACCCACGGGAGGAACACAGTTGAGCCAGTGCGGGTTTGAGGAGAGGAACCGAGACCCAATAGCAGAGATGGAGGAGGGAGGGAAGCCAGGACTCCTGGGAAGGGCAAGAAGGTGGGAGCCATGGAAGTATCTTGAGCAGGGAAAGGCCGCAACCTGGCTTCTTCCATCACTGCCTCATTGTAAGAGGAAGAATCTTAGGGAGGTAAAGCCACTCACCCAAGGACACACAGACATAATGTGACTGGGGTGGGCTTGAACTCTGAGACTCCCCAAGGCAAATTGAACAAGTGCCTATGGGGCAGGCATAGGTCAAGTGGGCAGGCTGGGCACTGTGGGACCTTCAGAGATGTTCTCTGGAGACTCCTGACCCTGCTGGTCACCTGCCCCTCCCCGTAGACCCTGTGCCACACCTCAGCCAAATCCCTAGGCACTGTGGATTCTCAAGGGTGGGATAGAGGCTGCTGCTTGCTTAGGGGGGCTCCCTGGGGCTAATAGTGGGGAGGCAGCAGGGACAGGGAGACCTGGGCCTGGGTTCCAGTCCCTTAGCTCGCAAGGCCATCACTTTCTATTTCTTGTAAAAGAAAGAGGAATTGTCAGGGAGGTTTCGCTCTGAACCAACTACTGTCTTTCCAGTAACTGAGAACAAGGAGCCCCCTCCTCCACCGAGGCTGGGACTGTGGTTGGCGACACCTGGGTCTCGGCTCCTTCCCCTGCTCTCTGCAGGGACTGTGGTATTTGGTTTTCCTTCGACACCAAATAGAAACCGGCCATGAGGCTCTCCTCAGTGCGGTTGGGGAAGAAGCTGGCTTAGGCGCCTGGCCGGGGCCGTGAACTTCTGCCACACTAAAAGCAGAGCTGCTTTTCAGTAAATACCATCACCGGAAAAGGAAGCCGCTCCCACTGTCACCACCACCTCCAGCCTCTCCCAACTGCTGTCTCAGGCCAGGGGAGGGGAGCAACCCCATCTCTATCTCTCTCAATGGCACCCCCCAGCCACCTGGGACTGCTCTGGTCAGCTGGTGGATCCAGACACCGGACATTGAGGCCCAGGTGCCCTTAATCCACCTGAGCCTGAGCCGGATGCCTCAGCAGTTGCTGACTCAGCATTTAACTCTCTCTCTCTCTCTCTCTCTCTCTCTCTCTCTCTCTCTCTCTCACACACACACACACACACACACACAGAGCCCTGAGATATTGGGGTCTTCACAGCTAGAGGAGAGACAACTGTCCCCCAGCAGCTTCCTGGAAATCTGGGGCCTCCCTCCCCACCAGCTCCCCTGCTTACCCTGTTTTATTACCTCCATAATGGGGAGAGGGGTGGTACCTCCAGGTGGAACTTGGAGGACAGAGGAGGGGCTGGGGATGTGGATGTCATTCACAGTGAGGGGGAAGTTGTGTTTATTTTACTTGATTATTTATTTATTTGTCTGTTGTTTATTTATTTGGGTTTTTCAAAACAGGGTTTCTCTGTATAGCTCTTGCTGTCCTGAAACTCACTCTGTAGACCAGCCTGGCCTTGAACTCACAAAGATTTGCCCGTCTCTGCCCCCCCGCCCCCAGTGCTGGGATTAAAGGTGTGTGCCACCACCACCCTGCAAGTTTATTTCTTTATTTATATTTTTTTCATGCACGTGTCATATACATGTCTGTTAAGGTGTGTGTCTGCATGTTTGAAAGGTGCATGTAGTGGAGGGAGTGTTTGTGCATGTGTGTGTATGCGTGTACATATGTATGTATGTACATGTGGAAGCCCAAAGTTAGAAGCCCAGGTTTCTTCCTCAGCCACCCTCTACTTTTTTACAGAGTCAAGGTTTTTCTTGGGGCCCAGAGCTCAGAGATTAGGCTGCTTAGACAGACAGACAGCCAGTGGGGAAGGGAGGGTCTTTTGTCTCCACCTCCCCGTTGCTAGGATTAAAGGCAGCCACCTTGCTTGCTCAGTGTGGGTTCTGGGGATCTGAACCCCAGTTCTAGTGCTTGCTCACTTTACCCACTGAGCTGTCTCCCCAGCCCTGTGAGGCTATTTGAATCCAAGGACCAGGACCCAGCTCTGAGAAGCAGACAAGGCCCCAGCAAGGAGTGGCCCTATTGTTGATGACAGTTGTGGGAATGGGGACCTCCAGGACTCACCCTCTTCCTTGTCTCGATGGCTGCAGAGGGGACAAATCACAGATGAGGTCTCCCTAGCAGCTCAGGACCCTGAAAAGTCTCTGCAGCAGTGCACACCTGAGTCCAGAGGGCAGGCAGAGGCCACGAAGTGGACTCACTCAGTAGCCTTGCCCTGGAGGACGATTCCAAGGAGCGCCCAGAGCTTAATCCCTCAGACTCTCTCCAAGGACACACTGAGGTCAGGCTTCCACAGCCACAGGCTGATCTACAGCCTAGAAGGATCAGGTACATTCCCTGAGCAGCTGCAGAAGGTGAGTGCTGTGTTCTGTGTGTTTCAATAGTCACCTCACCACAAATGGGGAAACTGAGGCCTGGGGAGGAGACGGGCAGGATACAATGGTTTCTGAGATGCCTCTGTACCACAATGTTACAGCGATTCTCAGCATGTCCTGGGCAGAGACAGTCCTTAATGAATTACCCCTTCCAAGACGATTACAGCCTCCAGTGCCCTTTCCCTGGCCTCCCCCAGCGATGACATGCAACAAACCCACAGTACACTATCCCAACCTGGACCCCTACAGTAACACCGTGGAGACCCAAACATTCCATTCCTAACCAAATCCACTTCCCACCCCAACCCTGACCCTGACCCTGGCAACCACTAATCTGCTCTCCTTTTCTATAATTGTGTGGTTTCTAGAATGTTCTATAAATGGCACCACACAGCATATAACCTCTGGTTTCGGCTTGTTTGGCTCAGCATAACCCTGTGGGTTGGTGTTTGCTGTGAACTCCAATGCCGTTTTCCTCGCACCCCGAGCGGTGCTGTCAGTGGGCTCGTCCTCATGTCACTGTGGCCACAGGACAAGGGGCTTTCTGGGCTTTGCTGACCACAGTGCAGGTTTGGAGGAAGATGAGTTCCATCCATGCCCAGGGCACCGTTGCCGTGCTCTGAGGCCACTCAGACCACCATCTTGTTCTAGAACAGGCAGCCATGTTACTGCCATTCCAGGGACAGGCGGGAGTCTCAAGTTGCTAACCAGTCCTTCCCTGAGTTTGGGTCTCTTGTCTTTTAAAAAAAACATAGTCAAGCCAGGTGGTGGCAGCACACACCTTTAATCCCAGCACTCGGGAGGTAGAGGCAGGTGGATCTCTGTGAGTTCGAGGCCAGCCTGGTCTATAAAGAGAGTTCCAGGACAGGCTCCAAAGCTACAGAGAAATCCTTGAAAAAAAAACAAAAACAAACAAAAGAAACACAGTCAAATACATGGCTCCAGCGATCTGACTTTAACTTCACAGTCTCTGGCGTGAGGATGGCGGACCCTTTCCCACCACTCCCTCCCTTCTTCTCTTCCTCTCGTTCGCTTCCTATTTGATTGGGTGTTTGCAACAGGGTCTTAGTGGGTAGCCCAGGTTGTCCTAGAACTTTCTGTGAAGCCCAGGCTGGCTTTGAATGCCTGATCTTCCTGCCTCAGCCTCCCCAGGGCTAAGATTACAAACTAGTGGCACTGTGTTCAGCTTTCTGTTTCCTTTTGTGTATACCAGGCTGGCCTTGAGCTCACTGAACTCTTCCTGCTGCCTGCACTACAGAACACCCAGTTGACTTTTTTTTTTTTTAACTGGCGAGTTTTTATGCAAGGCTGGTATTCTACACGGAGCCCCACACCCAGCCTCTGACTTTTCATCTTTGTAGGAAGCCTTTTTTCTCCCTTGTGACAAGGTTTCTCTGGAAAGCCCTGGCTGTCCTGGAACACTCCACGTAGACCAGTCTGTCCTTGAACTCAGAGATCTGCCTGCCTCTGTCTCCTGAGTGCCAGGACTGCAGTGCCTGACTTTTAAAGGATGGAATCTTTGAATCTTGATGAAGCCATTTTTCAGTTTTGCCTTTGTGTGTGTGTGTGTGTGTGTGTGTGTGTGTGTGTGTGGTGTTGCATCTGCACTGAGAGTGCCACATGCAGACACAGTGGAGGATGTCACTTGTCTGTCTCCAACATCCTCCACCTTAGGTGTTTTGAGGCCGAGTCTCTCACTGTACAGAAGCTTATGGTTTCAGGCAGGTCAGTGAGCAGCAAGCTCTAGGGATCTGTTGGTCTCCAGCCCATAGTGCTGCAGTTGCCCCATTCTCTCCTTTCTTTAGACACACACCTAGCAACTTCTTGCTCAGTCTTTCTGAAAGACATTTTCTTCTATCTATGCTTTGAGTCAGTGAGTCTTTCCCGTGTGTGTGTGGCGTGTGTGTGTGTGTGTGTGTGTGTGTGTGTGTGTGTGTGGCGTGTGTGTGTTTGAGAGACCAAACTCACCTGTCTTCCTTGGTCGCTCGCCACCTTACCTTTTGAGTCAGGGTCTCTCAATGGCCGAAGCTGATGGAGGAGGGTCATTTGTCTATGTATTACTTTCGTTGGTTAATAAAGAAACTGCGTTGGCCTTTGATAGGACAGAAAATTAGGTAGGCGGAGTAGATAGAACAAAATGCTGGGAGAAAGAAGCAGATTCAGGCAGTCGCCATAGCTCTCTTCTCCGAGATGGATGCAGGTTAAGAATATTCCCAGTAAGACACCACCTCGTGGTGCTACACTCATTAGAAATGGGTTAATCAAGATGTGAGAGTTAGCCAGTAAGAGGCTAGAGCTAATGAGCCAAGCAGTGTTTAAAAGAATACAATTTGTGTGTTGTTATTTCAGGACATAAGCTAAGCAGGCTGGTGTGGGAGCCGGGTGGCGGGAAGCGGCCTGCCGCTCCTCACTATAGGCACACAACTTTAACCCCAGCACCCAGGAGGCAGAGGCAGGTGGACCTCTGTGAGTCCCAGGTCAGCCAGGGAAACATAGGGAGACACTGTCTCAGAGAGAAGTAATTAACTATAGGTTAATTAGCTGCCCAATCAGGGACTACATTTCCCAACTCTCTCTGCACCTGGGACCTATGTGACCATCTCTGGCCAACAAACTACAAGGGAAATAGCACTCTTGGTTCTCCCCAGGCCCTCCGTGGTACCTACCCCTTCATTGTGCCCCAACAGGATCTGGAATGGACATTGACTCCAGGTGACCTATGGAAAATGGCTGCATGCCCATCTCTCTTCCTCCCCAGGACCATCTAAATCTAAAGTTGTAATGCTACCACAGAGCCCTACTTTCAAGTTTGAAATTAAAAATACAACTTAGGAAATGTGCCTGTTTGCTGGGCGATGGTGGCGCATGCCTTTAATCCCAGCACTAGGGAGGCAGAGGCAGGCAGAGCTCTGTGAGTTCCAGGACAACCATAGCTACATAGTGAGACCCTGTCTTGGGAGGAAAAAAAAGAAAGAATAAAGAAAACCTTCCCCTAGAAAATCCAAAACCTTTCACTTCCATATTATACTCGTGGTCTGGGATATAAGGATGTGGGGACCACATATCTTCCTGCAACTAGGAAAAGCAGCCCAGAGAGGAAATGGGTTTGCACACAGTCACACAGCAGTTCCCTGGCTAAGGCAAATGATTTCCAGGAGCCTCTGCATTCTCGTCTTTAAGGTCAGGCACGTCAGAACTTGCCGGCTCGGACTCCAGGTGGACAATTACAGAAGAAATAATAATTAATAATTCCGTGTGAGGCGACTCAGAGCTTCCGGGCCTGGGCGGCGCCAGATTTAGAGAGAAGTAATTTCAAGACTTCCACCTTCGTGGGACGTGAGGGGCAATTTAAACTAAGTGCCAATAAACACACCTGAGACAGTCGTGACCTTTGGTACAGAGCACTCCGTTGTCTCCAAAAGCCACTCTGTCTTATGATGTGGAATCTGTCTGTGAGTTGAGGTTTTGAAAAAAAAAAAAAAAGACCTGAAGGGATTTATGGGAAACAACAGCTCAGGGTAACGAGCTGAGTGGGTCAAAGGGCATCAGAGGGAACCTCTGGGAAGGGGTGGAAAGCAGCCAAGGGTTCCTCTGCCAGACCTGTACATCCAGGCACAAGCCTGCTCTACCCCATAGAATCGGGAAGCCTCAGGCGCAGCCTTTCGCACAGTGCCTCAGTTTCCCCAGGTCCTCACTCATGTTTGATGTGGTAGCATGGTCACAGAGTAAAGTCACCCAACCTAGGCCCCAGCCAGTTCCTGCAGTGACCTTGGGGTGGTCTGGGCTTGGCTTCCCAAAGGTTCCAGGAGCTCGTGGTGGGCAGTAAGTGAGCATGAGGCCTCACGTGACTGGGAGGTCACACTTTGACACGCCTCCCTCCACTCCCGGTTTGTCTCTCTCCTGTTTGAAGCTCTAGCCCTGGTGCCTGTCGTGTCCGTTCGCTTGCTCTGACCTTCATCCTAACCTGTGTGTCCCCGTTTCTTTTGCCCTCTCATCCCGCAGACTGCAGGACTCCTGTCTCTCTTCCTTGGTGGATGTGGTGATCAACTCTTCCCAGCATGCATTGCGGCTGGCTCGACTTTCACTGCCTTCCCTATATTAGGAAAGCTTGACTGGAGCCCTTCTTTCTGAAGCCCTGGGGCAGGGCTTCATGGCCTCGGCACCTTTCAACCACTCTCCTCTCTTCGCCTCTTGAGGACAGGCTTGACCCAAACATCCCTCGGGGAACCTCAGCATAAAGGAGTGAAGGCAGTAGGTAGAAATGTCACTTGGTCCCTCTGCCTGGACATGTCCTGGAGGCCAGGCCCTGGGGACACAGACTTCATAAGCAGAGTTCAGGGACAGCATCAGCCCTGTGTCCTCTGTCCTTGACATGGAGTGTCACCCCTGCGCTGACGTGTCCACTCCAGGGGCATAAACAGAATTGCTGTCCGTGGAGACAGGAGCAGACATTAGAAGTTCCTGTGGGGAGCAGGTGGTAGGGGCTGACCAGCCAGCTCAGAACTGTCTAGAAGGCTTTCTAGTAGGGGCGACTTGTATGCTGGGCTCTGAAGAGAGAGCGTAGCAGTTTGCAGGCCTATAGTGGCTGCCAAGCACCCCACCCAGTTCCCTACTCCTGTTCCTTACAGATGGGACACATCTGTGCCTGATCACAGCTGGGGCCACCGACTTCCCCTGAAGTTCCCGAACGCTGGATCAGCCCTGCATTGCTGACCCATCCTGAGTTCCATTCCCTGCTGGTCACACATGCAGTTTGCTTCCCTTCTGGGCTTGGCCCCACTCTGTTCTGGGGGCCTCCTAGGGTCACCTGAGTTCCAGGATAACTCAGACCATCCCAGTGTCCTCCATGGAACATGCATTGTGTGCACTATGTGTGTGTGCAGCATCGTGTGCACTATGTGTGTGTGCAGCACTGTGTGCACTATGTGTGTGCGCAGCACTGTGTGCACTATGTGTGTGCGCAGCATTGAGTTCATTATGTGTGTGTGCAGCACTGTGTGCACTATGTGTGTGCGCAGCACTGTGTGCACTATGTGTGCGCAGCATTGTGTGCACTATGTGTGTGTGCAGCATTGAGTTCACTATGTGTGTGCGCAGCACTGTGTGCACTATGTGTGTGCGCAGCACTGTGTGCACTATGTGTGTGCGCAGCACTGTGTGCACTATGTGTGTGTGCAGCACTGTGTGCACTATGTGTGTGCGCAGCATTGAGTTCACTATGTGTGTGCGCAGCACTGTGTGCACTATGTGTGCGCAGCATTGAGTTCACTATGTGTGTGCGCAGCACTGTGTGCACTATGTGTGTGCGCAGCATTGAGTTCACTATGTGTGTGCGCAGCACTCTGTGCACTATGTGTGTGCGCAGCATTGAGTTCACTATGTGTGTGCGCAGCACTGTGTGCACTATGTGTGTGTGCAGCACTGTGTGCACTATGTGTGTGCGCAGCACTGTGTGCACTATGTGTGTGCGCAGCATTGGGGCCTCAGGGCCTTTGCATTTGCTGAACTGGTCCCTGGGGTGTTCTTTCCTGAACCTTCCCCTCCTTTGGGGTTCAGCTCAAATGTCACCTTAGAGAGGCTTTTCTGGCCACCCAGTACAGCAGTACCTATGTCCCAGTTCGTCTCCTGGGTCTACGAGTTCCTCTGTGTCTCCTGTGAAGGTCAGCCTGTCTCTGTTGCCGGTCTGCCCCGTGATCTCATCTCCAGGAGACTGGAGGCTGCTTCGTCGCTCCTCCCCCACTCCTGTGTGGGCACACAATAGCCACTCAGCAGATTTCCACTCCTTTGTTTTCCTTTTAAACATTCTTTCACCTAAAATTCATTTTATAAATGTTTTTGTATTTTTAAAAGTCTTTTATTTTTATTTTTCTGAGGCTACAGAGATGGCTCAGCAGTAAGAGTACACGCTGCCTTCTCAGAGGACCTGAACTCAGTTTCCAGGACTGACTGTAACTCCAGCTCCAGGGGAAACCAACGCCCTCTTCTGGCCTCCAAGTGCACCTGCACTCCTGTGCACATGCTCTCACCCAGAGGGATACAAAAATCACACCATCACATTAATTTAAGGAATTCACAAATTCCTTCAGAACCTGCCATCTGGGCAGATGGTGTGTGCTGTCTGGAAGGCTCAGAAGCAAATGACCCACGTGGATCTTTCTTTGGAAAAGCTTCCTGTGGGCCAGAGACACAGCTCAGCAGGTCAAGGAGCACCTTGCCAACCTGAGGATCTGAATTCAATCCTAGGATCGACTGGAAGAAGAGAAACAACTCCCGAAAGTTGTGGCCTGAGTAGATGCACACCCACATAAATAAATAAGAAAATGTAGGTTTTTAAAAATTATACGAGAAAGGCCTCATGATCACCCCATGGGGCAGGGAACACGGCTCAGTAAACAGTGTTGGCAATGCAGAGCTGAGTCCCCAGGCCACACTCAAGTTTCCATTTGTCGTGATCCTCTCTCCCACCTCACTGCTTCTGTCACAGTTTGCTGTGCACTGCCTAAGTCAGCAATCAGCAGACTCCAGCCCTAAGCCCCAGCAGCAGCCACCTATCATAAATAAAGTTTTATTGTCATAACATAAACCGTCTGGGGACAGTGCTGCTGTTCTCTGAGCCACGCAGAGTCCCTTCCTCAGGGGAAAAGCTTTGTGATCTCTGCACAAAGTCAGAAGAAACCAATGGGTTTTTTTTTGTTTTGTTTTTTTTTGTTTTTTGTTTTTTTTTTGTTGTTGTTTTTCGAGACAGGGTTTCTTTGTAGCTTTGTAGCCTGTCCTGAAACTCTCTCTGTAGACCAGGCTGGCCTCGAACTCACAGAGATCCACCTGCCTCTGCCTCCTGAGTGCTGGGATTAAAGGTGTGCACCACCACTGCCCAGCTAAAGGATTTTTTTTAATATTCAAATAAGGAGAAAAACTATTTTTTTCAAATGCTTGGCCAACCACGTATGAGCGAGCCTTTGTAGGCTAAACGCTCAGAAACTTAGCAGTATATTGACAGCAAGACTTGTGTCCAGATATTTAATTTTGTGAAAATCTACTCACTAGAGCCTGGTCAAATGGCCGTTCAGGTCTAGACATCCTCCCGGATGGTGACGGGGCCAACACCACCATGCAGAGGCGTGCGTAGCAGTAGCTGGTACACCGTGAGTATGCACAATTATTTCTGTCATAGCTGTTCTTGCTCGGACAGGGTTAGCTCGGTGTGGTGTCTGGATTATTTCACAGGCATATGGTCCTGAGTGTCCGCTGCCTTCTTTGGTGCCTTAGTCCCCTGTACTGGAGCACACATGTAGGGTAGTGTTTCCAAGCCCTGCGGTATGGCTCAGCTGGGTGTCTGACCGGCAGGCACCAGGCCCTGGGGTGAGGTACAGTAACTGTCACATCCTTTATGCTGACTTTCCTTCTGACTGTGTCCCCGCTGCCTTCCCCAAGGCCCCCCCAGCCCCCTGCTGAGTAGCCAGACCCGGTACTGGAACAGTTTATTTAACTGTCCTCTTAAGTAGCTCTCCACCATCAAAGGGCTGTTTACAAACCTCACAATTAGCCTTCTTGGAACAACAAAGAACTAGAAGCCTAATTGGGTGTGTTTCTCCCGGCTCCCGCTGCAGCAGCCCAGGGAAAGTTCTGCTGCAGCTCAGAGAGACACTGGGTAGGGGGGAGGGTAAGTGAGGGTAGGGGTGTTCGCCTGAGGGAGGGCAGTATGGCTGGCTGGAAGGTCGAAAGGAGGGATGGGCCAATGGGCAGATGGATGTGTGGATCGGTGCGTGGGGGGATGTATAGAAAGATTGACGGGTGGGTGGGTGTGTTTAGAGATGGAGGGGTGGGTGTGATGGATGACTACAGAGATGGTAGGTCGGCGAGTAGACAGCGGGTGGACGGAAGGATGGGTAGAGGCTGAAAGGAAAAATGGTGGGTGAGCAGAAATATGGCATTTGAACTGACAGGCAGGTGGATGTCAGGCAGGCAAGTTAGACAGGATGGCACATGTCCTGACTCCTTTTCTGTCACTGTGCTAAACAGCAGGACCAAAAGCAACTTACAGGAGCAACTGAGGGAAGTCGGGGCAGGAACTCGAGGCAGACACCACAGAGGAATGCAGCTCGCTGGCTCACTCACAGACTCACCAGCCATCTTGTCTCACACAGACCACTTGCCCAGCAGTGGTGGGTGCCGCCCACAGTGGGCTGCGCTCTCCCATATCAGTTAAAGATCAGGTCAATCCCTCAGGAGCACACCCACAGGCCACTCTGAGCTGGGCCATCCCTCAAGTGAGGCTTCCTTCTCAGGAAGTCTAACCAGGACAGCAGCTAAAAGCTGTAGAAGAAAGGATGGATGGGTGGACAGACAGAAGGACAGTGGTGGTAAGGTCTGACTTGTGGGTAGGCAGGGGGGAAATGGAAAGATGGGTGGACAGGAGGGTGGCAAAGGGGGAAGTGGGTGAGGAGGGGTAGAGGCTAGTGCATGGCCAGGACTGGGGGAGGGGACAGGAGTAAAGCTCCAGACCCTGCTGGTGTCCCTTCTCTGTGGTGCTGACTTGCCGAACAGCAGGAAGATCTCTGGTCCACTGGACCACAAGAGTGTAGCATGTGACTTTAGTCTGTGGGCTGGAACAAGGCCTATGGCTCTCCAGTCTTCATCTCCTTGGTACAAAATATGTCAACCACTCTCTTCCTGAGCTAGGAGCTGCCCCCCCCCCCCCCCCCCCCCCCCCCCCGGCATTAGGCTCCACCAGGGGCGCCTGCTCCACAGAAGATTCCCCCACTTGGCAGGGCCTTACTTGGGGAGGCTTTTCCTGGAGATGGGGGCAGGTCCCTGCCCAGGAACCTAAGAGCCAACGGAGGTACCGGGAGAGCTGCGACAGAGCACGTGACCCACCCACACCACTGCTCACTCCCTGCTCCCAGCCTTGGAAGCCCCACCCTGTTCTCAGGCGCTGCGTTCGGATCCTCCTTCTGGCTGCTGGCCAGGCATTATCTCAGCACAGACGCCTGCCCTGGCCCTGGTATATTGTTACCTCCCTCATTGCCCTTGTCCCCCTTCTGGCTGGAGTTGGCTCTCAGTTGGGCCCAACAATGTTCCTCTGGAGGCCAAGGGAAGCACAGCTTCTGGGGCTGGCGAAACTCCCTGGGGGCAGAGGGCTGGGCTTCTCTGGTTGGGGGAGGCTGATTGGCTAGCAGCAGAGGATGCCAGCCCTGACGTGAGCCACAGGGCAGGGCAGCCAGAGGTGAGAGGTTGAGTTAGCGAAGTCAGGTGAGCCTGGGGTGGAGGGGACGCGGTGCCTTCCCTCCTGTACACGGGAAGCCTGGGAGAATGGGCATGGCTGCCTCCCACAGCAGTGCTCAGGCCGGGGCCTCAGTGCCAGGTACTGCCGGGCACCACCTGCCCCCACGGCTGACGGCTCAAACTTAGAGGAAGCCTGGAAGCGTGTCTAGGTTCTGAGTCACGGGGCTGGGCCCAGGACCCCAGCCAAGAAGTTTCTTAAGGAAGAAACTTCCGGAGGCCTGCAGCTTCTGGGAGACCAGAGAAAGCTGGAGCAAGTGACATTTGCAGAGTCCTGGGAAGAGGAGGAGATGGCAGAGGGTGGTGCAGGGAGCGAGAACAGCAAGTGCAAGGGCCCTGAGGTTGAGGCCTGACGTCTGTGAGCCTGTCCTGTGGGGGGGGGGGAGGAGAGGGATAAAACCCTGGGAGGAGGGGCCTTCCACAGGGGTGGGAGGAGCTTTAGCTATCACTATGGAAGAGATGGGGACCTGGGAAGGTTCTGGGCAGAAGAGGGTCAGGGATCTCCTGGGTCTTTATAGGATTCCTCACTGGGCTCTGGGGCATAGATGTGGAGCATGGGAGATGGACAGATGTCAGAAGAACAGGGAGGAGGTGAGCCATGCAGGATGGGCCCAGGGATAGAGAGAAGAGGTGGATGCTGGGAGTTACTCTGAAAGCCAGTCCATGTTCACTCCCAGTTCATCTGAATAAGCCCTGGGATACAGCTCAGAGATGATGGAGGCCAAGAGCTCCAGAGTTGTCCAGAAAATGGAATGAGAATAGAGGCAGGTTCATTATTCATGACACAGCCGGGGTGGCCGGTTGCTTCCTGTGTGAGGGTTCAGTCTGTGAGGCACAAGCCTCAGGAGAGACAGGTGTGAGGCTGCGTGCCTGGAATCCCAGAGCTTGCAAGGCTGAGGCAGGATGATACAGCCTGGAAGCCAAGGCCAGCTGAGCCGTGTGGAGATGCTTTGTTTGGAAACCAAAACCAAAGTAAAAAAAAAAAAAAAAAAAAAAAAAACTCCAGTTGTTTAGGGAACAGCATAGGTACAGCCCACATTTTTCAAAGGGAGAAAGTGAGGCCTCCTAGGGAGGTTAAGACACAGGCTCAAGAAGAGGATCTTCTCCTTGGGTCCTTGGCTGGATTCACAGGCCGCTGCCTGGTTAGGAGGGAGGGCTCCCCGGGACAAGAGGCTGTCTGGCACAGAGCGCTAACCGAGTTTCTCAGACCTCACTTCAAAGTCGCCTGGAAAGCCAATCATGCTTTTCCTTAAGGAAATTGTTTTGTTTGGTTGTTTTTAAGGCTTAATTTACTGGGGTGAACTCCGCATTGCTCTGTGTAACCATGTTTCCATGAGCCAGGGGCTGGGGGGGGGGGTGTCTTTGTGCAAACACCATGTCCAACTAGTTACAAAACGTTTTTATCCATTCCCCCTACCCAAAAGGACTCATACCAAGCAGCTGCTCCCGCCCCCAGCTCTAGACAACTAGCCACTTCTGGTCGTTCTGTGGATGGAAACCTCCGGGGATCAAAGTCACTTAAGCTGGTATGGCCTATGCCTACCATCCCAGCCCTTGGGAGGAGAGGCAGAAGGATGGGAGTTCAAGGCCAGCCTTGGCCACGTGCTGGGGATACAGGAGACCTTGGAAGGAAGAAAGAAAAGAGAGGAATGGAGGGAGGAAGGGAGAGAGGGAGGGAGAGAAAGGGGGAGGGAGAAGGGGTGGAGAGAAAATGTAAATGAATACCCGTGACCCTCTGGGTCCTGCTTCTCCTTTACATAATTCTTTGGTGGCTGCACCCTTTGGTAATATTTATCAATAAACAGTTTTAAAGGAAACCATGTTGTCATTCCTAGAAAAAGAGAACTCATTCATCTCTATAATTAGAAAATACCCTTCAAGTCAGGTGGTGGCTTTAATCCCAGCACTCAGGAGGCAGAGGTAGGTGGATCTCTGAGTTTGAGGCCAGCCTGGTCTACAGAGTGAGTTCCAAGACAGACAGGGCTACATAGAGAAACCCTGTCTGGAAGAAAAAACAAAACAAAAACAAACAAACAAAAAATCCCCACAAAACAGAAATAACAGCGAGAAAGAAAATATTCTTCAAAACAAACAAACAAGGACCATGAAGTCAGACATAGTGTGCACAACTATAGTTCCAGTATCCTTCCGCTAGAACACTCAGGAAGTAGAGGCAGGAGGATACCCGTAAGTAGGGTGGGGTGCAGATAGAGAGGTGGCTAGTGAGTAAGTGCTTGCTGTGCCAGAAGACCTGGGTTCGAGTCCCCAGCACCCAAATAAAAGCTCACATATGTAAGATGGGAGGTAGAGGCAGGAGAAATCTGGAACCTGGTCTGGAGTACACAGCAGTGATCACTAAGACCCTGCCTCAAACAAGATGGACAAGTGACAGACACCCAAAATTATCTTCTGACCGCCACATGCCATGGCACCCATGTTCCTGCTCTCTCTCTCTCTCTCTCTCTCTCTCTCTCTCTCTCTCTCTCTCTCACACACACACACACACACACACACGAGAGAGAGAGAGAGGCTCCCCCAAACCACCTGAGAATGATGTGCTGCAGAGAGTGAGGCCAGCTGCGGTGCCACAGACTGGGACACTCAAATGTCATCAAATGATGGTGTTTGGAGAAAATTCAAAGCAGCAGTGGTCGTAAAGAAATTCCCAGCTGGGTGGTGGTGGCACACGCCTTTAATCCCAGCACTCAGGAGGCTGAGGCAGGTGGATCTCTGTGAGTTCAAGGCCAGCCTGGTCTATAGAGCAAGTTCCAGGACAATCAAGACTACACCGAAAAACCCTGTCACAAAAAACCAAAACAAAACAAAAACACAAGAAACTTCCATGGTCATGTGACTTCAGATTCTTTGTGGAATGGTTGAACACAACGGTTAATAAAGCAGACTCTGGTGCATCTGTGTGGAGGGCCCAGAGCATCGGACAAAAACCAAACTACAGTGTCATTACGTCGAAGGTCGCTGCTTTTAGAGGCTCAGTCGACTTGAAAAATTACCCCTAAAAAAGCCAATTGGGAATAGAAGCAATTCCCTTTTGAAATGTCACAGACAATAGCATCATTGCTTTGTAACATTTCAGAAATCTCAGATATTGGTTCTTTGGGTTTTGTTTGTTTTTCCAGATGGGGTTTCTCTGTGTAGCCCTAGCTGTCCTGGAACTTGTTCTGTAGACCAGGCTGGGCTTGAACTCAGAGATCCACCTTCCTCTGCCTCCTGAGTGCTAGAATTAAAAGTGTGTGCCACCACCACCTAGCTAGGATATTGGTCTTAAGTGATCTTCCTGGGAAAAAAAATTAATTATCGGAGTCTCTAAGATGGCATTGCCTTTTCTAGAAGGAAAATGGAACATGAAGTCAGATGCTGAGCATGTTACAGCACAAAGCATAGTTTGAAATTGTCGCTCCAGGTGAGCCTGGCGGTGCATGCTTTTAATCCCAGCACTCGGGAGGCAGAGTCAGACAGATCTCTGAGTCTGAGGTCAGCCTGGTCTACAGAGTGAGTTCCAGGACAGCCAGGGCTATGCAGAGAAACCCTGTCTCAAATAAAAAACAAAAAATTGACAACCCTAAATGCCAGGACGTATTGTGTAATCAATGGGACTGTAAAGACATCGCATGATATTCAAAAGTGACAAGTGGATGACAGGAAATAAACATTCAGACGTAACTCACGAAAAAGACTTCCTTGGATGGAAGTGAGAAATTAAGTACACGGAATCATTTAAAGAAAATAGGATTTAATCCCAGCACTCGGGAGGCAGAGGCAGGCGGATCTCTGTGAGTTCGAGGCCAGCCTGGTCTACAAGAGCTAGTTCCAGGACAGGCTCCAAAACCACAGAGAAACCCTGTCTCGAAAAACCAAAAAAAAAAAAAAAGAAAAAAGAAAATAGGAAGCCGCATTTTAATTCTCATGTATTTCTCATTGCCTGTCTGTACTGTAGTCATCGCTGGGTGTGGATATTAGGAGTTCTCTAACATGCAAGAAAATAGTCTTTGTTGCATTATAATAATTTACATTTTAAAGTGGCTGAAGCATGTCACTATCGATGTGCAATTATGAAAACCTGCCAGGTGGGTTACAGATTTGCAACTGGAGCCGCTGGCCAGCGTGGTCAGTGACGTTGAAGACAGTGTCTCTTGTCACATGCATGCACGGCCCCCACTCCTGCATTCTTCTGTTCTCAGTGATAGTAGGGAATTTCTTTAAATTCTCCTCTCAGTACGAATGGGTTTGTTAATCTCTTCTGTGTTTCGAGTGTGGGTTACTGCTGGTTAAAACCATGCACAGGTGTTTGTCTCCACACAACTAGTTTGGCTAACGAAGCAGAACAGAGGAAAGAGCGCACCGGTTTTACCCTCCTCTGCTTCAAACAGAAAACATCAGTGTGATAATTAGAAGCTGATTTTGTTTCCCCTCAAACAACTTGAATGCTGCCTCGTATGAACTCAAGGTATATAAAAACTATAAACACAAAAATGAATTTAGATATAGAAAACACTAATTTAAAAAAGATACAAGTGAGGAGGGGTATTTCTGAGTTCAAGCAGACCTGGGCGGCTGCTGAATGCTGTGAGCCTGGGGCCTCAGAGAGGAGTCACAAACCCTTGTGAGGTTTCCAGCACTCAGAGTGACTGAGGAGGGTATTGCCTCGAGTTCAAGGCCAGCCTGAACTATATGCTGAGATTAGCCAAGCAGTGGTGGCACACACCTTTAATCCCAGTACTCCAGACACAGAGGCAGGCAGATCTCAGTGAGTCCGAGGTCAGCCTGGTCTACAAAGATAGCTTCAGAACAGCCAGGACTGTTACACAGAGAAGCCCTGTCTTGAAAAACCAAAATTATTGAGATAGAGAGATAGAGAGAGAGAGAGACACAGAGACACAGAGAGACACACAGAGAGAGATTGATTCTAAATCCAACGGTACTAGGAAGTCCTTGATGCTGAGAGTGGAAGCCCGGAGGAGAAACCTTGGCCTGTGTGGGTTGGGCCTACTGTAACCTGGTTGGTGGCGCTCACACAGATCAGCTCAGTGGTCTTTGCCATCTTGCGTCATCTGTCTTTCTCTGGCACCTGTGTGGCAGATTGCTGCAGCCAAGTCCACACGTGTCCAGCCAGGAAGATGCTGAAGGAGATCAGAAGTTGCAGAGGGGTATGATGATTGTGCCAGGAAATGTTCAAACAAAGGGAGAGCCATCTGGACTGGGTTTGGAAGGATGAAGAGGAACTCACTGCTGAACAAGTTCTGCAAAAGTGGCAGACGGTATCTTGTGTGCTGTGTTCATCCCAGGGCCCAGCACCCAGCCTGGTCCAAGGTAGGTGCTGAGTAGCCAACTTCTGACAGTACTCAGGTGGCCACACAGTGACTTGTTCCGGCTCCTTCAGGCTCCTTCCCCAACTGTTACCACTTAATGGTTTGCTTATTGTCATTTTACTTTTCTTACTCAAATGTATGTATTTTCAAAGGAAACATTTGGTGTCACCATGAGAATTGAAAAAAGAAACACACACACACACCCAGAAGCACATGCTACCACCAAAGTTGACTAAGAAAAAGGTAGAAAACAGGAGTGTCGTCGTCAAAACCGCCTGGGAAGAGAAAAATGGGAAGCTGCAGGCTGAGGGAATACTTGTAAGTCATGTTTTAGTTTTTTTTTTTTTTTTAATTTTATGTGTGAGTGGTTTTGACTTGTGGATGTCTGTGCACCCCATAAGTGCTTGGTGCCTGCAGAGGCCAAAGGGGGGCATCAGATCCCCTGGAATTGGAGTTAAGGTGCTTGTGAGCCACCAGGGAAGGTCCTCTGCAAGAGCAGCCAGTGCTCTTAACCACTGAGCCATCTCTCCAGCCCTCAACGTCACATTTTGACAAAGGGCTGACCTTTCTCCCAAAGAGATAGTAAACATTAATTCAATAATAGATAGACAATCTAGTTTTCTTTACATTGTATTTCTTTATTATGGGGGGGGGTGAGAGGGGCGTGTGTGTGCTGTGGCAAGAATCTGGAGTCAGAGGTCAACTTCGTGGAGTGGGTTCTCTCTTTTCATCAGGTGAATCCGGGGGATTTAACTCAGGTTGCCAGGCTGGGCAGCAATTTCCTTTTACCTACTGAACCATTTAACCCGCCCAGGAATCTGATTTTTTGTTGGGGCTGGAAAAGTGAGCGTGTTAAAAGATGTTTATCAGTTGTTAGGGGAAATCAACTGATACTCTACAATGTCTCATACACGTGATACACAAAAAATCAAAATGACCCGATGCTACATTGTTGGTAAAATTGCAAAACAACAGGCACTGGCGCCTGGCTTCAGAGAGGCACAAACACTGTGGAAAACTGGCCCCTGACCCAAGGTAACGAAAACTATGTTCACAGAGGCCTTTGTTCACACGTGTTTCTTCACACGTGTTTCTTTTTTCTTCTTCTTCTTCTTCTTTTTTTTTTTTACTTCATAAGGAACCACACAGAGATCACACGTGTTTCATAACTGCTAAAACCTGGAAACAGTCTGACTCTTCCCCAAGCTGGGGCCCCACTCCTCCACGTAGCTGTAGCTGCACAGCAATGAGAAAGAACATACAGATATGCAGAACTCTGCGTGCATCTCAGGAGCATTGTACCGGGAAAGGGGCAGCAGCCTCAGAGGAGCACCTGCTCTCATGGTTGTGACGTCATGGACAGTGCTGGGACTCTGCCAGCTGGGGCATTGGCAGATACAGGCCATCTTCTGGACAGGCTGAGGACATCTCAGTCTAGAAGGGTTTCTAGGGCAACTTTTGGCTGTGCGCTTACTCACTGTAGACCTGAAGGGAAAACTGCATCTACAAAGACAGCCAATGTGAGAGGCCCAGGATGGTGAGTCTTGGTCACATGATCATGCTTGGATCAAGAGCTGCAGTGGGCTTTGCTTCCTCAGAGCTACAACAAGGACGGAAGGTTCCAGAAAGCGGTGTGCCACTGCTGGGATGGATGGTGGGCATTGCTGGGGACCTCACTCTGGCCACTGTGCCCTCTGACCTCAGGCCTCACTCTCCCTTTTATCCTCAGTGCCTCCTGGAAAGCAGGCAGGGATGAGCTTTGAATCCCAACATCCCAGCATTCAAGCCCAGCTGCCGGAGTGGGAGATTCCCAGATCCTAGGAATGTTCTGGAACTTCTGAGGACAGAAGTAGGATGTCAGGCAGAGCCCTGGCAGTCCTTGGCCTGGGAGCACGCTTAGAAGATGACAATTGGGTCCCTTCAGCCGAATTCCACTCTATGGGTGCCTGTGCCAAGGAAAACAAGCCCAGCAACGGCACGGAAGGCAAGGGTGCCCGATGGGGTGTAAGGTGACATTGTTTACACAGGTGTGCGACGGGCCCCCTCACACCCTGCTTGCTTTTCTTCTTCTTTCTCTCCTCTCCAAATTCTTTCCCCCAAGGGTGCTGACGGATGTGCCAAGGGAGCCAGGGGCTGGTTGTGGGCTCTGCCTGGGGTGAGCCAAAGGCAGGTTGTGTGGTGCCAAGCACCTTTACCCAGCCGTGGCCGGGGCCTCTTCCCTCTGTCCACCCATAAGCTGGGGACATGGAAAGCCTGGACTGGGATCTCAGAGCAGCTGACTGAGACTCACAAGCCCAGTCCATGCTTCATCCCCAAGAAGAGAACAGAGGGACCAGTGACATTCAAGGTGACTTACAGCTGACCTCGGAGGCAGCAAACAAACAAGAAAGCCACAATTTCCTGAGCACCTAGTATGTGCTGGCCAAGTTCAGGGCCCCACGGTGATCAAACAGATCCGGACCACTCGTGTGTGATCCGAAAAGACCATAAGGAGACTAAGGAGGGAAGCACCCCAAAGTGTGTGAGGGGCACGGTCAGGCTCTCTAGACTGAGGCAGAGACGTGATGACATCACCCTGGAGCTGGGAAGGGATGTCTTTCCAGGCAGCTGTCTCTGTGCCTGCAAAGGCCCTGCAATGGGAAGTGTTTGGGAAGCACCGGGAGGAGAGGGGCACTTTTCGCCCAGGTAAAACTATAAGACAAGCCGGGCGATGGTGGCGCACGCCTTTAATCCCAGCACTCGGGAGGCAGAGGCAGGCGGATCTCTGTGAGTTCGAGACCAGCCTGGTCTACAGAGCTAGTTCCAGGACAGGCTCCAAAGCCACAGAGAAACCCTGTCTCGAAAAACCAAAAAAAAAAAAAACAAAAAAAAAAAAAACTTTAAGACAGATGTGAGCATCTTCCTGCTGCTGATAGAACTGAAGCCCAGAGAAAGAACAGACTTACCCAGGGTTACACAGTCAAGTTCTAGTGCATTCCATCAGTTGGCAGACTCCTGGATCCCCGCCAGGACCTGTCACAGGCCTGGCCTGGGGTGAGGGGTACCTGGTTAGGCTACCCATGAGCAGGAACAAACTCAGCTGCTGAGTCACGGGGAACGACAGACTCCAGCCACAGTGGTCTCTGCCTCAGTTTACCTAGCTGTAAAAATGGGTTTAATAACATGTCTGCCTCCAGAACCTACTTCAGAGGGGCGCTGGGGAGGTTAATTGCTGCCTGCAGCCCCGGAGCCAGGATGAAAGGGGCAGGAAATGGGTGCTTCCCTCACTTTGGGTAATTACCCAGGCCAGAGGGGGTGTCAGGGTCTGGTTCAATCCCAGGCCAGTTCCTCTCCTAGAGAGGAGGGGCCTTACACACGAAAACCTTCCAGGTTGGGCCTCCCAGCAGTCCTGAGACCCCAGAACAAAACAAAAGCCCTACAGGACCAGTTTTGAATCCCAGCACTATGCTTAGCCAAGAGATTCAAAGCACTCTCTTCCTCAGCTGGGGCCTCCAATCCTCTGTAGGCCCTGCTGTGCCCTTGTAACAGCAGACACCATGTGACCAACCGCACTGCCTCTCCCTGCTGTCTCTGCATAAAGCTATATTGAGAGGCAGGCACGTAGCCATCTCATGGGTGCCTTTGACTCATGGCTGAGGAGGCACAAAGGACTTCTTGTAGAAATAAATAAATGCTTTCAAACATCCTCAGGGGGCTGAAGTGATAGCTTAGTTGGTCAAGCACTTTCCACACATACCTGAGGATCTGAGTTCAAACCCCAGCATCCACTTAAAGTCAGTTACAGTGGTTCATGTGGTTCATGCCTGTAACCCCAGTGTTGGAGAAGTGAAGAAGGTGGGTCCCTGGAACTGGCTCACCAGGCAACCTTGTAAGCCCCAGGCCAGTGAGATGGTGCCTCAAACACTAAAGTGGGGCCAAGCGATGGTGGTGCACACCTTAAATCCCAACACTTGGAGGCAGAGGTGGAGGCAGGTAGATCTCTGTGAGTTCAAGGACAGCTTGGTCTACAGAGCAAGTTCCAGAACAGCCAGGGCTACACGGAGAAATGAAAAAAAAAACAAAAACAAGACAAAAAGCAAGGTAGAGAGTGACCTAGGAAGACGCCTTTGATCTCCACAGGAATGCTCATATGTGCATGTACCCACACATGTCTGCATAGCCCACATGTGAACATTACATACCCTCCTACACACGCACGCACACACACGCACACTCTCTCACACACACACACACACACACACACACACACACACACACACACGGAGCCAAAGAGACGGCTCAGTGGGTAAAGGATTCTGCCACCACGTATGACTGGCCCACGTTTGATCCCCGAGTCCTTCGTGGTATAAGGAGAGAAACCACCTGAGCTAAGCTGCCCTCTGACCCCCACACAGCACCACGACAGGCCCACCCTCCACACACACACTTACACATCCTAATTAAATAAACACATGAATTTTAATGTAAAGAAGAACACAAAACATCCTCAAAGACACTGACCGAGCCTCCTGCTGTCCTGAGGCCTCAGAGCCAGGCTGTGTGTTCCCTACCCTGTGGCTCCTGGTGTCCTTGCTTACAGGGCCTCCCCACCGCGCTCACACAAGTGGGCAGGAGGCCTGGGCCCCTTCGCTCTAGTGTTTCACCTCTTCCTGAGTTGGAGCCAGACACCAAGCTAGGGGCTCTACCTCCTTCTGTCCTTCCAGAAATCCGTGCCATGCCCATCTCACAGTTGGTCACCCCAAAGCTCAGTGACGAATCAAACTCCAAACACCCTGAGCTGGGGGTGCTGCCATGAAGCCATGACTCCCACCCTCCCTGACTCAAAGCCCCTGAGCACCCAGCCTTGGAGACAGCTGTGTGAACGTTGCTGCCACAGGCCAGGCCAAGGCCTCTGAGGAGACTTTGGCTGTGTAGGGGGCTGCTGTGGGCCCCAGGTCAGTGGGGAAAAAAATGGGGCCTTTGTCAAGTGACATACGCAGCCTAGGCCGGGCACATGAGGTTTCTTCCAGCAAGCACAGCTCATAGGCTCAGACTTTGGGTCCCTGCTGTATGGCCCAGAGGTGCCTCTAGCAGGCCAGTCTTGCTGCCTGGATCCTCTCATCAAGGTCTATGCTGGCTCCCTCCCTCAGTCTAGGTCCCCAGGACCCCCTTATCATTCACCATCCACAGAACCAGGCAATCGCAGATGTGATCTCAAATGTCTAACCCTTGCTCAGGTGTGAAGGTACACACCTGGGTTTCCAGTTCTGGGTCCTGAGTGAGAGGTCAACCGAAGCTACATAGTGAGACCGTGTCTTACACACACGTTCACACACACACACACACACACACACACACACACACACACTTTCAAAATCAATTGTTTCAAGGCTTCCTTAACCCACTGCTGACTCTAGAACTCAGCCGTATGCTTTTGGAACACAGTGGTGTTCAATGAGTGTGCACAGATCAAATGAAGACACGTGAACATTAAGGTAGCTAATTTCCTGGGGTCTGTTGTCCTGAGAGATGGTACCCCAGGGAGCATCTCTTAGGATTCTGGAGTGGTTAGACGTCACAACAATAATATTTACCCCCACTTCCTGTGCTCTGCCTCATTCACAATCATCACGCCCAGTTCCTGCTGTGACCTAGGATGCTGGTCTTGTGACCAACCCCCTTTCCCACTTAAGAACATTATAGCTCAGCCTTAGCGTTACAGATGACTCCAGGCCACCAGCAATTAGGCATCGGGTCATGACTGAACACGTGGCCACCAGGATCCCACGAATGGCCCCTTGAGTTCTGGCACGGCCCACGTTCCTCTGTAGGTCAGTAGCCTGCTCCATGAGCCCGCCGGGTGCGGGGGGAACCCCCATATTTTAAGAATAACACTGGCTACGCTGTGTCTGTGAGGAGGGCAGGCTTGGCGGCCGGCTTGTCCCGAGATGGGACGCCAGGCAGCGGGGAGTTTCTCTCCCTGAACTTACTGTACGTGAGTCAGCACCAGCCCCAATTGTGAAATCTGGGAATCTTGTGGGCCAGGCCAGCTGGGGGATGGCCGTCTGGGAAAGGGAGGCCGGGAAGGGGTTAAGCCTTCCCCCTTCCCCCCAGCCAGCAGGCACACAGGGTACCAGCAGCCCGGGCTGGCTGCCGCCTGTGGCTGGCTCTGACATCACAGTTGCGTCAGCAGCCGGCCCAGCCCCCACTTCCTCCTCTGTGGGCAGATCCCCAGCACCCCCCAGCCACTGTCCTCCCATGGGAAGCCTGCTGAGTCCCTGCTGGGATGGAGGGAGGAAAGGAAGGAGGAAGGATGACTGTGCATACAGAAGGCATTTAACAAATAACAGTAGGAATGGGCTCTAGCCAAAGAGCAGTGCTACAGTTGCAAAGACAGATAAGAAATCATCCCACTCACTTTAGGAGAAAAGGCTGAAGGTCTCAGAGGAGAAGGACTTGCCTGTGGACACCCTGCTTGAACAGCTAGTTTCTCCCAATCTTTCACAGCATCTGGTTAGGGACACAAGTCTCCATTGAAGTCAACATCCCCAGGCACCTAATTTTCTTTCACATCTCATTAATTTGTTAAGTAGGATTAAAAGCAGAGGCATTTGTCTGCAGAGAGGGACAGCAGGATCCCCATGGCTCTGTGAGTGGATCAGATGTGGCTTGGTGGCTCTGACTTAAGTAAATTCTGCATTTAAAAGCTTAAAGAAAACAAAAGTCATGCATGGCCAGTGGGCTCTGCTCTGGGCCCCTTGATAAATGTTAGATAATTTCCTATATTCTGCACGCTGCCATTACCCCACCTCACAGATGAAGAAAACAAGATACCGGTAAACCCAGGACAGTGGGCCACACGGCAGGTAGGCCACACTGTAATGGGCACATGCTGGTGTGCTCGGCACACCAAGTGCAGTTTCCCCATTTCCCCAAGAGGTAGGCACTTCCACAGATGAGAAATCAAGCCCAGGGAGGTTGAGTAAATTGTCTGGATGGCATGACAGACGTGCTCAGCGTTGAGAAGCCCAGCCTGTGCTCAGGTGGGGAAAGCATCAGGGCCCTGGGCTGCTTTCCCTGGCACTGGCTCAGTGCTGTCTCACTGGCCTGGCACAACTGGGAGAAGAGCCACGGACGAGTCTCTCCAAGCCAGCAGAACTGAAAGAATGGAGAAACCAGGGCCCAGGAAGGACTGGTGCTTGAAATCAAATAGCAGATGTGACCTATTTCCCCTTTAATCCTATAGAACGTGTGTGTGTGGTGTATGTGTGTGTGTGTGTGTGTGTGTGTTCTTCTGTAGGGATTTTGCCTGCGTGCTTGTTTGTGTACCATGTGCATGCTGTGCCTATGGAGGCCAGAAGAGGTATCAGATTGCCTGGAACTGGACTTACAGATGACTGTGAGCTGCCCTGTTAGCTCTGGGGACTGAACCCCCCCTCCCCCGCCCGGTACCTTGGAAGCACAGAATCCTTTTCTCTAGCCCTTAACTCTTTAGAATGTAATCAACTGTTTGGACTGGGGAGATGGCTTAGTCGGTGAACCTGAGTTCAATAACCAGAACCCACATAAGAAGTTAGACATAACGGCACAGAGTATGCGTGGCGGTGCGTGTGGCGGTGCCCATGGCGGTGCACGTGGCGGTGCGTGTGGCCGTGTGTGTATGTATAACCCCAGTGTTGAGGAAGGTCTCTGAGCATTGCTGGCCAACATGGTGAGTTCCAGGCCAGGGAGAGACTCTGTCTCTAAAACAGAAAGTTGGTGACGTCTGAGGAACACAGCTGCAGCTGACCTTTGGCATCCATATGCACGTGCACACACATAGCCATGCTTAACCGTAAACCTGCACACTCATGCTCACACACAAAATAAGTAGAACGTAGCATGTGGTGTACACGTCTTACTTCCCGTTCTCTGGCCTCCTCTACAGAAGTGCCGGCTCTGAGCAGAGTCTGGTTCCTCACACGCAGGAAGTGCTCAGCAAGTGTTTCCTCATGAGTGGACTCTTCCGCTCAGAATAGCTTGGCCAGGACTTGGCTAGTCTCAGGCTTTCTGTGGCCATTCTTCCAGAACCTGACGGAGGAGCACCATGCCCAGACTGACCCAGCTCATCAGAGGCAGGTGTCATATGGGATTTAGGAGCCATGTGACCACGGGATGCATGCAGGAGGGTGTGTGCCCAGGCTGTTCCTGAAGCCTCGGCTCAGAGAGGTGAAGTGTTTAGCCTCAGGTCCTACAGCCTCTTAGAGGGTCAGTCCAGGTCCTCCTGCTCAGCATCCTCTGCCACCCTCTGCCTCCCCACCACCCTTTTGCTCCACTGGGAATTACTGCTGGGATCACTGGGGCCTGTGTGCAGCCTTGACACACAGCAGCCCAGCTGGTTCTGCCCCCACCCCCACCCCAGCGCCCACAGCACCTCCCGCACCCACATGCCTCAGGGATGAGCCTCAGCAATGTGACAGGCCTGGCGGACACGTCCCTAGCAGATGTGGATCCTGCCTCCCACTGGGCCCCCAGGCTCTGGCTAACCCTCAGCCCTTCGCTGACCATCATCACCCCCACCCCAGGCTCAGCCTGGGGCAGAGAGAGGACAAAGTCTGGGAGAGAAGTACATTCAGGCCCTGTAGGTGACAGGGGGACAAGAGACAGGCTTGGGGATCCAAACACAGTCCCATCCAAGACCAGGCCAGACTTCAAGTGGTACAGTCATCCCTCCTTGAGATGAGAGGGGCTGGAGGACACTGGGGCCAAGACCCTGCTTTAAGCACACTTGGATGCAATCAAGAATGGCCCCCTAGGAACAGTACCCAGAACTGGTTGTCCGACCTTCCCAGGGGAGCTGGAAGATTCTGAAACATCCTCAGGTTTTTGAATGTCAACTCCATTCATGGAAGGCTTTCTGCATGAGTGGATACGGGAAGTCCACCCATAGGCAGGCCCCAGGCCTCTGCTCAGCACAGCCTGGTGCCTTCCTTGAAGGACAGGAGGAGCTTTCCCTCAGCCTCCCAGAAAAAGGCCAACACTCTCCTGGACCCCAAATCCAGAGTTTGAGATTTGTATCTAGTCTAATCCTCAGCTCTGTCCTACCGTTGTGTGATGCCCAAGGGTCTTCCTAAACTCTTAGGTTTGCCCTCAGCACTGCCCAGCAGCAATGGCTATGACTGTCCACTCCCAGCTGCCCGCAGACCTGCGCAGGTGATTGTAGACCCTCGGGGAGATCCAGTCCCCTTAGCCACCTGCAGCCCCAAACGTGTGACCCTTGGAGAAGCTCGAGAAGTTAAAATAAGTCACTACCTGGAGCAGGGGCTCCTCAACCCCCTGCAGGACTTCTGGGCTCACGATCTCCACATCAAAGAGGAACTCAGGGCCCTTCTGGTTACATTGACCTCAGCACAACCTTCTGGCTGCAGGTGTCTGCTCATGTCCTGGTCCACCCGTCTATCTGTTCCCTTAACTTTCCACCCATCCATCCATCCATCCATCCACCCATCCACCCATCCATCCACCCATCTACCCATCCACCCACCCATCCACCCATCCATCCACCCATCCATCCACCCATCCACCCACCCACCCACCCATCCACCCACCCACTCATCCACCCATCCATCCACCCATCCACCCACCCATCCACCCACCCATACATCCATCCACCCATCCATCCACTCATCCATCCACCCATACATCCACCCATTCATCCATCCACCCATCCATCCACCCATCCATCCATCCACCCACCCACCCATTCATCCATCCACCCATCCATCCACCCATCCACCCATCCACCCACCCATCTACCCATCCATCCACCCATCCATCCATCCACCCATCCATCCATCCACCCATCCATCCATCCACCCACCCACCCATCCACCCATCCATCCACCCATCCACCCATCCATCCACCCATCCATCCATCCACCCATCCATCCATCCACCCATCCATCCACCCACCCACCCATCCACCCATCCATCCACCCATCCACCCATCCACCCATCCTTCCACCCATCCATCCACCCATCCACCCACCCATCCATCCACCCACCCATCCATCCATCCACCCATCCACCCATCCATCCACCCATCCACCCATCCTTCCACCCATTCACCCATCCATCCACCCATCCATCCACCCATCCACCCATCCATCCACCCATCCACCCATCCATCCACCCATCCTTCCACCCATCCATCCATCCATCCACCCACCCATCCACCCATCCACCCACCCATCCATCCACCCACCCATCCATCCATCCATCCATCTACCCATTTATCTATCTACCATGTACCCACCTCTGCCCATTCATCATTCATCCACCCGCGCATCCATCCATCCACACTGTCCTCACTTACCATCCACGCACATTCCTTTCAAGGCTGTTTGTTCTTTGCCATTTTATCCACCAGTTTTTCCACTTACACACTCATCTGTTCATCCGTTGATCTGCAGTTCTCAAACCTCCGCACCATCCTGCACTTTAATCACCCATCATTCATTCATTCATTCATTCATCTGCTCGTTTGTCCATCCATCTGTTCATCCATCCATCCGTCCCTCCATCTGTCCATCCATCCATCCATCCATCCATCCATCCATCCATCCATCCAATGCCCTTCTGATGTCCTTCCATCTTCTCTCTTTTCTGCTCATTCCCTTGGTTCATTTGCTCTTTTCATTTCAAGCCGTGCCTCTGTCTCTTCATCCTTAAATAGCTCCATCACCACCAACCCGAGGCCCCAGCTGTAATCACCCATAGAACCTTGCGCCTGTCTGTCATCTTTCCTCCTTCCTCATCTGAGTCCTCCATCCTTCTCTGTTCCCTGTACCCAAACCAAGAGAGGAGTCACTGCATTCTGCCCTTCTGAAACCCCAGGGTTGGGACCAGAATAAGGAGTCCCCACCGGGTGGGAAATGGTGAAGTCAAAGGGCATCCCAGGCTGGTGCCGGAAGGTGGTAAGCCTTCCATGGCAGTACACCTGACGTCCTAAGCAACCCTGAGGAATGAGTTTCGCACGTGGGGACTGTGGAGTCTCCAAACTCAATGGGCTGTGAAACCCTTTCCCTGATGCCCCAGATCCCCAAACAAAACAAACCCCACAGGCCAACCCTTGTCTCCAGAGAGCTGAGCCATGTGTGGCATGCAGCAAGTGCTCAATTAGTGAGTGTCAACGAATGTGACTCTCACTGAAGAAGTCGTGCTCCCTAGTGACCCTGCTTTTTCAGTTCTGCCCCTGTGTGACCTCAGCCAACTCCCCAAGTCCTAGCCTCTGCTTTTCTGTCCCAGGAAATGGACCTTGGGGTCTCATGGGTACAGACCTATGAGGGGAGTATGGAGACAGGCACTGGCCACGGGTTGACCCCTCAGGCTAGAGGGAAACAGAGGCCTGGGGGACACAAAGCTTCCAGATTGTGGGTATTTGGAAGCCTGATTAGTGCTTCCTGCTCCTGCCCAGCTTGATGCAGCATGAACTGGAATTTCCCAATAATTTGCCCTAATTAACGATGCCGCCTCCCCTCCCCCCTGCACCCTTGGCTCCTTACTCAGCTCCCAGCGCCCCAGGGAGCTCTCAAGGAGTCCAGCTGGTCCAGGAGGCCCAGTTGCCACCTCCCACCCACCTGACGCCTTCTCAGCTGCACGGTTGTCGCTTCTAGAACCTACAGCCAGTTACCCCACAGGGCGATCAAGGCAACCCGACTCCTCAGCCCACACCTGTCCGAACTGCCCAACTCCAAGGTCCCAGAACACACAGTAAATGCCTTCAACCAACCCCCTGGCTGCCCTCCATGGCACGGAGGTTAGTGTTCCTCGGATAGCCTGGAAATGTCTTCTGTCCTGTGACTGTGGCTGAACCTCCCATTGGGCACAGCCCTTCCTCCTTCTGGTCAGCATTTATTGGGTACTTCCTGTGTGTCCAGCCCTGTACCAGGTGTAAAGACACAGAAGACCAAATTCTGGGCCCCAGCTTAAAACCCAATGGGGGTGAGGAGTGATCACAGGTAAAAGACACACAGACAAGCCACTGTGTCACAAGCAAAAACGACACATGATGATTCCACCTGTAGAAAATTCCAGAGAAATAAAGCCGTTCTTAGCAATGTGGGTGGCTGCCCCGTCGGTGATGGCCATGGGAAAGTGGGGCAGCAAGAACCGGGTCACAGAAGGGGGAGACCCGGATTGGAGGATAGAGGATACACCTGAGGCCTTGATGGCACTAGTGGGCTCGGGAGTGCACCTAAGGGGCACATCTCACCGAGGTCTGCCGCGGGCCGTGTTCTAGCCATGTGCCTGTCAAATGTCAATAAAAGTGCCAGAGAGAAAGGGGGTAACTGTGACTCAGTGTGCCCTTGCAACAGTGGGAACCCTAGAGTAGGAAGTCAGAGAAGCCTTCCTGGAGGAGGCAGCAGTAAGTTGGAAATGAGTGACTCAAGGAACGAAGAAAAGAGCATATGGTTAAAGTCCACGTGGTCTGTGTTCAAATCCTTCCTACTCTGATTCACACAATGCTGTGTGGCTTTGGGTGAAAGGCTTAACCTCTCTGAGAACCAGTTTTCCACATCTGTGACATGGATCTCGCAGCAGGATATACCTCAAAGGGCAATTTAGTCTACGGGATGTTGGTGGCCTGGCATGCAGCCATCACACTGTCCCCGAGGCCCTGAGGCAGGAGGACAGCATGGACAAAGGCCATCGTCCCAGCAGAGTTGGGGACTGTCAATGCCCTGGCGAGGCCTAAAGAGTCGGGGTTGAACTTTGTGAACCTCGGGACAGGAGCTACAGTGGCCTCCTGAGCACTGGAGACCAAGGGATGGAGAACGGGGATTTCAACTACAATTTTAAAACCTGTGGAATCACGGGACTAGAAGAGAATGGCCCCCACCCCACCCCCTTTCTGCACTTACTGCTGAGAACCAATGAAGGGCTGCGAGCTGAGCCTTCTCGCATGCCTCTAGTGTTGGGGAACTTACTACTCTCACTGTTGGGCCTGACAGGAACCTCACAACTGGACAGCTCTGCTCTTCGTTCGACCTACACAGACGCCATCCTGGAAAGAGGCAGCCATGGGAGATGGTCTGACTGAGGCTCCCTGCCTCAGCTCCCTGGGGCTGCCATCCCTTCTTTGGCTGATGGGAGAAGTTTGCACCCCTCCCGGAATCATCTTAGGCCTGTGAGGTACTTGGCAGCCCTGGGGTGCCCCTGTCCCGCCCATCTATTCCCATCTGGGGGGCCAAGGTCGACCTGGGGGCAGGCGGGCCAGGCCCTGTCTGGGGATAAAGGCAGGCGCCCCAGGGTACAGCCAGCTTAATAACAGGCTCCAGGATCCAGGGGGTTTGAACTCGGGCTAATAGGCTCAAACACAAATTGAACAGCCCACGTTCCCGTCAGCGTCTCTGACAGCCAACTGTTCCCACACTTGGTGCTCGCTCCTGTCCGGCTCCTCCCACCCACCCTCATTGGTGGAGCCCCCTCTGTGTGCCCACCGTACACAATGGTACCAGACACAAGCTCTCCCTCCTGCCATGGGCCTGTGCTCCTCTGCCTGCCCCCTTGGTACCCTTTACCAGCCAGGCTGTGACCTTCCCCTGAGGCCTTTGCCCCGGCTGTACCTCCTGCCCGGAACTTTCTTCGCTCATAGAAGCCACAAAGGCTCAGCCTTCAAGCCTTCAGGCTAATGTCACCTTCTCAGTGAGGCCCTTGAACCTGCCCTGCAGCTCTCTCCCGTCACCCCGCTTCTTTTCTTCACCAGTGAAAAGGTCCTGTCTCTGTCTGGAGATCTTTTTGTTGTTGTATTTCTGAGAGAGGGTTTCTCTGTGTAACAGCTCTGGCTGTCCTGGAACTCTCTATAGACCAGGCTGGCCTCGAACTCACAGAGATCTACCTGCCTCTGGTTCCTGAGTACTGAAATTAAAGATGTGAGCCCCCCTGTCTGGCTCTGGAGATCTTTTTAAATATATGCATTTTATTTTTTTTTAAAAAGATTCATTTTATTTAACATGAGTGGGTGTTTTGGATGCCTATGTGTCTGCACACCATTTTTTGCTTAGTGCCCAAGGAGGCCAGGAGAGGGTGTCGGGTCCCCATGGACCGGAGTTACCATGTAGGTGCTATGAATTGAACCTAGGTCCTCTGAAAGAGCATCCAGGGCTCTTAATGACTGAGCCAGCCCTCCAACCCTTTAACTATATAGCTATAAATCTTCACTGCACACATCCATATTTATAAGGCACTATAAATATGTATAGTAATCATCGCAGCCAGTTAAACACAGAAACCAGAGCTACAGACTGAGCAGGCACAGTAGAGCCAAAGGTGGGCATCCCAGAGTGGGCTGGCTGGACTGAGCCATGCTGGCCCCAGTGACCTGGTGACCTCTCACCTCCATGTGCCTGGTTCTCTGTCCCCTGCGCACCTGCACCCCCCTCACCCCTCCTCACTAGTCTTTGGCACCCAAACTTCTCAACTTTCCCTCCTTTTGCGGGATGCCAGCTGGCCCCGAGCCAGCCCCGCTCCCCCGCCTGCTGCCCTTCCTGGACACAGGCCCATGAAGGATGAGGAAGGGCCTGCGGTGGCTGGCTGGGTGCCAGGAGAACACGGCCCCTGGGGCCCAAGTCTCCCTTCTGCACTACCAGACACCTGTGTAATGAGTGCCATTACGGGGACCCGCCAGGCAGGCCCCAGCTCGCCCCAGCCACCCAGGCTGTGAGGGTGATGCAGTTGGGGTGCAGGGTGTATTGGGGGTGCAATGTCTGGGGGTTGGACCCAAAGTTCCACCCTGTGTTTCTGGATAAGCCAGGCCCAATTTCTGGTCTTCTGCAGACCCTAAACCTCAGGCCTCACCATCCAAGCTGATGAAAAGGAGTCTGAGAAGGGTAGGCACTTATTGAACACTTACTGTATGCCCACTTGGTCTTCGGAGCTGGCTCCTGTCACTTCCCACTATGGGACATTTCCCTGTTTTCTGTTTCTTTTCCATCTCTTTCCATGCGAACTCAGATGGGAACCTACTGCGTGTCAGACTCTCACTCCCTCTGTGAACTCATTGTCTTTAGCACAGCCCTGCAAGTCAGATAACGCAATTAACTCATTTACAGAGAGAGCTCAGAGAGGTGGAGCAACTGGTTCGAAGTCACACAGCTGATAGCTGCAGAAACAGGAGCAGGTCCAGGCCCTCGGGCTCTAGAATCTACGTTCCTAACCGTTGCACACCGTGCCCCCATCAGCCCACACAGGCAGGATACTTCTCACTATTGCACCCCCAGTCCCCAGTCCAGGGCCTGACACATAGTAGGTGCTCAAAAAAGACCTGAGTGAGGCTGGCGAGATGGCTCAGTGCGAGAAGGCGCGCGCTGCCAAGCCTGACAACCTGCGTGGGGAAAGGAGCAAGGCCTGACCCCTGCTCTGACGTCCACATACATGTGTGGTGTACACGCATGCGCACACACATGAATACATATAAAAGATTACGATACCGACAGAAGGACGGAGTGAACGAATGAGAGGAGCTCATTTACCAAGGAAGAGCTAAGGCTCAGGGAGGTGAGGGACGTGCAGGAGTCACACGGCATGGATGTCACAGTACGGAGATGCGTGTGACTCCTGCCCCCTACCCTCTTGCTGCTATGTCTGTGACCCCTCTCCTAAGCCGCTGTGACTCCAGCTATGCCCCATGAGGGCAGAGGGTGCCTCAGCCCACGTGGAGAATGGACCGGGCTGTAGCCTGGGCCTGTCATTCCAGGTCTGCCCCGGATCCAGCCTGAGACCTGAGCCTCTGCCCCATCCGCCCATCCTCTCCAGGATCCCGAGCAGTGGACAACTCTGGCCTGTCCCCCAGGGCCTCTTTATCTGCCGCTCCCTTTCCTGGGAGACCTCCAGTCTTGCTGTCCCAGCCGGAGGGGTCCTTGGAGGCAGCCACCCATGCCGCCCACAGCCGCAGCCTCTGGTACCGCCACCCTGCCCGTCTCTGACCTCCTGTTCTCAGTGGGCTCCCGGACAGAATGAGCCCCGCACTTGGCTTTTCTTCCCAGCTGCCTCTGGCCTCGCGGGTGGCCATGCTCTGGCGCTAGAGGAGAGAGAGCACGGGTCTTGCTGCCGTCAGATCACGTGTGGTGGCTGTTCACTCTGCGCTGGCCCCTGTGCACGGTCGCCATCCCTCCTGCCAGCTGCCAGCCTCATCACTTACCTTTCCTGATTGCCCCGGTCCCCTGCCTCCCCCAGGGCCTTTACACTGGCTGGGCACGCTGCCTCCTGCTGGGAAACCGCCCCACTTGGTGCCCATCTATGTCATCTCAGGAGGCCCTTCCTCACTGCCCAGTTTGTCATCTCTTATGTGTCTGCCATGGTCCTAGTCTGGGACCAAAATGTCCTGCCATCCATGTGCGTCCTCTCCCTCACTGTAGCTGCCACCCCCCAGCAGCAGAGACCTGTATACAGTAGGTGCTCAAGCAAGGCCTGTGAGATAAAGGAAAGAGAGTCAAAGAGCGTCTCTAGCCCCATGGACCCTGGCCTGGCCTTGAAGCTGGGAACCAAGAGGTCCTTTTCTGTCAGGGAACACCTCTCTGCACCCCACACCTGTCTGGTTCCCAGCCTTGTGAAAACCACCGCCTCCATCTTGCCTGGGGTGGCCGAGGGTGCCCGGGGGTGGGGGTGGTGATTGATTGGGTGGAATGCCCTCAGCTAGATTCTCCATCTGTCCTCGGGGACTCTCAAGGTCAGGAAGCCAAGCAGCTCCACAGAGGAAACTGAGGCACAGTGTATCTGGCCATGTGCCAAGCTGTGCAGCATACCTAAGATGGGTCGAGATGGGGGCTTGCTGGGTTCAGGCTCCTCAGCACTCCACGCCTCAGTTTCCCCCCTGCCCCCACTGTGAAAGGAATTCATCTGAGGTGTATCCACACTCAGAAGAACTTGCCCCTCCTCCATGAATCTGACCTTCCCCGTCTGTCAAACAGGGTCACATTCGAGCCCTTCTTGCAAGGCTAAGCTGTCCATACCCAGCTCTTGAGGGAGGCCAGGGCCTCATGTGCAGCCTAACCATGGTCCCAAAGGGCAGCTCTGGGTGCCCACGGCCTCTGCTGGGATACTAGGGCAAAGGTCAAGGGGTCCCAGGTGGGACGTGCAGGCTGGGGGAGGACTCGAGTGGCTAGGATAGGAGCTGCAGCAGGCTGGGGTGACTCACCCTCTGGCCAGGCTGGAGGCTGGCCACAGCCCCCACGCGCCCCTCTGGGCTCTGCCTTGCACCCAAAAATGCTGTGTCATGCTCCGTCATGTGGCTCCCGGTCATTAATACCCGAGTTCTGGGAAGCTTGGGCCGTGTTCCCGGAAGGGGTCAACCGGTTCAGTAAACAGATTGGCTGTCTCCTCGTCACAGCCTGAAGCTCGGGAGGCGGGAGGTGGGGGGCTGGCAGCAAAGGGGACAGAGCAACAGCCCCTGGCCCTGTTTGAAGCTGGCACCTCCCTGGGCAGCCTGGTCCAGGCTTGACAGATGTGGGCAGAAACCAAGGCTCAGAGCAGGCAAGGCATTAGCCCGAGGTAGCACAGCCGGTCCAGGGTTCAGATCTGGGATGCTGGTCTCACCATGCAGAGTTCAGATTCCCGCACTGCCTCCCCCCCTCACACCCCCATTCCTAACCTACCCCCTCAGGACACTTGTTGAAGTCAGAAAAACTGGCTAGAAGGCAGTTTAGGAAGGAAGTGGGATTGAGGACAGCTGGGCTGGGTCCAGTGGTATTCTATCACGGTCAACAGCAGCCGATCACCTATTGTGAACCTGGCGAGCACGTGTCTTTAATGAAGAAACCTACTAAGTGCTTGACACCGAGAGCCCCACCAGATGAGTGCCATCTTTGACCCCCTTATCGGGTGACAGTCTGAGGAAGAAGAGGATTTGCACTAACCGGGGAAGAGCAGGCTCCAGAGCTGACGATCTGGACAAAGCACCACTTCCCTGTGCCCACTGTCTGACCCCACAGCGGTGACTCTACCTCCTGCGGCCTCAGTTTACTAGCCAGTAAACAGAACGGTTAGGGCGCTCAGATCATGAGGACCCAGCCTAGGTGGGGTTAGATAGCTCTAGCTTAGAGTTCAGATCCCGCTGTTTGATCCTGGGCATGGTAGTTTTACTGCTCTGTTCTTTTTTTTTTTTAAGTTTTTTTTTAATTTTTTTTTATTTTAATTTATTTATTTATTAAAGATTTCTGCCTCCTCCCCGCCACCGCCTCCCATTTCCCTCCCCCTCCCCCGATCAAGTCCCCCTCCCTCATCAGCTTGAAGAGCAATCAGGGTTCCCTGACCTGTGGGAAGTCCAAGAACCACCCACCTCCATCCAGGTCTAGTAAGGTGAGCATCCAAACTGCCTAGGCTCCCCCAAAGCCAGTACGTGCAGTAGGATCAGAAACCCACTGCCATTGTTCTTGAGTTCTCAGTAGTCCTCATTGTCCGCTATGTTCAGTAAGTCCGGTTGCTCTGTTCTTTGTACCCGTGTTGTCCAAAAGACAAGAAGGGGGAATGAGCTGGACCCTCTCTAAGCCGTCCTTGTCGGGCCAGGACTTCTGGAGGACCAAGCACTCGTATCTAGCCTAAGATGGGCCTACTGGGTTGGGGTCAGAGAGCCCACAATGAACCACAATGAGATATCTGCTCAGTCGTCATACCTGTTCCTCTAGGCTCCCGTGTGCAGCCAGCACCAGGCACTACCACAGCACCCTCCTTCCCACCCAGGAACTTTACCCCGTGGTGGACATCACGTCCCTTCTCTAATCAGACACTTCTTTCTGCACGCACCACTCTGCAGCCTGGCTGGGCCCACCAGAGCTTCGTCTTTAGTCTCAGGAGCTGGCATTGCCTGCATGTGCAGCGGCCTCACTCAGAACTAGCACCAAAACCCAACCCTCAAGCCTTCCTACCAGGTGCCCGCTTACGCATGTGTCTGCCTGGGAGCCCACCTGGATGCTCACACAGAAAACAAGGGCCCCAGACACCCTGCAGAGTGCCTCCTTTTCCCTCCACGGTCATTCCACTTCAGCTGTTTTACACCATACCGTGAGCCTCAGTGACTGTGAGATTTGGGGTGAAAAAAGAATTGTTATCCCTAAAATCCTATCAAATTAAAATCACTAAATTGTTAGTTAATCCCACAAACTTCACAATTTGACAAGATGTCCCACCTGGGATTTATGAAAATGTTTGTGTCATGTGTGAGCAATCTGCCCTGAAGAATGCTCCCCGCTGGGCAAACATTCCCCTGATACCCTTGGGCTCACCAAGAACCCGAGTCTATGGTAAATAAGATGCCGACCACAGCCAGGCATTTCGGAAGCAGGCTCACCAATAAATACTACGGGGCTGGCCTCTCTCCACGTGTCGCCATCAGCCCCCACTTGGACACCAGGCTAGGGTGTACCCACCCTGCTCCCATTCATGTTTCTCTAGCCCCTGGAATACCTCCCCTCCTTTTATAGGAATCCAACAGTTCTCAGAGCTGAGTTCAAATCCCACTTCTACCACCTTATACCACGTGCTTGCCCGGCAACCCAGACTGGACTGTGGCTTTTAATGGGTTGTGCTTCCCACCACCTGCAAGAGTCCTTCTCGGGAGAGGAGTGGGCTGTCAGAGAAGGGTCTCAGACTCTCAGTCCTCAGGACAGAGATGGGCGGTAGATTAGTTTATTTCCCCAACTCTTAAGAACCTGTTGAGGAAGGAGGGAGAACATGAGCAAAGAATTCGGGACCACGAGGCGTGCATCCACCCACTGAGACAGTGGAGCTGATCTACGGGGAGCTCACCAAGGCCAGCTGGACTGTGACCGAAAAAGCATGGGATAAAACCGGACTCTCTGAACATGGCGAACAATGAGGGCTGATGAGACACCAAGGACAATGGCAGGGGGTTTTGATCCTACTTAATGTGCTGGCTTTGTGGGAGCCTAGCCAGTTTGGATGTTCACCTTCCTAGATATGGACGGAGGGGGGAGGACCTAAGACTTACCACAGGGCAGGGAACCCGGACTGCTCTGTGGACTGGAGAGGGAGGGGGGGGAGAGGAGTGGGGGGAGGGGGAGAAGGGTGGAAGGAGGGGGAGAAGGGTGGGAGGAGGGGGAGAAGGGTGGGAGGAGGGGAAGGGAAATGGGAGGCTGGGAGGAGGTGGAAACTTGTTTTTTTGTTTATGTTTTTTTTTCTTCTTTTCGCAATAAAAAAAAAAAAAAAAAAAGAACCTGTTGAGGGCTTCCAAGATGGCTCAGGGAATGGAGGTGTTGCTGCCAAGTCTGATGATCTCAGTTCAATCCCTGAGACCTAGAAGGGAGAACTGACTCCGCAAGCTGTCCTATGATATCCACATACGTGCTATGGCACACGTAAACACACACACACACACACGGATTTTAAAATGAAAATTAACTAGCAGGTTGGAGACTGGGTCCTAGCTCAGCGGGTAGAAGGCACACCTTGTATGAACGAGGTCCTGGGTTTGTCCCCAGTACCACCGAACCTTACATGAGAGTACACACCCGTCATCCCAGGAAGATCAGGAGATCAAGGTCATCCTTGGCTACGTGGTAAGTTTAGGGCTAGCCTGAGCTACATGAGAGAAGGAGAGGGAGAAAATCTGGTGAGGATGTGATGACCTCCTAGGCTTCCTGCAATCTGGAATCTGGCACGGGTTCTGCGCACTGGAAGCTTCTGGTTCTTTCCACCCAACAGGAGCCATCTGCAGTTCCTAGGACCAGCAAGCAGGAGGATGAGGGGCAGGATGTGAGACTGGGCAGGAGGCCTAGGTGTCCACGTCATAACGGCTTATGGAGATATTTAAATGGAGTCAATGGGATTGCAGCAGGCTCCCAGGAGCAGCCCTCAGGGTTCCTTCACTCTGTCCTTACCCCAGAAGGGGCTAGCCTCAAATCTTCAGTTTATAAAATGACTGAAGGACCTCTTGCCCTATTTTTGAAACACACACACAGAGAGAGAGAGAGAACAGTCAAAATATCCTGGTTTTCAATAGCAAAGAATCTACTTTATCTCATGGAAAATTCTCTCAGTCAGAACACACATACCGAGAAAGAGAAGATGTGAGAACAAGAGGAGCCACTACCGGCCTGATGCTGGGGACATTGGTCAAGGCTGGTGTTACCCCAGAGGTCAGGCTGTGGAAGGCAGTCCCTCACCCTGGTGACCAGGGACATGGACGGCTGTGAGAACAGGGGACAGACAGCCTGATGCTCTGGGGTGGTGAATGTGACTGAGAGGGGAAGAAAACAAACAGCTGGGCAGTGGACAAGGCCAGCTCTTCTAGAAACTTCTAAACCAGAAATGGCCAAGGAGGCCACGTAGAGGCACACACTAGAGTTTTGTTTGTTTGCTTTTCATTTGATTTGTTGGCCAGGATTTAAAAATCAGGACTTTTCACACATGACATCAGACTTCTGGTTCGTCTTAATACATGGAAAAATCTGGGCGGCATGCCGGCTCAAGGTGCCACCCCCAGAGGAGTCTGTCCCTCAGCTCCCTGCCTCGCCCACGGTGTCACGCCATGCCTCCTGGGCCCGAGGTGTCTGCAAGTTGGCTCTCCTGATGACTCTTACTGTGGAGGACGCCGGCAGTATACTGAAGACCCAGAAGGATGCAGGCTCCCAGCTCCCCGCAGCAAAGCAACAGCCAGAGCCTCCCCTAGGAGCCTGTCGGGTCCCCAGGAGCTGCTGACCCTGGACCTAGGCCCCGGGTCAGGGAAGGCCCCGTCCTGTTTAGGTTTTGTGGTCTCGTGAGTAACCGAGTGGAAAAAAACAAGGTTGAAAAGATAACAATTACGATGAAATTAAATCAAATCAGGCCCGTGACTCATTTATGGAGCCGTAAAAACAGAAAACAAAAACAAGCTGGTTCTAGAGAAGAGAGTGGGGCGAGAAGGCGGAGGAGAGACCCAGAGGGAAGGCTGCCGGGGAGCCACCACTGAGGGGCTCTGCTGGACCAGCGGGGAGTGGGGAAACCGGGTCCCACAGCTGGGGAACCAGGCCCAGAGAGGGCTGGGGACCCTCAGAGCCGCCTGGGAGTGTGGGTGAGGGGCCCAGACCCCCAGACAACCATGGTGTCACCTGTCACCACAGACTGCCATAGGCTTCAGAAAGCCAGCCTCAAGACCCAGGCCCATCCCAGAAACAGCAAAGGAACCCAGAGACCGGGCCTGAGACAAGGATCCTCTGCCCAGTGAGGATCCCTTGTCCCCATTTGGCAGTAATGGTGTCCCTTCTACGATGTGTTTGAAGGCACCAGGGGCTGGTGGCCATGACCAAGCAGCTCCCAGTTCCCAGAAGTCTTAGCTTTGGTCCTGGGAGCTGAGAGCTGCCCTCAGCCTGAACGAATGCCCCAGAGGTCACCCTGACCCAGGACCCGACAACAGGGCCAGCAGGGAGCTGGGAGAGGCAGCATCTGGGGAGGGTTGGCTTGGAAAAGGTTGGACTCAGGGAATGCTGGGAGGGGGCCATGGAAACCACCCCCAGGGCCCGGCTTTGGAGTGAGAACTTCGCAGGGTGGGTGTGAGGCTAAGTGGTTTTCATTCACTCCTCCTCCCCCTCCTCCAGCTCTCACTGGTGACTTTCCTGTGTCGTTTCTTTCAGGAGTACAGGGGACATGACAGTGAGCCAGATGGGCCAAGACAGAGCTGGTCTGGGAGGAGGGGGTAGACACGCCAGCAAAGCCACTAAGCCTGAGGCAGTGGTTAGAGCCATGGAGATGAATCCAGCAAGAAGGGAGTGTGGTTGAGAGTACAGGGCCTGGCAACTCGGGGAAAGGGGATCCAGGCTCGCAAAACAATGCCTGCGAAGGCCATGGGGTGGGGTGTGCCTGTGTTTCTGAAGAGTGGCCACACTGCCCGAGTGCCAGAAGTAAGCACATCCTCCCAGTCCCCAGTCCGACTTTACTATCTGGACTTCCAGAAGAGGAACTTTGGGCTCAGAGAGGGGAAGTGACTTGCCCAGAGTCACACAGCCAGGAAATGCCAGGCTACGCAGGGGTGTGTTCATACTGACTGGGGCCCTGTGTATATAACCAGGATGCATGGTCTAGGGGTGGCTCCCAGAGAGTGTGTCACCCGCCTGGGTCACAGCCATGGGTGGCACAATTGTGCAATCCGGAGCCCTGAAGGAAATCAGGCCAGGGCAAAGGCTGGGCTAAAACAGCCTGGCCCCACCCTAAGTTCTGCCCTCCCTTCTCTCTGTCTCCCAGGCCCTACAAGATCTAGAAGTCAACCAGTCACCAGGTGATCAAGAAGCTCATTCAGACCGAGGTGTGAATGACTGCTGGTACACACACACACACACACACACACTCACTGTGCCTGTTCCTGGCACAGAGACAGCCTTCACTTTTCATCTGTCAAATAATGGGTCCACTTAGGCGGCCTCTGACAGCCGTTGTAGATTCCTGGGTCCAGAGAAAGGCACAGCTTCCTGAGGTCACTTCCAGAGGTCCCAACCTGCTCTCCCCTGCCTGACTACACAGAGCCCACTGCACCCACACGCCGTTCCTGTGACACCCTAGGCTGTTGCACATCTGTCCACTGTCTAGGAGGCTCCTGCCCTAAGAGGAAAATTAGCACCACAGCAGGAGGCAGTCAAAGGAATAAGCAGTTCTCAACCTGTGGGTCGCGACACCTTTGGCAAACCTCAAGCTCCAAAAGTATTTGCATTATGATTCATAACAGTGGCAAAATTATGGTTATGAGCTAGCAATGAAATAATTTCATGGTTGGGGGTCACCACCATATGAGAAATTGTATTAAAGGGTCGCAGAATTAGGAGGGTTAAGGACCACTGGAACACAGGACTCAAAGGGTTAAAAGGAGGCATTGACTGAGACCTTGGAAAGAGGAGAGCACCCTGAGACTATGCTGAGGATGTGGCAGGGACACAGAGTGTGCAAAGGCAGGGACACAGAGTGTGCAAAGGCAGGGACACAGAGTGTGCAAAGGCAGGGACACAGGGTGTACAAAGGCAGGGACACAGAGTGTGCAAAGGCAGGGACACAGGGTGTACAAAGGCAAGAACAGGATGTGCAAAGGCTCTGAGGCAGATTGGACCCTCAGTTCACACAGAGCAATAAGGGGGCCATGGAGGGGTTGGTGGTGACCACAACCACCAGGGAAGGGGGGGCTGAAGGCCAGAGTGTGGTGGAAACTGTGAAAGTGGGGGCACAGATGAGTCCTGGATGAATCTGAAGGGTCTCAAATGGCAAGCATCAGACACAGGGCAAGTGAGAATGGGGGCCTTTAACCACGAGGGAGACATGGAGGTTGGGAACTGCCTCCAGGCCGCCCCAGTGGTGGGAAGGACTGGGTCTGGGTGGAGGGAAGCACTAGGAACTCGTCTGTTTGGATGAGGATAAAAACTACAGCCCCTGCTCAGTCTGGCGCCAGCCCGTGTCACCATGTGACTCCACAGCACCAGTGTTTGTCCCTGAAGAAAGCACCACAGAAGGCCACTTCTGCAGGACCTAGGGACAGCCCCCAGGGCCACCTAACAGCAGGAGACATTAAGAAGGCACAGGGTTCTTGGATTAACCTGGTTGTGCCCCCAGTGTAGAGCCCAGGCTTCAAAGTTGCTGTTTCCCAGAGAACAGCATGGATGGATCCTGAGGCCCCTGGGAAAGGGACAGTGGCAAAGCAGAAGTCCCAGTCAGAGGGACTGAGGAGGCAGGGGAGAAAATCTTTCCCTCTTTCTTTCTCTCAAACACACACACACACGCACGCACGCACACACACACACACACGAAGCACGCACACTCCTGAAGTCACCCCATCACTCATCACTCAGGGACAAATACCCAAGGTCCCTAGGATGGGGCAGTAGCAAAGTTACACTTTGAACCTGGGTCTTTGAGACCAGGTCTGGGCCACTAAGCTGTGCTGGGGTACCAGGCTGTTCCTGGGATGTGGAGACTGAGGGGGTTCCTGAGCTTCAGGGTCAGTCAGATTCTTGGTCCAACCCCAGAGGGGGACCCCACCAGCCCAGAAGTCCCCAGCCAGGTCTGTGCCTGGTCCCTGTGCATTAGGACAACTACCTAGGAAAGGAAACTGGGGCTGAACTGGGGACCAAGGTGCCCCAGGCTCTGACTCCCTGCTGTCTCCCAGTCCCCCTCTTCTGGAGGAACTGGATACCCTAGGCTCCAGCTCCCAGCAGATCATGGTCACCATTAAACCCCTCTCTTGAAATGAATGCACTGTGCTCTCCCATCCCGCCCCATTCCCTGGCCAGCTGGACTCACTCGGATGCAGAGTGCTATGTGACATCAGAAAGGTGACATTCCCTTTCTGGACCTGGGGCGATATCAGCCTGTGCAGCTATATGAAGCTTGGGTCTGGGCCACCGTCCCTGGGCTGGGAGGGGAGGTCACACTCTGCTTGCAGGCTCACCACCCAGGAGTCACTCCTTGTTCTTCAGACATTTACAGAGTGCCTGCTGTGCGCAGGTACTGCAGTCAGCTCAGGGGACATTGCAGGGAACAGAGCCAATGGACGACCAGGCAGCCAGCAAGCAAGTGAGCCACGAAGGAGCAGAAGGGGTGGCCATCGGTCACTGGTTCAGACAGGGCAGGTGGCAGAGAAGACGCAGGGGTGAGGGATTTCTTCATATTGTCATCACCCTTGAAGGCCATGACAGTTCTACCTCAGCCTGCTCAGGTTTCTCCTGATCTTCTGGCTGGGTCTGGGGCCCCTCAAGTTTATCTCACAGAGTCTGCCACAATCTCAGGAGATGGGGCTCCTCCTGTCCCCCAGACAAGGACAGAGAGGCCCAGAGAGGTGAGGTGAACAGCCAATGGTCACACAGCCAGGAAGTAGCAGTCAGGAATTGGGTGGGAGAAGAAGGGTGACCAATGCCAGGTGGGTGTCCCAAAGCCACTCCTGGAAGGCACCAGGCAGGCACCAGGCAGGGCTTGGATGGGGTCAGCTGGACAGAGCTGGGTGGAGAGCCAGCTGGGACCAAAGCCTTAGCAGCCACAGGTTATGGCCCTTGGGCCCCAGATAGGGTGACAGCCACACCCAGGCTCAGAACTGGCCACGCCGCCTGCTGGAACATGAAGTACTCAGACCAGAGGCTCAAAATAGAATGCACCGAGCCTGGGGGTGCCTGCGCTTGGGGAAGAGCTAAGCCATGTCCTGCCAGTTTGAGGACCCTAGGTCAGGGCTGGGTCTTCCCTGTAACGCGAATAATAAAAACCCAGACAGATGTTGGGGTTCAACCTGAAGATCAGAAAAGCAAAGCAGCCAACCGCTAGAAAGACCTTTTACCTCTACCAAGTCTTCAGACAGAAGGGGTGAGATCCTGACTCCATAAATGCTAGACTCCACACTCCACGAGTTCCTGTCTCCTCCTCCTTATATTCCTCTCTCTGTTCAGCCATATCTCTCCTGTCTCTACCTCCCTACTGTTGGGATTAAAGGCGTGGGATGCCAAGCGCTGGGATCACCGTTGTGTGAGCTCTGTTTCTCTTTTAGACAGATTCAATCTTGTGTAGCTCAGGGTGGCCTCGAATTCACAGAGATGTGTCTGCCTCTGCCTTCTGAACCCTGCGATTAAGGGTGTATGCCACCACTCCCTGGCCTGCTGGCTGACTAGTGTGGCTTCTTTGCCATCTGATCTTCAGGCAAGCTTTATTTATTAAAGCACAAATAATAGGTCACTATGCTACCCCATGCCATTCTCCTGACACGGCTCCTAGGGTGTCAGCACCAGTCCTAATGAAACCGGGACCTTAGACAGCTATGCGGCCTCTGGTACAACCTCTATAAGACTTAAGGGCCATTTTCTGCCATGGACTCATCCGGTCCATCACTCGGTCAGTTTACAAAGCTTGGCTAGGAGTTGACTGTGTGCCTGGGACTCAGTAGAGAACAAAAGAGACCCCAAGCCTGTGCCCTGGCAGAGAGGTCAAGCCTACAGGGAGGGTACCAGGGATACCTAGCACCTGTGATGGAGGGGACCAACCAGGGAACGGAGCACAGAACAACGCAGCAGAAGACAGCTCCAAAGGGATTGAGAGAAAGTTTCACCCACAGAGACCAAGACAAGGAGGGGAGGACCAAGACAAGGAGGGAAGTGTGCACCCAAAGGAAGAGTGTTCTATGTGTGCCTCAAACAGCCAGTGCAAAGATCCTGGGGCAGCACGGGCAAGACCAGCACATCCTGGAGGAGTGAGAAGGAAGTTTGGAGCCAGGAGATGGAGCTGGGGGCAGGGCTTGAGAGCCTTGGCCCTTGATGTATCTTTGGAGCAGTGGAAACTGGCAGGGGCCCACAGTTTTGAAAGAGACTGGAAGGGGATGCTCAGGGATAGTAGCAGAGGGCCAAGGAAGGTTCTAGAGTTATGGTTCAGGGGTCTCTAAGGCCATTGGGAAACACAGATATTTACATTCCAATTCATAACAGCAGCAAAATTACGATTATGAAATAGCAACAAAAATAATGTTATGGTTGGAGGGGTCACCATGAGGAACTGTATTAAAGGGTCACAGCATTAGGAAGGTTGAAAAACACTGGTCAGGCTCATGACAAGGGTTCCTGGGGGGGGGGTTGACAGGGCCCACTCCCACCCTCAGCTTCCCGGAGCTTGGCAAGAGGCCAGGTTAGCTGTCAAGCCTGAAACCTATGACTCCCACCCCAGCCACGAAAGCCCCTCTGGGAAAGTTGCTACAGGTGTTAGGAAACCATGAGGAATGACAGTGCCCAAGGACTCAGGGGGCCAGCACCAGACCACTGCCTGCCCACATGTGAAATCTCTCAACCTGTTGACCAGGGTAAACGGTGTTCCTAGCCGTGGAGGGGGGAGGGGGGACTTCCCGTGCCCCACCCCAGTTCACACTCTTTACGGAGCAGCTACCCTGTGTGCATTGCCAGCACCTCCCCGGGGCCACAGGTACCACACAGCCCCCCACACACATTGCACAAGAGGGGGCTGACTTGTCCCATAGCACATACACACCAGGGGAGGGGAGATGCGCCTGCAAGAGCAGCAGAGAGTGGGCAGACAGCGTGCAGGACTGGCTCAGGGACAAGCAGGCATCCCTCATTCCCATTACTTACAGGGCAACCGGGCCTGTGCTGGGAGGTGGGTGTGCAACCTAGAGCAAAACAGCCAGATCCCCCACCTGTGCCACAGCTGCATTCCAGAGGAGGGAGATGGAGGAGGAACTGGATAAACAAGAGGGTAACTTCTAGAAAGTTCTAGGTAGGAGGCAAGAGGGGTTGGCCAGGAAGGGCCTCTGTGAACTGTGACCTAGAACAGAGAAGACTGTGGATCGAGATGGAGGGAGCAGCACGTGCAAAGGTCCTGGGGTGTTGCAGGGGTGAGGCTAGTGTGATTGTGAGAGGAAAGATAGATGCGAGAGGGGTTGGGGACAGAGCCGGGGTGCACAGCCTTACAGCCTCTGAAGTCGTTCTGCTGAGAGAGTTGGAGCCCTGCAGGGTTCTGTGGAAACCCTGTCCTGGAAGAACAAGAGCAAAGGCAGAAGGACCTGCCGCAGACAGCAGGGGTGGACAGTGTGGACCCAGAGACCCAGGCACTTGGATGAGCCTAGTGGCGGGGCATGTGGGGAGAAGGAATGGAAACCCAGGTGTGAGGTCCCAGTCCTCCTGTGGCAGGCTGACTCTGTCCCCAGGCGCCTCTGGAAACAGGTCTCAGATGAGGAAGTAGGGTCTTTGCCAAGAACCCCGCTTTTGCCAGTAGGGAGTCTCACAGCCCACACCCTCTGGCAGAAGAATTTGGGACAGTGGCAAACACTTCCCCTTGGGCACCCCACAATCCCTGGCTCCTTGGTTTCTAGGGTGCCCTCTGTCTCTCTTCTCCACACTGTTATGGCATTGCCTTGGACCCTCTGACCCAGAAACACAAACTCCAACTGGAAACGGAGCAGATGGGGAAACTGAGGCCTTGAGAGGACACTGTACCCCGTGATGGCCCCAGAAAGCATTAAATCTTCCCTCTGACTTTCCTGATGTCTAGGACAGTTTTCACCCAGAAACACAGTAATCTTCAGGGGGTACAGCACAACCGTGATTGGTCCACCCTTGGGCAGATTGCTCTACCCCCGGGGCCTCAGTTTCCTCATCTGAGAAAAGGGGTCGTGTTGAATGATGCTCCACAGGGCATTTGCAGAGATGGGACACCAGGATTTGTGGTGAGGTTTGACCTGAAACCCAGGAGCTCTTCACTCAGGCCATCCATAAGGCTGCCGTGTGGTTAAGGCTCCCTTGTGGCTGCCTAGCCTTAGACTTCATTTGGGACAGTCTGTGGCAGGAAAGACCCCCCAGACTCTTGCTCATGGCTGCCTAAACCTCAGGGCCATAGAGGAGTAAAAGAAGGGGGAGGTGGCCAAGGCCAGGCCTGTGAGATAACTCCGAGCCTTGACTGTACCCATCCTCCGAGGCCACTGCCTGTTCCACAAAGGGAATGCCACATCTTGCACAACACAGGAAGTGGGGCCTGGACCCCATGTCCACCCGGCTGCAGACAGGACAGTCAAGGGAGGCCCCCACCAGGCTTCCTGTGTGCTGAGCACATTGGAGAGAAAGCAGAAGTGGGTCGTAAGGTCACAGGGCAATCCCGGCAGCACCTTCCCCTCCCTGACCAACTGCTCCATCTGCCTGTCCTTGACTCAGGGGTCCTGGGTTCAAATACCAAATACCAGCTCTGTCAATTACCAGCAGTGTGATTCTAAATGCCACAGTTTTCTCTCTCTCTCTCTCTCTCTCTCTCTCTCTCTCACACACACACACACACACACACACACACACACCACACATACACACACAAACACACACACATACATAGACACTCACACACACACACACACTGTATTCAGTTGCTGTGAGAAGCCGTAATCTGCCCCAAGCTTCCCATCTCCACTTGGGCATGATGGCCATAGTCTTCATTTCAAAGCCCAAGATAATTGCTACCTGCAATTGAAGATGTTAAAGTACCTTAGGAGAGGGTAAACTGAGGCTCTACTGGATGAATAGACATGAACAGGAGACCACCGAGACCCCATCCTTCCTCCCAGGTCCACATCAGGCCTTACTAATCAATGAGGATCCAATTTCCCAGGAGTCCTGATGCAGACTCAGCAAGGTTTAACACCACACTCCAGCGCTACCAGCAGGGACAGCATAGCATCTGTAAACCGGTGCATCTGCTCGCTCCAGTGGTGAAAAAGTGAATGGAGTCGGACACTGGGCCTCGAGACCCTGGTACAGGCAGCTGGCCGACCCCTTCCTGCTTTCACATCTCCCTGGGACCAGGATCCTCAGGGTCACTTCCTCAGGGCAGAAGTGGTTCAGTGGCAGGCAGGGGTTCAGGCCATAGTGGGCTCGGGGTGGGGAGGCGGCAGCTGCTCCAGGGATGGGGTCCAGGGCTGACCCTAGAGATGCTGCAGGCCCCTTGGCAGTGCCAGGGAAAGTCCGCTGACCCACAGCCTCAGCCAGTGGTGCGAGAGGAAAGAAGAGAGGAAGACAGAGCATGGCCCCTCGCCAGCTCTGGCCCTGTGCCTGTGTTGATGGCTGTCTCCCGAGTCCAAGCCTCCATCGTCACCGGCCTACACATCAGTGCTTATCTCTAGTCTGTCTCCCTGCTGTCCCCTGTACCCACACACTGCCAGGGGGCCATGGGTACAAACTCCTTAACTGCTCCTCCGGCCCTCCCCAAGTCTCCTAAGTGTCCCTTCTCTCTCTCTCTCTCTCTCTCTCTCTCTCTCTCTCTCTCTCTGTCTCTCTCTGTCTCTCTCTCTCTCTCTGCACTGTACCCTTGCTGGTCCCTATCCCTGCAGCACACTGCTTCCTCAGAGTCTCTCCTGAGACACTGGCCGCCACCCTCCCCATGAGCCTCCGTGTCTGAAGTTATCATTGTGTGATGTGTGCCCACCGCAGACAGCAGAGAGCACGGTGTTCAGGTGGTGTGTGGAACAACAGTCCTTAGAAACCGTGACTCCATGGTCCCCAAGCCACCCCTGAGGAGGGGACTCAGCAGGTGGTGGTGCCAGGTAAAGAAATGCTGTGCCTTCTGGGGAGGGAAGAACACACACACACGCACATGTACACACATGCACACAGCACGCACACACACATGCACACACACTCAAAGCTTCTGTTTGTCTTGTTTGTCTTTTAAATCACAGTTTTATTTATTAGGCGGAGGGTGCATGCACACCACAGCAGGCATGTGGAGTCAGAGGACAACCTGCAAGAGTTGGTTCTCTCCTCCCACCACTTGGGTCCCGGGGATTGAACTCAGGTCCTGAGGTTTGGCAGCCGGCACCTTCCATCCACTGAGCCATCTTGAGGACTATGGGCTGAGTTAGTTAGGTCTCAGCCAGGCTGACCTCAAACTCATAATCTTCCTGCCTCAATCTTTCCAGTGTTGGGATTACAGGCCCATGCCACTACACCTGACTAGACACTATTTTATTTTATTGCTTTATTTTGAGACAGAATCTGACAAGATAGCTGAGACTAAGTTCCAGACACAACTGTGCCAAACCAATTCAAATTTGACCACACCTAGGTGTAATTGAAAATATATGTGATAATTATTATTTTATTATATATTATTTATTTTATATAATTTATATATAGTATATACTATACACACACACACACACACACACACACACACACACACATATATATATATATATATATATATATATATATATATATATGACAAGGTCAGCCGACCTTGTCAGATGGAGAAACTGAGTCTGGGATCTTCCCAGGGTACCACCCATTTCCTCCCACCCAGAGAAAAAGGGAAGGAGGCATTGGTCAGCCAGGAAGAGTCTGGGCTGGGAATGGACAGGGTGGGGATGGATAGAGGCCCTGTTTCCGTTTAACCACAGCCCTGGGACTGTCCCAAAAGGGAAGCAAAAGCTGCTTGTCCTCATGTCCTGAGCTCCGAGGGGGGGGAGGGCTGGGTACCTGGGGTCTGGGGAGGCTGCAGTCACAGGACCTCCTAGCGGCTCTTCCTCTGCTGCGTCCACCACAGAACTCTTGCTATGCTGAGGGCCCTTGTTCCCTCTTTCCCGTCCATCTAGCTCTGCTCACTGATCTGCTCTCAGCTCAGCCCTTTCCTGGCCTCCCTAAACTCCCAGCCTCCTCCCCATCCCTGTGCACCTGTCATCCTGAACTGACCCCCCCCCCCCCGGGAAGGAATCATCAGCTGACCAGACTACATCATGAACACTGGCTGAGTGAGTGAGTGAGTGAGTGAGTGGAGGAGGAATAGAATGTACAAGTCACCCCTCCCTGCCCCATAGCCCATTCTGGCCTTCATCTCTGCCCTGCCACCCTGATAGGTGCCTTGCCTCTACAAGGCCACCTTTGTCACTCACTCCTGCCTTCAAATGCCTCCCCCCTCACCTCTCCTCACCTCTCAGCCCATCCTGTCTGGATGGAAATAGAAGGACAGGTTCCAGTCAGGGTATCTGGGAGGTTCCAGGCACTGTTACCTTTTGCAGATTCGGGACTCCCCTCCAACCCACTCAGGACACTCCACCACCTTCACCCACACACTTGATTTCTAGCACAAAGTGACACCCAGATTCCTGCAGGAACTCACTCAGGGTGGGTGGGATTGGGAACCCGCAGGACCCAACACCTAGATCCTCAGCCACCCCCCCCACACACACACACACACCAGGCCAGGCCTGTGGGAAGGGTGTGTAGAACCTGCTAAAGAGGGTTCTTTGTTGTTTGGGGGTTTTGTTTTTGTTTTTGAGACAGTGTCTCTCAAGGTAGGCATAGGCTGGCCTCAAATTCGTGACCATCCTCCTGTCTCATGCACCACCATGCCTGGCTCTGTCAAGTCCTTTAAATCCCTGACAGATGATTTCTGCTGTCTGGCTTAGTGTCAGTGCTGTGTGGAACCTCACTGTGTGGTCTAGAAAAGTGTCCTCAGGTGTCAGCTCAGGCCACTTGGTTCTCACACAGTTCCACAGAGGCTGGTTCAGTCTGAGGATATGGACCAGGGAGAAAAGGTACCACAGCATGCGGGATGGCAGGGGCAGGGGGGATGGGAGGGTTGTTACCATGGCACGCAGGATAGCAGGGGCAGTGGGAAAACAGATCAGGATGGGAACAGAGGGTGATGGGGCTGTTTCAGGAGACCTCAAAGCACATACATGTGAGGATCATGGAAGGGTTCAGAAAACATCTTCTAAGCAGACCCACAGCAGGGGCAGTGGCCAAGAGGTGTCTGGGCATGAGTGGGCATGAGATAGGAGGCAGGGCTCAGGGCCATTCCTGGGGCAGCTTCTCCCCAGGGAAGGTGGGGTCACGGCAGGCTCAGAGCAAGACAGTGAGTGAGCCAGTCTGGATCCATGAAGACCCCTGGGGCCAAGAAGGTGAGCCGTGGATGGCAAGGGAGGAGACAGGGACCAGCTGCAGGCTGGCCTAGGAGAGATGAGCCTTGAAGGCCAACCAGATGAGGTAGCAGTCAGGGAGTGTGGGGATTTCCAGAACCCCAGGAAGGGAGAGCCGGAGGGATTTGTGGGCACTGTGGGTATGGGGTTGGGGAGAGGGTGGCTAGGTGGCTCCAGGGTGGAGGCCACGGCATTAGTGGGCTGAGTGTTGTTTTCTGAGCCAAGGGAATTTAAAAAAATCAAAACGATGTCCCTGCTTGGGTTGAGGGTCTGCCTTAGGCCCAACAGGCAGGCTGATATACTCTGGGCACCCCTGCAAGGACTTGGAAGACCTCACAGGTCCAAGCACCCTAGATTGGGCCAGTCTCAGCAGCAAAGAGGTTATCTGAGGGGCTTAAGGGCAGTTGAGAGAGGACACCCAGTGGCTTGGAGACAGGCTCAAGGAGGGACTTGCCAAGCAGTCTTACCCACTGAGGAGACCAGAGAGGTGGGCAAGCCCAAGTCACCAGGACATGCGGGGGGGGGGGGGGGAAGGGCGGGACTGTGTTGCTGATATGCCTATGTACTATTGTCCTGGTTAGGATGTGGAGACGTGGAGGAGGCATCTGGTGCCACAGCAGCCACTGGGATCTATGAGAAGAAGAGAAGACAAGAGTCCAAGCCTAGGCGTCTAGGAGCAGTGACGCCCCAGATACCGCGCTGTGAGATTTAACGGTCTTTGCTTTTTTTTCGTCATTGAAGACGGGACAAGGAGACAAAGGAAGAGAGGCCTGGGGGAGAAAATGGAGAGAGGGACAGGAAGGGTCCATAGGAGAGTCAAAGGCTCCTGGCTCAGGACTTGCTCCAGCCACCAACTCTAACCCCCCTGCTGCCCCCCTTTTCTGCTCCAGAAAGGGGCTCTTGTTCACGGAGTGCCTGTGTTGTGCCAGGCAAACTCCTAACCCTTGGCCTTTCTGGGCAGGCCAGCTCCCCAGCTCCACACTCTGACAGGCCAGGAGACCCCTCAGACACAACTTGTCCACCCAGGTGAACACTATCCCCACATAACTTCTGAGGTCCCCTGGGTCCCCTCCCTCTGTTTCTCGCCGCCCCAAGGCCCCATTTCCCAAAATTCTATGTTCCAGTGGGGCAAGCACTGGGCCTCCATCCTCCTACCAGACAGTCCCGCTTCCTGACTACTTGCAGGGAGCAGGAGAGGCCTGGGCACTGGGTGTGACATGGTGTTGGGACACAGTGCCCGTGGCACACAGAAACCTCAGGCCTTGCTGAGATCGACTCTGTTCCCCGCTTGAGTGGCTGCTCGCCCGTTGGGAGTGGAATAGCATGGAGTCCCAACTGGAGCTGGAGGAGGCCGAAGACTCCCAGCCTGCCTGACGGCTTTCCCTGTGGCCCCAGCTCACAGGGGCCCCACCCAGGCCACCACCACCATCTCAGAGGCCCATTGTTCCAGCTTGGCTCAGCTCCAGGGTCTGGCCCCACCCAGGCTCCCACTTCCCTCTGGGATCCCCCAGCACCCTGGCCCGGGCCTCCCAGGGGCCTATCAAGGTACCAGTTGAGGCAGCCCCACCAGGGCTCTCTGAGCCTCTGTTTCCCCATTGGCTGTAGGGGGTGGCAGGACCTGAAGAGAGGCAATGAGGATTCTCCATGTTTGGTGGGTGTCTGAGTGCCAAGTAGAGTGTGAACTAAGGTTCAAGCTGTGTTCTTCCCAAGTCCTCTGCCCTCCCTGGACTTAGAAGACCAAGCCAAGAGCAGCCACGGTGGGGATGGGTGGTAGCCAAGGCAGGGTCACCTTTCCACTTGCCGATTAACACTGTGTGGCAGTCTCTGGGCCTCAGCAGAGAGAAGGCGGCAGCTGGATGTTCCCCCTCAGCAGGAAGGAAGGGGAGGGGTGGGGCCAAGTTTTCTTTTCATTTCTTTTCTAATTTTTTTCTTTTTAGCACCAAGGGCTTGAATGAAAACCGGCTGTAGACAGAGATACTATTGTGAAGGGGCCTGAGACTCCCGGGCAGGCGGAAGAGCATCCTGGGTGTCAGGCTAGGTAAACAGAGGCTAGGGCATGGGCCAGAGGCATAGGCTGGAGGTGGCTGGGGTCTCCCACACCTCCCGCAGGGGCCTGGCCTGGATGACAGTAGCCAGCCCTGACCACTTCCTGTGTCCAGTTCCACGCGGTTCATCATGCCTCACCTCTGGGAACCTCATTTCCATCTTTGAAACGTAACAGTGCAGTTCTGGTGGCGGCGGACCTATTGTTAGGCCTCAGAGACACCTGACCCTAGTCTTGACACTTGCCACTGTGTGACTTAGGAAAGCCACTTGGCCTCTCTGTGCTCCCGTCTCCCATGTGTCAAACAGAAAGCATCCTAGCACTGACCCTCTAGGGATACAAATGATGATGATAATGATGATGGCTTCTTTTCTACTCATCCCACAGGCCTCATCCCCACTCTTCCCGCATGCACACAGTCAGCCCAGCAGCTGCAGCACACACTTAGTAAGCACCTACTATGTGCAGGTCTAGACCCTGGGTGGAGAAAGAAAGTTGTGCTAAAGCCCCAAGTGCAGAGATTCCCAGGAAGTCCCGGCGTGTCTCCTGGACCCCGGCACCCGCAGGCACTCCCCAGCGCCTGCCGTTCTCTGCTGGTCACCCACAAGGGAGTCAAAGGCTTTCTTCTCGAATGTCTATGATCGAAGACACACAGTGTGGTCACACAGCAAGGCCAGCACAGCCGAAATTCAAACTCCAAAGCGGAATGCAACTGGGCCTTGGATGGTGCTCCAAGCCCAGGCCTTCATCCCCTCAGGGACCTCCTGCCTCTGCCAGCCTCTGGCCATCCTGCCTGGACAACGCTTGCAGAGCCTCAAGGCTCCCTGAGGATGGTGACCTTGGCCTGGCTATTTCACTGATGAAAAGGCTCACTCCATCTTCACAACTCAGAGGGGCCCAAAATGAGACGGGGGAGAGCCCTGGTTGGTGCCAGGCACTGCCCGCCTAGCACCTCAGCCAAGGAAACAGAGGGAGCAGTTGTGAAGCTTTCTGAACCTCAGTTTACTTTCTGTGAGATGGGGCTGCAGGCTGGGAGCCCATGGGCTGTGTGGAGGAGTGGTCCTCAATGGCTGGTTACCACTATTCCTGCCCTTGTTGTCCAGGGCTGCTTAGTGTTGCTCCTGTCCTTTGTCTTGTCACAGGGACACACTGACTGCACAGGGAACACCCACTCCTGCCCAAGACACCAGACCGTGCCTCAGCTCAGCCCTGAACCCTCTCTTAATTATAATCCGTAGGGAAAGAAAACTGCCCCCAGGAGCCACCAGGGTAACCCGATGCCCCTCTGTGCGGGCCCCAGGCCCTCCAGGCCTGATCCAACACTATCTGTCCAACCTGACTGGACCTGGCATGGGCTCAATATGCACATTGTCTGGATCTGCCCTCCTCCCCTGGTTTCATCCTTCTTCGGGCTGGGGATCCGGCCTGGCCAAGGAGGCACTTGAGGGAAACTGGAAACCCTGCAGGGCAGCTGCGGGAGGTAGCCAGGCCGCCTCCCCTGGGCCACTGCCATCAGCCTGTTGCTCCACAGAGCTTCGCCCTGAGAGAACCTCACACCGTGCCCATTTTCCAGATAGGAAGAGCGAGGGTCCTAGAGAGTGAAATCACACAGCTCAGGTTCACACAGTTGTGGAAGCTTGGGTCAGGGTGTGTAGGAACCTTCCCCCAAGAGAAAACTAATCCGAGCAGTTCCTAGAGACAGGGAAGGGACAAACCTGAGACAAAGCATCTTGGGCAAGGCTTATGTGCTTCAAATTCAAAGTCAACAATGCTCCTGCCTCACACAAACACCTGTTCTCTGAAACAGGCTTTCCCTAGCAATGGCCAGTTGGGTTCCCGCAAGACTAAGTAGTCTTAGCAGGCACTGACAGCTTGAGCCACACAGACTCAAAAACCAAAGCTCAAAGGTGGCCCAGGCTCCAGGCAGCTTGGGGAAGGAAGGACCTAAGACACCCAGGCCACACCAGCTGGGGGCCAGCGCTGAAACTGGAGCGGCGGGTGAGCTGTGAAGATGTGTCTAGATAAAGTGTTCACTACACAAGGATCCACGTTCAGCCTCCAGCACTCAGGAAAAGCTAGGCATGGCGGGGCCTGTAACCCTGTCACTTGATTGCCAGAGACAGGCCAGTTCCTGGGGTTCGCTGGCCCGCCAGTCAAGCCTATAATGAACTTCAGGTGAACCAGAGAGGATACCCTGTCTCAGAAAACAATGCAGATGACTATCAAGTCACACTCACAACACAGAGACACACTCACACTCATACACAGAGACACACACACTCACACACAGAGACACACACACACAAAGACACACACAGAGATACCTACTTACACAGACACACAGAGACACACACACAAAGACACACACAGAGATACCTACTTACACAGACACACAGAGACACACACAGAGACACTTGCAACACTTACACACAGACACACACACTCGCACACTCATACACACAGACACACACACAGACATATTCACACAGAGATACCCACTTACACACAGATACACACACTCGCACACTCATACACACATGCTCACAGACACACACAAAGAGACATATTCACATAGAGATACCCACTAACACACAGACACACACTCACAAACACACTCACACACAGAGAGATACATACTCACAGACACTTTGAATCTAAAAATACCATAGCACAATCTACAGGAAAGCTGTCCCCACAGCAGGGGCCACAACTAGGTGAGAGGTGGCCTGCAGGGGCTCCTCTCCTTTCCCTAGAGCTTCACCTTCCTCATGCTCTGTGCAGAGGGTGCCAGCTGCCTGCCTCCCGCAAGCCTGGGTGAAAGGAGGCGCCTGCTGGAGGGGACACTGGCTTCATTGGTCTCAGCCCGTCTGACAATCTCTATGTAACACTCTCTGGACCACCCATGTGACATACATCAGTTCCACACCCCTCCCATGCCAACCCTAGTCCCTCTCCACCCCAGCCCCTCACCCCATGCCAGCCCTGGTCCCTCTCTGCCCTCCGCTCTCTGCCCTCTCTGAGCTCTGCTCAGAGCTGTGGAAAGTAGACTGTGTGACCCCTACAGCCACCTTGGCTGGCTGCCGTCCATCTGAAAGAAACATGTAGCAAATGGGAGTTTTTAAAGCGAGGTCATGGAGACCTGGGGACTTCACCACACCCTCCAATGTCCTGTTCTGTGATTGGGACTGTCGCAAGACAGAGCACGCTCAGCCAGGGACTGGCAGCCCAGGGCTCCACGCATATTTTCCCACTCTCTTCCCGGCCCTTCACTGTGTTGGATTCCCCTCTCCACCCCCTCTCCACATCTCTCTGCAGACATCAGGTCTTTGGCCTTGCTCCTCCTTTTCTGCATGTCCAAGCTGAGACTCAGCAATGTGAAAGAAACTTGGCTTCCTTGTTAGCACTTGAGTCAATTGGGAAAGAGGAGTGGAGACCCCCGCGTGCTAAATTTGCTCTTCTCTTCAAACCTCAGCTTGCCTGCCTGACCCCGCCACAGTGCAGGGAATACTTCAGGGCTTGTTCCCTGTTTCCACAAAGTCGACACCTGTCACGAAGGTTTGCATGGAGTCGCTGTGTGCTTACTCGGCCTTCTTCACACTGGTTCCCGTTCTCTCAAAGCCTTCCTTTCCTGTTTCAACAGCTAAGAAAAGGCCCCTCCACATTTTCCCATTAGCATAAAGATCCTGTCCATGCTGCCCTTAGGAACAAAGCTCTGCATTCACAAACCAGGATCCCTGTCTAAACCCATCACTGTGTCTTGCACGTCTCGTTTAAGGATGTCCGTGCGGAGTGTGCACGTCTGTGTTCATGGCGGCCACAGCCACAGCAGTCAAGAAAAGAACAATGGGGTGACCAGAGTGAATACAGAAGCAAGATGTGGCTCCCTGAAGACGGATCATTACTTGGTTAGTACAAAGACAGCTACCACGGCCATGTGGAGAGTTGCCAGGACGCTGAGCACGCTGAAGGGCACACAAGGTCACATTGTCTGTGAGCAATATGTCCTATAAAAACCCAGTAGAGGCCTACTGGGGCTTCAGGGGCTGGGGGAGCTCAGGGTGGGGGAGAGAGGACAGGGGATGTTTGTAATTGGACAGCTGGGCACGTGCCCTTGTGACAGGACTCAGTGGTACCTGAGAGGGTTACTTTGTTAGTTAAGGGTCCTTAAAATTGCTACTTTTCCCAGATAACTTCCAAGTAACTTAGGCTGGCTTTGAACTTGCAACAGCAGAGCATGGCTTTATCCCTCCATCCTTCCAGCTCCACCTTCCACTGAGAGTACAGGCTTCCCCTGCCAGGCCTGGCTTAAAACGGCTGCTTTCGTGATTAGTGGGTTTTATCTCACTTGAAAACAAATGTATACTCTTTTTAAAACAAAGATGGGGACAGAAAAACAAAATACTGGGTGCATTGTAAGTTTGTTTCTTTTTAATTAAACAAATATCATAGAGAAAAGGCAGCTTACAAAATAAAGACTTTAAAACAAGCACACAAGAATGGTCACCTGGTGGTAAGCAGCCAGGGCTCTTCTTCACGGCCACATAACATTCCTGGTGCGAGCAGACAAGCCTGACACCAACCCTTTCCCCCACGTGATGAGTGGAAAATTTTCTCTCAGGCCCTATGCCTTGCCCAAGCCCTGTCTTTTCCCTCCCTTTCCAAATGAGAAAAGGGAATGACACAACTTGAACCCAGGCCCGGCCTCGCTGCCTGTGAGGACACAGCACACAGCGGCAGAAGGCCTGATCTCCTGATGGAGACGGATGGAGAAGGCAAGATGGACAAGGCTGCTCCCAGATGCCCAGGGTGCTCGGAGAGACATGGGTGGGCGACAGGGAGCAGGCTGGAGGGAGGGTGGGGGTTTAAACTGGGCTGTTTGAAAGGCTTCGCTGGGAAGAGCAAAGACCCAAAGGAATGGGGGAAGAGAGAGGCCTGAGGCTTTGGTCTTTTGAAACAGTGCTCCAAACAGAGGGAACAGCATTTGCAAAACCCTGGAGGCAGAGCTGCAGGAGCTGGGGTGGTGGTGGGGAGGAGAGGGCAGGTGAGGGGTCAGTGTTGGGGGAAGAGGGGGCAGATGAGGGGTCAGTGCTGGGGGAGGAGGGGGCAGGTGAGGGGTCAGTGTTGGGGGAAGAGGGGGCAGATGAGGGATCAGTGCTGGGGGAGGAGGGGGCAGGTGAGGGGTCAGTGTTGGGGGAAGAGGGGGCAGGTGAGGGCACTGCTGGCTCCAGACTTGGCAGAGAGAGGGACTGCTGTGGGGTGAAGGGAAGAGGATTGCCCACCTGCCCAGCACCGTGAACTTGAGATGAGCTGGGTTTTCCCCTCTTGAGGAAGGCAGCAAGAGAAAGTTCCATGAGAGGAAATGCGCTCTGCTGACTCATGGCCCAGGCCAGCCACTTCCCTCCCAGGAGCCCCCAGTCAGGAGCCTTGCTGGGATTAGGAGGGAATGAGAGAGCAGTGACCACCATGCCATAACAGAAAGAGGCAGGCTCACACTGAGGGGTGGAGTGTCAGGCCTAGAGTGGGGATCTGGAGGGCCTCCTGGAAGAGGTGGCATTTGAGCCGGATGGGAAGAAGACACGAGGAAGGTAAACTTGGCTGCAGGTCGAGGGAAGAACGACCCTACTCAGGAACAGAATGTGCAAAGTGCATGTGAGCAGAGGCAACCAAACAGATTCATGATTGCCCAGGAGGCCTGGCTGGTGGACGGCAGGCCGTGTGCGGCACCCAGTGCCATCTGTATCTTAGCCAAGCCAGGAAACGTTCCTACCAAGACCTGAACGGGGTTTTCAGTCGGCTAGGGAGGATTCTGGGGGGGGTCCCCTGATGAGGCCTCCATGAAATCTGAACCTGGCTCCTCCTATGAACTAATAAGCTTATTTGGAACAAAAATCACAAAGCTGTCTGCTGTTGAGACGAAAGGATCAGAACTGGAAAGCTGTGGAAGGTTCCAGAGAGCTGTGTGATGGGCTTAGCTCCCGCTCTTTGGGGACTGCAGGGCCAGCACGTGTAGGCTTTGTCACCGTCCAATGGGTGCCATGGGGCCATGGAGGCTGGAGAGGTGGGGAGGGCTCTCCATGGCAGGAGCCTGAGAGGAGAGAGGAGAGATTCAAAAGTTCCAGCAGGAGAGACGGAGGCACAGAGATGAGACACAGGAAGAGGAGAGAAGAGAGTGAAAGACAAAATCCAAACACCAGAGAAGACAACAGTGAAATGGAACATGACACAAAGACAAGACCACAGAGACAAAGAGACACAGAACCCCCACGTGGGGAGGTGTCGTCAGCCTGTCTCCACTGCTCCTGCTGGCACCCTGAATGCCCTACAGAGGTCTCAGGCTCTCCTTGACAAGCACACATTGAGCACCTACTGCATGCTGCATATCGATGTTTTCCTGTGTATAGGGAACTGTACTGGTGGGGGGGGGGGCAGGTAGAGCTTTAGAGGGCAGGGATAGTGGTCCAGTGAGTGACAGCTCCTGGCTGTGTGTGTAGGTCTGACAGGTGTAGCAAGGGTCCCAGCCCAGGAGAGAGGAGCAGGAAGCTGAGGGGAGGGAGAGGAAGGGACAAGGCCAAACCTGGAGCCCAGCCTCTACAGACTGTCCATCTCCAAAGAGGCTGGATCCAGGGTCGAGTGACTGTCACTCTCCTGGGACTGAGTGGATCTCTGGGGCAGGAAAATCCAGAACAGGGAAGGGACAGTGTGGCTTCTTGAGGATTCTGTGGCTGTAGTATAGGGGAAGTCTGAGGCCCAGGTAGAAATGGGGGCTCCTCAGTAAGTTGGTGTTTAGGAGTAGGGAGGTGCACAGACTCTCAGGGGACCACAAGGGTGTTTCTAGGACTCCTGGTGAGCCCACCACAGTCTCTCACTCTGAAGAAGTGCACCCACAACTTCCCTTGGCAGCCCCAAGAAGCAGCCCCACACTGAAGGGTTGGCATCAAAAGGAGGCAAAGCGGGTGGGGGGATAGGAATGTCTCCCAGCCAACACACTCACCTTCCAGAAACTCCCAGAATGCTGGGCAGAGGGAGGCACCTCCTGAGAAAAGGGCCCATTACCTCTTTAGGAAACATGAGACATGGTGATTCACCCCTTCAGGAGGGAGCCCAGGAAAACAGCTCAACAGCAAACAGGACCCTGGTGCCAGAGCCCTGGGGCTTCCAGACACTTCTGTGTTTAGGAATTGTCATTTGTGTTTGGGTTACAGGATTAAGAGATAAGGTGGGGGAGGAAGAAAAGGAGGAAGAGAGGTAGGAAGGAAGGATAGGAGGAAGGGAGGAAGAGAGAGGGAGAAAGGAGGGGAAGAGGAGAACTGTTCTAACATTACGGAAATACAGAACTCACTTCCTCAGGTCGCTGACCTGCTCACTCTCCCCCAAACACCTCAGGCCCTTTACTCTGGCCGGTCCTCCTTCAGGAACTGATCCTGTCCCAGTGTGCTGGCCCACCAAGACACATGAAGACACCCCCACTCCCATCCCCAACCCTAAGAGCAAAAAGCTGTATGCAGAATAAGAACGAATCAAGGAGACTGTTCACTGGGGAGCAGTTGGATCCCACCATCCTCTGCCACGGATGTGCGAGACAGCCAGATGGACAGCCAGGTGGAGCAGATCGGAAAGACAGGGCCCCTTGGGAAATAGCAGGGAACAGAGCGGAAACACGCGAAGAAACTGGGGCAGTAGCACACACCTGTAATTCCAACACTCAGGATGCTGAGGCAGAAGGATTGCCACGATTCTCAAAGCCAACCTGGGATACAGGATGAGACCCAGTCTCAAAACAACAGCAACAAGGTTGGCCATGTGGCTCAACAGATAAAGGCACTTGCTGTCAAGACTGACCACCTGAGTTCCATCCCTGAGTTTGGAAGGAGGGAAACAACTCAGGCAAGCTGACCTCTGACCTCCTCCCCACACTATCTAAAAAATAAATAACAAATCAGGTGCCTATGATCCTAGTGCTTGGAAAACAGAAACAATAGATCACAAGTTCAATGTTACATGTATTTGGCTACATAGTAAGTCCAAGGACCACCTGAGCTACCTAATTCTCAAATAAAAACAAAAGCAAAAAACAAGGACATACAATGTCCAAGGCTGGCTCCCCAGGGCCTGCCATGGCCAGCCCACCACATGCTGCCCCTGTCATCCCCCATCCCCCACACACACACCCCGCAGTCCCCCAGCTTCAGGAAGCTTTATTGTAAGTTCATCCTGCAGACATGGACCTTGGGTACCAAGCCCTCACAGTTTGTGAGGAAACACAGGAGGTGGCCAGGCTTTGCAAGGACCTCTTGGTCATCAGACTGGCAATGAGGTAAAAATTCCAAAAACAAAGATAAAACAAAGAACAAAACTCTGCAGGCCAAAAAAATAAAGCCCAGCTGAGGAGAGCTGGATGGATCCTGGGCCTGGCATACAGGAGCAGAGGTGAGGCAGGAAGGAGGGCTTCCTGGAGGAAGAGGAAGAGGCCAGGCCCAGTAAGTTTGGTGGTCCTCAGGCCATGCTGGGGGACACAGCAGACCCATTCCAATAAGAAGAGGCCCAACAGGTCAGACCAGATTCCCCCAGGAGCCCCGGGGTCAGAGCATCCTGGCTGCTTCCTGTCCCTCCACACAGGGTCTTCTCTCTTCTTGGGCCCTCTGTGATCTTGGTGTTGAGGTTTCCCCCCAAAAGACTTTTGTCCCTGCCAGGATCCATCGGCCCGCTGCAGGAGGGGAACACACTGCCCACAGCACAGGGCTGACACACTCCTCAGGCCACTGGCTATGAGGACAACATGCCACATGTAGTTCAAGGCTGGGAATCGGAACCCGAGTGCTCTGGCTGCAAGAGACAGCGTGACACTGACCAACCAGCCCACCACGGCGGACAGGGTCTATGACCAAGCATGTGACAGGGGTGTTCATGTTGACACTCGACAGGCCTGAGCCTGTATCACAGACCAAACCACCCTCCTAGAGGAAGACTGACTTCCCCGTGCCTTCCTTTCTCTGCCTGTGAAATGGGTCAAAGAGGCACCGCGGGTGCCGAGAAAGTGGGTGGCTTAAAGCAGGACTGAGAAGCAACGGGGTTATTAAAATGCCCAAATGATGACACACTGACGGGGTGCCCTGGCACGTGTCTGTTGTCCCAGCATTCCAGCGGTGGAAGCGGGAGGATTGAGAGTTCCAGGCTAGCTCGCTCTCTAGTGAGACCCTGTGTCAAATAAATGAGCAAATTGATTAATTAGCAAGAGGTTGTGATGGTGTGCACCTGCAACCCTGCATTTGGAGTGGAGAAAAGAAGATCAGAGTTCAAAGCCAGCCTTGGCTACACAGGAAGTACAAGAGCTTCCTGAGCTACAAGGGAACTTGACTCAAAAAAAAAAAAAAAAAAAAAAAAAAAAAAAAAAAAGAAGAAGAAGAAGAAGAAGAAGCAGGAGAGGTGGTGGCATATCTTTAATCCAGCACTTGGGAGGCAGAGGCAGGTGGATCTCTGAGTTTGAGGCCAGCCTGGTCTACAGAGTGAGTTCTAGGACCGTCAAGGGTACACAGAGAAACCCTGTCTCAAAAACCAAAACAAGCAAACAAACAAAAGCCAAAAGGAAGGAAGGAAGGAAGGAAGGAAGGAAGGAAGGAAGGAAGGAGGGAGAGGAAAAGGAGGAGGGAGGGAAGGTAGAAAGGGCACACCATTTCCATCCACAGTGAGGCCTGAGAGAGGCTGGAGGTGGCAGTGTGGGCATGTGTTCAGCAGTTTACTGATGGGGGAACGCAAGCCGAAACGTGGACAGTGGACAAGTAAGTGATCATAGCGGCATTCCTTCACTGTCCACTGGAAAAGCCAGAAGAAATCCCAGAGTCGAGTAGCTATTGTATGCCCTGAGCACTCAGACCTCAATGGCTCCCCTGGTTTTTGTTTTTGTTTTTGCTAGAAGGACCCGGACTCCCAGCAGCACTGGCTGATTTCAGGGCTGAAGCAGAGCTATTCCAGGGGCCGCGAAACTGAGAGTCCTAGGAGGTAAGGACAGGTTGAGAAAGGGCCAGATCAGCAGTATCTGCTGAGGGGCCCAGGAGCTAGAGCTCACGAAACCCCAGAGTGACATGAGTCAGAGTAAGTCAGATGGCACCAGGCAGGGCAGCGAGGGTGTTTCACGTTGGCATGAGGCTCCAGGTTCCGTGCTTGGCACCACAAAGAGAAGGGAAAGTAGCATTGGATTGTGACCAATGGTTTATGAGTCCATGGTAACATAAATAAGAGACTGGGTGGATAGATGGGTAGATGATGAATGGGTGGGTGGATGGGTGGATGGATGGATGGATGGATGGAGGGAGGGATGGATGATGGATGGGTGGATGGATGGATGGATGGATGGTGGATGGGTGGATGGATGGATGGATGGATGGAGGGAGGGATGGAGAGATTAATGGACAGACAGACAAGCATATACACCTCCCTCAGGCAGAGCTCCAAATATTTTACAATGACATCCCAGACCCTAGATATACTGGTGACTTCCTGAAGGAACTCACAGTCTAGACAAACAGGGACCACACAGCAGCAGCCTGGGCTAGGTGTGATATCAGTGTTAATGACTGTCACCCCTGCTGTCACTCCTGACACCATGGTCAAAATGGAACTAAGACTTTCCTTCCGGAAACCTGAAGCCCTGCGGTACCACACATAAACTGCTGACGGGTCTCAAAAGCTCTACAAACTAGCTAGCCCGACACTCCAAAGCGTCAGGACAGGGGCTAAAGAGGTGGCCCCATGGTTAAGAGTACCAGCTGCTCTTCCAGAGCTCCCAGCATCCACAGGGTGGTTCGTTATCATCTGTAACTTCAGTTCCAGGGGACCTGATGTCCTCTTCTGCCAAAGGTACCAGGCACGTACATAGTACAGGCTAAACACCTATACACATTAAAAAATAGATAGATAGATAGATAGATAGATAGATAAATAGATAGATAGATAAAAAGTTACTGAAAACAAGGCAAGTGCGAGAGGCAGAGGCAGATGGATCTCTGTGAATTCAAGGCCAGCCAGGTCTACAAGAGCTAGTTCCAGGACAGGCTCCAAAGCTACAGAGAAACCCTTCTCGAAAACCAAAAAAAAGAAAAAGAAAAAGAAAGCGAGGCAAGTCTAAGAAACTGCCCCATGCAAGGAGCCTAAATATGGGTAGGACTCTGGACCAGAAAGGAGTCATGACTTTCAAGCCAGAGACATTGGCTCATGTCACACACAAAGATAAGAAGCCAACAGAAAGGGAAGCTCTGAGCATAGACAGCCTCGAAGAGAAGGGCTGGCAATGGGGGAGGGGGATGAGAGTAAGGTCCCAGGTACCACCTTCTCCATTTCTCTGTTTCTGGTCCCACCCCAGGTGGAGTCTCCCTGTGCCAGCAGCACAGTGACAGGATGAGCGGTAGACATGAGACCTGTCCGCTGCATGTTCCCCCTGGCCATGAGGACAGCAGACACCGTGGGAGGAAAGAGCAAAGGGGAAGCGTGCAGCAAGACACCCAGTTCTCAGAAAGTCTGGGTTAGGAGTCAGAGGTCCTGGGTTCAAGCCCCACATCTTCCTCTAGTTGAGGGTGACCTTTAGCCACTCACTTCCCCTCCTCACAAGTCGGGGGCTGAGGCAGCCAGCGCTGGGCCCCTTCCCCAGCAGGGTTAAGTCTGACACTGTCTCCTCCTACTTCCAGAGGACGGCTGTATGTCTGCCATGAGTGAGTCTGCGTTCCCTATCCAAGGGACTGCGTCCTGGCTTTGTGCTCAGCGTGGCCATTCCTAACTTTGGTCTTGGTGTCTAATAATCAGCCTTGCAGTGAGATTCAGAAGAAGACAACGGGACCCGCCATCTCCATCTAAGCTCTCTCTGTTATGGGATCCGCATACAACACCTGCTCCTCTGTTCCTTGAACCCCCAGCTCTTTCCTGCCCCAGGACTTTTGTTTCTGCGTCTTCCTCCACCTTCCACGGCCTCTATCAAGTCCTTCACCCAATAGGCAGCTTGATTTCCCTACGGAGGACATCACACCCTGCACCCTGCTACGTCTTCCTACACACTGTGCAGAGTCAAAACCAGGCTGCTTCCTCCTGGCCTGGTGTCTCTCCCATCGTAGTGCATGCCAGGTACATGGGCAGTCAGTGAAGAAATGGATGCATGGCCTACGGTCATTGCCTCTGCAGCAGCAGGCCCTGGGGGGACCGAGTGTGTTCTGTGCTGTGCCTGGCTGTATTTAGGTTCATCCTTCAAGGTTGGTCCATCCCTGCCTGGCCTTGCATCCCTTTTTTACACCAAAGCTACCCTGAGACCTAAATGCCCCGAGACTTTGGTTGGCTCCAAGGATACAAGCCCAGACCCCACTGTCCTTCCAGTGCATATGGGCACGTCTGTCCCAGGCACATCCCCGCCATGGCACCTGGAGGAACCCTGAGGCTGACATGGGAGCCACCTCAGAGCAGCAGCCCGGTGCCAGTTAGGGCCAGAAGCTAGTGTGGTGAGCAGAGCCCAGACTGGTCCAGAGGGGGCAAACTGGCCCCTTGTTCCATGTGAGAACCAGGTACTCCAGCAGGCCGAACTCTATCGTTAGTTCTCAGGGTCCCTGGAAAGCCCACAGAGGAGCAGCTGTGGAAACCGCAGCAGGCCTCATCTTCCTGACCTGCTGTCTCCTAAGTCTGAATACTGAGGCCCGGGCATTGTGACATCTATCAACACGAAGCTGAGAAGGCCAGGCTGGTCTGGCCCAGGAAGGCAGATGGTTTGTGAGTATAGGTGGGCTTCTGTGGGCACCGTGCCCCTGCCATGGCACACCCAGGCAGCGACCTCAGAGATCCACAGATCCATGTACCTACCACCCTGAGCCTGTTTCTGAGCATGTGGCATTCCTGGGCCCTATCCCCACCCCACACATCAGGCTGACTCAGCTCAGAGTGAGGTTTTCCATCTGCACAGCGGCCTGGGGGCCCCAGGCACAGGTGTCTGCTTGAGACAGGGGTCCAGGCCCCACATTCCTCCCAACATCTCAAGCGGCAAGCCGGGCAATACCAGCCCAGCCAGGGGCAATAAGCATGAGCAGGAACAGGGTCCCTCTGGGGGATAAAACTAGTTCTAGAGGCCCTAGCCTAGCCCCTCACCCTACTCCACACCTCTTCCAAGCTGCCAGGGCCCCAGCTCCATGGTCCCCAAAGTAGGCAGAGCAGCTAAACCAGTCAGTCTTGAGCAAGGTTGCTCCCTGAACACTGGCAAGCTGTGTGTCCCCAGGCAAGTCTCTTAACCTCTCTGAGCCTCACCTCTCTCTGGAGTTAATGGCGCCTCCCACTCAAGGGGTTGGTGAGAATCCAGCTCAGCTCCTCACACCTGGCAGTGCCACCAAGTCAAATGGATGCCTACCGTGCATGAGGTATACTCTGGGAAGAGGGAGGAGCGAGAAGGTGGAAGCAAGATGGTGTCCCTGAGGGCTAGGGAAGCCCCACTCCACCACCCACCTGTAGAGGAGGGCCTGCCCAGCCAGGCCCTGACTGTGGGTGGGAACCTGGCATTGAACACAGGAGGAATGGTGTGGGCAAAGGACACAGCCCAGGTGAGTGACAGGCACTCTCCGCCCTCAGAGAGGCCCCCTCCTCACTCACCCCCCCCATTTCCCTCTCACCCAGCAACCCCTTACACCATCCACCATTCTGTGACAAGCTCTGTTAGTTCCATGTCCCCACTGCCAAGCCTCCAGGCGACAAGAACAATGTCTATTCTGTTCCCTGCTGCATCCCCATAATCCAGCATGGCGCCCAGCACCCTACACAGGCTCCGAATGGCCGAATTGTGCCTCAGTTTCCTTGTGTGTGAAAGTACAGCATAGCAGCACCCACCCCCTAGGATGGCTTCAAGGCCTGGTGAGTCGTTCTCCAGAAGGTGTGGAGAATGGCCTGAGAGCCAGAGTTAATGTTCTCAAGGCCCCTGAATAGCTCACACCGGCCTGTAAAGAAGAAACAATGTGTGGACGGTCACAGGCGGTGGGGTAGGGGTTGCATAAGCCGCTGGAGTCCCCACGATGTTTGTTTTTTGGTTTTTTTTTCCGCCTATTCCCAACAGCACAACCTGATAAATTCTCCACCCACAGACAGTCAACAGAAAGCATACCACGCCCCTCAGCCCCGGAGTGAGTGCTCAGCCCAAGCTGTCGTCTCTCTCTCGCTGAGCAGAGAGAAGGTCATGAGACTTTAATTTTCCTGTCTTTAATTTTCTGATCCACGTGGGAGCAACCCCAGCTGCTGCGATTACGTTTTTAAACCTGACTCAATGGAGATTGAATTCTCTGGAAGTGTGTGTGTGTGTGTGTGTGTGTGTGTGTGTGTGTGTGTGTACAACTTCAGTATAGGTCCTTCTACCTAGCAAGACAAGGACCCTGTTGTTCCAGCTGCTTACCCCAGGCTACTGCCCACCAGCTCCAGGGCTCTTCTGCAGGAGCACAGGGATTGGAGGCAGCATTCTCGCGCACATCTGGCTTTGATATGGGTTCTGGATATGGGTCCTCATGCATGCATAAGCATTTTACCCACTGGGCCATCTCCCACAACCTAGAACCAATAACCAGAGACTCTCCCAACCTGTACACCCCTGAGCCCTTGAGCTAGGATCTTGAGACATCCTCAGCCTCCGGTTTGGAAGGTCCTCCTGCCTTTTGGGTTGTAGGTCTCTACAATCTGGGGTTTCTGGCACTAGGCCCCTGGCTCAGCGAACCTTCAAGGCCTGGATCTGTGGCTCTACAGGTCCAGACATTGCCATCTACCAACCAGACCGCTGAGCCCTCCTTCCCAGAAGCTGATGGCCAGGACTAGGAAGGGGAAAACCCAGCCGGGCCCACATTCCTATGACTGCCAAGCCGGGCAGGTGTCAAACAGCAGAGGCCTGGCACACACTCCAGAGTGACACCAAAGCTGGACATTCCAGGGGTGCCCAGGCCCATCTCTGACCAGAGGGTGAGGGGCAGACCTGCCGCCCCCGCCCTGCCCATGGAGCAATCTCATGAGTCACCCCCACCTCATGACCTGCCTGCCTGAGCCGCGTAGAGGCCTGTAATTACAGCCGCCGCCTCCTCCCAGGCGGGGTCTTATCAGCCCATCACCAGGGCAGGTAGGCAGGAGGGTGCCCGGAGGTGCCCCCGCTACCACCATCCCTGGCCTCCCTGGCAGGGGATAGGGGCAGGCCTTGGCACGGCACAGGTGCAGGCAGCTCCGAGTGGGCTTTTGGCCTCCTCAGAGCTTCACTTTCATCCAAAACCGAGTCCCACCCTTCCTGGTCTCTTCTCGGCCACTTTTCCACGAACATCCCAAGGCACGGCCCAGGTACCAAAGGGACACTAAGGCCTGGTGCAGCAAGCTGGAGCTGTCAGTCAAACCTGGTAATAGAAGCAAAGAAGGGATGCTGGTGGAAAATGAGGTGCAGAAAGTTCTAGAAGGGAGGTGGAGCAGCCACAGCAAGGTCCCCCCAGGGGAAGGGACTACGCTCCCATTCCAGATGAGGATGACTGAGATTTGAGGCTCCTGGGCAGCTGAGGGCCCTGCAGGGGTAAGAGGATTGTACGCCACTTGGGGAGAGGTGGCGTTCCCAGCTCAGAGCATCGGGAGCCACTAACAATGGAAACATCAGGGTCTGACGGCACACAGGCGAGGAAGGAGAGTCCAGTTACTTTCAGACCTGAGTGGCCAAACCTCAGCTGGACCCTCCTGTTCCTCGGTTCCTCCAACTGGAAACAACAATACCAGACTCTTCAGGACCCTGTGAGGATGCAATAGAGAAAGAGGACAAAGGTTCTTTTGCCTCCTCCCGGCATTGGCAGGTCCCTCCTTCCAGAGAGCAGGGTAGGTGGGAGGCTCAGGGTGTGTCTCAGCACAGGGAGGACTCGTACCCATCACCTCCACCACCCACACTTGCCCTAGGGAAGCTGCAGATGGTCACCAGGCTCATCTGTCCCCGGGCCAGGTCATGAAGATGAGCGCCCCTAGCCCCACATCTCCAAAGCCAGACCAGCTCAAGGCCTGGATGAAGAGAGATTGATAGTAATTCCCTGCCTCGAGAGCCTTCCCTCCCCCAGACCTGCTCAACCAGTCTCCCTAAGGTGCGGAGAAGCTGACACCTGAACCCACTATTATTCTCTCTCTTGAGAGGAGAGGAGGGAGCATGACTGTGTCAGGCATCATGGGGAGAAGTATTAAGGCCCGCGGGGGTCCTCCCAACCCCCGGCTCGTGGATCCAGCATTCAAGGGTTCTTTGTCCCTTTCCTGATGGCAGGGGAGGGGGGTTCAGGAGGACTTCTTGAACAAGAAGTGTGGAGTCAGAGAGTCTAACTCAATGTCTGGATTTGCACCCTACTTCTGCCCCTCGCTTGCTGGGTGACCTTGGACAAGTGATTCTGCCTTTCTGAGCTCCTATTTTTCTGTCTGCTGGGTAAACTGGTGAGTTATGAAATCGCTGTTGGTAGGATTTGGATGCCCAAGCCAGGGCCCAACAGGAACACACTGGGATCCATTTCTCTGGGACCAGGGCTGGTCACTCCCATTCCCTCCAGGAGCCCTGTGGACTGGGCCTGAGTACCAACCACAGACCTCGAGGTTTCGAGGCCTTAAGGTCTAGTCCCAACTGTAACCAGACCCCAAATTCAGCAGGCACTGGCCAAGGTCCTGTCCCAGCCTGAGGAGTCATCCTGACCCGTGCTTCACTCTGGCAACCCCCTCTTTAGCAGCCCATGTGGTCTCCTCCTCATGCATGATGACCCCTGTGGACAGGGAGACGTTGAGAATGTTCTCAGGTCATTGCTGGAGGGAAGACCAGGTAGCTCCTTATGTTCAAGAATCCCCGCACCTCTGGTCAAGGGTGTGACTGGCTGTTTCAAAAGGAAACAGTGGCCCGGATAGAGTGGGGCAGATGTTTCTGTGGGGCCCTTGACTGGCCCCACTCACGGAGCGGTGTGCTTGTTGTCTAGAAGGAAAGCAATCAGGCAAGAGGGAGGCCCCAAGAGCTGATGTGGATGTGCATGAGCTGTGGGCTACACAGCCTCTGGGGTCTAGGAACTCTTTAAGATAGCTGAGAAGTCAGACGTCAGAGTCCTGTCCTCTGAGCTCTCTTGAGATGGAAGCAAGATCAAGAGTTCAAAACCAGCCTTTGCTACAGAGAGAGTTCTAGGCCACTCTGCGTTACATGAGACCGTTTCAAAATAAATAATAAACCAACAAAGTAAAGGTCTGGGGTGCCAGAGGCTCCCCACTCTAGACTTTGGGTCCTACTGAATACATGCCACTCCTCCCCAGTGCCTGGGTTCTATTGACTTCACCAGACAGCCAATGCCTGCTGAGGTATTTCAGGATGGGTTTGGACAAAGTGGGATGTCTCTAGGACCACAAGAGCAGAGAGGTGCAGGGTCCTGTCTAACAAACCTTCTCAGGGTCCTGCATGGCCCTGAATTGTGGTGGGAGATGGGCATGGTGACCGGGTGTGTTCTGTCAGTCCCATGGGTGACGAGAGCAGAACCAGCTTCCCAGGACACAGAGCCGTGACTCAGGATCAAGCCCAGGTGGCAGCTGGCAGGCCACCAGCACATCCACACCCTCCCCAAACTGGAACCCCAGCAAAAGCCTCTGCAGTCTACATAAGGCTCTGGCTACTCCCCAATGTCGTGTAAGGAGATTCAGGCTCTGGTGTGAGTTGACCCAAGTTTGAATTCAGACTCTGTCACTCAACAACTGACGAGCCATAGAACTGGAGTCTCAGTTTCCCTATCAGTACCAAGATATAACCAGCCTGTTCATGCCCTCACAGGGTGGAGACGAAGACACTGGGAGGTCACCTGTGTGAGGCTACCCCCAGGACAGATGGAGTGGGGGGAAGGTGGCATCACAGTGCACAGTGACTCAGGGCAACTCAGAGGCCTCAGCTTCGGCCCCTTGAAGGGTCTTTACATTACTGTGTCTGCACGGCTGGTCCCTAAGCTAGCCTCAGGATGACATAGGTCAGGAGCCTGTGGCACAGATCGTCTCAAAGAGCCCGGTCAGAATTGAACTCGATACTAATGTTATTTCGCAGCTCTCATTTCTGAGTTTGGAACCTCATGTTTCACTTTGCCTGTGGTCTTGGAAGTTCTGCGATTGTCCTGGCAGAGCGCACAACTTAATATGAGACCATGGATGATGGCTGGGTGGCTGGATAGATGATGAGATGGATGGATGGGTGGGTAGAGAGATGGATGGATGGATGGATGGATGGATGGAGAGGTGGATGGATGGATGGAAGGACGGACAGATGGAGAGGTCAGTGGATGGATGGATGGGTGGATGGATGGATGGATGGACGGATGGATGGATGGATGGATGATGGGTTGGTGGATGGATGGATGGATAAGTAGATGGCTACTTACTGTGGTCCCATGGGTTCCAATGGTCATGAGCTTGTAAATTTCTTTTACAGTTTGGGAAACTAGGATTTATGGGTATAAAGACCCTCCCAAACTATTTTAACAGGGCCTCATATTGGACTTGTTGGGCCCAAAGCCCCTGTCTCAAGCCTCCTGAACCAAGTGGGTGGCTTGTCTGCTGGGGCTCCAGGACCCAAGCCAACAGCAAGCTCCACCCTCCCACTTCACTGCTCTCCTGGCCTTTTCTGTGCCGGGGGAAACTGAGGCCAGGAGCAGGGTGAGGGCTGGCTCACCTTGGCAAGGGTGCCTGCCCGGGAGGTGGCCTGGCCAGGTGCCCAGGCAGGGGCGGGACTTTGTGAATTGCTCCTCAGTTGGCCGACCACAAGCGGGTTGGGTGAAAGGCGGCTGGCTGCTTCCCACCCGCTTCCCCGCCAACGTGGGCCCAAACAATGGGCCTTTGTGCCCTGCGTGGGTGTGTTGTCAAGGTGCAAGCCCTGGCCCTGTGCCCCAGCTTCAGCCTCCTCCAGGGTATGGAGGGGGTGGCCAAGGAGGTCTAAGGGGCCAGGACAGCCAGCAAACAGGGAACCAGCCTCCCTGAGCCTCCCACACGGATGAAGCCAAAGCCCAGAAAGGGCAGTATGGGCCTACAGGACACACAGCACATGGCTGTCTGGGGCAGCTTGGTAACCTGGGATACTAGGCTCCCTCAGCACTGTATCTGAGTATCCCCAGGTCCCTCACAGCACTAGAACATTCTCTTTTCTCAACCTGAAACCAAAGTCCGCAACTCTGGGAGTCCCCTCACCAGGCTATTTCCCTAATTTCCTTTCCTTGCCGGAAGCTGTCTCTTACAGCCCCCCTGACCAGATCCAAGCACCAGCCCCCAGCGGCCTATGTCCTGCAGGAGGATACCTGAAGAGGAGGCCCTGCCACTAGCCTGCATTCCTGGAGGAAGCCGAGGCTCCTAGGAGCAGGACAGGGGAACCCAGGATCCCCCAACAGCTCTGTCCTGTGCCCAGTCTCCATAGAAGTGTCATGACCCCAACTCTGACTTGTGTGGGTGCCACAGAAGGAGACTGCAGGGTGCAGCTGTGTCTCCAAGGTGGGGTCCAGCCACCTTGGGAGTGTGGTCAGAACTACAGAAACAAAGCATGCACCTCCCCCTCCATCTAACAGCCTCTGCCTTGTGCGCACCTGAGAGAAGCCTCCTTGAGCCTACCAGGAAGAGTGTGCTAGAATATTCTAGCAAAACCAGCAGAATCAAAACCAGAGATAACAGCCACAAGGAGAGAAAGGTGAATCAAACCTGAGGTCCATCTGATCAGTGGAGTACTACACAGCAGGGAAAAGAGACACCACCCCTAAGTGGACCTCATGGGATAATGTTAGGCAGACACACTGGGGACAAAGGAACACAACATGGATGTCACTCCGAGGGCCACCTCTGGAGGCGATTAGTCTTCAAACTGGGAATTCTAAAACATTTTATGAAAAAAACGAACCAAAAGCAAGAACTATTTCCAGAGCTCCAGAGCACACAATGGCTCCTTACAGCTTTCCAGCTAAGCCCGCCCTCCTCTGGCCCTGTCAGGGCCTCCTCCTGGCCTCAACCTGTCTTTCCAGCTCCCCACCAGGCAGGCTGGTCTCCTTACTCTTCCCAAACACACCTCGAACATTCCCGTGTCCACGCCTTCCCTCCCACCTGGATGTCCTTCCTCCCGTTCCTGTCTTCCTCCATGCCAGGCACCATGCCCAGCGCTGTAGGCTGTTAACTCCTGTGACCAGGGGCTCACAACAGGGAAACCAGGACATTGCTCTCAGCCTCAAAGCCACCCCACAAGACCCCAGGTACCTAGAATGTCACTGCTGGACACATGGCTCCACACCCCAGCCGTGCCCCTGGCTCCTCTGCCTTGACATTCCAGCCTTCCCTTGGACTTACTCCCCACTGACGTCTCAGGGTAGATTGTGTCTCTCCAATCTTACATGGGGGCTAGCCAAGGCTCAGCGAAGGCTAGGGACTTACTGGAGGCACCCAGTCAAGTCAAGACTGCCTTTATTCCAAAATCTTTCTCTCTGACAGATTTCATGCTTCCCTCCACTCTGTCCCAGGGGCCCTGTATTGGTCTTTCCCCTCAGCTAGGTGTCTCTCTCTTGTTTTTATCTCAATGCTGTGGGCGAGCAGGAGCTTTCTGACCCGGGAATAACTGAGCTTGGGAACATGTCCGTGAGTACACAAGCGACAAGTCAGAGTGCCTTCCTGCCCCAGGACCTTTGCATATTCTGTTCCCTCTGCTGGTGCATTCTTATCCCAGATATTCCCAGGCCCGGCTCCTTCCTACCGTTTTGATTTCTGAATTTAGGCTGAAGTCTCTACTTGCACCCTAGAATAAAGGAGACCCCCATTTTTCTCTATCACAGAACCATATCTTACTCTAGCGATGGAACTGTGGACATTGTCATCACAGCTCCTGGTTCACTTCTGTCACATGCACCCCACAGATGGGAATTTTCTCTTCAACTGCTGGGACCCTGGGCTGGCATCACAGGTGCTTCAGAAAGACAGATGGAAGAGAGCAGACCTCTAACGTTGCCAATCCAGAGGTGGCCAATGGGGACACAGTCAAAAGGGAGCCTGTGGTTCAGGGAAGATCTTTGCTGAGTCACTCAGCTATGTCCAGGTCGTAGGCAACGCTAGGCTCAAAGATGCAGGAAGAAACAGACACCACTGGCCCTCTCCCACCTACCAGGTGGAAGAGTTTGCAACCCCGCCCCCAAAACAGCAGTGTTCTACAGATGGTGTGGACGAGTTGGCAGCGTGACTGACTGACCAACCAGCACTGTGATCCCTCCTTCGCTTGTGTACTCACGGACATGTTCCCAAACTCAGTTATTCCCGGGTCAGAAAGCTCCTGCTTGCCCACAGCACTGAGATAAAAACAAGAGAGAGACACCTAGCTGAGGGGAAAGACCAATGCGGGGCCCTGGGACAGAGCGGAGGGAAGCATGGAGAGCCGCGTGGGGCCAGGAGGAACAGAAGGAATGACAGCAGCAGACACAGAAGAATCCAGGACAGAGGTCCACACCTAGCATGAGCCTCGATGATCGTGGGGCAGCTGCCAAGTGATTCCTACACCACCCTGAGCAAAGTTTTGTGAACACAGACTTGATGAGACCAAGACTCATCTCTTAGCAGCCCAGAGAGATCGCCCAGCACAGTCTGACACACAGCAAGTCGCTGGCGACACAGGTTCATATTCAAGGTTACTTTCTCCAGCAGTGTAAGGGGAGGGTGCTCGGTTTCTGAAGATTTGTTTAAAATGTAGGTTCTGAACGGGCAATATGGTTCAGTGGGGAAAGGTGCTTGCTACCAAACCTGATGACCTGGGTTCGATCCCCAGAACCCACGTGGTAGAAAGAGAGTAAGCTATCCTCTGACCTCCATAGGCATACTGTGGGGTGTGTACACACATATACTACATACACGCACACATACACACCTTACACACACATACACCACACATATACATATATACATACACACTACACACACACCACACATACACACATACATACACACCACACACACACACACACACACACATCACATACACACACAAAATAAAATGTAATTTTTAGTAAAATAAACAAGAAAGCTCTTCCTGAATGTTCGGGACTTCAGGAGTGATACTGTTGGCAGGGAATATTGAGGGAAAAATAGGGACAGACTGGGAGCCCTCAGCCCACAGCCACTTCCAGCCCCACAACCTTGCAGCCAAGTTCAGTTTTTTCTCCTTGCTACTTCAGGAAAACATCAGGAATTCCCCTTAAGCTGACTGTCCTGTGCACAAAGACAGCCACACAGGGATGTCTGTGTGACACTGGCTATGGGAAAGATGAATGAATCTGTCAAAGCAGCCGCCATAGTAAATGGGACATGCACAGGGTCCAGGCTGGGACACGATTCTCCACGGCCGAGCACAGCCCAAGATGCATTTGACTTTTGACCCAGCCAGGCAGCTTCTAGGAACTCAGTGGGAAGCCACTCCGGCCACAGGGCACAGGGCACATGGCTGTGGTGTAACATGCATGACAATAACCCACTAGTCTGGGTCTCCACATACAGGGAACTGGAGAGCTGAATCACGGTCTCCACCACAGGACCATGCCACTCCAGAGGGGAGGAGCTGCAGGGAGCACCCCGGGTCTGCGGCTGAGTGCAAACCACCACTGTGGTCTTCTGATAGCATCAGAAACCCAGGAGCAGAAAGATGTGTGTAGCCGGAACCCTGCTAGAAAGCACCATAGGAAAGTGTTCCAGGGAGACACGGGACAGGGACACACAAAGCGACGACAAACACAAGAGCTGATGAAGCTGGAACTTCTCTCTGGTGGGCAATTGGGGACACAGAGTGTGGTGATGAGCCTCACCACATATATACACATATATACCCCCACACAGGCAAGGGGAAATACCTGCTGTGGCTGTCACCAAACTATGAGAGACAGAGTGACCACCACTGACCACTTCGTCATACCATCATAGCTCATTCAATCTTTTGTTTGTTCTGAGACAGAGCTTCTCTGTGTAACCCTGGCTGTCCTGGAACTCTTTCTCTCCATATACCAGGTTGACCTTGAACTCACAGAGATCTGCCTACCTTTGTCTGCTGAGTGCTGGGATTAAAGGCACACACCACTACCACCCTTCAGCTTGTTCAGTCTTCACAGCAGTGGGCGGGGAACATCACTCCCATTTCACAGAAGGAAAACCCAAGTATGATAGGTGACATCGCCTGCCCTAGGTTTCACAGCTAAGGCAGGCAGGCCGGGATTTGAACTCACCGTGGGTACCTGGTTGAGTGGCTTCTACATTGTGCTTTGAGGTTCTCTGTAGGGCTACAGCCACTGTCTGCCCCTTCTCTTTTTGTCCTGGGTCTGTCTGTCTCCCCCTCCTCTCTTCCCTCTGCCACTGTCTCCGCTCACTGCTTCCTCTGTATGGAACACTTTCAGAACAACCCCGCAGGACACTCCATGCCCTGGATCTGCAGTCCCTTCCTCGACATTCCTGGCCCCCTGAAGTCCCCTTTGCAGCCCCTGGTTTAGGGAAACTCATGAGTAGTTTTAAAGCTGTGTTCTTTAGTCCCGCCAAACCCGAGAGAGTGTTCCAGAACAAAGGACACCCAGGAAACTTTTGCCACCCAATGCAGGACATGACCCAGATTGGACTGTGGACCAGAAAAATAAAACTGTAATAATAAACAAAGAACAATTATAAGGGACATTGGACAGTCCCTGTCACTTGAGTGAGGGTTGACAGTAGACAAAACGGAGCCAAATTTGCAGTTCTCAGGCAAGAGCAGGGTTTCAAGTGGTATGGGACACCTGGGTCCGTCAGAGATGGACATGGAGGGCTCCAGCAAGGATGTCTACAGATGGGAGCAAGAGAGAACCTGAAGATGGGCACATGTGACCTCCAGGAAATGTGGTGAAGGGACCTTGCTGGTGTGTGGTAGGGTTCTCACTTCCCTGAAGTCCGGGCTCCCTAGGAATGACAGCCTGGGTGGGGGCTGGCAGAGGGATGTGGTACCCAGGGTGCTGGGGAATTCTGGGGAATGAAGGAAAGAGTCGAGCTCTTGGCCCTGGTGGTGGGTACACGATTGTTAAGTGTGTCAAGTGTCACAGAGCTGTCCACAAACGCAGGTGATACCGCAGCATATCCGCTGCAAATCCATCAGAATGCGATCAGGAACAAATGTCAGGGTGGCGAAGCCCAGACATCTCCCATGTGCCCTGGAATCAGCTTCACCCCTGCCTGTCCACTGCAGACACCAGGTTCTGGGCCCCCTGTCCTCCAAGTCCCAAGACACACAGAAGCCCTGGAGGAAACACCCACCGCAGACTCTCAGGCTTCAAAGTGTCCCCAGGGCCTGCCTAGCTTCTGCCTTTGGCCCTCGGGGAAGCAGGTGTGAGCCTTCCAGAGCAGCCACAGCCTCAGCAGGCACACAGATCCGAAGGAGCCACCCACCATCCCTCAGTGCTCACCACGGGGACCTGAGGAACACAGTCACTAACTTAAGGCAAGTGGAGCAGGTCACTTGAGAAACTGAAGCTGCAAGGTCAGGATAAACCCGCGAAGCCCCTGCCGTTCTTCAGGGTCAAACAGGTGTGTGTTCAAGCACAGACCACAGTTCACCCAGAACTCAGTGTTGTGGTCAGGAGTGTGACCCCCACAGGGGGTGGGCATGGTGAGAGGTGAGCCTCCTCTCCTCGCCTGTCCCTTATTGTCCCCTCTCCCTCCAGCATCCATTCTTTAGGCCCAGCAATAGGGCAGGGAGCAGGGAAGAGGGAAGACTGGGGTCTCGGCAGCCCCCCTCCAGGGCCTAGGGGAGCAGAGATGGCTCAGAGCCAGGACTCTGCCCAGCCCGTGAAACTCACCTCACCCAGAACCTGTCTCAACTCCTCCAGCTCTCCTTGGCAGTGTGGAGCCTCATTAGCCGAGCCACAGCCGCCCACACTGCACCCGATACAGGGAGGACCCATAGCAGCGGCAACCCCGCCTCCCACCATAGCCCCACACCCGCCCAAGGACCCCAGGCTCCTCACACAGGCACCCAGGGACCCAAGCAGGTGGGGCTCAGCTGAGGAGCAGAGCCCTACAGTGGAGTGCAACCAGGTCGCGGTCCCCTCCCAGACAGGCCCACATGGGCCTGGTGGAGTTGTCCAACCTCCTTAATTAGCGGCAGTGATTAAGAGGCCACCTTCGAAGGCCCCTGGGGCTCCATGGAGGGGGCTGGGGGCCCAAAACTGGGGGCAGGGCCCCTCGGTCACACAAAAGATTCTGCCATTCCTGCAGCTCACACCTGACGGCTCAAGGCCAAATAACCAAGTTGTGTCCTCCACCATCACGCCTCGCCACTCTGTGCCTCAGTTTCCACGGGAGGCACCCTCCCAGCAGGACGGAGGGCAGGGTGGTGGAGAGGTGTGATTAATGACTGTTTGCACAGGCCCCAGAGATGCTGCTGATAACCCGCCCAGCTGTTGCACTTTTTCGGGAGTGTCTGAGCTGGTTAGCAGGGATAAAAACACACAGGAAGGACTTTTTGCCCAGCCCTCCAGCCCTGCCCAATGCCCTCCTGCCCCGCAGAGGCCCCTCCTCAGGCAGGGAAACCAGGCAAAGAGGCGTGGGACACACCTGAGCTTGGGCCCTATTTCCATTCTGTACTTCAATTCTTTTTTTTTTTCTTTTAATGGACCATGGGAAATGCTCAAACTCAAACACAGATGAGACCTTCGGGGATGGCCCCCTCGAGTTGGGAGCCAAGGTCTGCTCTTTTTTGTTTGTTTTATTTTGTTTTGTTTTTTTGAGACAGGGTTTCTCTGTAGCCCCAGCTGTCCCAGAACTGGCTCTGTAGATCAGGCTGGCCTCAAACTCACAGAGATCCACCTGCCTCTGCCTCCTGAGTGCTGGGATTAAAGGCGTGCGCCACCACAGCTGGCTCTGTCACCTCAATTATTAATGCCTTCCATCCATCCCTTCTCTTACTTATTCATTCCATAAGCATATATTAGACACCTACTGTATGCCTGGTCATGGGATGGTGCAGGGAATGGACAAGGGCCCTGACTGCTGGAGTCAGGCTCCTGGGGGTCACCCAGCAGGTACCCAGAATGTTGTAAAACGAAAGCTGACCATGTGACAGGAAAGAATGGGCAACATTTCAACTCAGATGTTCCAGCGGGGCTGCCTGAAGGGGTGGGGAGGACAGACCAAAGACACTAAAGAGTTAGCTGGAGCTGTCATGGGGAGAGTATTCCAGGCAGAGGCTACTGCAAAGGGCCTGGCGGGGGGAGGACGGGACTCGGGGGGCTAGAGGGGACTGTAAAGAGTGAAGAGGAAGCAGGTTGTGGGAGGGTGGGGGTGCAGGTTAGACAAAACCTCTGAGTAGCAACAAGAAGCCTGGATTGCTTCATGGGGACCAAGCACGGCCTAGGAGAACCCTGTGCACAGGGTGGATGGAGGCTGCGGGAAGATGGCGGACCCACTCCCAGTACATTGTGCATGAGCTTCTTCAATTCCAATTCCTGTGGCTGGAGCTGGCACAGCTCCCAAGACCCTGTGTTCCAACCCCAGACCAAAAATACTAGAAAAAAGCAGTTCTAATAGCTAAAAACCCTAAGACGGCCACTGGCGTGTCTGTATTGACTCTTCTCACCTGAGGTTCAAATCTCCTCTCCAGTGTGGCCTGGAGTCTTGGATTCCTATGGAAAGTCAGTGGGGAAGATTATGCCTCCAAAGGGGGTCAGACCCTAGCTTGGGGGTGTGGATGACTCAGGTCCCTGTAGAGCCGCCACAAGGAAGACTATCTTATGCACTTGCTGTGTGTTTGGGGGTGGCATCTACCAAAGGTGCTTGCCAGAGGTTTCAAGAGCACCCCACCACCTCCAAGGCTTCCAGATTCTAGCTCAGCTCTTTGGGAGCTGTGTGCCTCAGGCAAATATCTTAGCCTCCCTGGGCCTCGGTTTCTTCATCTACAAAACAGGGTTGTTAATAATCCCTTCTTCTTGAGGTCATTGTGAAGGTTAAATTAGTCACTGGGTACTAGGCCAGTAAACAAGGCCTGGGACATTGTACCTGCCCAGCCCTGGCCATTTTTAAGGTTACTTTTCCAATCCTGTCTCCTGTCTGTCTCCAGCAGTCCCAGAACTTCATGGTACCCAGTGACCCGTCTCAGTCCCGTGTCCCTCCCAGCAGCCAGAGGGATAGTTTCCACAATTCTCAAGTGATTGCACAGCGGCTCCCTGCCAGCCCCAGGCCACTAACCTCACAAGGGTCTGATGTGTCCTCCAGCCACCAGACCCACCATTCGTGCTCCCCTCCCCCACCTATCAACTCTGCTGTGCAGCTGTGTTCACCCTGGTCCTCGGCTTCTGATCTCCATCCACCCTGCTGGCCCTTTCTCTCTGCACATGCTGACATCCTTCTGCAGGGAGCACTTTCTCTCCCACACTCTGCCTACACCAGCTCTTCCTTCTGTGAGGGACCATTTGGGCTCCCCAAGGATGCTGAGCTTGCTCACCTGTACCCTCAGGTTCCCACATCCCACCCACACAGGAACCCCAGGACCAGATTGGTAGCAACCACCATTTCCTACTGAGCCATCTTAGCCCAAAAGTCCCTCTTTCCTGCAAGGCCCAGGGGGTGTCTGGGGAGGCAGATGGCAGTGAGGTGAATGGACGAGGTAAGTAAGCAGAGCTGTGAGCGTGGCTGAGCTGAGCAGACAGGTGGAGCCATGCTAGGATAAGTTGACAGGGTGGACCCAAGTGAAGGGAGCCAGCAAACTAACCCAAGGTGAGCTGAGGCAAGCAGTAAGGCAGCTTGAGGGCCTGAGCCAGGGTGAGCTGAGGTGAGGTCAGGAGCTGAGCCGAGGAGAGTCCAGGATAGCATCAGCCAGCTAGGAGTATAGCCTTAGGGGACTACCCATGGTGGGGGGCTGAGCCGTGTGGCACAGAAGGGATGATACGGAATAAATGTGGCCAATGAGAACACAGCTCCGCAGCAAACTTTGTTGAGTTGAGTCAAGTTGTATCAAATCGCATGAAAGCAAGGTTTTGCTTTCAGTTTTGGTTGTTTGGTTGGTTGTTCAGTTGATTGTTTGATTGGTTGGTTATGGGGTTTTTTTCAGTTGTTTGGTTGCTTGGTTGTTTTTTTGTTTGTTTGATTGGTTGGCTGGTTAGTTGTTTGTATTGTTTATTTGGTTGGTTATTTAGTTGGTTGGTCGATTGGTTGTTTAGTTGGTGGGTTGTTTAGTTGATTGGTTGGTTGCTCAGTTGTTGGTTAGTTGATTGGTTGACTGGTTGGCTAGTTGGTTGATCAGTTGTTTGGTTGGTTGATTGGTTGACTAGTTTGTTGACTAGTTGTTTGGTTGGTCAGTTGTTAGTCAGCTATGGTACTAGGAACTGAATTCTGGTCTTCACAGGGTCAGCCAAGCACTCTACTACTGACTTACAATACTTGCCTTTTCTCCCTCTGTATTTTTACATGGGGTCTTATTAAATTATCCAGGCTGTGCTTGAACTTACAATCTTACAATCTTCCTCAGCTGTGATTACAAGTCTGCATCATTAGGCCTAAATAAGATGAGTCAAACTGGGTCTAGTGAACCACTGTTCCTGAAGAAGAAAAAGAGGCTAAGTCTCAGTAGCTCAGTGCTAGAGCAGCTACCCAGCATGCTCAAGGCCTTAGCTTCCAAAACCAACACCACAAAAGAAAACTCAGCCTCCCTTTGCTCCCCAATCAGGGCATTTAAAGGCAACTGTGGCTTAGTCACCCCACAGGCTGCTAAAGCTTCAGACAGATTGCCTGTCTGGTGATGTTTCATAGGCCATCCTGTCTCTTCTCCTATTCTGCCTCCAGCATGCAGACCCTGGGTCCCCAGTCCAGCCCTACATCCTCACATGTGTAGACAGAAACTGTGCATTCATTTCCTGACCGCCCAGATCTGAATAATCACACAGAAACTACATTAATTACAACACGGCTTGGCCAATAGCTTAGGCTTATTCCTAACTAGCTCTTACATCTTAAATTAACCCATTTCTATTAATCTGTGTATCGCCACGAGGCTGTGGCCTACCAGTAAGGTTCTGGTGTCCTTCTCCTTTGACAACTACATGGTGTCTGCATGACTCCACCTTCTCTCTATATATACCTCTGTTCAGATTTCCTGCCTGGCTATATTCTACCCTACCATAGGCCAAAGCAGCTTCTTTATCAATTAATGGTGATAAAACATATTCACAGCACACAGAGGTGAATCCCTCATCATACATGTGACATGGAAATAGCCAGAGACCAGCCAGTGCATAGCATAAGAAAGTAAGCACTCTGATGCTCAGTTTGGCAACTGGAAACCCTCAGAAGGACATGAGATCAGCCAGGAACCTGAACAGGTTCGTAGGTTCTACTCTGGGGGGTACAGGGAGCCATAGGGAGATTCAGAGTAGAGAAGTTCTATAACCTACCTGCATAGATGAAGGCCTCTGAAAGAAGACAAAACACGTGTCCTACAGGTCCAGGATGAAGCGTTTGATTGGCCAAGCTGAGTTGCCTGCCCATGGTCTAGCTGCAAGGGAAGCAAAATGGTATCCTTATTCACTCAGACAAACAGAACAGAGACTCTCTGCACACAGGAAGGAAGTTCACAGTGTGGACAGCTGGGGGAAAGGCCTCAAAGCCACACAGTAAACGGTGGTGGAATAGCCAGGCAAGGGCAGTGGGGACTGTTTGGGTTAATCTGGGTCTGCTGGAGGACACCCTCCCTGAAACCAAGTCAGCCCCCGTGCACATAAAACCACTCTCATCCCCAGTCTGGAATGGGGTCCTGAACACACTGAGCCCAGAACTTCCACCAAGTCTGTTTCCTCTCTTGGCACATGCTACGCTCTTGAGGGACACCCCATCCAGTAAATGTACCCCAAGACCTCTATCTCAGGAAGATAGAGCCAAGGCCAAACACCCTAAATGCTTGCTTAGGCCAGTGATACCATCTCTCTCAGATTCAGTTTCCTCCCCACTCAAGGGAGAACAGCCCTGCCTCACAAGAAATCCCCTCGTCTGGTCTGTACGGCAGCCTCACTAGGGTTCTGAGGAAAACAGAGACCCCAAGTTTGCCCATTCTAACCGTGCAGCAGGCACCACGTCAGAAGGTCCAGCCTTGCATCCTCCTATCCCTGATGCAGCTCACAGGTCAGAGTCATTCTCAGACACTCAAGTTTGAGACACTCTGTGGTTTTGGTTTGTCTGGTTTGCTTTGGTTTGCTTTGGTGTTTGGTTTTTCAAGACAGGGTTTCTCTATGTAGTCCTGGCTGTCTTGGAACTCACTTTGTAGACCAGACTGGTCTCAAACTCACAGAGATCCACCTGCCTCTGCCTCCCGAGTGCTGGGATTAAAGGCATTACCACTCCTAACATGCGTACGGAGGTCAGATGACAACCTTGGGCACTGGTTCTCAACTTTCACCGTGTTTGAGACAGGTTCTGTCCTTTGCTCTCTGATGTACATGCCAGACTGGTTAGCCCATGAGCTTCAGGGGAGTCTCCTGCCTCTGCCTGCCCTTCCTCCATAGAAGAACAAGGATGATAGGGCATGCTAATGAGTCCAAGTTTATGTGTGTTCTGAGGATTCGAACTCAGGTCCTTGTTGTGTAGCAAGTGCTCCACTCTCAAGCCCTGCTCTTCACCATCCTGCATGCCACCAGCATTTACAGTACGCATGCTGTGAGGACAATCTGTCACCTCCTGATCACATCGGAAAGTCAGCTCAGCTCAGCAGTGAGGAGACAGGAGCTCAGAATCCACCCCAAGGGGAGGTCACTTTCCATCAAGCTGACATCAGCATGAGTTCTGCGCACTGGCTCCTCCATCCATTCGAGGTCTCTCACTGAGCACTGGCAGGCAGGGGAAAGCTGTGCCCCACAGGAGGAAACAGACTTAGTGTGGGAACTTGATCCACTTGACAGCGAGACAACAGGGTTGAGAGGCAGGCCCAGAAGAGCCCCTCGCACGCCAGGCCCGGCTCTTTCCTCCACACACCTGCCTCTAGGCTCGCTCCCCTGCGAGCCCTGCCGAAGGCACAACCCTTCTACCACGGCCTTGGTGTCAAGTGGACTTGGTGAACAACCCTGGCGCATGCTCACTTGCACATGTTTTTTGTTTTATTCGTTTAAGACAGGGTCTCACATCCCTGGCTCACCTGGAACTCATGCCGTAGACCAGGCTGACCTCAAACTCACAGAGATCTTCATGCCTCTGCCTCCTGGGGGCTGGGATTAAAGGTGTGTGGTACCAGGCTCACGTGCATGTTTTTAATGTGTATCCCTTAGTACTCATCCCTCGGTACCTCTCCTTTCCTAGAGCACCCCTCTAACAGCTTCCCCTCAGTGAGACAGCCCTCCGAGGGCTTCTCCCATTCCCCAAGCCGCATCCCCACTGCCACCCCTCCGCACCTGGGTGAGCCTGCCCACACATCTGTTTGCACTGCCAGCTTTCCCGGGCGTCCTACTCTGACATGCCCTGACTCTCCCACCTGCCTAGCTTCCCCCCAAGCAGCCTAGCTCCCACACATACACCAGCCTAGCTGCCCCCCTCAAAGGAACTCCAGGCAGAGCTCTCTACCCCATGATGATGACCTAAACCCTCATGTCCCCAGCCCTAAGCTCACGCCTGGTGACTTCAGTCCTCGAGACGAGGGTGAGTGGGATGGGGAAACTGGGGAGATGATTCTGTGGGATGACAGAGTCCCCCACCTCCACCCCACCCTTACGCCCGCCTGTTCCCTGGCAGGAGCTTTGGCAATCGGGGAACGCAGCGGTTTTACTAAGAAAAAGGAGGAAGAACACTCGGGCAGAAGGAGAGAGACTGGCAACCTGGGTGAATCAACCCGGGGTGGGTGGGTAGGTGGAAGATAGACTCTGTGAAATGTTGAATGAAGAGAAGTCACCAGCCAGGAAGGCCTGAGGGCAGAACACCTGGACAGGGCCCTGAAGAACGCATTCCTTGTGGCAGCTCTGATCGCCCCCTCCCCCAGGCCCCAACCAGCTCCGCGTCAACAAGTATACATATGCCCACTTAAAGGAGAACATTGGTGCTCCAGAAGGCAAAGCATTTTAGCCCAGGACACACAGCACTGTGTGTCAGAACTGGTGCCAGAACCAACATTTGCCTCAAATGAAAGCTTTGAGGGGGCTGGAGAGATGGCTTAGTGGTTAAGAGCACTGGCTATTCTTCCAGAAGACCTGGGTTCAATTCTCAGCACCCACATGGCAGTTCACAGCTGTCTGTAACTCCAGTTCCAGGGGATCTGACACCTTCACACCAATGCAATAAGATAAAGTTAAATAAACTATTTAAAAAAATAAAAGATTCAAAGAGGGGCACCCCAATCAGAACTGGATTCCATGCCAGGTCCCCACCTGTAACCAGTACCTGTGGCTATACCAATGCTCCCTGGGCCTCATTTTCCTAAGCAGTGGATATAACATTCCAGCCTCCCAGGTCTTTGTTAGGTGGGGCCTACGACATAGCACAGAGACTATCTCAAAGCAGAAGGGGGCTAGGAAGGCTGATAGTGTAGGCTCTGCTTGTGTGTCTCCATTGCTGTGGCTCTCAGCCCGTGCAGAATTTTCCAATCATAAAACTTACCCTGAGTTTGAATTTAATAAAAGCTGCCTCTCCCAGGTACCATCCCATGCTGGCCTTGGGAGACCTCTCTGCCCTGGCCTTAGGGGAAGGCGGCAAACACGTCCTAAGCAAATGGGGCAGGACAAGGTCCCTGATGTCACTGGCTAGTGTGCTGTAGCAAAAAGACAGACGTGAACATACAACCCTCCGAGAAATGAGGCTGCTAGGTGCTCACTGGCCTGGAAACCTCAGCAACACGAGCATCAGCATCAGGGTGGCCTCAACAGGGCAGCGGTGGTGGCGCACGCCTTTAATCCCAGCACTCGGAAGCAGAGGCAGGAGGATCTCTGTGAGTTTGAGGCCTGCCTGGTCTACAGAGCGAGTTCCAGGACAGGCAAAGATACACAGAGAAACCCTGTCTTGAAAAACAAAAACCAAAAAAGCAAACAAACAAAAAAGAATGTATTCTCTGTTCCTCCACTGTGGGCTGGACGGCAATGACGCTCCTCCTTAGCTCAAAGCCCCACCATGGCTCCTGTGTCCTCAGGAGCCACCTCTTGGGAACCCGTGGGACCTCATCCCCTGTCCCTCCACTCCAGACACTCATATGTCCTTTGAACACATTGCCAGGTGTCACCTCCGCCTGAAGACTGAGTGCCCCATCCCTTTACAGTTGGCCAAGGCTTGCTAGCATGTCCAGTCTTGGGTCCCACCCCTCTGACCAGGTCTGTACTCTTGGCCTCCTTCCTCCTGTCCCTATGAAAGAACACAAAAATGGAAAGAAAAAAAAAAGCCAGGAAAAAGGCATGAATCATTTGTTTACAGGCAACTAATTAATCACTAAGCCAAAACCCCGATTTCCATTCTTTCTTTTTCCCCCTCTCTGCCCTTTGAGAATGCTTGGAATCCGCGTTCTTTCCCAATGCAAAAGTATGTCAAGTTTATTTTTAGTAAAAGCACATGATGGCTGAGTCTGTTATTCAGTCTCCCGAGTCAGTGGGGAGCTGGCCACTGACTGCCGGATGCTTTTCAGATGTGGGTCCCAGGAGTCTGTCTGCCCCATACTGGCCAGTTAGGGTCAGAGTGACCCTAGCAAGGTCCAAGTCTGAGAACCTTGGGGGGGGGGGGGGGAGAGGTGTCCAGACTGCAGTTCTTCCTCCAGGCCAGGGGAGGCACTATGGAGTAGGGGAGCTAATGGTAAAATCTCTGTTTCCAGTTAGTGGAGCCAAAGCCTTCTTCCTGGAGTAGGCAGCCTTGGCATTTCAGCGTTGGGACCACCATGTCCTGGGTTCAGGCAGGGTGGGAGGATATTTACTGGATTCATCTTCGTTTCAACAGGACAGGCTCTATGTGGCATAAGACACTGAGCCTTCTCTACTGACTCCCGTCACTACACCACCACTTCTTCCTCCTTTCTGCAACCCAGGCTGAGGGTCAGTGCCATGAGATTGCTGAGCTTCCTTCCAAGATGGTAGTCCAATCTCTTGGTCTTCTCAAACCCACTCTCCACCCCCACTCCCTAGCCCTTCCGCTATGGGTCCTGCTTCCCCTACCTCTAGGGGATGAGAAAGGATCATCATTAACAAAGACTGCCACACAGCTGTAATGACACCAGCCTGGCTGTGCGGCAGGGGACTGCCTGTGTGTCACCATGGTCCCTCGGGCCCCGTGCCTACTTCCCAGCCTGAGGAGAAGTCACTGAATCCACTTGGCTCTTCTGAGCCTCGTGACCCCTCTTGTAAACGCGTCTCAGATCTGAACACAAAGAGTAGAGCCTTCGAACTCCGTGGCCTACAGGCTCCAGGCAGGGATCTTCCAATGAACTGGCATTAGGTGAACGTGACCCTGACCTATCTAAGGACATCAGTCTCTTAGCTTCCCCCTGTTTCAGGGAAGTCAGACCGTAGCCTGATTGTCAGCGTGGCCCAAGCAAGTAAACTTACAACATAAGCCACACACCCCAGACCCAGCACATCTCCAGGGGCTGCCTGCTGCTGTCCTGAATGGCAGGTATGGCTAACTCCCCAGGCCTCAAAGCCTGGGACAGGCTGGGATGGGGCAGGCATCACAGCCTCGCCCCGCCATGTGGGGGTAGCTATTATCCCAGCTTAGGGAGGGCCTGCTGGGCTGGACTCCCTGGAGCTGGGCTGTGGGCTGCCTAGCTTCGCTGGGCTCTTAATTAAGGAGGCTGATAAAGATCTTGGTGGAGTGTGCGGATAGGTGGAGAGTGGCTTAGCTAACTGCGGACTGATTATATCTATTGTTTAAAAAAAAAAAACACTTGGAATATCAGATTAGCGCACTTCGTGTGCCCATTATAACACCGTATCATTAGCGCCGTGTGCCGTCTCACGAGCCACGCGGCTCCCTTCCTTCTCCCTCTGACTTTGCAGACCTGGCAGACCAGGATTGTCTTGCTCTTTGGGGCGTCCTTGCAGACGTCTCACTGACCCACACCCACAGGGTGTCCTCAGCTGGCCCCTTCAGCGAGAAGAGACCAAAGATAATATAGAAACAAAGCAAGCCAGAATGGGAAGGTGGGCAAGGAGAGAATTCCTGGCCTGTGATGTAGCCCACTGAACGTGAAGGAAGGTGACGTCTGTCTCGGGTTCCATTCTCAAGCTGTCAGAGAAGCTGCACTGGACAAGTCTGCTGCAGTGACAGGGCCACCAACAGCTCCCACCCCATCTCCTATTCAGCCTATGTCTTGGCTTGCAGCGTCCTGAGCAGGGCTGCGGAGCGCATGAACACATCAGACCATAGTCCCTGTGCTGAGGATGGTGACATTCCCGGGAGGGACAGGGACATTAAACAGATAGTATAGCTTATAAAAATGATGGCAGCTACTGAAAAGTGACAGGAGGGCCAGGTGACGGCAGAGGAGACGCATAACAGAGGACACAGGTGAGACTGGAGAGCAAAGGCGGCCATGTGGGCGAGTGGAGAGGACAGACCAGCAGCAGGTGCAAAGGGCCTAAGGTCCCATCAGCCCCGTGTGCTGCAGCCCAGAGCCAAGGTGGCTGGAACTAACAGAGCAAGGGAGACAGAACACTGGAGAAGCCAAAGTTCAGGAGGCCGTCCTGTCCAGGCAAGGGCTCTGCAGCCTTTGAAAAGTCCTGGGGTCTTGCTCTGAGGTGGGAGCCCAAGAAGGTTCTACACAGAGAGGGACCCTCTGACCGCATGTGGAAAGTGGCAACAGAGACCTGCGTGGCTGGCCGCTGCCCTGGACAGGGTGGGAGAAGAAGCTCAGTTCATACAGCAGAGCAAGAGCTGGGACAGGGCACTAGAGTCCTGCCTGCTGCCTGGACATTGGAAAGCAGGGGCCACCAGTGCCAAGGGCAGCAGATGGTGGAGGACCTGGCGCCCTGCCTTCCTCTCCCACTCCCTCAAAAGCCCCTATCGACCCATTGAGCCTCCTTGAGAGAGAACAAGGAGCTGGCCCTGCCCAGGCCTCCAGGCGGGAAAGGGGCAAGGGACTCGCCACAGGATGGCACAAGCCCAGTGAGTTCCTTGCTTTGTCAATAGTGGGGAGAGAGAAAGGGCTTTCACAACTAGCCCAGTGGGTGACCACAGCCAACAAGAGGCCGAAAGGACATCACGACAGGCCACATGTGTCTCTTTAAACCCATAGAGACTAAAATTCTGAGCATCCATCAGGATTGAGGTTTCATGGGAAGCACACAGCCTCAGCACCACGGCCTTCAAGTCTCAGGCTCTCCATTTGGCCAAGCCTCAGTCAACGTGTGTTGAGCACTTGCTGTGCTGGGCTCTGGCTGTAGGTTATCTCATTTAATCTGTGTGTCAATGCTGAAGACAGGTGGGCAAGGGACTGGGGGTGTGGCTCAGCGGGTAGAGTGCTGACCTAGCATTCGTGACGTCCTGGGGATGGTGGCTCACACCTGTCATTCCAGGACTCAGAGGTGGAAGCAGGAGGAGCAGGAGCTCAAGACCATTCTTGGCTGCATAAGACCCTGTCTCAAAAGCAAACAAATAACCACGGGCAAGCAGGCACTCAGCAAGAAGGCGTAAATGCACAGCCAGCCCAGACTTTTGGGTAGCAAGGTTTTGGACCACCCGTCCCAGGCCTGCTCCCATCTCTAAAGCCATTTCTGCCTCTATAAAATAGAATGACAATGGTTTTCAAGTGGCCCTCCTCTCTGAGGCTGGCACCCCATCTGGGCCCCAGTAGCTGTAGTTATTGAGCAGGTGGCTCTTGTGGTACCCAGAGCTGTAGTCTGTACCCTGGACACCAGGAGCACCTCCCAGCCAGTGGAGCATATACCTGATACTCTGCCACACCCGCCCTCCCTCCACAGCCTCTATGACCTGAGTACCAGCCTTCTCGTGTTCTCTGAGGTCGTGGTTCCCCTGTTGCACAAGGCCATGGACAAGTCACAGATGTCACAGGGCCTATGGTCACTCCAGAGTGCAATGTCTGAGGGCAGTCCTATGGAAGGGCCGCTGTTGCTGTGGGGAGGGCAGGTGACAGCATGGGCGGTCTATGCGGGGTCTCCGCTCTCACCCGGGCCTTTTAGCTTTTCTCCTCTCCCTGCCCTCACGTCTCTCACATCTCTGTCTCTGTCTCTCCCCGCTATCTCTCTGGTCCCTGTGCTCTCCTCCCAGTGCCTGCCTGCTCTCCTCCTGGCTCTCTAAATATCTACTGAAGGCGTTTGGCCAGGGATCTGCGTGGTGCCCCTGCCTCGACTCCACTCCCCTCCCACACCCACTGCCAGGGGCTCCCAGGGAACATAGGGCAGGCAAGGATTCCTCAGTTCCAGGGACGCTGGAAATGTCCCCGTTCAGGGGGCTCCACAGTGTGGGGCCAGCTAGATCCTCTCAATGAGTGGGTGTGGACATCCTCGATTGTTTTCCTAAGCTACACACGACCCTCTCCTTACCCTTCAGCGGTAAGCTAAGGCTGGACACGGAGTGTGCCGGTGGTCAGGCAGATGAACAGTTCTACCCAGAGGCCCGGGGTCTCCTGGGAATGACTTCTTTGCTCTTAAGTGGCTATGTGTGAACCTTTTTCTGCCTTGGCCTTGACTGCTGTGGAGAAGATGGCAGGTGCTTTGGCAGCTATTGTGGCACCATGAAGAAATGGGCTGGGTGTGGATGAGAAGAACCGGTAGCCTTGGCTGTGTCCAGCTCCCAATCTCCAATTCACCCAGCTGTTCCTTTATTCAGTCATTCAACAGACATTTATTGAACAGCCACGGCGTGCCAAGCCTTGCAGTGTGCATTGGGAACTCACAACAGGAGCACAGTTAGCCGGATCCCTGCTAGCACCCTAGGGTGGGGAACACACTTCCACTAGGTAATCACCAGGTTGAGTGAGGGGCAGGGATCCATAAAGGGGGCTACAGGGATTAATCAGAAAGCAGGGGACACCTGGAAAGCCACTGGGGGAGCGGGAGGAAGGCCTCTGTTCTGGTTGCCCGAAGCAGAGCCTAAGGCAGGGCTGGGGGAGTGCAGTTTGTTCATTGAGGATCTGCTTTGGGGAGAACTGGGGAGAAGGCAGAGGCAGTGCCCTGGCAGGTTAGGGCCTCAGCTGCAGCCGGGCTTTGGGACCCCTCAGAGCTCTCTGGCTGTGAGCATGTTGAAGAATGAACTCCTGGCCCCTGACCGCCCCCTGCTCCCAGATAGGGAGGCTCCTCTTCTCATGGGCAGTTCTCCAGCAAGGTGCCCCACATGGAGCCCACAGCAACCAGCCTAGAATGGCAGTGTGGAGGTGGGCCCAGGGGTCAGAGGAAAAAGTCCAGGTGGGCCTGTGACTAGACGGTCTCCCAATCAGAGATCCCAGCTAGACAAGGAGAGGAAAAAACAGCCCAGTGGGGCAGGCAGCCATGCAAAGGCCCTGAGGCTAGCAGGAGTCGGGTGTACTGGAAGAACCAAGGCATCCTCAGCTAGAGAGAGGGAACAAGATGGGGAGGAGACAAGGGAGGTGGGGGCAGGAAAAAATGATGGGAAGGGGAGGGAAATGAGAGGGGGTGGAGGGAGAAGATGAGGAAGGAGAGGAGGAGGGAGAGGAGGAGGAGGGAGAGGAGGAGAAGGGAGAGAGGAGGGAGAGGAGGAGGGAGAAGAGGATGAGGGAGAGGAAGAGGGGGAGGAGGAGGAGGAAGAGAGGAGGAGTGGGAGGAGGAGAGGGAGAGGAGAGGGAGAGAGAAGAGAGAGAGGAGGAGGGAGAGGAGGAGTCGTCCACTTCATGTTGCAGCCTCTGCAGGTTGTAAGTGTAAATCCTTCCTCTGAAGGCAGTGGGAGCCATGGGAGGCTGTAGAGCAAAAGGAGGGTCATGATCCAGTTCATGTTTCGTCAGGCTGTCTGGAGCACACAGAGAATAGAAGGAGGGTTGGGGTGGGAGCAGGAGAGCAGCTGGAGGCCAGAGGACTCATGGGTGATTCACTCAGAGCGGCTCCTGTTGCGGCAAAGGGTGGGGTGGAGACCGGCTAAGTCGGGAGCTCGGCAGGGCTCGAGGCTTTGAGGGCTGCCCATGAGCCTGGGGAGTGGCCCACTCCACACTGCCCCGAGAGAGAAAAACTTTTTTTCCAGGCAGTCTTGTGTAGCCCAGGCTGGCCCAGAACCTATTATGTAACCAAGGGTGACCCTGAAATTCTGATCTCCCCCCTCCACCTGAGTGCGGGGATTACAGGCGGGCACTGCCACACTTGGTTTACGGGGTGCTGAGGACCAAGTCCTGCGTTTCCTAGATGCTGGGCAGGCACTCTACCAACTGAGCCATGGCCCCAGAAACTCTTCTCGCTACTTCACAAGATGTAACTGGAGGTGGAAGGTGGTGGACCAGGAAGGGCCCCAGCCCTCCTTAGCCCTGCCACAGTTACCTCAAGTCACGTGTAAAGCTCTGGCCATAGCTGGGCCGCGGACCAGCTCCTAGCTCCTCAGGAGGCTGAGGCAGGAGGATATTTAAGCACAAGCTGGGCTACATGAGATCTCATTATTAAAAATAAAGTGAGAAAGTAAAATATGAAACCCTAGCTCCTCAGGAGGCTGAGGCAGGAGGATATTTAAGCACAAGCTGGGCTACATGAGATCTCATTATTAAAAATAAAGTGAGAAAGTAAAATATGAAAATAAAACAGAAATTTAAAAAAACAGAGCCAGCAGCCAGGCATGGGTGATACACACTTGCGATTCCAGCTCTAGGGAGGAGGAGGCATGAGAATTAGGAATTCAAGGACATTCGCGTATGTGTAGTTAGTTCAAGGCTAGCCTGGGCTAAACAGAAACCATCAATAGTCACTAGAGAGGAGAGGGTGCTGAGCTCTGGGGAGGAGAGAGCCTGCATAGCCCAGGGGGCCAGGGTCTCCCCAATCCCCTCCTGTCAAGAACATAGAGCCGAAATTGGAGAATGCACAGGCTAAGCTCTGAGAGCTGTGGGAAGAGCTCGAGAGAGGGCACAGCCCGCGGAACGGTCCTGCGGTGCACCAAATGCAGAACGTTCACAAGATGGCAAGCCGTAGGTCAAGCCAGCTGTAGTGGCACACATCTGTACTCACGGGCAGGAGGGTTGCTATGAGTTCAAGGCCTGCTGGCGAGCAGCGAGTCCAAAGCCAACCAGGGCAGTGCAGAAAGTCCCAGTGTCAGAAAAGCAACGAGTCTCAGAGGACAGGAAGGAAGGCCAGAGCTGGAGGCCACACGAAAGCCATGGGAAGCCACAGAAGGCATAAAGAGGGAACTGAGACCTGTCAAGTGTGCTGTGGTAGCTCACTCTTGATGGCTGCGGGAACAGCCCGTGAGGGTTTATGGACCTCAGGGTATGCCCTGCCCTGATCCACAAGGCTCTGGGCGTTCAAGACTTCTCATTCACCCCCACCTGGACCTCCTAGAGAACATTCCAGGCTGTGATTATCTCAGTGCTAGGAGCCTTCCCAGCTCTCCTCTGGAGAGGCCCCCTGGGGAGGCAGCCACAGCCCCAGGAGGACTAGAGAGACAAAAAGGGAGTGGCTGGTGGCTGGAGGACCACGTCCGTGGCAGCTGAGTCCCCATACATGGGCGTCTATTCCATTCCCAGTAGATGTATGGGTCCCATATACCCTGAGTCCCCATACATGGGCGTCTATTCCATTCCCAGTGGATGTATGGGTCCCATATACCCTGAGTCCCCATACATGGGCGTCTATTCCATTCCCAGTAGATGTATGGGTCCCATATACCCTGAGTCCCCATACATGGGCGTCTATTCCATTCCCAGTAGATGTATGGGTCCCATATACCCTGCCAGGTGTGGGTACACCCCCTACCCTACGCAGCCCAGCTGCCGTCTCCCCATCTCTCTGTCTCTGTCCCCTAGCCCTCTTGGCTCCTGATCTCCTGCCTGAGGTCTGGCTAGCCCCAACAGCACAGGGTAGGGACAGGTATCTTCTTCCCAGCATTCCCTGGGCCAAGATGGACCTGCTTGATTCTTTCAGCTCAGCTCTGGCTTGGTCAACCCATCCTAGACCCAGGACCTATCACCTTGGAACTGCATGGCTGCTGGAAGGTGAAGTGTAGCATAGGGCCTCCTGGGAACACAGGCTTCAGCAGGAACAGTCAGGCTGAGCCTCCCTGAAGGGCCCCCATCTATGCGCGGGGAAACCAAAGCTCAGAGAGGGCATACCACTGGCGTAGGGCCACACAGCTAATTGCAGGCAGAATATGACCCCGGGCCTTGGGCAGGACTTCAGAGAGGCTCCCTCCCCCTTCAGCCCCCAGCTTCCTTCCGCAGAGGCCACTGGGCCTCCTGTCCTGGGAGTTCTTCCAGAACCATCCACGCATCGCCTGCTTCTCACACAGGTAGAGAAACAATCCACTCTTTCTGCACCTGCAAGGGACTGTGAGACTCCAGAGACCTTGCCTGGCTGGAAGCTTCAACCTCCTGGCACACCCTTGACGTCAGTCTTCTCTGGTGCAGGAAGTGTCAGTGATTCTTTACCCTCCTGAACACATACGTGCGCACACATATATGCACACAAGTGCATACCCCCACACCTTAAAGGCTGCTGAACAGGACAGAAACAGCAAGAGAAGTACCATAAAGTCGTAGCTAGGGACAATGGTGGCCTTGCCAAACTCCAGGTCTCTGGGCCTGCTCCAGACACCCCCAGAACAAAAGCCCCCAAAACTGGAGGAGCCTGGTAGTAACCGTCTAGTCCTCTAGGGGAGGACTAGAATGGGGTAGGTTGGGGACCAATGAGCTAGGTCTATGACTAGCAAGGTCCTGGGGGTGCAGATGGCTGGAGCCCCCGCCCTCCTGCAGCCTCCTTTTCCTTGTTTGTGTGTTAAAGTGGGGGTTCATACAATCAAGCCAGGGAAGAATAGATGGGAAATAGGCAAAGTCGCGAGAAAAGCCCCGATATAGAGACCACATTGCTGGGAACCAACTCCTGAGATGCTGAATAAGAGGTCCTGAGAGTGCCGAGGGGTCTTATCTACTTCCCGTCCCTCCCAGGAGGCCAGTCGGGACCTGCCTGCCAGTGGAGCCATCCCCTTCCCCTGCCTCACCAGCTTCTTCCCTTCCACCTGCCACAGCCTGGGAGAAGTTGTCTCCCAGCCCAGCCTAGACTCACGAGGACACAGAGTCCTCAACCAGGGAGACCACCTCCCTACAGAAAATCCAGTGAGTCCCTCTGCCCACCTACATAGGCCCTCTGCTCACCTACATAGACCCTCTGCTCACCTATATAGGCCCTCTGCTCACCTACATAGACCCTCTGCCCACCTACATAGACCCTCTGCCCACCTACATAGACCCTCTGCCCACCTACATAGACCCTCTGCCCACCTACATAGACCCTCTGCTCACCTATATAAGCCCTCTGCTCACCTACATAGACCCTCTGCTCACCTACATAGACCCTCTGCTCACCTACATAGACCCTCTGCTCACCTACATAGACCCTCTGCCCACCTACATAGACCCTCTACCCACCTACATAGACCCTCTACCCACCTACATAGACCCTCTACCCACCTACATAGACCCTCTGCTCACCTACATAGGCCCTCTGCTCACCTACATAGGCCCTCTGCTCACCTACATAGGCCCTCTGCTCACCTACATAGACCCTCTGCTCACCTACATAGACCCTCTGCCCACCTACATAGACCCTCTGCCCACCTACATAGACCCTCTGCCCACCTACATAGACCCTCTGCCCACCTACATAGACCCTCTGCCCACCTACATAGACCCTCTGCTCACCTACATAAACCCTCTGCTCACCTATATAAGCCCTCTGCTCACCTACATAGACCCTCTGCTCACCTACATAGACCCTCTGCCCACCTACATAGACCCTCTGCTCACCTACATAGACCCTCTGCTCACCTACATAGGCCCTCTGCTCACCTACATAGGCCCTCTGCTCACCTACATAGACCCTCTGCTCACCTACATAGACCCTCTGCTCACCTACATAGACCCTCTGCTCACCTACATAGACCCTCTGCCCACCTACATAGACCCTCTGCTCACCTACATAGGCCCTCTGCTCACCTACATAGGCCCTCTGCTCACCTACATAGGCCCTCTGCCTTACTGGAGACCAAGTCTCTCCTTTGTCCTCTCTTCATCCCTTAGACTCCAGGAGGAAGCAGTCGGAGCACATTCTGCTCTGCTTAGATCCCCAACACCACACACACACCCCAACCTGCCCCTCTCTCCCCAACTACTACACTACCCCAACCTGCCCCTTCTCTCCTGCACCACCACACACACACCAAACCTGCCCCTCCTCCTCTCCCCACTACCACACACGCACCCCAACCTGCCCCTCCTCCTCTCCCCACTACCACACACGCACCCCAACCTGCCCCTCCTCCTCTCCCCACTACCACACACGCACCCCACACCTGCCCCTCCTCCTCTCCCCACTACCACACATGCACCCCAACCTGCCCCTCCTACTCTCCCCACTACCACACATGCACCCCAACCTGCCCCTCCTCCTCTCCCCGCTACCACACATGCACCCCAACCTGCCCCTCCTCTCCCCACTACCACACACGCACCCCAGCCTGCCCCTCCTACTCTCCCCACTACCACACACACACCCCAACCTGCCCCTCCTCCTCTCCCCACTACCACACACGCACCCCAACCTGCTCCTCCTCCTCTCCCCACTACCACACACACACCCCACACCTGCCCCTCCTCCTCTCCCCACTACCACACACGCACCCCAACCTGCCCCTCCTACTCTCCCCACTACCACACACGCACCCCAACCTGCCCCTCCTCTCCTGCACATGTCCTCCTTGCTGTTTCCAAAACACAGACATTAAAACTGTAAGGCTGGGGACATGGCTCAGCCGATATAGTGCTGGCCCAGCATGAAAGAAGGCCTAGCCTCCGTCCCCAGCACAGAAACAGAGCCTGGTGGCACGTGTGCTGTCCAGCACTCGGGAGCCTGAGACAGAGGAATGGCCAGTCTGAGGCCAACCTAGGCTGCGTAGTGAGTTCCCAGACAGCCAGGGTTACAGAGCGAGGAGAGAGAATTCCATCTGATTGACATCCACTTCCGTGGGCCCCACAGGGACTCAGTGAGGTTTGGGGGAGTTCATTCACCAGCCAGCTGCTCACTGACACCAAGCGTGTGACATCCTAGTGTCCCCACTCACAGGCAGGACTGACGTCTGGGAACCTGGAAAGGAGTGATAGTGACATGGCCTGTGTGAGCCTGAAAGGTCAAGAAGCACTTTGGGGGTGCTAGAGTGGCTAAGAGAGCTTGCTGCGCTTTCAGAGGATCTGGGTTCAAGTCCCAGCACCCACACGGTGGCTCACAGCCACCTGTAACTCTAGTTCCAGGGGATCCAACAGGCATGCGTGCAGTGCGCATACATTCATGTAGGCAAAACATTTATAATCATAAAAGGAAATAAGTAAATATTAAAATAAAATTGTCGGGCAGTGGTGGTGCACGCCTTTAATCCCAGCACTCGGGAGGCCGAGGCAAGTGAATCACTGGTGAGTTCAAGGCCAGCCTGGTCTACAAGAGCTAATTCCAGGACAGCTAGGACTGTTACACAAGGAAACCGAAACCCTGTCTCAAAAAATAAATAAATAAATAATAAATAAATAAATGAGGTACCTCAGGAAGCATAAATATCAGAACTCACAGTTAGAGCCCACGGGGTCTCTGAGGTCAAGGAGGCTGACTTTTAGGGCTGGCTTGTGTGTTGGCACGCTCATGGTGTCCACTGGAGCCAGGCACGGTGAGAGCCATGCCTGGCTTAGCTGCCCAAGGTACAAAAGTGCAGAGGCCAGAGCCTGCATGAGTGACAGTCATCGGGACAACAGCCTGTGCACATGGACTGTGGCAAGCATCTAAGGCACTGTAGGAAACGAGGCTCCAAGCACCGCAGATGAACCCCAAAACTGTTGCCCAGACAGACACTGAACACAAGAGCAGGCACCCTAGTGGGTGGCCCACGGGTCAGCTGTCCTGAGGGAAGCCAGGAGAGCGGTTATTGGACCATGAGAGGATCCAGGGAATGCCTACAGGGTGCGCTTCACTGGGGAAAACACTCCAAGCTCCTCCATTTGCTGCCCCTGCAGCTGCTAAGAGGTCACATGGTCAAAACTAGTGAAGAAAAAAATACATATCCTTGCAAAAAGATGAAAGAAAGGTATACATAAGGACCTAGAGGTTTGAACCTCGGAATCACAAGCCCCCAAGGGTTGTGTGAGGAAGGTCAACCTGTGAAGACTGTCCAGCATTGATCTTGGCCTCACGGGGAAGTTGAAGAAAACACCGATAGATGCTTCTGAAGTCATTTTCATTGATAAAGCAGAGACCGGGGCCATGAGTTCAAGATGAGGGATCCCATCATTATGGGATGAAATTGTCTCTAAATAAATAAATAAGAAAGTATGGCTGGGTCCAATGGTACAGGCCTGATTCCAGCTCCTCCAGAAGCTGAGACAGGAGGATCAAAACCCCAGGCCTGTCTGAACTTCAGAGCAGGTCCCAGGCCAACCTGGGCAACTGAGTGAGACCCTGTCTCAAAGTAAAAAGTAAAACTGGGCTATGGAGGTAGCTCAGTGCTGGAGTATTTGCCTGGTACATGCACGGTCCTAGGTTCAGGCCCCACACTCCCACCACAACCACTGGCAATAATTATAGCAATGGGACTTGGGAAGAGGGCAGAGCTGGTAAATCACTTGCCATACAAGCACACATACCTGACTCCCATCCCCAGAACCCATGTGAAAAAGCTGGCCTTGGTGGCTCACATTTGTGAGGGCAGGGAGACCTGAGGACCCCTGAGGCTCACTGACCGGTCAGCCTGACCTCCTTGCTGAGTTTGAACCTGTGAGAGACACTGCCTCAAAAGCAAAGCGGCTGGTGCTTGGAAAATGATGCTCAATGTTGAGCTGTGGCTATGCGTGCACACACACAACTAACAATAGTAATAATAAGTGCAAAAGACAGGCCAGGCAGGAGTCAAGGATCCTTGTAAGGATCGAGCACCCTCACACTCCCAGTCACAGTCTGCCCAGCCAGTTCCTTCTTTGCCCATATTTCTCCAGCAAGGTCAGAGCCCAGGGTTCACCCCTGCCCACAGTGGCCTTCCCAGGGGAGGACACAGGTCAGCAAGGTGAGTGGCCGGGACTGTTGTCCTCAGCTTGTCACTGAACCTCAAAGGAGATGATTTAGGTGAAAGTGCAGGTGACCTGGCAGGCACACAGCCCTGTGGAGGCCAGTCACGTGGAAAGGCAGAACTTTCTAGAACCATTATAAATTTCAAGATGGTGGCAGCAGGCTGTTGTTGACTTGCATGGGTCAACCCTTCCTCCTCTTCCTCGTCTTCTTGGTCTTCCTGTATTTGTTGTTTTGTTTTTAAATTACATTTACTTACGTGTGTTTGTTTTTGTTTTGCTTTTCGAGACAGGGTTTCTCTGTGTAGCCCTGACTGTCCGGGAACTCACTCTGTAGACCAGGCTGGCCTCAAACTCACAGAGATCCACCTGCCTCTGCCTCCCAAGTGCTGGGATTAAAGTCGTGTGCCACCACCGCCCGACTGTGAGTGTATGCCTGCGTGTGCCACCACACATGTGTGTAGAGGTCGGAGGACAACTCATAGGAACTGATTCTCTCCTTCCTTCCACTGTGTGGGCCCTGGAAAGTGAAAGGCAGTCAGGTTGGTGGCAAGCTCCTTCACTCACTGCGCCCTTTCGACAGCCTGGGTTTGCTTTTTGAACCAGGATCTTATTCTGTAAGCCAGGTTGGCCTCAAATTTATGATATTCCTGCAGGACGTACAGAGGTGCAGGACTGGGATCTTTGCCACCATCCTGGCACCTGGGCCCTGTAGAGCATAGGGTATGCCCCCCCAGAAGCCTATTCCACCCCTTAAATTGCTAAGAACCTTCTCAAACACTACTGTGGTCACCAGGAACCCTCTATGACCCCAGGCAGTCAGGAAGTTCCTTTTCTAGAACTTTCCATTCTGTTCTGCCATTCTGGCAGGTTGGGGTTTGAGCTCCTCCTTCCCACCTGGGCAATCAGGAGAGAAGCCGGGGTGCAGGCACTGGAGTGTTTTCACCCTTCTCTGACACCCCCATGCTGTCAGGCTGAGGTGAAGAGGTCAGGTTTGGGGGCTGGAAACCCAGGCCCAGGGCACATGTTGCCGATCCAGATAAAATTGGATTTGTACCCAATCCCGGGGCCTAGGGATCCCACGCTGTGACCCAGGAAGCAAGGCAAAGGCCACGGGACGGGACGTAGGCGGAGGCTGGAACTGCCCAGGGCTGGAAGAGATGGATGCTCCGTTGGGGGCCTGTGCCCCACTGACCCCCCTCCCCACTTGGAGCTGCCGCTCTGGGCCTTTAGAGCTGCCGCTCTGGGCCGGACCTTCTTTGCCAAACTGCTTTCGCCATCTCCATCGGGCCTTAGGGAGCCTCCCAGATTGTGCTGGTGCAGTTCCTGATGGTGAGGCCAGGTCAGAGTCACAGGGAGGGAGCACACACTGGTATCCTCAGACCCGGGTTCAAATTAGGTCCTGCCACCCATCTGCTGTGTGACCTCCAGCACTGCACACTCACCCTCTGAACTCCTGGGTTGGTTTTAGTTTTCTCCTTGAGCTCAGGCACCTAGGACACCCATTCCCCTGGAGACACGACTGCCTGTGGGTTGCTACCTTTTTGTCCCTTTTGACCCGTTCCCACCTCCCTGTCCACCTCACATTCCTCTGCTGCAGGGAGTTCCTCTAGGTAGCCGGCTGTGTTTGACTTGAGGTTTAACTTGTGTGGCACAGTGCACAGGGAGTGGGTCGGGAGCCCCACACTTCATTAAGCCTACGCGTATTTCTTTTGGTTTTGTTGTTGTTGTATTTTGGCTTTTGGTCTTCAAAACAGTGTCTCGTGTAGCTCATGCTGGCCTCAAACTCACTATGTAGGTGAGGATCACCTTCAACCTCTGATGGTCCTGCTTCCATCTCCCAAGCGCCGGGCTGACAGGTGTACACACCTTGTCCAGTTTTTGCACAGGGAATGGAATCCAGGGACTCGTGCACAGTAGGCCAGCACCCTAGCAATTGAGGTCCGGCTGGTTACGTACAATTCTACAGGTGGGTTCTGATGTATCTGAAGCACCTTCTCCTGGGTAAGATCCAGAGACCTCTCAGTTGTCCAGGAAGCTTTCTAACTCCCCTGCCTGCAGAGGGAACTGCCAGAATGACTGGGACCTCCCTGGTGACTGCCTGTCAAATTTGAATCAGAGGGACTTACAGAGAGTGGCCTTTCGTGTCACCAGCCACAAGCTCAGATCTGAAGCTCAGCTGTGATTTTGCTGTCATTGGCCCATGGGTGCACAGGTTGGTCATCTTTCACTGACTGAAGGCATCTAGGCTGTTCCTCGGTGTGGGGTTGAGGCTACGAGAGCTGTAAGTGCGTGAGAAGCTCACAGGTCTTTTGCAGGCGAGTGTCTTCTTTCTCCTGGGTGCACTGGAGGTCAGGCGTTCTCGGGGTATTATTTTGACCATGCAGAAAATGGGAAGAATCGTGAGGCTCCAGGCCGTCTCCTCGGGCCGTTCCTCCCACAGCTTCCCTGCACTTTGACTCCTCTTTCTTTGTCGTTTTTCTTTCATTTTGAGACAGACTCTCAAATCTTCATGTAGCCCAGGATGGCCTGGAGCCTGCCATCCTCCTGCCTCAGCCTCATGAGTGCCTGTAATCCAGATGCCACCAGACCCAGCTAAGCCACTGTCCTAGCTGAATTTTTTCTTTTAGCTGAATTATTGGAGAATGAGTTGTAAGTATGACATCGTTCTCCATCCAATGTCTTCTGACCTTCATCACGCACACACGCACACACACACACACACACACACACACATATGTACACTCTCATACACTCATACATGTGTGCTCACACACACAGTTGAGTTCATCTCAACATCACGATTGTCCCCATATGGGTCTTGTGACATTTGTCTGGTTGTCTGGTCTGGGGTGACATAAATCCCTTCAGTCATGTTTGGGCAGTGGGGATCTCACAGTCTGAAGCGGTTCCTTCCTCGGTGTCCCCTCAATTCTCATGACCTCGGCATGAATGAGGATGCCAGCCAGCTGTTCCGTGGGGCGATCCCTGATTGGAGTTCACCCCACATTCCCTGAGGGCTAGGCTCCGTGCCTCTGCACTGTAACAGCTGCGGTGACACCAGGTCCCTAAGTGTCCTGTGAGGTAGCACACACCTGTAATTTGTCCCCTAGCTGGAGAATGAGGACAGCAAAGTATTCCACCCCACGGAGTGATTTCAAGGCTTAAATGAGACAGCCCAACCTGATTTTGAAATGTTCTCTCCCTATGTCTGACTTGTCCCCTGTCCCCAGCCATATCCCAGAATTCCCAGCCAACCTCAGAAAGAGCCAGGGATACAAGGAGTTTGGAATTCATCCCACGTGGTTGCAGGCAGGCTGGTGCTATCTCCGCCTGACCTCCTAACTGAGTGACAGGGATAGAGGCTAGAGAAGGCAGCTGCTTCCCACATATCACTGAGGGACACTCAATCTCCCTCTGCACCAGAGATTTTTTTTTTTTGTCTCCAAGTAAGAACTGGCAACTTTTATCAGGGAGCCTATCATGGTGATGCATAGCTGTTAGCCCAGCACCTCAGTGGCTGAGGCAGGAGGATAGCAAGTTACATGCATGGGGAGATACTATCTCAAAAAGAAATCAAAGAGTGGTTGCTTGCCCCCGAAATCTCAGTGCTAAGGATGCTGAGGCAGGAGGATCACCAGGCATTCAAGACTCCACTGGAGGGAGAAGCCAGTGTAGTCCAGGATGTGACAGTAAGGAGAGTGGTACTATACACTTTTTGCCCATAGGAAGTCCAGAAAAGGAAGTGACCCAGTTCCAAATGCCATTGTGTGAAGGCCATGGCACCCCAACACATACCAGACATAAGGAGTTGGCAGACAGGCCCCAGCATTGCTGGATTCCCCTTTCCACCTGGACCCAGTGAGCAAAAGGAAAAAGGGCCAGTTCTAATGTACAGCCCACCTAAGACTTGAGGAAGGGTTTTGTCTTACAAAGATGGCGTTTCGGGTCCAAGGCTATTGTTTTCTAAGGTTTCAGAGGCTTCTGAGAGCTCTGAGAACCCCAGCCTTTGGGAGCTGAGAGTGAAGGACTCTGGGAGCAGCCTGAGCCCTGTCCTCTGAACACGAGGGGTAGGGGCCCAGGCTCCAGGATCCCAGACAAGTTTAGCATATTAATAAATTAAGATGATGATGATGATGACGGTGGTGGTGGTAGTGGTGGTGGTGGTGATTTGAGCCACCCCCTCTCCTCGAGAATGAAAAAGCCATGACTCCACAGCGATAAGAATGAGTAAGGGGCTGGTGGATGGCTCCGTGAGGGAGGTGCTTGCCTTGCAACCTTAAGGGCCTGTGTTCAGAGCTCCAGCACCCACATTAAGCCACGTGTGACAGTGAGCTTGCAACCCCAGTGCTGCGGAGGTGGGAACAGGCCGACCCCAGGCCCAACAGCCAGACCCAGTCCTGAGCTCCAGGTTTTTGAATAGCGCCTATCAATGCAGAGCAACCGAGGAAGGCAGCTGACTGTCACCTGCAGCCTCCACAGGTGCACGTGCACACACACCCCAGGTGAACACGCACACCACAGGCATACACACACAAACATGAACAACAACCCGTTAATAGACAGATAAGCAAGAACAGGCCAGCAAGATGAGTCAATGGGTAAATGTGTTTGCTGTCAAGTTTGATGGCCTGAGTCTATCGTCTGGACACACATGGAGGTAAGAAGCAACTCCTACAAGTTGCCCTCTGACCTCCACACACATATAAATAGATAATAACTAAAAACAAATGTAACAAAAAGGTTATTTAGTAAGTAAGCAAATGAACACTTGAAAGTTGGAGGCCATGCAAGATATTTACATTGTTTCAAAGCTCGTCCCCTCAAAACTCTATTAGGTACAAAGAAAGAGACACTACATTACAAATCTGACTCTCTGACCCCCTATGGTGGCTGTCAGTGAGTTCAGAGCTCTGGAGACAGAAGCTGGGAACTGACTGTGAGTTTGAGGCCAGCCACAGCTGTTTGTCTAGGGCAGGCGGGTCTCAAAAACCCTAAACCAAAACCGAAAGTGAAGCCCTGCAGGACTTGCTCTGATCAGGTGACCAGAATGTGACCGTCTGCACTGGGACAGAGTCGAGCTCAGCCCTCGGGTCCTGCAGAGACTCGGAGCCTGGGTCACATGCAAGGAGATGGACCTGCGGGGCCGCTGAGAGGACCACGTGTGACAGTGTGAGCCACAAACAGCCTTCCCGAGTCCCACGACCTGCCGCAGCTACACAGGCGTGCTGAGGCACAGGTCAGTGAGGAGATGAGGCCACCACGTCTAGCCTGGTCTACACAGTGAGTTCCAGGGCAGCCAGAGCTACATAGGGAGACTATGTCGAAAACAAATAAAAAAAAAAAGAAGTTTAAAAATAAGCAAATCGTGAAGGATTGATGACAACTCAGAGATTCATTCTCCGTTCAGAGTATGTCATTTAGAGTTTGTCATTTTCCTATAAATCTTACATCTTTTTCAAAAGGAAAAATGTTTTTTTTAATGCACACACACACACTCACTCATGGTGTTGTTACCACGAGCAGAAATTCAAACACAGCCGTCATTCCCTATGTTTCCCAAGGATGTGACCCTGAAGGCCACACTCTGAACCACTTAAAGAGCTGTCTGCAAAGAGTTCACCTCAGCCACCCCGAAAGAGCACAGAGAGGAACCCATGTGTCCCCAAGACATTGAATTAGGGAGCAACCACGTATTTGCACCACTCAGCAATAAAAGGCACTAGTGAGCCACACGCTGCCACCCGGGGAAATGTCAGGCTGGACCTGGGGCCACTGTATAGGATTCTTGGAACACAATTCACAGAACCAAGTGAGCCAGTTCTTGCTATCAGATATCAAGGTACTGAGGCTGGAGATATGGCTCAGCGGGTAAAGTGTGCTCATCTAGCATGCAGGAGGTCTGGGGTTCAATCCCCGGCATCTCCTGAAACTTGGCATAGTGCAGGTCTGTAATCCCAGCACTCAAGAAGGAGAGGCGCAGGGGATGAGAATTTCAAGGCCAGCCTAGGCTATGTCACACACTGTCTCAACCACAGAATCGGGGTACTGATAACCTAGGTGTGGCGAGGGACTTCTCAGGGCTGCAGCCTGGGAAAGAAGGTGGGTACCTTTGCAGGTGTGGACATTAGGAAGAGGGCACACAGCAGGAGATAGCCACATGGGCCAGACAGGATGAGGCTATAAAACAAGGGGACATGGCCTTGGGGTAGGTGTAAGGGAACTCAAGAGAGACTCAGGTCTGTGACCACCTCGGGCATATACCTGGGGTCAGGGACAAGGCCAGAAATATTGCTCTGTTCATCAGTCAACCACCCCATGGAGCAGGAGAGGCTGGGGCCCAGCAGGCCCTGACCCACCCCAGTGCTCTCTCCTCCACAGCCCCTCCCCTGGCTACCAAGCCTCTGAGGAGTCTTCCTCCTCCCTGGCTCCCTCTGTCCCTGCCAGGGTTGCAAGGCTGGGCCAGAGATCTGGTGACAGCTATAAAAATAATAACCTACCCGGCCAGCTCCCTGGCCTCCTGACTTGCCTCTCAGTGATCTCAGCAGGGCTGGCCCTGGCGGCTGGCGAAGGTGCCTTCCAGCCCTAGTAGACTGGCACCTCCAGGCAGCAGGTGCTGGTGGCTGGGGCTCGGAGCAGAGAGGTCATTCTGGGTGACATCTGGGCCCTACGCAGTTGACAACATGTTCTATTCCCCACAACAGGGCCTGGGCCTCTCTGACACTCGGGGCCCCCTTTCTGGACTCAGGAGAGAAAGCAGGGTCTGAAGCCTACTGAAGCCAGTGGGGAAGTTTCTCCCTAGACCAAGGGCCCAGGTCAAGCCCTACCTGAAGCACACTGAGACTCCAGAGTCACCTGGAGCCACTAGGCGCCTTCACACATGACTTCTGTAATTCAAATGCATTAATCAACCCTTTCACCTGATCTAACAGAGACCTTTTCTGCACTCAGGGCAATGGTGGCAGCAGATCAGCCCAGACAAGGAAGCAGTAGGCCACCACTAAGAAACACAGGTGACAAAGAGACCCAGTCAGCTCTGTGCCATTTGGGCAAATGTATCAGAAATGAATTCAGCTGCCAGTAACAGGAAACCAAATGACAAAGGTCTCAATGAACAGTGCTTTTCTCCATGTAAACAAGCACAGAGCAAGCCCAGCAAGGACCCGTGTGGCTCCTCCACCACCTCCAGGACTCAGGCGCCTTTGTCTTTTGGGTTTGAAGGGTCAGCTCCGGGTTCAAGATGGCCTTTGCTGCTTTAACCATCACGTCTGAATGCCAGGCAGAACGTGGAAATCAAGAACATGTGCCTTGCAGCTGAGTCCTGAAGAGACGTCCGGCAGCCCCCTCCTACAGTTCCTGCGCGGCTCACGGGTCATTCATTCCTAGCTGCAAGAGAAGCTGGGAAAATGGAGTCTCTCCATAAGGCGGCTGTTCCCAGAAGCGGGGCAGCCCTCTGCTGAGGAAGAAGGGGAGGTGTGTACATGGACTGGCAACTGTAGCTACCACAAAGGGGGATGGGATGGAAACCCGTGGAAGAAAATTCTAGAGGTCTCTGCATGAACTAACCTGTCAAACCTTTCCAGAACGCTCCCAAGAATGTTGCTATCTTCTTGTCACAGCCAGGGAAGAGAACTGCTTGCCCAATTCACATCCAGAACACAGTGGATTCTGCGGCACCGTACAAGGACAACAGCTAACCCCTACCCTGTACCAGGACAGGATCGTGTTAAACATAGTATGTGAACCAACTCAGCCTTCACTGCATCCTTATCCTTATGAAGCTAGGTCATTATTATCCCACTTAATAAGCAATGAATCGGAGGCACAGAGAGGCAAAGTAACATACCTAAGGCCACACAGCAATATTTAACAGGTTTGTTTCTGGGTATTAAAACCATGGGTGCTTCTGACTTCCTTTTATTAGTATTCCACATTAGTAATTCTCTCGAAATTAAATAAAAGCAAAATGCCTCTTGGAAGTCCAGTCTCCTGCCTGTCCCCCAGTCTTGAGACAACAGGAGGCCTGGCTTCCCTCTGCGGCCTTGCAGACTTGTTTGTCTCTGCCCTCTGTCCCACAGCCACTGCTTCCCAGAGAACTAACTCTCTCTCTCTCTCTCTCTCTCTCTCTCTCTCTCTCTCTCTTTCTCCTCCTCCTCCTCCTCCTCCTCCTAGCCTTTGTTCCTCCAGTCCCTCCTGGCCAGCCTGGCCCCTCTTCCTGCCTGGCACAAGGCTCAGCTCAAATGGCTCCAGGCCCTGGGTCACAGGCTTGAATCCCTCAGGTCTCCTGGGTCAGGCAGGCGGGCAGGCAGGCGGGCAGGCGCTCTGCTCCTTCACCCACTGCCCTTTGCCTAGCCCCCAGGGCCGAGGGGCCTGTTTCATTCGTCAGCAGACTTATCAAGGACTTTGTGGGTGCCAGGCTCTGGCAGGGACACCCACTCAGTCATCCTCAGTCCCTGTTGGCCTCAACCTGGCCTCAGAGGCCCTGCGGAAAGAACCCACCACCCTCCCTTCTCCTCTGCGGTTCTAGGCCTTGCCGGCTGTCACCCCTCTAGCTTCAGGGCCTTTGCACCTGCTGACCTCCCCCTGAGAGCCCCCCTCGGGTGCCTTCAACCACTTCTCAGGCTTGTTTGCTCAAGGCTGTTATCGCTGTCTGAACCAGTTTGTTACCGCTTCCTTTGGAGGGTTGAGGAGCTTGAGACAGGGTCTTATGTAGCCTGGGCTAGCCTCAAACTTCTTATGTAGCCAAGGATAATCTTGAACTCCCGACCTTCTTGCCTCTACCTCCTGAGTGTTGGGGTAACAGGTGTCTGACAGCCCACCAGGCGTCGCACAACATTCTGTTTCTGTTAGCATGTAACTCCCCTCCCTTGGGGCCCAGAGTGAGTGTCTGTTTGCTTGACACTGGCTGACCAGATAGACTCTTTGTCCGCAGTGAAGGCCAAGCACAGAGAGGTCAAATGTCTTGCTTGATGTCTCCAGCCAGCAGGAGACAAAGCTCAGGATCACGGGTCCTGTTTGCACATCTTAGCCCTGAGAGGCTGTGCACACTCCTCGTCAGCCTCACGGCAGGGCTGTGCCAGTGGGGTCTGAACCTGCCAATTGCCCTGGGTTCAAATGCAGCTCCCTCAACGCTGGTCCTCTGGCACAGAACCTTGCGGGTGGTTTCTAACACGTACACACTGCTCATCTTTTATCGACAGCAAAGGTACCCTCCACTTACCAAGACTCCTGACTTGGTTTAAATCCCATTCAAATCCTGGGCCTCTAAATTACCCCATAATCTTGGATTTAAAAAAGAAAAAAAAAAAAGGCTTCACTGCTCTTTAAGAATATTCCTGTGGATCCTGTGAAGAGCCTTGGGAGATAGGGCTCCTGGTTTCTGCCTCAGAGGACACAAGAAGGGCTTGGTTACCAGCTCTTGGCCCATCCCGGCCTGCCCTGCTGTGCCCAGCCTAGGTGCTTCACTGCCCCAAACAAGCCCTGTTATAAAGGCAACATCTGAACCCCAAAGAAAGAGTGGTCAGTGGGACACCACTGGGGTCTGCGTGTCAGGAATAGGGTGAGGGAGGGAGGGAGAAGGTCTAAGGTCACAGTAGGGCGGGTGGCGGCCTTTGGGCTCACACGAGGAGTCAGATCTTCACTTCAGCAGCTCCGGGGACAGTGACTGTGACTTTGACTCTGCCTGTGTCTGGCTTTCCCTGTGGATAGGGACTGGTCTCATGGGAAATGGAGGATAAATGAAGCATATGGTATCCTGGGCTCCCTGCTTAGCTCAGGCTAGCCCAGGAGAGACACCTCCTCTCAGAAGGTTCCCCCCCACCCTTTCCTGCCCCACTTTTCCTCCTTCCGAGTCTTTGTTCCCACCTGTCATTATCTTGTTCCAGTGGCTGAGTATTTAAGTGTCCTTCTCTGCCTGTTAATTGTCACCTCCTTCTTTGTAACCACCCAACTCCAGCACCCGCAATGGGAGCTGGCATACAGCTGGTGCTCAATAAATGATTGTCACATACACGAAAAGTAACAGGGCAAATAAATATCTAAGAGAGGAACAAACAAGTCAGAACTGGATATGGGGGGAGGGGAACATTCCTCAGATGGCTGGAAGAGACAGTCCCCCCAACTCCAGTCCCCACGCTAACTCTTACCCTTCCCAGCTGTGCAAACTTAGACAAGTCACTTCCCCTTTCGGAGCCTCTTCACCAGGCAGAAGAATCCTGTAGCCGAAGCTCCAGCCAAGGCTGAGCCGATCACATCAGCCAGCAGGACATCTACGCTGGGCCGGTACCCAAGCCTCCCCCTTCCCTTTCTGTCACCCACTTCTCTCCTGGGTAAAGTCACCAGGTTGTGGGTTGGCTGCATTAGACAATGAGAGTACATTTTGTGAACGCCCCCATCCTGAGCAGGCATTGGGAGGGCTCTGGTCGCCTTACCTTCAGGCAAGTCTCAACAGTGACCACCACCATTCCATGGGGCTCTGGGCAATATGGCTGGCCAGCCCTGGCAGCAGGAGGACCCAGCAGCCCACCAATGACAAGGTTCTGGAGAGACACTCCATCTGTGAGCCGTCCTCCCCCCACCGTAATTATCCTTCAAGCCGCTGCTCTCTCCCCGTCTTGTTGTCCTGTCCCTAGACTTTTGGTCCAGCTTGTCCCTCCTTCTGGGCAATCCCTGACCCCTGGCAGCCTGATGATCTGATATGTCACCTCATCAGTGACATCTCCTGTCCACTGTGCTCCTACACTGGGCCACACAGATAGCAAAGTTTTGACCCACTTACTGCTTTTCCCAATCCGGGAGACATCAGATGGGCCTTGGGTCACGCCCCCTTCCTGGGGGCATTCTAGTCTGTGCTGCCACTTGGGGTTGGGTACCTGATCTTGGGGCCGAGAAATGAGCCTTCCATTAAGGGCAGGGGGGCTGGGGTAGGGAAAGGGACTATAAACCAACCCTGGAGACAGCAGGTAGTACCCCTCTACCTTCTACTTCTGTGACTTATGCTAAGAAATGGATGCCAGGCCAGCCTGTCTGCATAGGTATGTTAAAGTTTTCCATTCCTGAAAAGGTAGAGCCTCCCCGAACTAGTTCAGCCCAGGCTTTGGGTCTGAGTGGTTAAATCCTGAAGCAATGGAGCTGACCAACAGCCCCTGGCGTGGATAAAGCCACCAGGACACTGGGCCATGGCCTGCACTGACCTTGGCTGCAGGGCCCACCAGGTCAAGTGTCTGTCTACATAAGCCTAGAAGGCAGCTGACTGAAAGTAAGTGTCTGAGGGTCTGCATAGGCCTCCAGCCACCTTGATTAGAGGGACAGAGAAAGCCTCACCATCAGCCCTGTGACAGCAGAAGACCACAGGTCACCAGGCCCAGTACTCCAGGTTCCCAGAGAGGGGAAAGACAAAGCATTCCCTATTCTCAACCCACAGTGTCACTGGTCACTCCCAAGACCCCAGACTCCTCTAGGCCTCTGGCAAACTGCCGTTACCCACTACCCAGAATTCCTCAGGGCTGGGTGCTCATAGGAATCTAACAACCACAGCCATCCACATCCATAAAGCAAGGGGCACAGGAGTGCCCACCTTCCATGAGGCTTGAAGGAGATACGGGCAGTTCCAGGGCTTGCAGGACGCTAGCCCTGGGCAGGCGCTCCACGCTCACACAGCCAAATGCCAGGAGCCTCCCATCAAAAATAATAACAAGAACAAATGCTTATGTAAGAGTTCTGGCGTGCCAGGCACGGCGGGACACGGCATATTCACTACTCCTTGGACACTCTCAAACTCCCACTAATGCAGGCCGGCTGTGGAAATCGGTGCTGCTCCAGCGAATCTGAGAGGTGGATCTGAGTTCAAGTCTCGGCTCAGCCACCTTGAGCCAGGCCAGGGAGGCTCCATGTCCCATCTGGGTGGGAAGGGAACACAGAGTAGGAACTGTCCCCTTCACCCTCTCTTCCAGTTACATGGGGACATACAAACCAAACAGACATGCAGGCTCCCCTCCCCACCACCACACACAGAGTACTCTGTACACTGTACTTACCAAAGCACCTGCCCGGACTGGGGCTGTCTAGACCAGCCCTTTCTACAGAGTCACTGCCTGCCTGGTCCCAAAACAAGCCTGACACCCAGAACCAACCCCGTCCCAAGCAGCGTTTCTAGCAAGGTCCCCAGCACCCATGGGTGCTGAGTCACCCTGATTTCCTGACCCAGCACTCTGCTCCTCCTGGGGGGAGGGGCTGGCACCCCATCTGCCAGGGGAAGAGAAAAACCCAGATGCGACACCCCCACCCACCACCACACACAACCCAAAAATAACCGCAGCCCCCTACACACCAGAAACACAAAAACAAAATCTCGCATAAATCCAAAGTCAGAAGGGAAGAAAAAATTTTTTTCAAAAGCCAACTACTGCCCCCAAAAGGCTTTTAAACATTCTCCAAAAAAAGTTTATTAAAATGTCTTCACTTTAATGCTCGAAACGGAAAAGGTTCTCAAAATATACATACGCCTCTTTTCTCATAGAAATAGAACTTTTTTATAATACAAAAAAATAATAAGACCAAAAAGAAAAAACGAAAACGAAAAAACCAAAAACATCAACAGCAACAACCCCGCAGGAACATCTTTAAGTGATTACTCAGGGCCCGGCTGACAGTTACACGTGTGTTGCGTCAGTCCCGTGTCCACACGCGCTCAGCCACGTTTGATCCGGATTGCATCAAGTCCTGAAACCGGGTGCGCGGTGCAGGTGCGTGCGCGCGGTGCCCACGGTGTCCCCTCGGTGCAGGTGCAGGTGCGCGCGAGGCACGCACGGGGCCCTCGGTGCGCGCGGGGCAGGCGCGCGCGGGGCAGAGCGCACGGAGCCCACGGTGGCCGCAGCGGCGCCCCCCACGGCACCCCCCGGCGCGCTAGCAGTGAGTCGCCGAGGCCAGCAGCGGCTCGGGCAGCTGCTTGAACAAGTTCCGCAGGGTGCTGAGCTCTCGCGACAGCTGCTCCACCTTCTTCTGCAGCCGCTCGTTCTCGGCCGTCAGCTCCAGCACCTTGTGCTGCGTCTCCAGGTTGCGCATCTTAGCCTTGTCGCGGCTCTTGCGCACCGCGATGTTGTTGCGCTCGCGCCGCATCTTGTACTCGTCGCTAAGCTTGTCCACCGCCTTCTTGGCCTTGGCCTTGGCGGGCGCGGCCGGCGGCCCCGCGAAGCAGGCTGCGGGCGCGGCCTTGGCGTCGGCGGGGCTCGGTGTGCCGGGCGGGCTGGACGACGACGACGTGGACAGGCTGCCGCTGCTGCCGCTCGGCGTCGCCTGGTAGCCCAGGTAGGCGCGCAGGGCGAACGGGAACCCGGCCGCCATGGCGGGCGCGTCGTCCGCGCGCTTACAGTCCGCGGGTTCGAAGCCCGGCTCCGCCTTGAGCGCGGCGGGAGGCGGCGGCGGGAAGCAGGCAGGCGGCGCGGCCTTGGCGCCCGCGCGCCCGAGGCTCACGTAACTGTAGTCGGCCGGCTTCTTGGCCGGCTTGGCGCCGTAGTCGTCGGCGAAGAGGTCGGAAAGGAAGTCGTGGTGCGCGGGCGCGGGCGCGGGCGCGGCGAAGTCCGCGGCGGGCGCGAGCGGCTCCAGGTAGGGGCTGAAGTCAATGGCGCGCTCGTGCTCGCCGATGGCCGGTTCGGCGGCGGGGGCGCGCGGCGCGGCGCGGGCCGCCTTGGCCCCGTAGGCCAGGCAGTCGGGCTCGTAGTAGAAGTTGGCCACTTCCATGGGTCTAAAGGCGGCGGGCGGCGGCGGGAGGCATGCTGCGTCCCAGGCCAGCAGGCGGTGCATGAACGCGGGGCCCGCGGGCTCCGCTGCGTCCCGGTCCCGTGCGCGGCTCGGACTCGGCTCGGCGGCGGCCGAGAGGGAGGTTTATAAGGCGGCGCCTGGCAACAAGGCTGCGTCACGCCGGGGCCGCCCCGGCCCCTCCCGCCGCCCGGACGGTGCGCGTCATTGCCTGGCCGCGGGAGCGCGAGAGGGCGCGGCGGGGAGCGGGGCGCGGCGGGGGTCTACGCGCGGGGACACTGAGCGGTGTCCCGGGCGCCCCGCCAGCCCCGCGATCGCCACGGACGCGGGAGACGCCGGCCCGCCCCCTTCCCGCCCCTCGGCAACTCTGAGGAGCGCGGCCGCCGCCCGCCCTCTGCTGGAGGACGCGGTGGCTAGTCCCCGCGCCGGTCCGCTGTCCCGGCCCCCACCCCCCCCCCCCTCCTGGGAAGCAGAGCGTTCCAGCCGGTGCACGACCCCAAGCCCCGGATCCTGCCCGCTGTCCCCGGCCCCCAACTCCCAGGGAGCAGTCTTCCTCCCGGTACATGTCTACCCCACCCACCCAGGTGCTGCCCACCTCTCTCGGCCCCCGATTCCTGGGAAGCACAGCTCTCCACCGGGTGCACGCCCCCCCCCCATGCCTGCTGCCCCCAGAGCCAAATCTTCCTCCCCATGCCTGGCTCGCCCTCCGCAACTGCCTACGCCACTCCCCGCGCTTCTCCGCGAAGGTGGCAGGGGTGGGGGTTCTGCCACACTGTGTGTCTGTGGGTGAGTCACTTCGCCTCTCTGCACTGCCTCCGTGGAAGCTGTTGATATTGTTAAAAGCATTCCCGGTGTCAGAGAGAAATGGACCTCCTAATAGAGTACCAGGGACACGGTTGCATTTCGAAGACCTGTGCGCAGCCCTGCGCAGAGGCTGCAGGCTTCTCAGGTGGTTGGGGTGGGAGCTAGCCCCAACTCCAACCTTGAGAAGCCAGCGCTCACCCTGCAGGCTGGGAAAGCAGCCCTCTGTTCATTCGAACTGTCCCCAGGCTTCGACCACCAACCTTGGTGGGAGCCTTTCTAAGCAGCCCAGGGCAGTGCCACTCCCAGCAGGGCCACTCAGGCAGGAGCTGCCAACCTGCCTTGGGCTGACCCCCGACCCATTGACCCCAGCCCTGGCCTCAGCAGGCTGATGGGGCGTTGCTCAACCTTCAGCGTTATCTGCTGAGCTGGGGTGACCTCCGCCCCCAAGAGCTGGAGAAATGACATCTCCCTATGCCCTTGGGGGTTGGGGGGGAGGGAGGGAAGGGATAAGACACTTGCCCTGCCTGCGGCTTTCTGGCCTTCCCTGCCTTCCCAGAAGCCTCTGGGCCAGGAAGGGATCAGGGCCCAGAGAGGCGTGGTGACATCCCCAGGGCCACCCAGCCAGGCCTGGCTGTGAAGTGGGACACTGAGGCTCCCCTGAAGGGCTCTCCCTTATCCACTATTGGTGACAGTTTCTCCCAGCCTCTCCGCCACTTTCCCTCAGTTTCCCGCAGCCTGGCCTTCAGGAGGGCTGGCCTTGGCAGAGTAGAAGTTTTTTAATTACATTTATTTATTTGCTGTGTATGTGTGTCACAACTTGCACATGAAGGTGAGAGCTGTGGCAGTCAGATCTCTCCTTCCATCACGTGGATCCTGAGGAGTGGACTAAGGTCTTTGGGCTTGGCAGTAAGTACCTTAGACCGCCGAGCCATCTCGCTGGCCCAACTTCTCTCTTTTTGCCCACTGTTCCAGCTGGGTGTGGCCTCGGGCAAACTGGCTCCCCTTTTCGAGCTTTAGCTTCCCGCCTAGCATTTCTGGGTTCTGGGGAGATGCAGCAAGCCCTGGGGAGGCTAATACAGTAATGCAGACATCTGCTATGTGTCCGTAGCTGGTCCTCCACCCTCTCTGTGCTGCCGTGTTTCACACTCATTTCCTCCTCCTGGTCATTTGCAGGTGGGCCCTGCTCTCTGCTTTACAGGTAAGGACACAGGCTCAGCCGAGCGAGGTGCTGGCTCAAGGTCATGGTGGGAAAGCAGTGGTGGTGGAGAAAGTCTCCCCTTGGGGTAAAGTCCTACCAGTAAACTGAGGTCTAGAGAAAGGTGACTCGGGTCACACAGGGACTCAAGGGTGATTCAGGCCCCAGAGGCCACACTCCACCTCATCAAAGAGCTTGGCTCGCTGGCCTCCAGATTGGGCCAGCTGGCCTCTCAGCAGCCTCCCTGCTGGAGCTCACCCACCCAATGCCGACCTAAGTGTCCCACAGGGAGGCCTGAGGAGCGTGCCCTTGTTTCCCCAGGTTCCTGGCTCAGCAGGTGGTGCCTCTGCCTCACCATCTCTGCCAGCCCTTCCCCAGGGTCCCGAGGCCCCACCAGGACTGAGCAGCTGGCATAGCTGGCCTTCCCCATCCAGGGCCAGCTCCTCCCCTCTCCCTGTCCCACCCTCATGTTTGGAGGAACCTGGGCTACAGAGGTCCCCGATGTGGCCAGATCAACGTAGAAATGGGCTAGCCTGACATCGTGGTGTGCTTGGGAGTTTGTTATGTTCTCATCACGGTGCTGGAGTTGGAAGCTTGGGTCTTGCACACGCTCTGCCAGTGAGCTACACCCAGCCCTCTTTTTACTTTTCCTTCTGAGACAGGGTCTTGATAAGTCGCCCAGGCTGACCTCAAATTGGGATCCTTCTCCTTCACCCTCCAGAGTAGCTGGGATGACAGGCCCAGCTGCCTCTTTAAGTGAATTCGTTCCTAACACAGAAAAGCAAATGTCACACCATGGTTCTTTTAAACCTGGAGCCCTGAACTGGTGTGGTGACTGTGGTCATGGTGGTTGCCAAGGCGATGGGCATTTCCAGCGTGGGCTGTAGGCCCTCTGCTGCCCCCAGACTCTTAGGTATCTGCAGGAGGGAAGACTGAAGCTGAGACCCCCTCCCCCAGCCTGCAGGCAGCAGCTGTGACTCAGTACAGGTGGGATAGCAGGTGGGTCTCTAGTGAAAGAGGTCAGGGAACCCCTTTTGTTCCTATGGGGACCCTCCTTACAATGGTTCCCTGGCCATTTCTGTGGCCCTGGCATATAGCATGGGGATGCGGAATGTCCTATGTCTGGGCCCCTTTGGCCCTCTCCAACAGGTGACTCACACCTCCATACAGCCCCACGCAGGCCTTGATGGTGGCAGCCATGAAGACGTCACACAGCGGAGGTATGGAAACTGGCCTCACTCATGACTTCTCCCACAAAGCTGGTGCTGGCCAGCGCCCCTGCCCCACATCTGAGCCTCACTAGGTTAGAACACTCTCCCCACACGTACCAGGGCCTGGGTTTCACTCCCAACCAAGAAAAACAAGCAAAGAAAGAAACCACTAGGTCTTCTCTCTGAGGCCTCAGTTTCCCCCCCTCCCGTTCCCCCCCCCCCCCCTCGACTGCGCTCTGCAGTCTTCAATACCAGCCTGGCAGCCTCAGCATAACCGCCCTCTGTGAAACTTGCCTGTGTGTCTGCTGCCACCACGTGGCAAGTCCTGGAACTGCAGGAGCGACTTATCTTTTGGGTCCATCTGGGTGTAGTGATTTGCTATCGCGAGGCTGGTGCTGTGGGTGTGGGTATATAACACACTCACAGGATATGAGTGCGCCACTAAGAGGAGTACAGATGCCCAAGAGATGGGGAAAAGGCACTCGGCCTTCGTGTAGTTAGCTCACCAAACTTTTTAACTATGGTTCAAATCCTAGAGACACACAATGCGTGGATAAAATCATCGTGTCAGACTCTGGGAAGACACTGTGGGAACAGGGATCAATGCTGGGGACCTGAATGTCATAGGGTACAGTGGGGGGTGACATAAGTACAGAAGCCTGTACCAAATAGTACGGGTCTCTAGCAAGCAGAGAAACGGCCAAGCAATGGCCTTGCCTCTGCAGAGCTGTGTGAGGCCACATCACAGCTTTGCTGGCCATCATCATAGAGACTGGCTGTCGTGGGGACCAGGAGATGGAACAGAACCTGTGAAGGACCCCTCTGGCTCCCTGTGGGGCATGATCTGTGAACCTAGGGGAAGGAAGTCATCTTCAGGACCTCCTGAAGATGAGACCATTGAGATGTGCTGATGGGGATGGGGCACTGTGCCTCTGGGGTCTGAACCACAGCAGAAGAAGTCTGATGAATGACTCCATAAAGGTCGAGCTGCTTTGTCTGGCTCTCGGCTTTTCTTGTTCCTCTCCGTGGCTATGACTTGTAATCACAGCCCTTGGAAGGCTGAGCCGGGAGGTTTGCTCTTTTCCAGGTCATTCTTAGCTTCGTACTGAGACCCTGATCAAAAGAGAAGATGTGAGAGAGAGAGAGAATATGTACATCCCTCCCCTGGATTCGGCAGTCAGCAATGACAGTGAGGACGTCATCTTGTGCACATAGTTCAGACTGCCTCTCGCTTGCTCGGGGTCTGAGATCCTGTGTAGAGCCCACAGCCGCACCTTCAAACGTCAGCATCCCTATAATGACGAGCGTCTTTTCGTCTAAAGCCCTGACGCTGGAGGATGACTGACTTAGGATGTCTATGCCATAGCAAATCTGTGGCCTCCTGAACAAAGGAGTCAGAAAGCGTGAGAGGAAAACGACCTCATTGAGTAACTCCAGAAGCACCAGACATGGCGACTCAGGCCTGTGATCCTGCACCCAGGAGGCAGAGGCAGAGGGATCAAGAGTTCAAGGTTTGGGTGCACAGTAGTGCACACCTTTAAAACCAGCACTCCTAAGGCAGAGGCAGGTGGATCTCTGAGTCCAAGGCCAACCTGGACTACACAGTGAGACCCTGGCTTTAAGAAAAAAAAAAAAGACATTTTTGCTGACCTAGAAATACCAGTTCATTTACAAAGACAGAGAGAGGTAGCCATGCACCAGTGCTTATGACGTCACACGGGTGTTGTCCCTACAGAGAATGTAAAGGGATGGGGTGGCTTTGTGGGGGAGGAACGGGACAGTGCTGTCCAACAGAACTTTCTGGTATGCTGGGACAACCTCTCCCTGTGTCAGATCAGTCACATGTGGCTCCCAAGCCCCTGGGGCCTGGTTGATGCCGTTGAAGTCAGATTTTTACTGCCTGTGTGTTTGTTTAGTGGCTTTGTTTTTGAGACAGACTCATGTAGCCCAGGCCAACCTGATCCCCCTTGCCTCTACCGGGATAACAAGCATGCGCCACCACACCTGGCTTGAATTTCAATATTTACGTTCTGTCCTGTGGCTGGTGACCATTGTTCCAAGTGGCAGTCATCTCTACAGTCTATTGATTTGTTCTGTTTTGTTTTTAACATGTGTGGGTGTTTTGCCTGCATGTGTGCCTGCAGTCTGCAGAGGCCTGAGGGGGTGTCAGATCCCCTGGAACTGGAGCTAGGGACAGTTGTGAGCCCTCACATGGGTGCTGGGATTGAACCTGAGTCTTCCAGAAAAGCAGCCCGTGCTCTTAACCACTGAGCCGTCTGTCCAGCCCCCTCTACGGTCACTTGTTAGCTGTGGGTGGGCTCTGCTCCTACTTAGAAGGAGAGACATGAGAAAGTGGGGGCATGGGGAGGGCCAGGCAGTGTACCCCAAAATCCACTGGCTTAAACTCTATTTTAGCCTGGCTCATTGCCTATAAACCTAGCACTCAGGAGACTGAGCAGAAGAGAGTGCCTGCTTCGGCTACATGAAGTTGGGACCAGCCTGGGCTACAGAGTGAGGCCTTGTGAGGGAGGGGGCGCCATAGAAACCCACATCATTTGCCTTTCTGGGTTCCTGTGTATTTAAGAACATGGGTGCCCACTGGGACATCTACCAGGTGGCTTCCTTACCCCTGAGTGTGACCCTCAGCTAGGGTGGCCCACATGGCTGATGGCTGGCTGGGTAGTGTGTCTGTGACTGCAGCCCTCCCGTCCTCAGTTGCCCCCAGGCAGTGTTTTCCTCCCCCTCTGGTCTCCCCACATGGTTTTCGATGTCACCTTAGTACACAGTCCACATGAGAGCTCCTAGTGTCCCCCTCATATGGCACTTACTCTGGGCCTCCCATAACATGCTTCTGACATGGAAACAGGTTTTGCAGGTAGCGTAGAAATGGAATCTATCTTCCTAGACTTATATCCAAGGGCGGCACCAGGACAGAGGTTACAGCCTTCATCCAGCCCTCTTGCCAGGATGAGTTGAAGCAAAAGACCTCCACCCTTGTGACCTTCGTGTCAGTGACTGCATGACCCGGCAGGTAGACTGCAGCCTAGGGCCACGATCCAGCCCCTGAAACTCATGTGAGAGGAGAGAGCCTGACTCCCAAGGTGCTGCATGCCTGTAATCGCAGCACACAGGATGTGAAGGTGAGAAGACCAGGAGTTCAGAGCCAGCCTGTGCTATAGAGACTCTAGGGCCAACCTGTACTACGTGAGACTCAACAATAGAGACAGCCCCGGAGGTTAAGAGAACTAACTGCTCTTTAGAGGACCTGGCTCAGTTCCCAGCACCCAATGGTGGCTCACAGCCATCTATAACTATAGTTCCAGGTGGCCCAACGCCCTCTTCTGGCCTCTGCAAGTACTGCATGCCATGTGGTATACTGACATAACATGAAGGCAAAAACACCTATACACATTAAAAAAATCAAATTTTAAGAAATAAATCTTTAGCTGGGTGGTGGTGGCAGACGTCTTTAATCCCAGCACTTGGGAGGTAGAGGCAGGAAGTTCTCAGTGAGTTCCAGAACAGTCAAGGCTACACAGAGAAACCCTGTCTCGAAAAACCATGAATGAATGAATCTTTAGCCAGGCAGCGGTGGTGCACACGCTTAATTCCGGTACTCAGGAGGCAGAGGCAGGAGGGGATCGCTATGGCTGACAGTTTCAGAGACCTTGTCCCCAGTCAGCACCTCCACTGCTGTGGTCCTGAGGCCAGGCTGAAGCATCACGGCAGAAAAACCCACAGAGAAATGGTAAACAAGGCTGTAGGCGTGCGGAGGCAGAGAGAGGAGAGGGCGTGCCCTCAGAGCCCACTTCCCTAACAGCCTAAGAGCCCAGCTTGAACCTCACGGATTAGCCCCTAGTGACGTCCAACTCTCCCAGTAGCACTGTCCCCACACCCTAGCCCTCACTCCGGGCCAAGCCTTCAACATCTGAAGACCACAACAGGAGGGGTAAGAAAGCCTGCCACCAACATTTGCCTGTCCCTCCATCCTCACCCCCGTCACCCTTTCCTGTCCCTGGTTAGCCAAGGCAAACTAACCCTTCCCTCTTCTGTGCGTCCCTCGAGGTCAGCATTATCTCTGTGCCTCCACCTATGTATGAGGTTCAGCGACAGTGATGGGCCACGAAGTGCGCCCTCAGGCGCAGTGCACAGAGCTGCCGCCAGAGGGCGCTTCCGCCCGCTGTCGCCTGACATCCGCTCACACCCAATAGATGACCCAGGTGCACCTACTCTGCTCCGCCCCAGGGAGCCCGTGCCCACCCAGCTGGGCATCTGTGTGCACACCGTCTGCATGGGCAAGCATCCTGCAAGGAGATGGGCATGTACTGACCCTCCGCCCCTCATCTCCCGCCCACCCCAATGATATCTTGGTTTTGGAGATGGAACTTAGGACCTCCTCCAAGCCGCTTTTTTTAAAACTTCTAAAAGTTGCACTTATTTATTTGTGTAGGAGGTACAGGCGTTCGGCGGGGACAGGTCAAGGTCAGAGAACAACTTATGAGAGTATCATATGGGTCAAGTCTAGTAACAAATGAGTTTGCTCACTGAGTAATGTTGCTCAGCCCTAACGTTTAAATTTTTATTTTTAGATTTATGTATTGTATGTGTGGGGGTGTTTGTCTGCATGTGTGTGTACCACATGCATATCTGGTCCCTAAAAGGTTCAGAAGAGGCCGGGTGATAGTGGCGGCACACGCCTTTAATCCCAACACTTGGGAGGCAGAGGCTGGTGGATCTCTGTGAGTTTGAGGCCAGCCTGGTCCACAGAGCGAATTCCAGGACAGGCTCCAAAGCTACACAGAGAAATCCTGTCACTAAAAACAAAACAGAATTCGGAAAAAGGTGTTGTATACCCTAGAACTGGAGTTATGGATGGTTGTGAGCCAACATGTAAGCACTGGGAATCGAACCCTGATCCTCTGCAAAAACAGCAAGCTCTCTTTAACCGCTGAGCCAACTCTCCAGCCCTCTAACTGCCCAAGCTGTCTTTGAACTCCCATTTTTTTTAAAGTTTTTTTTTAGTTATATATTATTTTTCTCCACTGTCCTCCCTTCCTCTCCCCTCCCTTTCTACCCTCTCCCATGGTCCCCATGCTCCCAATTTACTTAGGAGATCTTGTCTTTTTCTACTTCCCATGTAGATTAGATCTATGTGTGTCTCTCTTATGTCCTCTTTGTTGTCTAGGTTTTCTGGGGTTGTGAATTGTAGGCTGGTTTTTCTTCATGTCTAAAAGCCTCTTATGATATTTGTATTTCTGGGTCTGGGTTACCTAACTCATTTGACGTTTTCTAGATCCCTCCATTTGCCCACAAATTTCAAGATGTCATTTTTTTCTGCTGTGTAGTACTCCATTGTGTAAATGTACCACATTTTCTTTATCCATTCTTTGGTAGAGGGGCATTTAGGTTGTTTCCAGGTTCTGGCTATGAGAAATAATGCTGCAATAAACATAGTTGAGCACATGTCCTTGTGGCATGATTGAGCACCCTTTAGGTATATACCTAAAAGTGGTATTTCTGGGTCTTGAGGTAGGTTGTTTTCTAATTTTCTGAGATATTTCCATACTGATATTCAAAGCAGTTTGCACTCCCACCAGCAATGCAGAAGTGTTCCCTTTATCCCACATCCTCTCCAGCATAAGTTGTCATCAGTGTTTTTGATCTTGGCCATTCTTACAGGTGTAAGATGGAATCTCAGAGTTGTCTTGATTTGCATTTCTCTGATGACTAAGGATGTTGAACATCTCCTTAAGTGTCTTTCAGCCATTTTAGATTCCTTCCTTGAGAGTTCTCTGTTTAGGTCTGTACCCCATTTTTTGATTGGATTATTGGTTCTTTTGATGACCAATATCCTGTTCTTTATATATTTTGGAGATCAGCCCTCTGTCCGATGTGGAGTTGGTGAAGATCTTTTCCCATTCTGTAGGCTGTCGTTTTGTCTTGTTGACCATGTCCTTTGCTTTACAGAAGCTTTTCAGTTTCAGGAGGTCCCATTTATTAATTGTTTCCCTCAGTGTCTGTGCTGCTGGGGTTCTATTTAGGAAGTGGTCTCCTGTGCCGATGCATTCAAGTGTACTTCCCACTCTCTCTTCTGTGAGTGAACTTCCATTCTTACTACCTCAGTTTACCCTATAGCTGGGATTACAGGCCTGGCCACAAGGTCTTGTGTAGCTCAGGCTGGCCTCAAGCTCACTATGTAGCTGAAGATGACCCCGACCTTCTGATGCACCTGCCTTCACTGCCAGGTGCTGGGACTGCAGGTGTGCACTAGTACACCCAGGTAATGAGCTGTTGGGGATGACCCATTCACCTTTTAAATGTTTTAATTATGAAACAGTTTGAGATTTAGAGACGAGTCACACAGTTGCTGTGTGACGTCCTACAGTATTTAGCTTCACACAGGAACTTTAATATTTTCTCTGAGCTGTTACGGCATCAGTGCCGGGTCAGCACCTTCCCTCCGAACACCTCAGTAGCTTTGCTGAGAAGAGAGCTTCACAAAAAAATACAGCCCAAGGCTTCTCGGTCTTCCGCTCACTTGGATGGCACCCCTGGCCCCAGCAATGTCCTCTAAGGTGCAGGTATGGCCTGCCTGTCGCTGTTGCCTCTCTCTTGTCCTGTGCCTGGAACAGTTGCTCTTTCTTTTTCTTCATTCATTTTCTTTTTTTAAAATTTATTATGTATATAGTGTTCTGGGCACCAGATCTCATTATAGATGGGTGTGAGCCATCATATGGTTGCTGGGAATTGAACTCAGGACCTCCGGAACAGCAGTCAGGTCTCTTAACCTCTGAGCCATCTCTCCAGCCCCTCATTTTATTTTTTGACAAGGTCTTGCTGTCCTCAGGGCACCCATCCCGTCTCATCCTCCTGAGAACCTAGCTCATAAAACATCTGCCATTCTTTTTGTCCTGCCATGTTTTGGAAACCCACGGTTTTTGTCTCAACTCGGGAAGTTGAGAAAGAGGCTGGCCATCTTGAAAGCTCACCACCTTTATTACATAGCCGTGGTCCCTCTCCCTATCCGGAGGCCTACCAGGGAGGCTGACTCCTCAGTTCTCTGACAAAATTAGTTTAAGGAAGAAAGGGTTTACGCAGCTCACAATCCCAGGTTCTAGTCCATCATCTGGAGAAGTCACAGGGGCACCGGAGCTGGAAGCAGCTGGACATCATGTCCACCGGCAGCGGGGAGCAATGAGCGTCTGCATAGAGGCCCTCTCTACATTCCCAAGCCCAGGGAAGGGCGCCACCCACAGTGGCTAGGACTTTTACATCAATCATTCAATCAAGACATCCCTCACAAACATTCTCAGGTGATTCTAGGTCAGGGTCTCCCAACCTGTGGGTTGTGACCACTTTGGAAGTCACCCAAGACCATGGGAAAGCAGAGATATTTACATCAACAGTAGCAACATTACAGTTATGAAGTAGCAACAAAACAGTTTTATGGCTGGAGGTCACCACAACATGCGGAACCGTACTAAAGGGTCAGAGCATTAAGAAGATCGAGAACCACTGCTCTAGATTGTGCCGTGTTGATAATTTGTCACCCAGCTCCAGTGTCCCACTGGGAACATTCATTGGTTTATTCTCTAGGGGACAGGACCCAAGCCTGTGTGCTTAGCACCTTGGTGAGATCCTCAGGTCCTAGGTGCTTGGTTATTGTCCCAATTAAAGTATCAATAAACGAATACTTTCTTGCAGGCCAGAGCACAGGTGTGTCCTCCGGAAATTCACCGCCCTGCTCCCTTGCACCGTTCCTATGTTCATAGGAAGTAGGCTAAGATAGGTTCGCTCTTGCGCGCCGGAGCGGAGACTGGAATTCGATCTTAGATCCGTGATTTTAATCTTGACTCCCAGGCTCTGTCCTCAGTTGCCCCTAAGGAACCAAAGCTGGGTTTGAAAAGCCCCATAACAACCCACGCAAGTTGAAGTCCCGAAATCCGCCAGCAGGTGTCGCCAGAATTCCCTGGCCACAGTCAGACCAGAAAGCCCCAGTGCAAAGACGACGGACGTCTGTAGGGTGTGTTTGGGGGAGGGGGCTTTCCCAGGCCGTCTGCAAGATGTTGCACCTCAAAGCTGCAGCTGCATCTTTGCATCTTTGTTCACAGGCTGGAAACAGAATCTCAAAGAGTAAAAGCCACCCTTAAAATGATTAGATTACACTGTTTCAAAAACTGTTTGACAGCTAAGGAAAGTAGGGTCCAGAGAGGGCAGGAGGTTAGTCAAGGACACACAGCAAGCTAATAGGCTAGACACCTGAGAACTGCTTCTCTGTAACCGTGAATTTCCTCTGCGTGAGGGCTTTGCCGCCTGCCCTCACCCCCGCACCCAGCGCGGGCCCAAACTGCAGCTAAAGTGCAGTAGTCTGCAGCGGAGAGGGGGGGAGCCTCCGCTCCTGTTCAGTAGGCAGAGGGAAAAGACCTAGAATGCAGTGGACTTTTGCTTTCAGGGACCCGCTCTCTTTCTGTCTTGTGTGCAATTGGAAATTTCCATCTCATGGTCCAAAGTGGCTGCTCTAGCACCTGCTATCATATTTATATTTGAGTGGGGGGGGGGAGAGAAGCAAAAGAAAAAAAAAAAGGAATTAGCCTCTTGATAAACTCATGTGTGCACACACCATTCAAGAATGAGAATCTGGCAGTGGTGGTGGTGCACCCCTTTAATCCCAATACTTGGCAGGAGGATGTCTGTGAGTTCAAGGCCAGCCTGGTCTGGTCTATAGAGGAGTTCCAAGACAGCCAGGGCAATTCAGAGAAACCCTGTCTCCAAAAACAACAAACGGGACGAAGCTAAGCCAAGCATTGTAGCCACTGGTTTAGAGAGCAGGACAGGCTGCCGTAGACTGTCCCTTCCCCAGGGAAGATGGCTGCAGTTGGGGATTTTCTTTGGGCCACAACCAGCTCCCAAATAAAGAAAGAGACTTTGTAGTTATGAATACCTGGCCTCAGCTTAGGCTTGTCCCACTTTGTAGTTACGAATGCCTGGCCTCAGCTTAGGCTTGTCCCACTTTGTAGTTATGAATGCCTGGCCTTAGCTTAGGCTTGTCCCACTTTTAATTTAAGTTAACCTCTTTCTAGTCATCTACATTTTGCCTTACAGCTTTTTACCTTTCTTTCATTCTGTGTGTCCTACTTCCCTGCTTCCTCCATGTCTGTCTGTCTGGCCCCTGGCCTTTCCTTGGCATCTCTTTTTCTTTCTTCCCTCCAGCCTAAATTCCTCCTCCTACTTACTATCCTGCCTGGAAATCCCACCTATACCTCCTCCCTCGCTATTGGCCATTCAGCCTTATTCAGCCTTTTTTTTTGGGGGGGGGGGGTGATCTGTTCACCAGGCTGACCTGGAACTCACAGAGATCCGCCTGCCTCTGCCTCCCGAGTTCTGGGATTAAAGGCATTCACCACCACCAACAACTTGCCATTTCAGCTTTTTATTAGACCAGTCGGGTGCCTTAGGCAGGCAAGGTAAAACAGCAACACGTCTTTATATAATTAAACAAATGCAACACAGCTTTACATAGTTAAACAAATATTCCAAAACAGATGGCACCCATGTCCACTGTCACACGCTGCTGGGAGGGTCTACCATGTGGTCAGTGCTCTAGGAATGGAGCAGCCAGAAGTCTGGGGTGAGTCCTGATCAACCTCCCCCAGCTGTGTGTCGGGATTCTCTCAGGGCCATGGTGACAGAGAACGCATGGGCTCGTGTCTGGCACCACAACCCTTCAACAGAAAAGGAATGGGGGGTTAGAAGTGAAAGTATGTCAAACAGGAGGTGTGCCATGAATTTGGAGCAAGCCTGGACTACAGAGTGAGACCATGAAAGTGGAGATATTAACTCCCAACTCAGAAAGAGAGAGAGAGATGAGTGCACCCAGAAGCCCCAGGAGCAGCTGCCTGGACTGGCCTGAGACCCCGCTATCCCACCCAAGTCCCAGTAACTTTTTTCTTTTTCTTTTCCTTTTTCAGAAATAGAAAAGCCGGGCTGGAGAGATGGCTCAGTGGTTAAGAGCATTGTCTGCTATTCCAGAGGTCCTGAGTTCAATTCCCAGCAACCACATGGTGACTCACAACCATATATAATGAGGTCAGATGCCCTATTCTGGCCTGAAGGCATATATTGTATACTAAATAAATAAATATTAAAAAAAAAAAAAAACCATCCCCAACATCCCCAAGGGCATACGGAATGTCAAGGGATACCACGCAGCTTCTTCAGCCTTGAAAAAGAAGAGAAAAGCCGGACAGGGGAATGACATGCTGTGGTCCCATCCCTTGGGAGGCAGGGGCATGAAGATCACTAGACCTTTCAGAGTGAGACCCTGCCAAAAAAAAGAAAAAAGGAGGAGGGAGAAGCCAGGTGATGGAGGCACACAATTTAATCCCAACACTGAGATTGGGGCAGGTAGATCTCTGTCAGTTCGAGGCCAGCCTGGTCTACAGAGTGAATTCCAGGATAGCCAGGGCTACAAAGAGAAACACTATCTTGAAAAAAATAAAACCAGGAAAAAAAAAAAAGAGGCAGGGAGAGGAGGAGAGAAGGAGGAGGAAGGAGAGCAAGACTGCAGGGGTCAAGCACCCTAAATTCAAAACTCGCATGAAAGAGGCAGGAGTGGTGTCACAGGGCTGAAGGAGGCTCGGGAGTTCAAGGACAGCCGTGGCTAAGTGAGACCCTGTCTCAACACAAAACAAGTGTTGATGTGAACACTGAGCTGGAAGGGATGTGAGGTTCTCTGGGCAGGAAGCACAGGGTAGGGGTTCCTCAAACACTTAAACTGGGCATTCCCCTAAGACTGAGAGTCTCTGGTCCCCAAAAGAGTTGAAAACTAGAGGCGTTGACACCCACGTTCACAGCAGAGGCACCCGGCGTCAGCAAAGAGCAGCCCTTCACTCCCCCACCCCCGAGTGAGAGGAGGAGTGGGGGCGGAGCTTCAGTGTGACGTGCCCCAGCGCAGGACCCCAGAAGCACGGGCCAGGCCAAGAGGGCCAGGGCTGTGATTCCTTCCGAGGCAGTGTCACAGAGGAACGGGATGGGAAGTTGCTCAATGGGGGCCAAGGTGTAAAGGGTGGTAGAGTCAAGTTTAATGGTGCCTGGTAACAGAAGGGTCATGAGTTCAAGACCAACCTGGCTTATATAACCAGACCGTGTCTCAATAAAAAATAAATTTTTGGAGATGTGTTTAATGTCCTCAAACTTTTTTTCCTAATGGAAACTCCACTCAGTTGGTAGAGAGCTCGCTTAACACACTAGAGGCCCTGGGTTCTGTCCTCAGCACAGCCTGAAGCTTCAGAGGCCATGCTTGTAATCCCGTACTTAGATGATCTCAAACACAGAAGGATCAGAAGTTCAGGGTCATCCTCAGAGTTTAGAGAGTTCATCTGGGTTACGTGAGACCCTATCTCTTAAGAAAGAAAGAAAAGAAAAGAAAAATCCATTCCTAGCTCCTGCAAGGTAGTTATAACCCTCTGTTTGGAGTTCTAGGGGAGCCGGCGCTGTCTTCCGGCCTCCTCAGTCACCAAACACATCCATAATACTCTTTACATACATACAGCAAGGCTCATTCATATACAGCACAGAAATGAATCTTTAAAAAACCAAAACTGGGTTCCAAGACTGGAAAGAGGAGACCTGAGCAATTCATTGGCTAGCTCTTCCACCAAATATGAATAATTTTACTTCATTCAGAGACTTTGATGTTACTAAATGAGACATTATAGATGGGTGTACCCAGCAGAGTGCCTGGCCAAAAGTAGATGCCTAATGCTTCGTATGTAACTGTGACTATTCAAGACCTGAGAGACCAACAATATCTCTGTTTACTTTGATTTCCTTATCCGTATATGATAGTCACTCCATAAGAGGGCCCTATGAATTCTGAATGATAAAATAGTACATGGTCTTTTTGTTTGTTTGTTTGTTTGTTTGGTTTGGTTTTGGTTTTTTGAGACAAGGTTTCTCTGACTGTCGTGGAACTTGCTTTGTAAACCAGGCTTGCCTTAAACTCATTGCTCCCTCTGTCTCTGTCCCCCCAAGTTCTGGGATTAAAAGTGTGTGCTACCACAAAAAAAAAATAAATAAATAAATAAAATAAAAAACCAAAACTGTTAAAATGGTTAAGATGGTAAGCTTTCTGTGTATTTTACCATGGTTTTAGTATTTATTGTTGTTATGATCGCGGTGGTTGTAACAGGGCCTTACATAGTCCAGGCTATCCCCAACCCTATTACTAGCTGAGGATGACCTTGAACTTGGGATCTTCCAGCCTCTGCCTTGCTGGTGTGATAGTGAGCATCACCACAGTTATGGAGGTGGAACCCAGGACTAGGACTCTACCAACTGAGCCGCATCCCCTGCCCCATAGGCGCACAATTTCAAAATGCCAAGGGAAAAGAAATGGTTGGTGTTCCCACCAGAGCCTAAGGCAGAGGCCCTGCACAACCCCCCCCAAACCAGAACTTTCCGGGACAGTTCTGTGGATAAAGCTGGTACCCAACCTTTCCTACCAGCTTGACTCGAGGCTAATACAATCTCTCTCTCTCTCTGTGTCTCTCTCTGTGTCTCTCTCTGTCTCTGTCTCTCTCTGTCTCTCTCTCTCTCTCTCTCTGTCTCTCTCTCTCTCTCCACTCCCAGTTTAGACAGCTGTCAGCTGCCCAGGGCTCCCAGAGGACTCCTCCTCAGCTGCTGTCAGTGTTGTTTTGAGATCCTGCATTGCACTTGGAGGTGGCGGTGGGGTGCACCCAGAGTGGAATTGCTGTGGTACCCAGCACTGGATGATCACTTTTCCTCTGGGAAAAAAATTAAACTCATGAGTAATCCATGGGCTCGAGACTAAGAGGGAGCATGCTTGGTGACATGCAGCCCCATTTCCTGCCTTCCATCCCTCCCTTCTTTCCTTGTTATTTTACTATTATTGGGGGTGGGGCATGAGTATCAGAACAACTTTTGTGAGTCAACTCCTTCCACTGTGGGCTCAATCAAGACAATTAGAATAATTAGAATAAGGAGTGAATAGAACTTGCTGCCAAGGTTCAATTTCCTGGTTTGAAAACCAGATGAGGGACTGGAGAAATGGCTCAGCGGTTAAGAGCATTGGCTGCTCTTCCAATGGTCCTGAGTTCAATTCCCAGCCACCACATGGTGGCTCACAACCATCTGTAATGAGATCTAGTGCCCTCTCTGGCCTGCAGGTGTACATGCAGACAGGACACTGTATACAGAATAAATCTTTTAAAGAAAAAAAGAAAAGAAAACAGATGATGAGGGCGATGGAGAGGAACTGTTAATGACACCTGACGCCTGTAGGCCAGGGGCCATTGGAAATGACCCACAGAGCACATGGTGGCACAGGACACTCACCAGCCCAAACAGCAAGAGTGTCAAGGTCCACATGAAAATGGGGACCAGCAGGGCATGGTGGCACAGGCCTGTCACCCCTGTACAGGGAAGGCAGAAGCAAGAGAATTGCTACCAGTTCGAGTACCTATGTTTGGACCCCAGGACCAACAAGGTGGAATAAGAGAGCCCACCAACTCCAGGAAAGTAGTCCTTAGACATCAATAAATGTAAGAAAATCTTAAAAAGAAAGGAGGGGAGAGGTAGAGAGGGGACAAGAAAGAAAACAGATAGTTCTACGGACCAAAAGTCATACTAGCCAGCCCCTTCTCCTGCAGCTCAGTACCTCTGAGCTGAGATCTGTCAGTCCCCGGCTCCTGGGTCAAAGGGCAACTTCAACTCCACTGCCTCAGCCAAGGAGGAATAAGGAGCGATTCCTGGAAGCTTCTGTTTGACTTGCCTGGGTCAACAAAGGGAGGAAGTAAGACCGGGAGACAGCTCAGCTGGGTTCAAAAGCGGCTGGTCAGTAGCAGGTGCAGCGGTGGGTCCAGCCATCAGGACAGAGGCCACGTATAGACCTGAGAACCTTGGCCATCAAAACTCCACCACAGGGGCTGGAGAGATGGCTCAGAGGTTAAGAGCACTGACTGCTCTTCCAGAACTCTTCCTGAGTTCAATTCCCAGCAACCACTTGGTGGCTCACAACCATCTGTAATGAGGTCTGGTGCCCTCTTCTGGCTTGCAGGCATACACACAGAATATTGTATACATAACAAATAAACAAATATTTAAAAAAAAAAGAAAAGAAAAGAAAAGAAAAACTCCACCACAGCCTCAGGAGGGAAAATGGGAGGATGCCCTGTGCTGGAATCATAGGTGTGTACCTACCACTTCACCGGGTCTCTGTGGTCCATGAGACCAGATCCAGAGCCTGGTACATATTAGGCAAGGATTCTACCCACAGAGCCACATACCCAGTCCTATGCTAGCGTGGTATGACACAGACGTCACTCTAGCAGTGGGAGTAAAGGACATGCTGAGTGTGCGTGCTGGGAGGACCTGTAGGTACCTGGGACTTTATTTCAATTGTGCCATAAATCTTAAATGGCTCAATAAACATACAGTCTGGGGCTCATAAGATGACTCAGTAGGTAAAGGTGCTTGCTGCTAAGGCCGGCAGCCTGAGCTTGATGCTCAGAACCCACATGATACGAGGAGAGATTCAGCTCTTCCAGGATGTCCCCTGACTTCCACATGCTATAGTTTATACACGTGCGCGCACACACACACACACATACACACTAAGTGTTGAAAGTATCTTTTAAAAGTGGGAGGTGTCCAGAGGTAGGATAGAAGGTCGTCGAGGAGACGACCAGGGGAGACTTGTGGGTCTGTGGGTCAAGTGTAACAGATGGGCTGGTAAGAGGAAGCGCATGGTGCCTCTGCAGATGGAAGGTTCTTCTGAAAGCTCAGCTCCAACCTTCCCTGCACGGCTCCTTTGCTGAGTCCAGATTCCTGTGCGTGGCATCCAATTCACCTGTGAATGTTACCCCACTTCTCAGTGAGCAGCCTGAGGAGCCGCATCTCTCATTTCACGGGTGGAAACCAGAGACAGTCTTGTGACCAGAGCCACCTGCTTCGAGACGCCAAGCCTCCACAGCGGCGCCTTCTGCCAGCCTCCCTGCTCCTGGCCTTTGCTCTCACAGTAGGTGCATGAGTCCACCACAGCCGGTCATTTGTTATGAACACAGGCCAGAGTCACATGGGAAAGGAGAGAGAGCCGCCATCTGTGGTTCCCGCTTGCCCTCCTCAAAGACGGGTTGTGACCTGGAAGTCTGATATAAAATAAACCCTTTCCTGCCCAAGTTGCTTTTGGTCATAGAGTTTATCACAGCAACAGATACCAATCAGAACAAGCAGCGTATTGAACCTGACCATGTGGTTTTGGGGAGAAGTGAGGAAAGGTTTTGGAGGTTTGGGCTGGAAACGCCGCCGTTGAGTGCTTAGCATTTAATGAGCTGTCTTGTGGAAGAACTCTGAGAGCAAAGCAGACAGTGGAGGGCTGGCTTGTGAAGGTTCAGGAAACGTGACAGTCAAAGCCTGGGTCATTCATTTGACATGTAGAATTAGGAATCCATGTGAGTAAAACCTCCGCTTCCCTGGGACAGTCGATGCTGGTCAGGTGGGGCACGCAGTGAGCAGCGATTAAGAGGAGACCAGCATCGTAGCCGCGAAATCTTCTGGGAAGTGTTTCTCCAGAGTCGGCACCCAGAAGCTGAGGTCCAGAAGGGGCCATGGCTGCATCTCAAGATGGATGCATCTCAGCCAAAGTTGGCAATGTGTGGGAGTCTCCGACATGTGATGGTTTTGAAGACATGAAGAAGTCACGGAGAACAACTGGGAATTGGCACTATGTGGCAGGATTAGAGCCTCACAGAGGAGGGGCCAGATGGCCATGGTGAAGGTGTAACCTCAGTTGCAGTGGGGACCCCAGGATTGAAGGATTCGTAAAGCCAAGCTCAGACTTGGCACCATGTAGCGGGGTGGAGTCCCTGTGGATGAGTCTGCAGGCCACTGGTATCGGCAAAGTCTCAATCACAGTGAAGAGCCCAGGATACTGGAAGACCCAGGGCTATGCAAAGACCATGGCAGACAGTGAGAGGTGTGGAGTGGAGCCGACCCAAGCCTGGGGGACAGGGTGGGTACCGTGGATGGCAAAACCAGAGAAGTAAACGGTCCCAGCCTTTCAGAGCACAGAAGATCACGAATGAGCCCCAGATGTCAGACACTGAGCTACAGAATTTGAATTTACACTATTTTCATCTGGTTTTGCTTTGGTTTTCTTGGTCCTATGGCTCGGTTGTTTGAGATAGGAAAATACGTAACTTATTTTTTACTTTACAGGAGCCCATAGTTAAGAGGATTTTAAAGAAACATTGGGCTTTTAAATAGTTGGAATGTTCTATCTAATATTTTTATTGATAATTTCATGCAATGTTGTTTGTTTTCTGAGAGAGGTTCTCACTGAGTAGCTCTGACTGGCCTTGAACTTGCTATGTAGACCAGGATGCCTCCAAACTCACAGAGATCTGCCTGCCTCTGCCTCCTGGGTGCTGCGGTTTTTATACCTGGATCATACAATGTGTGTGAGCTCTCTAACTCCTCACAGACCCACTCCAATCACTGGGATTTTTTTTAATATTGGGATATTTAAAAGTTGAACTGTTTTATATTTTATTTACATGAGATCTTGAGGCCAATCAAGGAAAGGTTATATGTGATAGTGGTGTGTGTATGAGTCAAGCTAACAAGGGGTGGGCTGATCTGGTCAGTTTTTATAGTTAACATTACCCAGAGTGAGCTGGGAAGGGGGACAAGGCAGTGAGCAGCGTTCCTCCACGGTGCCTGTCTTCAGATGCTTGCCTGCTTGTCTGCTTTAAAGATGAGCTGTGACCTGGAAGTTTAAGATGCCAGCAACCTTTTCTTCCCCAGGTTGCTTTTGGTCATGGTGTTTAAACAGAGAAGCAAACCAGGACACCACCCCTCCCTCTCCCCCTTTCTGTCTTTATAGTTACCAACAATCCTGTGCCCTTCTGCCCCAAGGTTCTTTCTGTCCAGAAGGACGTGTTCCTGGTCTTCACCACTGAGCACGTGACATGAGCCTAGCGTGACAGAAGGATTAAATTCTGAACATCTGAAATTCATTTACGAGCCATACTGTCAGCAAGGCCCTGGCTGGTGAGAGTATGAACCAGCATCCCAGTCCAGGAGTGGTTTCTTCCTTGCTACCAGGTTGATTGACAACATCAGTCAAAATGGTCAAGGATTAACTTTTGTCTGAGTAATGCCATGTCCCACAAGTGTCCCATGGATCTACCTGTGCATGCAAAAATGGTATTATGCATGAAGCTTATGATGGGCAAAGAGGAAGCAACACAGTGACATCTAAAACACAGCAAACGAAAGGAAAAATAGAGATAAACCCGACTCCATCCAAAGTCAGATTTTCAAAAATAAAAGTCAAATTTTCTGTATATACTATCAAGAAAGTAAAGAGCTGGAGAGATGGCTCAGTGGCTAAGAGCACTGGCTGCCCTTCCAGAGGTCCTAAATTCAATTCCCAGCAACCACATGATGGCTCATGACCATCTATAATGGGATCTGATGCCCTCTGCTGTCATGCCAGCATACATGCAAATAGAGCACTCATATACATAAATAAGTCTTTTTTTATGTATGGCCTTTTTAGAAGAAGAAGAAGAAGAAGAAGAAGAAGAAGAAGAAGAAGAAGAAGAAGAAGAAGAAAAAGAAGAAGAAGAAGAAGGCTGAAGAGATGGCTCAGAGGTTAAAAGCACTGGCTGCTCTTCCAAAACTCCTGAGTTCAAGTTCCAGCAGCCACATGGTGGCTCACAACCATCTATAGTGGGATCTGGTGCCTCTTCTGCTTTGCAGGCATACCTACAGGCAGAATATGTATACTTCATAAATAAATAAATATTTTCAAAGAAAAGAAAAAAAGAAAGTAAAAGGGGGTAGGTGTGTTGGTGAATTGTCTTTAACCCCAGAGCTAGGAGGAGCTCTCTGGGTTCAAGGCCAACCTGGTCTACATAGTGAGTTCCAGGTCAGCCAGGGCTACACAGGAAAACCCATTCTCAAAAATAATAACCAAACTCCAACTATTTAAATGGTAAAAGGATTTGAATAAATGTTTATGTGGAAAATGACGTGAATGGACAATAAGCACAAGAAGCCATTTGCCACTAGGCAAAAAGAAACCTAAAGCACAGGAGATAGGTACAAGTCTGTGATTCCAGCATCTGGCACGCCAGGACAGATGGATTGCTGCTGCCGAGGGACCCAGCCCCCAGCAGGCCAGAGATACTGAAGAGGAGCTGTAGAGTGGTTGAATTAACGGACAGACAGACAGACACACAGACGCTTGGGAACTTTATCTGAGGGTCAACGCTGAGTTCACTTTTCTCCCTGCCACTTGTTCTTACGTTGTTCCTTTTCTGTCCTGTTCCGCTGCCCTGATGCTTTCTTCTCCTCCTTCCCAGCTGTCCTCGTTCTCCTTCTTCCCTGATGTCTCCCTTCTACTCCTTTCCTTCTCATCTTTCCTTATCCATCTCTCTTATTTTTCTCTTACACCCTTTATACCTCCTAATACAAAGATTTCTATGCAAGGAAAGAGAACCTCACACCACAAGTTACATATTTCCCAAAAACAAACTGAAAACTTTACATCAGAAGAAATCACACATGATCCCAAGTTACAGGTTTTCCTTAGAAGCCCACAAGTAGTTAAACGTTTTTCTTTGTATTAATTTTCCCACCAAAACATCTTCACCCCAAAGTAATGATTCTTTTATCATCAATTAACTAACTTTTAAGCAAACTGAGTATATCTCAGTCGGCTCCTTTGCACTGGCAGGCAGCTGGTTTTGGCTACAGTGTAGCATATTTTTATTTTATAAAATACTTTGAAAAAGTGGTCAGCTAACCACTTATTTTTCTTTACACACAATAGTGTCATTTAGTTTCCTTACACAGCTGTGGTTTTTCAAAGTGCATACTGGAGCCTGAGTGTAATTTTGTAAGCTACATGACCGAGGGACTCAGGCCTAACCTTGGGTGTGGGGAAATAATTGTTTTCTTTGATCATTTGCCTGTTTTCCACAGGCAGAATTCGTGGGTCTATGATGCATGAAACTTCCATGTTATTTTTATCTTCTGTAAATCTCACATTTAACAAAAAGGAAGGCAACTTCTAGCCTATTTTTTCCTTTTTTTTTTTTTTTTGTATCTCCTATTGGAGCAATCGGCAGAGCAACCTAAACTCTTTCCATAATCATCTTTATTATTTTAACCACCTATATCTTTTAAGCTAACTGAGAAAGTCCAAATAAATCACAAATCTAACTAATCATTATCGCTCTTATAAAAATCATCTTCATTATGATCTGCAAGTAAACTGCCCAGAGAGGAGTGGGATTGTCCCAAAAGCAATCCCACTATCCTAGACACAGGGAGATCCTTTCATATAGTAATCGCACCTTCCAAATACAGCAGGACAAGGCGTAGGAAGCAGGGGGAAACAAAGTGTGTCCTGGAGACAATCCTCCCGGGTGTTGCCTCTCCAGGCTGCGCCTACAGTGGCATTCTTATCCTCCAGGCTGTATTTCATAAGCTCCATTGCTGACGGCAGCTCCTCTGACCTGGCCACCAGCAGATTACCATGTTAGAGGCAATCTTGGGCTACACAGTGAGATCCTGTCTCACAAACAGAAAAGGCTGGGAGGGTGGAGCATGCCTATTATCCTAACACTTGGATATAGAGACAGGTGTGTCAAGAGTTCAAGATCATCTTCAGCTAAATAGCGAGTTTGAGGCTCCTGGGATACATGGACCCCGTTTCGAAGAAGAAATGAATAAATAAATGGTATGTAATTCATTGTTATGCAAGCCAGTCTGTCTGTCTGTCAGGAAGCCTTCTGTTGCTGATAGGACAGGTTAAAACCAAGGATTCAAGAAAAGAATATTCCATTTCTTTATGTTAAAAAGGGAAGGACAATAAGAATATGTGCTCATGGGGCTGGAGAGATGGCTCAGGGGGTAAGAGTACTTGATGCAGAACTATTGGCACCTGAGTTCATATCCCAGCATCCACATAGAAATAAAAAACTGGGGACGGGGGGGGGGTGGCATGAACAAGTCTGTAAACCCAGCAATATTGGAACCAGAGGCAGGAGATCACAGGCTTGCTGAAGGTCAGGCTAACTTCAGGTTCCATGAGAGATCCTGTTTCGGGGAAGTAAGGTGGAAAGGGATTGAGTCCTCTGTTCTCTACATGAGCATGCATGATGTGTATACAATGCACACACACAACGTACATACACATACATACAGCACACGGCATGTGCTCTCTCTGCGTTTGCACAGAAGCACAGGAAGCATGCAGAAGTCAGGTAAGAAGTGTGTGTACAGGTGGAGCTGGAGAGGGAGGTGGCTCAGCTCTTAAGAGCATTTGCTGCTCTTACAGAGGTCGTGGGTTTTGTTCGCAGATTAGTGTTGAAAGTGGCTCACAGTCCCCTGTGACTCCAGCTCCAGGAAATCCCAGACCTTCTGGCTTCCAAGGGCATCAGCACACACACACACACACACACACACACACACACACATACACACACCATATATACACACAGACACACATAGATAAAGATAAAATCTGTAATAAACAGAAGCAGGGTGGACAGGATTTCCTGGGAGGGGAAGTTATACCACTTTGATTTTCAAAGCATGTGGATGACTTATTTTAAAAACTAAAGGCCATGGGGCTGGAGAGATGGCTCAATGATTAAGAGCATTGCCTGTTCTTCCAGAGGACCCAGGTTCAATTCCCAGCACCCAGCTCAAAACAGTAACGCTGGTTCCTGGGGATCCAACACCCTCACACAGGCATATATGTAGACAGAACACCAATGCACACAAAATAAAAATAAATTATAAATGAAATTAAAAGCCAGAGTCAACCTTTAATCCCAGCTCTTGGGAGGCAGAGGCAGGCAGATCTCACTGAGTTCAAGGCCAGCCTGATCTATAGAAGTTCCAGGACAGACAAGGCTACACAAAGAAACGATGTTTAAAAAAAACAAAAATATTGCCGGGCGGTGGTGGCGTACGCCTTTAATCCCAGCACTCGGGAGGCAGAGGCAGGAGGATCTCTATGAGTTCGAGGCCAGCCTGGTCTAGAAGAGCTAGTTCCAGGACAGGAACCAAAAGCTACGGAGAAACCCTTGTAACGGCGTAAATGAATGCAGACAGAGTGTAAAAATATATATATAGCTTTAATGTAGAAATAGACTTACAGAAACACCGTTCCCGCGGAGACCAGGAAAGCAGAAGCAAGCGCTCGGAGCTTGCACGCCAAATTTATAGGCAGACATTAGCCCGAGGCGAACACGCCCCCTAAGGGGCGGGACTTATCCCTACATCTCCCCTTTTTGTCTAAATAAGACAGAACTAAACCAAATACAACTACATACAATAACAACAAATAATAAATATAACAAACAATATTGAGAACAAAAGCTTTGCTAAACATTCTATCTCAAGGAGTCCAAATAATGTAAAGAGTAACTACAATTATATAATCTTCAACTCAGTCAAAGATCTGAGAAGGGAATAAACACTACTCAACAAACGAGATATATCCAAAATGTGCAACAATTGACAGAGACAACTGACTACCTGGGCAATCACCCAAAGTCTCGTTTGCAACGTTGAGTCAACCAATTTTGGCTAAGGCCTAACATAACTGACATACCATTATTAAAGGCAAGGAACTTTTCAAAACTATCTTACCCTGTCTTGGCAGGATATGACAGTCCTGTTTTATCCATTGATGCATGCTCTGTATCTGTGTCAGTGGTTGAGGTATGGGCATTTCTTTGCCCAAAGGCCAGTTCTGCCAAAATAGAAAGGCTCCAGGTGGAGTGTTTTTGGTGCTCAACATTCTCTCGGGAATAGAGCGGTGTTGCCAGGAGCAATTGTGTCTCACTATCACGAAACTCTGAGTTAGATTAAAGGCCATATTCTACAGCTCTTTGAAGAGGTTGAAGATTATCTATCTATACTGAGTATAATCTCTATATATCTAAAGAACCTGATTAGTCTAATTATAAATGACAAACTTAGATGACAATTAGTCTATATAATTCTCAATATCTATCTAACTTAAAGACTAAGACAATAAACGACTGTGAAACAAATGAGGACAATGACCTCCAAATATAAACAATGTACAAATATACATTGCAGTAGGTAAATATATATCAATACACAAATATTATATAAGTATCTTAATCAGAGGTAGAAATGTACACTGCAATATGGTAAATATATACAATATATATATCAATACAATATATGTCAATACATAAAAATGTTTTAAACAGAGGTAGAAACATGCATGCGTACAATAGTCCATATAATTTAACTTTGTTTCATTATACAAGAATTGATACCAATATATTTGTCTAAAAGCAGTAACTCACAATTATAAATCTATTATCCCATCATTCCTTCTTTTTTTTTTTTCAAAATGATCCTTGAGCTTATAAAATTCCTCTCCCAACCCTCAATCATATACTAATTATAATCAACCCCTAAATGATGTCCCTAAACCCAAGGGCAAACTTTACTGGGAGAGGGGACGTCGTTCTCTAGAATTACTTCCAGCTGTCATAGGGGCGACGTTCTTTCTGGGGGATCCTGTGAAAGTAAAATGATGGTTAAATTTCAAGATAATGTCTTTTAAAATTGCAAATAGTCTCTGAGTATTTTCGTGCAGGTCTGGCCAAAATGTTGTATAAGATGTGCACCATTTCAGCTAACCAAGTTGGAACTGTCTTGTGCAGCTGGTACCAAAAGCAGGTCTTGTAGTAGCGCTATCAGTATCATGACATCATATCAACCAGGTGGAGTTGTTGTTATGGGGCCCCATCTTCTTCCTGGAAACTTCAAATGTCACTTCAGGAAAAACTCATTGTTCATTATGAAAAACTTAAACATTAATCATATAGACATATATATATATTCAATGAAAGACATGATAGATATATTCAATGAAAAGTATGATAGATATGAAGAGAAGCAAAGATGTTTTCTAAACTCATATTTCTTTCTGTCCCATATCATGGCTCTTGACATGAGACAGAAACTCCAGAAACTCTGGGTTTTTCTCTTACTAACAGGCTTGGAATTGGAGAGGGACTGAGCCAGAGTCCAACTTCAAAACCAGCTTTATAAATTTAGAAATATGGTTTAATATTACTTACACAACCCATTCAGTTGTCTTGATATTTCCTATTGGGCAGGTATTTTTCCATCTGTCAGTATCCAAACATCCAGGGTCCCTTGAATTTCTCAAAGATGAGTGTTTTCCTGTGGAGATAAGAACAGAACCCTGCCCCCATTCTATATGTTTTTCTTACCACCTGTATGAATATCATCGTTGTGGATGAGTTGTCATTTCTCCTTTCCAAGAGGTTTCTCCTCTTCAAATCGAAACTTTATTAATTTTGATGGTATCCACAATTTTTCTTCTCCTATGGAAACAAGAGCAAAACCCCTTCCCCAACGTAGCACATCTCCTGGCTTCCACTGAGAGGTCAGCACATCTTTGAAATAAATCGGTTGATTTAGTTCAGCAGACTTTTCCATTATCCAATGTCTTTCTGCTGCTGTCGTTCCTTTCTCATTAGCGTTAAGAAAATTCAAGGTTAGTAAAGCATTATGTAATCTATTTCTGGGGGTATTTTCAGTCCCTTTCTGTTTGTTCAGCATATCCTTTATAGTACGATTTGATCTTTCTATAACTGCCTGACCTGTAGGATTATTTGGTATACCTGTAATGTGTTTTATATTATAATAATCAAAAAAGCGTTTCATTTTCTTAGATACATATGCTGGACCATTATCTGTCTTTATTTGCGCAGGTATACCCATGATGGCCATAACTTCCAATAAATGTGTGATTACTGAATCAGCCTTTTCTGAGCTCAGGGCAGTAGCCCATTGAAAACCTGAATACGTGTCTATGGTGTGGTGTACATATTTTAATTTGCCAAATTCTGCAAAGTGGAACACATCCATCTGCCAGATTTCATTCCTTTGGGTGCCCTTTGGATTAGCCCCTGCAGGCAGTGGCGTTTGGTTATAGAAAGAGCAAGTAGGGCATTTCTTTACAATCTCCTTAGCTTGTTGCCATGTAATTGAAAACTCTTTCTTCAAACCTTTGCTATTAACATGATGTTTTTTATGAAATTCAGAGGCTTGTAGCACACTACCAATCAATAATTGATCAATTTCTGCATTACCTTGTGCTAGAGGACCTGGCAGACCCGTATGGGATCGGATGTGTGTTATGTACATAGGGCAAAGCCTGTTCCTGATCAAATCTTGAACCTGGAGGAACAATGAGGTTAGTTCAGTATCATCAGGTATAAATTCAGCAGTTTCAATATGTAAAATAACTCTTTCTGCGTATTGTGAATCTGTAACTATATTAATAGGTTCTTTAAAATCCCTTAGCACCATAAGAATGGCATATAATTCCGCCTTCTGGACAGAAGTATACGGACTTTGTTCCACCTTATCCAAGTCTTCTGATTTGTAACCTGCCTTCCCTGATTTATTGGCATCAGTATAGAATGTACGGGCTCCAGTTATTGGAGCATCACGGACGATTCGAGGAAGAATCCAAGAAGTTCTCTTTATGAAGTTAAGCCGCTTGCTTTTTGGATAGTTGTTATTAATGTCTCCCAAGAAATTAGCACAAGCTCTTTGCCATGGTTCATTATCTTCCCATAATTTCTTTAGTTCATCAGCAGTGAAAGGCACTATAATTTCTGCTGGGTCTATGCCTGCTAGTTGACGAAGTCTCAGCTTGCCTTTTATAATTAACTCAGAGACTTTTTCCACATAAGTTTTCAGTTTCTTACTTGGTTTATGTGGTAAAAAGATCCATTCCAAAATAATATCATCTCTCTGCATTAAAATTCCTGTAGGAGAAATTTTTGATGGTAGTATGACGAGAATACAATCGAGCTCTGGATTCACCCTGTCCACATGTGCCTGTTGTAATTTTTCCTCAATCATTGTCAGTTCCTTTTCTGCTTCAGCTGTTAATTCTCTGGGACTGTTTAAATCTTTATCACCATCCAAGGTTTTGTTCAAATGAATTATTAAATCAGGTGTTATTCCAATAGCTGGTCGTAGACTGGAAATGTCTCCTAACAGTCTTTGAAAGTCATTAAGAGTCCGTAGGCGATCTCTCCTAATTTGTGCTTTTTGTGTCTTAATTTTTTGCAAACCTATTTTATAACCTAAATAATTAACAGAATCTCCCTTCTGAATCTTTTCAGTAGCTAATTGCAATCCCCATTTAGGTAAAAGTATCTTTATTTCTTCAAACAGTCTGTTCAAGGTATCCATGTTTGAATCGGATAACAAGATGTCGTCCATGTAATGGTATACTATAGATTTGGGAAATTTCTTGCGTATTATTTGTAATGGTTGGTTCACAAAATATTGGCACAGGGAGGGGCTATTTAACATACCCTGGGGGAGAACGGTCCAGTGGTACCTCCTCGAAGGTTGAGAATTGTTATAAGTAGGCACTGTGAAGGCAAATTTTTCTCTATCTTCTTTTTGCAAAGGTATAGTGAAAAAACAATCCTTTAAATCAATAACTATGAGAGGCCATCCTTTTGGTAATAAAGAGGGCAAAGGAATTCCAGATTGCAGAGGGCCCATAGGTTGAATAACCTTGTTGATGGCCCTGAGATCTGTCACCATTCTCCATTTACCTGATTTTTTCTTAACCACAAATACAGGAGAATTCCAAGGGCTGGTAGATTCTTCTATATGTCCAGCATCTAATTGTTCTTGTACCAGCTGTTCTAAAGCCTGTAACTTTTCCTCAGCTAAAGGCCATTGCTTTGTCCATATTGGTTTCTCAGTCAACCATTTTAGAGGCAAGGCTGTTGGTATCTCTGACGGGACATCAATTGCTTGTTTTTTTACAGCCTGAATGGCCGGTTTTCTCAGTTTGTAATATCTTTTAATATTATTCTCAGAAATATAGGCTCTAGATTTAGCAGGAATGTTAATTTCAGTATTCCATTGTTGTAATAGGTCACGACCCCATAAATTCATTGCAATATTGGCTACATATGGCTTTAATTTTCCTATTTGTCCCTCTGGCCCTATACATTCAACCCATCTCGTGCTCTGCCTTACTCGAGATAGGGTTCCAATTCCCAGGAGCTGAACATTTACATTCTGAAGAGGCCAATACGGATGCCAAGATTCTGGGGTAATGATACTTACATCAGCACCTGTGTCCAGCAGGCCAGTAATAAAAATGCCATTTACACACACTCTCAGTTTAGGTCTTTGATCATTTATAGAAGTTTGCCAAAACACACGTAACTTATCTTTCTGATCATTATTGCTTGTAACAGTAGGCATGGGGCTTCCTAATTGTCCTGATGAGGCACGTTCTCTGCAGAAACTGGATATGACTGAACCATGTTTGCCATGGGGGCCTGTGAGGCCCCCCCTCTCACGTTTCCCGGCTGTATCAGGTTGCCTTGTCTATCTCTTGTAGACCTGCATTCATTTGTCCAATGTCTGCCCTTTCCACATCTTCTACATAAACCTGAAGGCTGAGTCCTCCTATTTCTGTTATTTCTAGAAGATGCATTATTATTATTATTTCTGAAAGATGCATTATTATTATTATTATTTCTGAAAATCTGTTGTTTACAATTCCTTTTAATATGACCCATTTTTCCACAATTAAAACATTTGGTATTCTGGTGTCTCCTTTTACCATTGGAAATTGCTTCTTCTACCCATGCTTCAGTGCCATAATCAACTGTATCAACATTGAGTGTATGCAAGACCCATTCTTCCAACGGTGCTGATCTGAGCTTTAAAGGACCCAAAATCCTTTTGCATTCCACATTTGCATTTTCATAAGCCAAAGACTCAATCATTATACGTCTTGCTTCTGGGTCAGATATTCCTATTTGTACAGCCTTAGTTAATCTTTGTAAAAAGTCACTAAAGGGTTCTCTCTGACCCTGTTTAACTCTGACAAATGATTCCATTCTCTGTCCTGGGTCTTGTACCCTGTCCCAAGCCCTTAAGGCTGCTGTAGTACACATGGAGAGTGTGTTTTCATCCAAATTAGCTTGTTCCTGAGGATCAGAAAAGAGCCCTTCACCTAGAATTTGATCTAGGGAAATGTCAATTCCCTTCGCTTTTTCCTGCTGTTCTAAGAGTCTAGCCTCTTGCCTGAATAAGCATTTCCATTTCAATTGCGGTCCACTCTCCAGTACCGCAGAGCTCAGCTGGAGCCAGTCTGAGGGGGTTGCTCTGCTTGTCGTGGCCCAAGATCTTAGCATCTCCTTAACAAAAGAGGCTTGCATCCCAAAAGTCATGACAGCCTGTTTTATTTCCTTGAGATCATTCATACGCACAGGTTCCCATGTATCCTCCTTGATGACCCTAGGGTTTTTGGAACCAATCACCTTCTCTGTTGTTATTACTGGAAAGGCAGGTAGAGCTGTAGGTAGAGCTTTGTGGAAATTGTCCCGGAGAGACTTACCCACAGATGTAGTTAAAATTTTCCTTTCTACCCTTTGCTCTTCCTCATCAGAATTTAGAAATTCCTCAATCTTTTCAATTCTATTCACCATTGCTTTCTGCAATGTCTGAATCTCCTGTCCAGAATTATGTTCCAAAGCCTTCATTGAGGATTCTAAAATATGAAGTTTGTCCGTTAGAGATAACATCTCATCTTTGGACATAATTTTTATGGCATAAACCGTGCCTTCTTGTATTGACAATCTTTCCGTCAATCTGTCATAAGCTTTAGACAAAATCCGATTGTCACATTCAGCAGTTTTGATTCTCTCAGTTAATGTTTCATTTCCAACAGAAAGGGACTGAATCTTATGGTCCAGATCAGCTGTTCCCTCTTCCATAGTAATGAATTTCTCCTTAACATCAGCCTGAAGAACTTCAACCTGATTCTTGAGAAGATTGTTATCAGCCTGGAGAACTTCAAACCGATTCTCGAAAAGATTGTTATCAGTCTTGAGAACTTCAACCTGATTCTTGAGAAGATTGTTATCAGCCTGGAGAACTTCAAACTGATTCTTGAGAAGATTGTTATCATTCTCAATTGTTTTTAAGCGTTCAATCTCTACCTTAAGAATCCTGGATTCGTCTCGTAAAGACTTTATCATATTTCTATTATCAAACCATTTGGTGCCAATGAAAACTACGAATCCCAGAAGGATCCATATATGTGGGGTGATAGACACCTCTTGTAAAATCTCCCACATGGTACAATTAAAAAAATCATTAAATTCTTGAATAGTAATGTGTTCAGACATTTTATTTATAAAAGAAAATTTTTTTACCTGCAAAGATCGGTTCCTGCCAGTGGTGGTCTCTGTGTTTTTGGAGCCTGTCCTAGAACTAGCTCTTGTAGACCAGGCTGGCCTTGAACTCACAGAGATCCGCCTGTCTCTGCCTCCCAAGTGCTGGGATTGAAGGCGTGCACTACCAAGGCCTGGCAGGCCTCAAACTCACAGAGATCTGCCTGCCTCTGCTTCCCAAGTGCTGGGATTAAAGGCGTGCTCTACCACTGCCTGGCCGGCCTCAAACTTGTGATCCTCCTGCCTCTGCCTCCTTCAGCAAATCCTACCTGCGTGGGCCACCACAACCGGCCAAGTCACTTTGTAACAGACCAAATCTGATGCTGTGGCAGCTTTTGTTGCAAAACCGCAAGTACTTGAGCTTCTGCTAATTCAGGCAGTGGGGTTCCGCTGCAAAACTTAGCCAAGGCAGGCAGAATGGGCCTGTGTCGCGAGTGTGTCTCGGACTCGGCACTGGGGCCTGAGTCACGAACTGAAAAACAGCACCGGGGAGGGTGCTGTGTTAGCTAGCGGGCTACCCGCTTGAGTTGGGGGCAAAATAGCCCGACGTTGGACGCCAAAATGTAACGGCGTAAATGAATGCAGACAGAGTGTAAAAATATATATATAGCTTTAATGTAGAAATAGACTTACAGAAACACCGTTCCCGCGGAGACCAGGAAAGCAGAAGCAAGCGCTCGGAGCTTGCACGCCAAATTTATAGGCAGACATTAGCCCGAGGCGAACACGCCCCCTAAGGGGCGGGACTTATCCCTACAAACCCTGTCTCGAAAATAAAAATAAAAAAAATATTAAGAGCAGGTGGTGTAGTGGTAAAGGCCTTTAATTTCAGCACTTGGGAGTTATAGCAGACAGATCTCTATAAATTCAAGGCCAGCCTGGTCTACAGAGTAAGTTCTAGGACAGCCAGAACTAGAAATGAGATCCTGTCTCAAAGAAATAATTAAGGGCTGATGAGATGGCTCAGTAAGGGATGTAGTTTTTCAAATAAACACATAATTTGTTTTGCTTCATTTGATGCAGGAGCTTGCTATATTGACCTAGAACTCACTATGTAGTCCAGAATCCACCTGCCTCTGGCTCCCACATGCTGGAATTAAAGGTGCATGCCACCAGTGCCCCCCAAATTAATGTAAATCAGATTTTGTCATTCTGCTGTGTAAAACCCTACTGCTGTTAAGCCTGAGTATCTGAGTTCAGTCCCCAGGACTCATATGGTTGAAGGCTCAAGCCTACTCCCAAATGTCACCCTCTCACCTCCACATGGGCACCATGGTACAGTGATATACACACTCCCATGTGTGCACACAAACACACACACACACACACACACACACACAACTACAGGACAGGACTTCCTCATGTCAGGCTGTTTCCAGCAAATAACAGAGACTGTGTAGGGCCAGGTAGGGGCTTCCTGAGTTGAAAGAACGGTAAGCACAGTTACTTCAGGCTTTGTCCGTCTATCAGACACAGGTGCTGGCCACAGGGCTCTCCTGACATCAGCGATAATCTGAAACCTCAGCCTACTTGCTAATAGGCACTGGGACACGTGCAGTTTTGGAGGGTCTGAGACCCAGCACCTACTTAAGCAACTCAGCAAAAACACCTGACACCCCAAATCTAATTGTGCAGCTAATACAAGGTGCCAGGCCACCAGCTTCATCGGAAGCGGCAGGAACCTGGGCTGCAGCCTATCCTGGACATCCACAAGTGGCTCTTCCATTGAGGGAGGAGGCATATGAAGGAGACTAGGAAGAAACTGGGAACTGTCTGCGAACAGAGACCACCCAGGGAAGGAGCACGTGTGTGTGTGTGTGTGTGTGTGTGTGTGTGTGTGTGTGTGTGTTGGGGGGGGATAGCATGGGGAGGCTTAAGACTCAGAATGAAGACGGAACCTTGGAAAGATCCTTCAGATCTCAAGCACCCTCTGCCCATTCCAGGCACTTCAGTACTACAGCCCCCTGAACAGAGGCTGTTAGCATCCTAAAGACTTTTACGTAAGCCATAAGCCTGCAGCCTCAATGCGGATGTGCTAAAGACAGGACATTCTGCTAAGTCCAAATTTATTCAACTCGTTTTAGCTTCTAACATCTGCCAGCTGTTGGCCCAGGCAGAGCCCTCACGGGGCTCTTCCTGGGAGGGAGACATAACCCATGACAAGCGCTGACAAGCGTGAGGGTGATGTCACAGTGACCAGAGGAGGGGGCACGCCAGCAAGCGGTCATGAGGGGCTTTTCAGCAGGCAGTATCACTAGTTACGTTCTGCGACTGGGTCTTGCGATGTAACTCAGGCTGGCCATTTCACTACTCCCGGGTAATGAAATGAAACTTCGTGCGTGCAACGGGTGTGCTGCCGAGCTGAGCAGCTTCCCGGCGAATGCGCGAACCGCGGCTGCCGTGCACACATCAGGCGCTTCGCGGCGCGCGCAGAAGTCAAGTCGCGGACCACTGCCCGGGCGCCTACTCTCTGGCTCTGGCGCAGCACTCGAGCCCACGGGGCGCAGCGGGGACGCGCACACCCGTCCCCCTTTCCGTGCCCAGCTGCGTCCAGCTGCGACTCCGCCCCCGGGCGCCGCGGTTGGCTGCGGGCAGGAAGCCTGCGATTGGCCCGGCGCGGCGAGGGCGCGGGTCCCGATTGGCTGTGACGCGCGGCCCCGCCGAGGCCCCGCCCCGGCCGCCGCGCCCAGTGCCGGCCGGTCATTGGGCGGCGTGATCTCGCCGCGGTTCCGCGGCCGCCGCCGCCGCAAGCAGAGCGCAGCGGGCGGGCCGGGCGACGGGCCATGGCGGGCGCCGAGGACGCGCCGGGCCGGCAGCCGGAGCTGGATGAGGACGAGTCGGCGGAGGGCCGGCGCTGGGGTGCACAGCACGCCGGTGCCCGGGAGCTGGCGGCGCTCTACTCTCCAGGTAGGACGGGCAGCGGGCCTGCGGGCTGATGGGTGCTCGGCGTGGGGCCCGCCCAGGATCGAACCCCAGGCGGTCCGAACGTCCAGACCCCATCCCAGCGGATCCGAATTCCAGCTCATTTGAAGCCTCGAATTCGAACCCAAACCCATCCGGAGCCCACGGATTAGAACCTCAGCCTATTCAAGCCTCACAGTGACCTGAATCCTAACGCGTTCGAGCCCCCCCGAATCCGAACCCCAGCCCACCCGAATTCCGGAGATGCGAACTCCAGCTCATTTGGACGCCCTTGGATCCGAACCCCACGCCATCCGAACCCTGCCCCCATCCCAACCCCAGCTTCCACCTTCTGAGCGGAACTCCGGGGCTTCCAACTAGCAAAGAGCACCTCCAGGTCTAGGGACCCCATCCAGACCCCTTCTTACCCACAGCCGTGAGGCATTTGGGCTGCAGAAACACCCCTAGGTCGAGGAACAGCCTCATTGCACCGGCACATTCGGAGTCATAGCCTCAGGGCACCTTGGGCAGGTTAGGAACCCCACCCTGACTTGAGTTGTGTCCCCAGGACCGGTTCCAAGGCTTCCGGTTCTCAGGCAGCCTAGCTTCAGACAGCTCCTCATCCACAGGCCCTGCCCTTAGCCACCTAAACTCTCACGACTTCCTAAGTCCCCCTCCGCTCCTACCCCCACGCTGGTACTCTGCACCTTGTGCATTTTAGCTGGGGTCCTGGGTTGCAAACTGACCCGCCCCTCAGTCTGGGATTATCAGCCCTCCAGTCCAGCCCCGAGGCCCCCAATTTGGATCTCTGCAGAGTATGCCAGGAGCTCTTTCCCCCAATCCCTATCACGGTCCCTGCTTCAGTGGCTGCAGTGAACTTTTCCCTTCCCACTCCCAATGAGACTGTCAGCCCTCACATCTTTCTGGAAGATTTGGGGCAGTGACTGAGACCCTATTGACTCTGCATCTGGCTCTGTCCTCTCCCACACCCACACACTAGCCCCTCTGGACTTTGCGGGATACCCCTGTTCCCCAGCCGTCCTCAGGCCAGGCTCCCACTCCGGTTTCTTTTCTCCTACCCCTGCTCTTACCCTAACAAGCTCTGGCTCCATCCCGTTCTCCAGCTCCCGGGGAGCCTCAGGAATTTCACCACCTGGCTGGGTGTCTCCACGGGTTGGGGAAATGCCTTTGCACTCCTGAGACAGATGACAGCCTGAGGCCCCTCTGCCAAGGTGTCTCCAGGAGTTGGCTTTGTTGTCCGACATTCTGACCTGGGTGGGGCTGAGACTCTTTGCTCTGTTGGCTTCCTGCCCTGGTCTGCACGGTTTTGATGCTTTTTCAGCTATAAGTGGCATGTGACGTAGGGCCATTTGCTTTTCCTCTTTGGGTCCTAGGTCCCTAAGAGCTGTCCCAGCCTTGAGTTTCCAGTAGCTTGTCTTGGGTGGGTCCTTGGCCCATACCCAAACAGCCAGGGACCTGCTCTCCTTGAGGGCATCTGGTGGCGCTCATGGCCTTGGTTCCCTTCCTTCTCACACAGGCACAGATGAAATTTCTCTTCTTTCTGTGTTACCCACTGTAATGACACCCTCTCTGTGGCACTAAGCCTTGTGTACATACAATAGGCGGTCTCTATGATTCACCTGGCCCTTTGCCCTTCTCTGAGCTTGGAGCAAGCCTTGTCTTGCTGGTCCCCAGGCCTCTAGCCTGAAGGATTCATAGTGCCTAGGGCTAGACTGTCCCCACAGCCTACTTCCTACTGGCCCCAATTGCTTCCTCTTGCTTTTTCCTGGGGTCACCTCTCACCCTTCCTTCTTGATTCTGGATCGTTCCCTGGCTACTGCTCTCAGAAGAATAGCTTTATACAGAGATCCAGGCTTCAGACAGCATCTGGGGCCCCAAATCCTCAGTCAAGGCTTTCTCCCCTGACCTAGAGAAAGGGAAAGACTGGTCAAACTGGTTCCTCCAAGTTCCTCCCGAAGATCTCCCTGTCTGTCTCAGTCCACTGAGCCCCGTGGCCTTAGAGAGGTGCCTTGACCCCTTTGGACCCGACCTGTAAAATGAGAGAGCAGGCTTGACGTGGCTTGAGCACCTGCTGATATGTTTGTCCCCGTCTCTGTTCTCAGCCCTGAAGGCACAGCAGCAGGCAAGACTTGGGTTGGCATTTTGGATGGGGACCCCATTCCCCACATAAGGGGAATGGGGGTCCCAAGTGCTGTGAAGCAGAAGCAGCAGGGAACACATTAGGGACGGGGTGGCACTCAGCCCATAACAGACGGCTGAAGTGGGGAAAGGCAGGAGGGAAAGGACATTGAGCGTGTGTGAGGTCCAAAGAACAGCGCAGAGGCCCTGAGGTGGGAGTGTGCCTGGCACAGCCGAGGAGCACAATGAGAAGTCCCTGGGTCCCAGAACTGAGTTCTTGAGATTCCTGGGGCTGAAGGTGGTTTGTCATCTTTTGTCGCTGGGAGTGGTCAGTTCACAAAGATGGCATTTATTGGAGACTAGCTTGTGCAGGCGTTTTCCCCACATGCTCTCATGTCCTGAACCCCAGTCCTGTCTGGGGTTAGACTGCTCCCACTACAGTAGAAGGGCTGGCAAGGGTAGGCCGTGCCTCTTTGGCATCTGGCTTTTGGGGAACCTATGGCACCCCAGGACCACTTTGTCCGTGTCTGTGGAGAGACTTAGCACAGGATGGTAGCGCTGCCTGCCCCGTGTGAGCTACCCTGGCACCAGGACAGAGATGAAGTGGCTGCGTCTCTTGTTTCCTGGTTTTCTCCCTGTGCAGAAGTTAATTCCAGGACAGTAGTAGATCCTGTTTGTGGTGTTGGTGACAGTCACCTGGCCTAGTGTGTGTGGGGATCCCCTGAGCAGTATGACTAGGGTGGATGGGGTAGAAGGGAGTGGTCAGGAGTTAGGCAGTAGTCACCACGGCGCCTTGAGGGCTCAGTGCGTGGGCTTTAATCCCATGCTGTGTTGCAGCCGCTGAAGGCTTTTGCAGAGCTCCACGCTCACTTTGGATTTCCCAGCAGTGAGCCAAAAGTCAGAGGTTGAAAGGAGCCTGGTGAGCTTGGTGGAGCCTCCCTCCCACCTGCTTGGCCAAGGTGGCAGCTCTCAGGTGCCTGCTGCAACCTGCCATGTGTGCCACTTCACAAGTGCTCCAGCTGGGAGAATGGCAGGGCCTGAAGGGTGTGGGATCCAACTGTCAACCAGCTTGGACAGTTGTGAGTGCCCTTTGCCATGGAAGTGCTTAGGACCCCAAGATAGTGGCCTGTCCTGTGGTCCTGCAGTTGGACCTGGCTTCAGTCCAAAATGGGCCTGCCTGAAGCCATAGCATCAAGGCTTGGGGCCTCTGCGACATCGGGCAGGCCTGGTCCCACTGCGCTGGGCCGAGCTCTCTCTGTCCCCGCTCAGTCTGTCTGTCTCCCTCTGGGTCTTATCTTTCTATGTCCCTGGATTCTGCTTTCTCATCCCATTTGTCCTCTGTGTCTGGTCCTGTCCTCTCTGTCCTTCTTGTCTGTTCCTAGTGGTGCACAGGATCTCCTGATAGTCAGAGGCCAGCGGAAGTGTAGGTTGTTTGGAGCAGGAAGGGGCAGGGGTGCTAAGCTTGCCCTGTGAAGTAGGTGTGCCCTCCTCTTCTCCCAGGCTTCATCCCTACCTCATATAGGCACGCAAGCCAGCAGGCGGGCACCCAGGCCAGTGGGCAGTCACTGTTGCGTCTTGGCCAAGATTCTCTGACCGTACCACTCTAGGCCAGGAACAGACTTTCGGTGGAGGTTGGAACACTTGAGTCCTGAGTAAAGCTCCCCTAGGGTCCCCTCAACTCCTTAGCCTATTGGTAAAATTGGCTATTTTATGGGCCTGCTGGACTGATGACCTAGGCTATGGCTTTAGACAATTATTTGGCCTCCCTGGCACTGGGAGGACTGTCCTGGCTTGCACAGGGATGGCGTGAGGTACCCATAGTTTGTTGACATGTCATACCTGCTTTTGTAGATCAGAACCGAGGTCTGTCTGCAGCCAGACCCAGGTCCAAAGGGAGATAAGTTAAGGGGAAGTACTCAGATTTCAGGACCATTCTGTCCAACAGGGTGAGAACTAAGCCAGCTCAGGAGCTGGGAGAGCCCAGACCTAACAGTTTTCCAGGCCCACATCCAACTGTGTACCTCAGTTTCCTTGGCTGGGTCTCACTTAGGGTTCCACAGAGGCTAGCCAGACACTCTGAAAGCAACTGGGGGACCTGGAACCCATAACTGGAGTGACAACCCCATGTTCTCAGGGATGACAAGAGCTAGGATATATGTGGTTTTAAGTTTAAATCACGTTTTTCAAAAATAAGAGGAAACCTGGCCAGAGGATCCTGATTGCAGCCACACATAGTTCCCATCAGTGGGGACCAACCCATCGGAATTATCGTCATTGTTTTAGTCTAATCCTTGATGTCCATGACGCTGCCCATCCTCCGTCCGTGGGCATCGGACAATGTCGTTATTATCGTCATTGTTTTAGTCTAATCCTTGATGTCCATGACGCTGCCCATCCTCCGTCCGTGGGCATCGGACAGTGTCATCATTATCGTCATTGTTTTAGTCTAATCCTTGACTGTGACGCTGCCCAGTTTTCATTCCTCAATCTTTACAGGAAACCAAGCAGGTTGGCAGGGAGAGTCACCTGTCCCTTGTCTCCTCCTGTGTCCTGTTCCCCCACCCCTGGGCTTCCTGCCCTGGGCCCTACCCACAAGCAGGAACCGGAAGAGGAAGGCAGGCCACGGCTCTACGCAGGGCTCAGAAATAGCACAGTTGAGAAGGACTGGAAACCCCAGGCCTGGGTCTGTTCCTGTGATTTCTGGGGGGTTTGCCCTTCCTTGTCCTTGGTGTCCTCTTCTGTATATGGGCAAAGGGCATGTGACCCTTGAGTTCCCCTCCTCCAATGTCAGCCTTTTCTGGGGGCAGCTGCTTTAATTTAAGCTCTGGCTCCAGCAGTCAGGAGTAGCCAGCTGCTGCGTGGACACAGATGGAGCCTAATCTTTGCCTGTGTAGTGTTAAGCGTCAGACTTGAAGACATGGTCTACGGTTTGCGATTAGACTTTGCTTGTTCAACAAGCATTTATTGAACACCAACTGAGTGCTGGGGCCCTGGTGAGGGAACTTGAGGTAGCCTGAGTTCACATTCAGGTAGCCCTGGGGGCTGGGGGGGAGGTGTGTGGGGAATGTCAGGATCACAGAGCAAGGGGAGGCAAAGTATAGAGCTTTCTAGACTGGTCTACAGAGGCAGAGGGGGAGGCCTTCATTAACCCCGTACAGGAGTCTTCATCAGGACAGTGGTGTGGTAGAGAATAAGAGAAGAACACAGGGTAGGGGCTAGCATGCTGAGTGGCCTTGGGCTGCCTCCGCGACTTCCCTGCCCTTCCATCTTTTTCTTCACACGTTTGCTTCAGGGTGGGTTTCTGGATCCTGGTAATTGCTTGGTCAGTGCTAAGCACTGATGGTAAAAGCACCAACAGTGATCACACTGTCAGCATGAGGGTCTCCTCTCCAGCCTCTGGGACCAGCTGCCTGGGAAACAGGCTGAAGGCTTACCACTCACATGGTGTTTTTACTCCTTTGTCAAAAGAAAATAGTGTAGTTTATCTGAGGGAGTGCGTGGAGAGGCGGTCCCCGTGCCGTGGAATCTTTCTTCTTTCAAGGTTGTCTTACATTTATTTAGTGTGTACAAGCACGTGTGCCACAGTGAGTGTGTTATGAAGGTCAGAGGACAGCTTGTGGAGTTGGTTCTCCCCGTCATTGTGTGGGTACCAAGGATTGAATTTAGGTCATCGGGCTTGGCAGCAAGTGCCTTTACCTACTGAACCTTCTTGCCAGCTCCTCTTTATGTTTTTGTGTGATGCCAAACATGAGCCTAGGGCCTCAGACATCCTAGAGCTCGGCTCCTGAGCGACGCTTCTATCTCTCATGTCTTCTTCTCTTTTAAAAAACGTTTATACATCAGTAGGTAGTAGCACACACCTGAAATCCCAGCACTCAGGAGGCAGAGTCAGGCTGATCTTTGTGAGTTCAAGGCCAGCCTGGTCTACAGAGCAAGGTCCAGGACAGCCAGGACTACACAGAGAAACCCTGTCTCGAAAAACTGAAAATAAGATAAATTGCAAACTTTTGCACATATTTCCTTCTTATTTATTGTGTGCCGTGTAGTACATGCTGTGGTGGTCAGCGGATGACTTCTAGGGGGTCAGTTCACTCCTGTCACGTGTGCCCGATCTCAGGTGACCATACTTGGTGGCAAGCTCCCCGGCCTCTCCTCTTAATGAACCCCATCATCAGGACATTGCTCTCTGCGGCCCCTGGGCATCACAACGGCCATGAATGGGGCAAGTCTGGCTCATCCCTAGGCCATAGGTACTTCGGTGCTGTCCCGAGTTTTGACATCTCCACCAAAGCCCCAAGGAACGAGAAGCTTGTCTAAACTTGTGAGTCTCTGAACTGTGATTGCATTTAAAGTTCACACCCAGATCCTCAGGTCTGTGAGTTTTCCGTCACCTGCTGCAGCCTTCTCAGGTGGGAAGGGTCACACTTCTGCCTGGCTGCCGCCATCCAGGTGCCAACCCTGGAACCCTGGGGCCTGATGTCCCCAACAAGCATTCTCTGACCCGTCCCCCTATTCTTCTTTGACCCTGAGGCTGATGACCTGTGTCTTGCTTCATGGAAGCTGGATGGGCTCTGAGCATCCGTGGATTGAGGGATCAGAGGCTGGCCATGGCCTCTACCTTCAGATAGTCACTGACCCGGAAACAGATGGTGCCGGGAAACTTCAGTTAAAATGCAAGATCGTTCACGTTCCTGAAGGGGTTTCCAGAAAACCCGGTCCTGTCTACAAAGAACTGGCACTTGCAGGCCCAGCCTTGGGCATGGACCCTGTGCACAGTGTCCTGCTTTTGCAAAAGCCCTTTTTTTGGACCGCAGTGGTGCTGTCTGTGAAATGGGTGGGTGGGAGTGTTTGGCACAGTGTGCTCCATCACCTCCCTCGGTCCCTCCTCTCCCCACAGGCAAGCGTCTCCAGGAGTGGTGCTCTGTGATCCTCTGCTTCAGCCTCATCGCCCACAACTTGTTTCACCTCCTGCTGCTGGCCCGCTGGGAGCACACGCCCCTTGTCATCCTGGGTGTTGGTGAGTGCCAGGGGCCTTTGCGAGCGCGCGCGCGTGTGTGTGTGTGTGTGTGTGTGTGTGTGTGTGTGTGTGTATGCACCAAGTGCTCAGGGTGGCCTTGTATCAAGGACCAGCTATGGGAGTCTCCACCTACTCTTCTTAGAGGCCATGATGGCCCTTCCATTTCACAGCCCCAGCCTCAACATTCCCCACCTGTATTGTTCAGCCACCCCGGCCACACACTTTCAACATCCCCCTCCCCCACTGTCCCCAGTTACCTCAGGACTCTTGTTTGTACAAGCTGCTCGCTGTGCCTGGAGCCCTTCTCTGGACCCCACACATTTAACCCCCAAGGTCTACTGAGAGGCCACATGCTTAGGCCCTCCGTGGTGGCCCCTCAAAAACAGCCCTGACTGAGTGCAGTGGTGCAGGCCTTTAATCTCAATATGTGGTAGGCTGGGGAAGAGCTCTGGAGATCCAGGCCAGCCAGGGTTACACAGTGAGACCCTGCTCAGGAATCAGAGTGTGTTTTCTTCTTCATCCACTGCTGCATCCCCAACCTCGGGCACAAGGTCTGGTACGGGACAGGTGCCCAGAATTCAGTGAGTGTGGAACGAGGCACTGTGTGCTAGAAGTGCCGGGTGTTCCCCTGGCCAGGTGTAGGGGCTGACATTCTCCCTCTTGATGAGAAACTGGAGGCTTAGAGGAGGGCCTGCAAAGATCTGTAATGTCCTTCCGCTGATGTCCGCATGGCTGCAGCGTCCAACTACATTCCTGGTTGCAGCTGACTCAGTGTCCTTCCTTTCCAGTCTTCTGCCCTCTGGCTCAGTGTGTGTCCTCTTCCTTTGCTGAACTCTGGGACTGGCCAAGGGGCCATGGTACCCTTGGTACTTCCTGGCCTTCCTTGTGGTTTTGATTCTATAATCTCACTGTAAGCATTCTGGTTTCCTTAGCCAGTAGTGTACAGGCCCGCTAATCAAGCCGTCACTCAGTCTGGGGCAGAGCTTAGCCCTCTCTGTGCTGGGGCGCTCAGGCCCCACCTGCAGGAGTCCCCTAACCCTGGAGTTGGGTGACTACAACCTTGGCTGGGCTGACTACTGCAGTTGTCATGAACTTTGAGGCTGTGACACTGTGGCCTCCTGGGATTGTAGGGAAACCAGGAGGATTCAGCTGTGCTGAGAGGGCTACTGCCTGGGAAGAGGTCAGGAGGTGACATTGCTTGCTAAACCACTGACCAAGGCTACCTCGGCCACTGCTCGGGTTGACAGGAGATATTCTGTGAGCACCCGAGTTGGCCACTTCCCTGGTAACTGTTGCCACCATTCCTAGTAGCAATATTGTTCAGAGGATTCCAGCATTGGCCTCTGCCCGCTGGCCCTCACCTAGACTCTAGCCACACCCTGACTGAGGGTGGGTGGACACCCTGTATGTAGTAGGCCTGGCTGTGTATTGTCAGGCAGGTCGCAGCCTCCCTTTCCATGCTTGGGACCTGGGTTTCACAACTCCTGGCCCCATCTTCACACCTGATGTGGCCAGTTCTCCTATTGCACTGGCTTCTGGGTCTGATAAGGGTGAGTAATCCCCTGATAGTGGTGTTTGCACAATCCTCAATCGATTTAAATAGCCGCCCTGATTTGTCTGTTAACACGCGGGTAGTCGCCAAGGGCACTGTGCCAACTTGTTCCTGTCTCTTCAGCGGTTCCCAATGCCCCAGGCAACCCTGGGAATCAGAACTCAAACTGAAAGGCTTAGTTGGTGAAGCCAGCCTTCTGTGGTGCAGTGCCTGAGAGCTGACAAGGTAAGGTCATGGTTGCTACTATAGTCTGAGGGAAGGAGAGGCAAGAGGACGCCTGTGTCTGAGGTAGAACAGCAAGTGCAAGGGTCCTGAGGCCTGTGTGAACCAAAGAGGCCCGGTGACAGGTCACTGAGGTAGATGGATGGCCTGGTGGTGCAGGACCTTGGGAGCCATGGTCTGGATGGTGGGTTTGTCTTGAGTGCTGTGGGAAGTCGCCGGGAAATTTCCCATGGGGAGAGGATTTCTGATGCTGGGAGCCAAGAAGCAGATAGCGATGAGTTTCCCAAACTCAAAGGAGTTGTGCGGTTGGGTTATATGCACAGTCAGGCTGCTGTGCAGAGAGTGGTGAGGTCAGGGATGAATTCTAGGTTCAGCCTAAGACCTGAGCAGGTGGCAGAGGAGAAACAAGAGTAGCCTGGGGGAGACCTTGGCTGGAGAGGCGTGGGAGAACTGAGAGGCGGCTGGCGCAGAGAAGGCCACCACCAGAGGCGGCAGTGCACCCGCGGAGGGACACTGGTGGCTGTGACAAGGACAGTGGGAGGTGACTGAAGGATGAGCTGCCAGTCCCCTGGGGAGAGCACAGCATGCTGGGAGCTGCCGTGGTGGAGAAGGGCACACATCAGCACTGAGGTCAGGAGGTCACACTGCTGAGCCTAGGTGATGTAGACGTTCAGGGTCTGTCTGCCTAGTCTGTCGGTCTCACATCCAGCCAGCCTTCACGCTGTCGCTGGATAGAGCCATCCTTGTGTCCTTCCCAGTGTCTCCAGGGGAGGATGGTGACCAGGCCAAAGCTGCTCCCTGGGCGAGCGAGCCGCCAGCCACCACCAGGGTGGGAACAAAGAGACTTCTGTACGCCTGTGTTTGCCACCCTGCCCCCATTAAAGGAGCCTCATGGGCAACTGAGTGGCCTGGAGTGGGTGCCCTAGAAATAGCCACCGGGCCCCAGGAATTGAGAGCTATTTCCTCCCTCACAGGGTGGGAAGGGATACTCTTACCCCGATGGTTCCTGACACCAGTCCAGAGCGTGTCCCCTCATCCGACAGATGAAAACACAGCTCACACAGGGAGGAAGGCTCAGGCTACAGCGAGCTTGTGGCGGAGCCCAGTGCTCTGCACCTTGCACCTGTTTGGCTAGCTTGGGTAAGGGACATGAGTCCTGTGTGACTCCTATTTCCCAGACCTGGTTGTGAGGTTAAGTGTGGGCCTCTTGCCCCCTCCACGGGTGACCTTGGACAGTCCATCCCTGCCAGCTTCAGCCCCTGTCATCTTCTGGCAGGTCGGGTGTGATGGCGCCTATCACTGGGCGTGAAGGGAAAGTATCCTGTTTTACTAGATGGTTTTCTTTGCTTTTGAGACAGGGTCACGTAGCCCTGTCTCCCTGCTTTCCCTTCAGAATTCTGGCATTAATTGGTGACTGCTTCTATGGCATTGGGATCAACCCATGGGAATCCAGGGCTTCTTGCGTGTGAGATAAATAGGCTGCCAGCTGAGCTACAGCCCGGCAGTCAGTTAGATTTGCAGGAATATGGTAGAAGGAAGCACCTGTGCCCATTAGCGCCCAGGGGGCCTGCTTTGTCCCTATACTCTACCCGTGATTGTGTGCCTTTAGTTTCTTAGCCAGTGTCCCTTTCCTGTCCTAGGGTCCCATCTAAGGATACCGAAGTCTGGTTTCTTGTCACAGCCCTAATTTAGAACCACTGTGCTGTGGTAGTTTCTTAGCCGTAACCCAGCCTAGCTTTGAAGTCACTGTGTAGCCCAGGCTGGATTCGAACTCCTGGTCCTCCAGCCTGAGCCTCCTGCATGCTAGGGTTCCAGAGGTGTACCACTACACCTAGCCTCTTGCTTTACTTTTAACTGGGTGGAACTTGGAACTCGGCCTTTGAACATGCTGGGCAAGAGGCCTGCCGTCCCCTGACTCTGTACCAACAATCTTGGCTGATTCAGAGTGACCTAGGCTGACTCAGAGTGACCGAGGGTGACTCGGGGTCTGAGATGGCAGGGCTCTCGTGGGTCATTTTAGCATCGGCAGAATAGGTCAGCGTGGCTCGCCACTGTGAGGTTACTTTGCCTTGCTCAAGGGGATACCTTCTGGGTTATTACCATGTCACTCCTTCCCCTTTCGGGTCGGCAATCTCACAGCCCAGACTCAAGTTCAGGTGAGGCCCACACAATGCACATTGCCTTGACAGAGCTGGTTATGAGAGACACCTCCAAAGACCACCCTGTCCTGACTTTCTCCTCACTGCCTCACGTTCTGATCACAGAGGATTAACTGCCAAGGACAGTTAAGGGGAAGGAGTTTAGCCACAGGGATTAACGGAGGGGAACGTGGAAGTCTGTGGTGTGCCCTGGTTTAAACTCAGAAGTGTCAGCCACAAAAAAGAAAGGCAAGGGGGGCAAAAGTCATTTTTTGAGATGTCATGCTTAATTTTAATCCCAGCACTTGGGAGGCAGAGACAGGAGGATTTCTGAGTTTGAACCTAGCTTGGTCTACATAACAAGTTCTAGACTAGCCAAGTAGTGAGACCCTGTCTCAAAAAAAAAAAAAAAGAAAAAAAAAAGAAAGTGTCGAGCATGGCACACGCCTTTAATTCCAGCTCTCAGGAGGCAAAGGCAGGCAGATCTCTGTGAGTTCGAGGACAGCCAGGGCTACACAGAGAAATCCTGTCTTGAAAAACAAAGAAAGAGGGATGGCGCGGCTGTTAAAGGCTAGGCTCACAACCAAAAATATAAGAAAGAAAAGTGTCAGGCCGGACAGTAGTGGCACAGGCCTTTAATCCCAGCAGTTGGGAAGCAGAGGCAGGCAGATCTCTGTGAGTTCGAGACCAGCCTGGTCTACAAGAGCTAGTTCCAGGACAGGCTCCAAAGCTACAGAGAAACCCTGTCTCTAAAAAACAAAGGAAAAAGAAAAGAAAAGAAAGTGTCAGTCTAGAAGCTGGATAGATGGCTCAGTGGATAAAGTGAGTGCTGTGTACAAGTGTGAGGATCAGAATTCAAATCCCAGCACCCATATTAAAAATCTCCAAGAGGGTGTACCAGCCTGCCAATATTCTTAGCCCTTATGAAGTGGAAGTGGGATCCCCAGAGCAAGATGGCTTTTTACTCAGCCAGAGGTCCCACCCTAGTAAGTAGAGAGCCATGTAGGACTCCCGGGGCCAGTGCCTGTCTGGATGTGATTACCCAGCCGTCATCCTCAAAAACACAATGTCCCTGCCATCTTCACCTAAAGGAATGAGGGACTCTTTGAGCACACAGTCTTCTCCATGAATGAGCATGCAGCTAGGGCTCAGTAGTAGTCCAGGGGAGGGCTCTGCGTTCACCCAGAGAAGGGGACAGTACTTGGCAGCAAAAAGGGAAATGGTCAGTGCATGTGACACACGAATGACTCCAGAAGAGCTATCCCAGCGAAGCAAGTAAAACCCGAAATACTTGCAAACAACCTGCTGCGGGAATACCCTACCCCCCACCCCGTGCGCTGACACACACCCTGCTGCGGGATACCATACCCCCCACCCCGTGCGCTGACACACACCCTGCTGCGGGATACCATACCCCCCACCCTGTGCGCTGACACACACACTGCTGTGGGATACCATACCCCCCACCCCCATGCACTGACACACACACTGCTGCGGGATACCATACCCCCCACCCCATGCGCTGACACACACACTGCTGCGGGATACCATACCCCCCACCCCATGCGCTGACACACACACTGCTGCGGGATACCATACCCCCACCCCCACGCGCTGACACACACCCTGCTGCGGGATACCATACCCCCCCCACCCCCATGCGCTGACACACACCCTGCTGCGGGATACCATACCCCCCCACCCCCATGCGCTGACACACACACTGCTGCGGGATACCATACCCCCCACCCCCATGCGCTGACACACACACTGCTGCGGGATACCATACCCCCCACCCCATGCGCTGACACACATTGCCGTGACTGCCCTGTGGTGCTGACAGAGTTGATCCATGGCAACAGAGACTGTAGTCGCAGGACTGCCAGCCTTCGTGCCTACCCCTTAGACTCCTCAGAGGGCAGAGTCCACGTGGGGACCTGTGTGGTCAGAGGTGCATCCTCGTGAGGAGGCCTTGAACCACATAGGCCTGCACTGCAGTGTGTGCAGAGTGGTGCAGTTACAACCAGATGTGAGCCACAGCTGGGGGAGGGGTTGTTGCATCCGCACTCTGATCCCCACATCCAGGACAAGAAGCCTGTGCTCTGGCTCCCTGCCACGCCACACCCACAAGCGGCCAGTGTTCCCCATGCCCGTTTGTCCTGCCCGCAGTGTTTACATCTTTCACTGACTAAATGACACTGGGACAGGCCTCTGGAGAGACTCCACAGTTGCTCTCACGAAGCAAGTAAGGATGCTGAGCCCAAAGGAGGCAAGAGGCACAGCAAAGTGTTAGAGGTAGGACCCCCAACGTTCCCTTGCTCGGAGGTAATTTATCTATACCATTTGTAGTGGTTTGAATAAAAATGGCCCCAATAGGTCCTTAAGGAGTGACTCTATTAGTAGGTGTCGCCTTGTGGAGTAGGTGTGGCTTTGCTGGAGGAGGTGTGTCACTAGGGGGTGGGTTTTGGTGTCTCAAATGCTCAGCTATGCTACGCCCAGTGTGGCAGTCTCTTCCTCTTCCTGTGGATCCAGATGTAGAAGGCTCATCTACCTCTCCAGCCCCAAGTCCAGCACCTGCATGCTACCTTGCTTCCTACCATGATGGTAACTGACCAAGCTCTGGACTGTGAGCCAGCCCCAGTGAAATGCTTTCCTATAGAAGAGTTGCTGTGGTCACGGTGTCTCTTCACAGCCATAGAAAACCTTAACTAGACTGGAGTATTGCTGTGATAGGCTAGACCGTGTTTTTGTTTGGAGGAATGTGGACTTTGGGACTTTCGGTTAGGAAAGCAGAGGAATGCTCTAAGTGCTGCTTCATAGGCCATGCTAATAGGAGCATGGAAGACAGTGTTGAAGATGATTTGAACTGGGGGGACCTGGCTCAAAGGTTTTAGAGAGAAGAATATTTGTATGTGGCCTAGAGACCATTCTTGGGATATTTTAATGAAGAATGTGGCTGCCTTTTGCCATTATCTGAAAAGTCTGCCTTAGGCTAAAGTGAAGAGTTTTGGATTAATTGCATTGGCAGAGGAAATCTCAAAATAGACTCTGTGGTGAGGTTATTAGTGGTAACTCTAGTGAGGATTTATAATGAAACAAAAGGAACAAGATAAGCAAGGAGAAAGGGACCCCAGAAGGTGCAATGGAGCTAAGTCCTGTGTTCAAGTAGTTAAACAGATTAAAGAAAAACCTGCTGTTAAATGGAAGAAAGTGACTGGTGATCCGGGGTAAGACCCCACCCAGCTAAGCTTCCTCTTGTGAAAGGAACTAAAGAAAAGTTTAGGGCTGGGTGAGGTGGTAGCCAACTTCTGTCTCAGGACTCTGGCAGCTTGAAGCCAGTCTGGTCTACAAAGCAAGTTCAAGGAAAACAGAAAGCTGGTGAAGATGTGATTGAACAAGAGAACGAAGGAAAAATCCCGAAGGATTGAATCCGTTACAGATAAAAGCTAGGTCGAGGAGGTGGGACGGACACTTGTTTGCCGATGTAGTCCAGGCTAGCCTCAAACTCTGGATCCTCCTGCCTCAGCCTCCTGAGTGCTGGGATTCTAGGCAGCTCAGCTGGTGCCCTTACTAATACAAGGCCAGGAAGGCTGAGCCTCTGTCCGCTGGGAAGGAGCGCGGATGCTTCCCTCCCATATAAATGAATGAGTGAGCCAGCGACCGAGTGAGTGGAAGAACGGCCTTGGATGGGGGGTCCAGGATGTCTCCGCAGGTCCCTGCCCTGGCTCACACTCTTGTTGTCCACAGTTGCAGGAGCTCTTGTTGCTGACTTCCTGTCCGGCCTGGTACATTGGGGTGCCGATACATGGGGCTCTGTGGATCTGCCCATTGTGGGGAAGGTACGTATGCCAGGCAGTGTGTCTGTGAGTTAATCCCCTTTCCTCTCAGCCTGCTAACCTGACCTAGTCCTTCCTGCCCTCTCAGACTGGTCTGAGGATCCCTGTGCTTGGTGGCAGTATACAAGTCAGATGGGTGGGTCAGAGTGTGTCAGGGAGTCTGCCCTGAGCCACGGTCTGGCTTATTCTCCTATGTTCAGACTTTTTAAATAATTTATTTCTTCTTATTTTATGTACATTGGTGTTTGGCCTGCATGTATACCTATGTGAGGGTGTCAGAGCGTGGAGTCACAGACAGTTGTGAGCTGCCATGTGGGTGCTGGGAATTGAACCTGGGTCCTCTGGAAGAGTAGTCAGTGTTCTTAACCACTGAGCCCTCTCTCCAAACCCCTGTGTTCAGCCTTTAAGCTGTCACTCTGGCTACCTGGGTTATGACCAAAAAAATGGGGGAGGGGGTTCTTACTCACATAGGTGCCAAATTAAAGCCCCGCTGAGCCAGGGTGGCCACCTTTTCAGATTGGGTTTTCCCCATCTCTGGCTTCTGCTTTCCCCTGCTGAGCTGAGGCCTCCTCTACTGGCTGCCTACAGAATTCTTTACCCAGGTGGCAGCCAAACTCCCAGAACTTGATCCCATTGGTCCCTCTGGCACCACCCTGCCCACCCTGCAGCCAATCGCTGCTGGGGAGAGGGATGCACTCTGGTGAGCTTTTGCTTGGGTCTGCTCACTCCAGGCAGGCTCCATTTAGCAGCGTCTGAGAGACAGAAGGCTGCTTCCAGAGGCAGGGGCTCAAGCGCCAGGTTGATGGGGTCCCCTTTGGTTATGTGGGGCCTCTCCCCCTGCTTCAGGGAGGATGTTGTCTCCAAGGCCCTCACTGTGTGGGTGGGGGGACGGGGCCCAGAAGGATTGGGGAAGGTCCCCACCAGTGTTGTCATCTTGCTCGACAGCCTGCCAGACCTTGGTCCAGGCAGGGTCTGCGTCCTTAAGAGGCTCTGGGGTGGGCGGCAGAGCAGAGCCCAGCAGCGAGTTGGAGTCTGCAGGGCACCAGCTGCCTTTGACTGACTAGGAGACAACACCTCTACCCTCTCCACCCCAGGCCTTCATCAGGCCGTTCCGGGAGCACCACATTGACCCCACAGCCATCACGAGGCATGACTTCATCGAGACCAATGGTGACAACTGCCTGGTGACGCTTCTGCCGCTGATGAACATGGCCTACAAGTTCCGAACCCAGAGCTCAGGTGAGACCTGCAGCTGGGCTTCCTCAGAGGAAGTATCAGGGACAGAGGCTCCTAGAGCCTCCAGGGCATGTGTGGGCCATGCGTGTCATTTATAGTAGTCTCCGTTAGTAGGGTGCATTTAGCATAAGACCCAATTCCCAGCTTCTCAGAGCACTCTCTGGTAATGTGGCCCCCCCAGTGACCTCCTTCCCACCTCCTCCACGGAGCTGCTCGTTTGGTACACTCCCCGTGAGTCGCTGCGAGCTCACCCCTTGTTCTGTGGTATTATTAAAGGGAAGTTTGCACTGTGAGACCTGGGGTGGAACCTAGTAGCTGAGAGTTAGCCTGCCATGCCCAGACGCCAGGTTTAATCCTGGCACTGAAAAGCCAAAAGTAGGGACTGGGAGTTGAGGCCAAGTGATGCCCATTTCTGAAGGAATCCCAAAGCTGGCCAGCTCAGTACTGGGCATTGGGAGAGGTAAGGCCACATCTGTCTGATAGCTGCTAGCCCCTCCCTTTGAGGGTCTGCCCACGGGACCCCCGCCCCAACCCGACAGTCTCCCAGCAGCCCCTTCTCTAGAGACCCACCTCCTGCCTCCCCCATCCCACGAGCCAGAAGCCAGCAAGGGAAGGCCTTCGGCTTTGCTTCTTTCCAAAGTGAACTCAGGAGCTGTTGACACCCTAGAAGCCCACAGGGCCCAAAAGAGGCACAATCCCGAGTCCCTGGCTAAGATGTCTTTCCTTAAGAGATGTCCTCAGGTCCTACATCAGGGAACCTGACCCAGAGCCCTGCCCCAAGCTCAGGCAGCCCACGGTGTCAGCAGGAATCAGACCGGCCCACACTCTTAGCCAGTCCCTGTGCTGCCTCCAAAGCTGAAAGACTTCACGCTGGAGGCTGAGAGGGGTCTGGGTGCCACCTGGTACAGGAGCTGGCTGGCCCTTGGAGCAGCTGCATAGGTCCCATGCCCGTGCCCTTACCCTGCAGAGACCCTGGAGCAGCTGTACCCCTGGGAATGCTTCGTCTTCTGCCTGATCATCTTTGGCACCTTCACCAACCAGATCCACAAATGGTCACACACGTATTTGGGGCTGCCCTGCTGGGTCACCGTCCTGCAGGACTGGCACGTGATTCTGCCACGGAAACATCATCGCATCCACCACGTGGCGCCCCACGAGACATACTTCTGTATCACCACAGGTGCGTGGTACCATCCCCAGAGTCAGGAGGGTGGGGGCATGTAGCCCTGGCCTAACCCGTGTTCTCAGCATGCACATTTATTGAGCACCTGCTGTGTCCCAGGTGCTCTTCTAGGTGCTGAGGACAGGGCCATAAGCACACCAGAGCCCCTTCCCTACTTCAGGCTATGGTGACTCCAGATACTCACCCAGCCCGCAGACAATTGACTTGGGACCTAGTTACTGCCCTGGTCTTAGGATCTAGCAGCCCTGCCTTTGCAAGTGCTGGGTGGAATGGCACACACCTTTAACCCCAGCACAGAGGCAGGCGGAACTCGGATTTTGAGGCCATCCTGGTCTACATAGTGAGTTCCAGATCATCCAGGGCTATACAAAGAAACCCTATCTTGAAAGAAAAAAAAAAAAAAGCAGCGGTTGAGGGAGGGCCCTAAGCTCCTGTTATGGGGTGTCCCTGTGCCCCACCTTCTTCAGCTTGTCTCCTAAGGACCCCACCCCAGGCAGGCTGGCTCTCTTCACATAACCCCCTGACTGTGTCTGCCGCAGGCTGGCTCAACTACCCCCTAGAGATGATAGGCTTCTGGCGTCGCTTGGAGGACCTCATCCAGGGTCTGACGGGTGAGAAGCCGCGGGCGGACGACATGAAGTGGGCCCAGAAGATCAAGTAGCATGTCCAGCTGCCTGGTCGCCAACCTTCCCCAGCCTGAACTGAAGCCATCTGCCAAATTCCAGCCTCTTTGAGCTGCCCTTCCAGTGAAGAGGAGTCCCCTGGGCTGGGCCCAGGCACCCCTAGCCCACCCCCAGTGACACAGAATACTTGAGCCACCGAGTTTCCATTTCCTCGTCTTTTCTTTCCTTGGTCCTTCCTGGGCCATTGAGCTGCTCCAGGGCCAAGCCTGACTGCAGAAGGGGAGCCCCATCCTGCTGGCCAGCCCCGCCCTGCATACCTGCCCTGCACGCCTGCCCCCTGCCGTGGCCCTCACCGGTATGGGGGTCAACTGACTCACTTGGTCTGTCCCCAGTGATCCAGAGAGCCCCCAGGACATTTAAATGTCCCTGCATCATGGTCCTCCCTCAGCCTTGCAAACCGACTCCAGAGGCCTAGGTGGGCAGACCACCCCAGCTGCCACCCAAAGGAGGCAGAGCTGGGCAGTTGTCAGAGGGCAGCTGGCAGGGAGAGGCCAGAATCCCCTGCACCCGTACGGGTGCCTCCCTCCCCCCCCCCCCAGTTCTTCTGTCCACGTGTCCACCCACATCTGAGGTCTTCAGTATGAAGACATCTTCACGGGGTACAGCTCTTGTGAAGGGCTTGGTCATTTGGGGAGGGGACACTGTCCCTTGTGGCCAGTGTGTCAGAGGAGGAAGGAAGATTAGGGCTTTTTTATTTTTGGGTTTGTTTTTTTTTTTAAAGGTGCTTGCTTGTCAATGTAAATAATAGAACGCCTTAATACCTTTCTGTAACATGGAGTAATATTTTAATGTCATGTTTTGGATGTATATAATATATTTATAACAAAGGAAGAGTCTCCTTAACCCTGGCTGCCTTGTGATGTTTCCAGATGGCTGCATAGAGGGGCTTAGCTCTGACACAGTGACGTTTGGTTTTCTATGTTTTCTGTGTTTTGCCTGCATGTATGTATGTGTACCACATGTGTGCCTCGTGCCCACAGAGATCACAAGAGGGCATTGGATTCCTGGAACTTGAGTTACTGATAATTGAACTGAACCAGTTCCTCTTAATGCTCTTAACTGTGGAGCCATCACTCCAGTCCTGAATCTTTGTGTTTTGAGGTAATGTGTCATATACTCAGGGTGACCTCACACTTCTTATACAACCAAGGTGGCCTTGAATTCCTGATCCCCCTACCCTCACCTCACAAGTGCTGGGGCTACAGGTGTGTGCCACCATGCACAAAGCAGTGACCTTTTACCAAGGCCTTGCTAGAGCAGTGCTGGCTGGCCCGTCCCAGACTCCTTTAGGGGTCATTACCACCCGATGTGTGTCTTGACTCTGGCCAGGACCCAGACCAGCAAGGATTGGGCCTTCATGGTGGGAACTGACCTAGAAAAAAGAGGCAGTAAATGCAAAGGAACACAGTAAAGTATCTTTATTATTACTTATTTATTTTTGCTTTTTGTTGTTGTTGTTTCTTTTTTTCTTAAGATTTATTTATTAATTATGCATATGGCATTCTGCTTGCATGTGTCCCTGCAGGCCAGACAAGGGCACCAGATCTCATTATAGATGGTTGTGAGCTACCATGTGGTTGCTGGGAATTGAACTCAGGACCTCTGGAAGAACAGTCAGTGCTCTTAACCTCTGAGCCATCTCTCCAGCCCTGTTTTTGCTTTTTTTAAGGCAGGGTTTCTCTGTGTAACAGCTCCAGCTGTCCTGGAACTCTTTGTAGACCAAGCTGACATCAGACTCACAGAGATCCTCCTGCCTCTGTCTCCCAGGTGCTGGAATTGAAGGTGTGCACCACCACTACTACCTGGCTTTATTATTTTAATTTTGATTTTTATTAGCAGGGTCTCACTATGAAGACCTGGATGTTCTGGAGCTTGCTGTGTAGACCAGGCTGGCATTCACGGAGATCCGCTTTTCTCTGCCTCCTAAGTGCTAGGATCAGGGGCTTGTGCTGGTATGCCCTGCTCACAGCAATGTTTCATGCGATCTTCTAAAAATGAACTAGCTGAGCCGGGCGGTGGTGGCGCACGCCTTTAATCCCAGCACTTGGGAGGCAGAGGCAGGCGGATCTCTGTGAGTTCGAGACCAGCCTGGTCTACAGAGCTAGTTCCAGGACAGGCTCCAAAGCCACAGAGAAACCCTGTCTCAAAAAACCAAAAAAAAAAAAAAAAAGGAACTAGCTGGAGCTGCCTTGGAGAAGCAGAGTGGAGGCTGCTGGGGAAGGAGGAAGTAAGCAGAGCTAGAGGAGGGGCAATGACAGCCAAGACTGAACAGCAAAGGCCTCCTAAGCCACTGAGACTGGTGGCACTGGTCCCTGGACAAAGGGGAGGTGAGAGCTGAAACTGTCACACGGCCTGTGCCACCCAGAGGACATTTGGGCACGTTGTCCCAAAGGACACTTCCCAGCCACCAGAGTTTAGTGGCGAATGTACGTTATGGTGTGTTGTCAGGCTTTCTTTGGACCGCTAGCTTCCAAGTAATGACACAGAGAGACTTTATTATGAAAGCTTGGCCTTAGCTTAGGCTTGTTCCCAACTAACTCTTATAACTTAGATTAATCCGTGTATGTTGATCTACTTTCTGCCACATGGCTAGTCACCTCTCCTCCATACCGTATGTCTGACCTCCTCTCACTGACTTAATCCTGCTTGTACGCCTCAGATTCTTCCCAGAGTCCTCTCTCCCCAGAAGTCCCGCCTACCTTCTGCTGCCTAATTATTGGCCATTTAGCTCTTTATTAAAAAAAAAAAAAAAATCAGGGGGGCTGGAGAGATGGCTCAGTGGTTAAGAGCATTGCCTACTCTTCCAAAGGTCCTGAGTTCAATTCCCGGTGGCTCATAACCATCTGTAATGAGGTTTGGTGCAGACATACAGACAGAATATTGTATACATAATAAATAAATATTTTAAAAAAAATCAGAAGACGCCTTAAGCAAGACACATCTTCACAGTTGTATAGAGAGATTGTCCCACCGCAGTGTATATCTGGTCAAGCTGTTCTGTGACTCCAGGCATGATGGTCCAAGCCTGTAACTTCAGACTTCAGGGTGTGGAGGCAGGCAGATTAGAGGTTCAAGATCATCTTTGGCTACATGGCAAGTTTGATACCAGCCTGGCCTATATAAGAACCTGTCTTTAAAAAAAAATCCCTAGGGTGATTTCTGTAATATTAACAAAGGAGGAGAAAAGGGGGGCCTGTTGACACAAAATGAGAATATTCTGAAAAACAGCATTTGTGTGAGTGTATGCACACCTGTGAAGGTGCACCAGGGGGCCAGAGGGGGACGCCAAATGTCAACTAGTCCTTTGAGGTAGGGTATTTCTTGAATCTGGGGTTCATGTCTTTGCTGGGCTGTATCCCAGCAGGCCCCAACAATCCTCTTCTGTGTCTTCCCGCTCTCAGACCTGAGGTTACAGGCATGCATGAGACACCCAGCTTGTTAATGGGTGCCACACATGAGTTCTGCCTCATGACTGCTCAGTGAGTGATTTGGGGCGGGGGGTAGATGTTGAGACAGGGTTTCTCTGTAGCTTTGAGGCCTGCACTGAAACTCGCTCTGTAGACCAGGCTGGTCTTGAACTCGGAGATCCACCTGCCTCTGCCTCCCCAGTGCTAGGATTAAAGGTGTGCGCCCAGCCCAGTGAGTGATTTTTTAACTGCTGAGCTACCTCTGTAGCCCCCGCATTTATTTGTCAGATGTGACCCATCTCTCCGTTGTCCCTAAAGTTTGCCTACATTGGCGACTACATCACAGGAAGGGGTATTGGCATGTTAGCATGCATCAGTGCATGAGTGAGAGTAATGAGGCCACGTCTGGCGGCATGAACCTGACTGGCTATTCTAGAGGCCCAGGGGAAGATTTCAAGCTCTGGACAGAAGGAGTTCAAGGCTAGCCTGGTCATTTATCAAGTGTCCAAAAGTGAAAAGCGGCTGGAAATAAGCTCAGTAGAAATGAAATCGTAGGTGCCTTGGTAGTGGGTGGAGGGAAGCCTGGATTTAGGTGGCTTGTGCTGCCATCTGGCGGCAGAGCCGGGTTGGTGACATTCAAGGCAAGCATGCAGGGATCTGGGTATATGCTTCTTCCCACCTAGAACTCCCACCACCTGCGATGAAGTCCGAACTTCCAAGACCTCCTTTAGGATAGTGAAGACCGTGAGCTGAAGGGTAGGAAGGCTAGCATGATCAGCTAGCCGTGGCCAAGGGCCCATCCAGCCCACCTGGTTGTCTAAGGCTCAAGAGCATTCCTTAAATGACAGCAGGTGACAGGGTATATTTCACAACTGACCATGATGAAGTGCAGCTGTCAGCCATTCCTTCCCACACCCTCCCAGCTTCAAGTGGATGCATGCAGCAGAGACCAGACAGCCTCCGATGCCTACGTTACTGTGGCCTTTTCAGAAAAGACTTTGAACCCTCATGTAGCCTAAGATTCGTGTTTCCCAAGCCCTCAGTTTCTCTCCCCAAGACACACATGCCCAGAGTGTGGATGTGAGTATTGGGGGTTCTTTTGTTTTTGTTTTTTTTTTTTTGAGGCAGGGTTTCTCTGTGTTGCTCTGGCTATCCTGGAACTCACTCTGTAGACCAAGCTAGCCTCAAACTCAGAGATCCACCTGCTTCTGCCTCCCAAGTGTTGAGATTAAAGGCATGCACCACCACTGCCCATCTTGGTTTTGTTTGTTTTGAAACAGGGTCCCAGTCTCCAGCCCTGACTGGCCTGGCTTCAAATTTAGGGAAAGATGCCTGACTCTGCAGAGTGCTGGGGTTAAAGGTGTGTACCCCCACACCTGGCCACTGTGTGTGTGTGTGCATGTGTGTTGGGGGAAGGAATGCTGGAAACCAAACTTTGATTCTCTGAAAGCAAGGCCATCACTTTGTTGTTGTTGTTGTTGTTGTTTTAAGACCATTACTTTGACAAGACTTTGGAGTCTGGTATATGGGCACAGAAGTCTACCTACTCCCCCATCGCCCCCACCAAGGAAGTCATTACAAATGAACGTCTTGCCAGTCAGTGATAGCACACGCCTTTATTCCCAGAGTTTGGGAGACAGAGGCAGGCAGATATTCAAGTTCAAGGGTAGCCTGGTCAAGGTAGTGAGTTCCTAGGACAGCTAGGGCTACATAGAGAAACCCTGTCTCGAACAAAAACAACAAAACAACCGACTGACCTCTACCTTCCCTTTTCCCAAAGAACATGTTTTAGAGACTATTATGTTTGGTGATCAGAAAGGTTTCTTCTGTCTAGAGCTGTGTAATATTTCAGTTTTAGAAAGGACTGACCTTGGGGACTGGGGAGGTGGCTCAGCAATTAAAAGCACTGGCTGCTTTTCTTGAAGAGCTGTGATTCCCTGTACCACACAAGCCTCTGCAACTCCGGTCCCAGGAAATCTCTCTGTAGGCCAGGTTGGCCTCGAACTCCCAGAGATCCATTTGCCTCTGTCTCCCGAGTGCTGGAATTAAAAGCATGTGCCGCCACCACCTGAACATGGCAGATTGACTGGTCAGCAAGCCCCAGGGATGTCCCTCTCTCTGTTCCCTAGCACTAGAAGTATAGGGATGCTGGCTTTGTGTATGGGTGCTGGGGATCATGTTTGCACAGCAAGCCAAGCACTTTCTGAATTGAGCCATCTCCCCAGATCCCGCCTCCATTCTTCAGATCCAGCTGTCCTGGGATGAGATCGTTTTCAGGCCCAGGAAGTACAAATATTCCTGTGCAGCAAAGGACCTTGCCTTTGCTCCTAAGTGCCAGGGACATGCGGGATCAGTTCCCAGGAAAAAGGTCAAGAGTGTTTGTGCTTTCCATTTTAATTGCTCTCAGCAGAAAGTCCTCCTCCCGGCTGTGCCGTGTCTCAGCTACCTGTTTCCCCACAGCCCTGCCAGCTCGGTGTTATCAGATGCTCAGTTCTCTGCCCATCTGATAGGTGCTCCAATTTGTATTTCCCCTACTGTGTTTCTCTGAATCTGGTATGTCCTGAGTCCTAAGAGATGTCCAGATTCCCAGATGCTCTATCCAGTGTAAAATACGCATTTCAGAGTCCCAGAAATAGATATACCAGCCTCTGAATTTATGAAGTGTTCAAATTCCTTGTGGTCATTTCTGATTTTTCTGGAAGACAGTGCAGCAGCGGTGTGGTGATGGTCAATCCTCTGGGGGCCCTTGAGAAAGTCTTAATTGGTAGCTACATAGCCCAGGCTGGACTGGATCCAACTCTGTAAGTCAAGGCAGCCTCAGATTCACCGTGATCCTCCTGCATCAGCTTCCTGCATGTTGGGGTTACAGATGTGAACCACGACACCCTGTCTAACGGTCAACTCGATCACATCCTGGAAACACGATTGTCACATGCCTCCTTGATTGTCAAATTGGTCACATCCTGGAAACACGATTGTCTGTCCTATGCCTCCTTGACTGTCAAATTGATTATATCCTGAAAGCACACCGGATATTAGTAAAGTGCACCCCAGGTGTGTCTGTAAGGGAGTTTCTCGGGATGACTAGCTAAGGGGTGCCACCCTGAATACAGACAGCAGCACCATCCCATGGGCTGCAGCCCGAGAGGAACAGAAGAGGCAAGGGAGAAAACTTGCAGTGAGACCAGGATGCTGCCTGAGTTTGGGGTTGAGCATGAGCCATGCATTCTGCCATGACTTCAAGACCAACGTGGGCTATATAGCTAGATGAGAGGGAGAGAAACAGACAGACAGACGGACAGACAGACATAGAAGGCGAATGGAGAGGCCAGCCCAGGGTACATAGCAAGGAGAGATGCGGGAGGGGAGGGAAGAGGAACTGGGAGAGAGGGAAGAGAGAGGAGAGGGCTTGGGGTTTAGGTCACAGCTCTGCTGCTTACAGGCTGTGGCTTGGGTCTCAGTCACTCCGTGATGGCTCCATTCCACCACAGCCAGCCCTGGTGTGGCCCAGGATGGCCTCACGCTTGTGATCCTCTGACCCCTGTCTCTTCAGTGTATGCTCCTGCAAAATGCAACCACAACCAGCTCACTTTCTTCTCACTTATATCTCTCAATGTGCTGCAAGGGCAGTCTCCCATCCTGTGCCTCAGACGCCTAACTGACTCTTTTCCTTCCTTCCTCCCTCTCTCTCTCCCTCCCTCCCTCCCTCCCTCCTTCCCTCTATCCCTCTCCCTCTCTCTTCTTTCTTTCCTTTTTATATTTTGTTTTATGAGTGTTCTGCCTGCACATCGGTCTGACCATGTGCATATCCAATGCCCACAGAGGCCTTAAGAGGGCATCAAAGCCTCTGGAAGCAGAGTTACAGACCATGTGGGTGTTGGGAAGTGAACCAGGGTCCCCTGGAAAAGCAGCCAGTGCTCTTAAGTGCCAAACCTTCTCTCAGCCCTTCCTTCCTTCTCCCTCTCTCTCCCTCTCTTCCCCCCTCTCTTCCCTCCCACTCACTCTCTCTTTCGTAGCGGGGCTTGATCCTTGGCCCTACCATACATAGGCAAACGCTCTACAGTGCTCTACAACCATGGCTCTTGATTCCCGATTGCCTTTCCTAACCCCCCAACCACAAAAATAGGACAAACATAACCCAGACACCGCACAGACTGATGTGCACCAAGAAACCACAGACTGGGCCTCAGGGTGTGGCTCTGCAGCAGAGTGCTGAGCTGGGGCTCAATCCCAGCACCAAGAAATAACTAGGAAAAGCCCAAAATGTTCATCAGTGGAGATATGGATGGACGGTTCCATGGTCCACCCCGCCCCACCCTCTCCCACTCCTACAGCGCTGTGTAGCAATGACATCACTTATTAAAATGTCTTCCAGATACACTCAGACAGCCCCCAGGGAGAATCTGAAGCCATTAAGGAACTGTCACATACACTGCTAACCACAAACCTCTTTCATCTCCTTAGTGTCTGGGGCCTTCCTGTAAATAGCTTGCTCGCTTTCCTGTCTGGAGTATGCAGAAGCTGGGGCATGAGGTTGTGGCTATCAACATAAGCTTTATTACCACTTTAGGAACTGATTTTAAGATGCATGTTTTCCTGTCCGGAGAGTCCCCCGGACTCCACTGGTTTCCCACCTTGGTCAACGGAACAGAATTTATTTTATTCCCCCCCAACACACTTTTTAGACAGGGTCTCACTCTGTAACCTTGGCTGATCTCAGGCTAGTTATGTAGACCAGACTGGCCTGGAGTTTGCTGTGTAGACCAGGCTGGCCTTGAACTCACAGTGCTCTGCCTGCCTTGGCCTCCCAAGCCTTGACCTCCCAAATGTTAGTATTAAAGGCATGTGACTTATGTCCAACCTGTTTTTCCTTTAATAAAAATATATGTGTTCTTTATTTATGTCTGTGTGAATGTTGTCTGCCATGTGTGTGCTTGTGCCCACAGAGATCAGATAAGAAAGTCCTGTTTTCTGGAGCTAGCGTTCCAGGTGTTGAGTGGTGTTGGTGGGCACTGGGAATGGATATTGGGTCCTCTGCAAGAGCAGGAGACCATCAACTTTCTTAACCACTGAGCCATCTCTCCAGCCTCTCATTTTAAATACATTTTATTGTTGTTATTATTATTATTGTAGGGGGACACATTAAACCGTCTTGGTGGTCTTCCTTTGTTTATTTTTATTTTTGAGATTTTTTTTATGAGTTTTGCCTACATGTATATATGTACCATGAGTCCCCGGTGCCCGTGGAGGCCAGAAGAAGGCCTTGGTTGCCCTGGGACTGGAGTTATGGATGGTTGTGAGCTGCCATGAGATACTGGGAATCAAATCCAGGTTCTCTGCCACTGTGCTCTCGACAGCTGACCCATCTCTCCCCGTTTGTTTGTTTGTTTCGTTGGTTTCCTTTCTTTGTGGCTGTTTGTTGTTTGTTTGTTGAGACAGGGTTTCTCTGTGTAGCCCTGGCTGGCTTGGAATTCAGAGATCCACCTGGCTCTGCCTCCTGAGTGCTGAGATTAAAGGTAAAGGTACATGCCACTGCTGCCCAGCTTGCTTTTTTTCTTTTCTTTTCTTTTCTTTTCTTTTCCTTTCCTTTCCTTTCCTTTCCCCTTTCCCCTTTCCTTTCCCCTTTCCTTTCCCCTTTCCTTTCCCCTTTCCTTTCCCCTTTCCTTTCCCCTTTCCTTTCCCCTTTCCTTTCCTTTCCCTTTCTTTCTTTCTTTTTTGAGACAGGGATTTCATATTTCACAGTCTTGAACTCCTTGTGTAGCCAAAATGCCAAAACTGACCTTGAATTTTGTCCTACCTGACCCCATTGTTGGGATTACATGTGTGCACCACCATATCTGGCTTATGCGGTTTTGGTCTTGACCCCGGGGGGCTTCATGTATACTGGGAGAGCTGTCTACCAACCAGCCACATCCTCGGTTGTTGGGGAACCTTGTTAGCCAATCATCTTTAAGAGGCGGGTCATAGTAAGGCGGGGTTTCGCTGGGACCCAGGGAAAAGTCTGTGCATGGCCCAGGTGCTTTTCCTGCGGGACATTACTGTGCTTGGATTTCTCATTTCCAGTTTCGTGAGTTTTCCCCTTATACTAAATAAAATATAATTGTTTTATTCCTAGCTAGCCTGGTTATTTTCAACACTCAGTCCCTTAACTTCTTCCTTTCCTGTGTGTGTGTGCGCGCACACGTGTGTGTTCATGTGGACGCATGCACATGTGTATGTGTAGAAGTGCATATGGAAGCCAGAGGTCAATAGGCCTTCTCTTCACTTGCTCTCCGCTTTGTTTGAGACAGGGTCCTCTGGCTGTCCTGGAACGCACTCTGTAGACCAGACTGGCTTCAAACTTACAGCAATCAGCTTGCCTCTGCCTCCCAGGTGCTGGCATTAAAGGTGTGCACCACCACGCTCAGCCTGTGCCTGCCTCTGCCTCCCAGGTGCTGGCATTAAAGGTGTGCACCACCACGCTCAGCTCCACTTTCTATTTAGAGATGGTTGGGAAGCCCCCGGGATTCTCCCTTTTTTGTCCCCAGAGCTCAGATGGCAGATTTCCACCACTAGTTTGTGAGTGGTGTGGGCAGTATATAGAAATTCTCTGCAGACAGAAACATCCCCTCCTGGAGGGAGGCAGGGTAAGATTGGGGAACTCAAAGTAATTTTTGTATTTTGCTTTTGAGATAGGTCTATGATGTAGCTCTGGCTGTCCTGGAACTCTGTGTAGACCAGGCTGGCCTCACAGAGATCCACCTGCCTCTGCCTCCCCACGCTGAGATTTAAAGGTGTGCACCACCACATCTGGCTAAATGCAGTGTCTAAGGCTCTGGCATTCAACAGTTTACAAGAAGTTCCTGAAACTGACAAGGTTCCCAAGCCCCCACCCCATCACCACCAGCAACTGCTGATCAGTGGAGTTTGCTGAAGCCTTGCAGAGAGCGCCAGGGTTGGGATGATCTTTTGTGCACTTGACACATACGTGGACACACATACAGTAAGTTAATAAACATAAGGGGCTGGAGAGACGGCTCAGTGGTTAAAAGCACTCCTCCAGGGGGCCCAGGTTCTGTACCCACCGCCTACTTGTGGCAGCTCACGACCATCTGTGACTCCAGTTCCAGAGGATCTGATATCTTCTAACTTCCATAGCCACTAGGCACAAGAGTGGGTACACAAACATACTATGCAGAAAAAGCACCCATACACATAGAAAAATTTAAACTTCTAAAAATTAGAAACACTTAAAATTAAGTACACAATCTAATTTCACTCCTTGATGTGTGACGCAGAAAAATATATCCGTTCTGGGCCTCAGTGTTCTTATCTGACAAATGTAGACGGTAAGCGCTACTTCGCGAAGCTTCTCTACTAAGGTCATCGAAGATTAAATAACTAATACTTGGATAGCACTTAGTGCCAGCACTCGTCTAAATTCGGTAGTTAACAACTTTAATCTTCCCACCAATCCGATAAACAGGATTCTCTCATGCCCATCAGCTGAGCTTAAACGCACTGAGCATGGGTAAGTGGCAGGAGGAATCCCATTCAGGGACCTCACTGTGACGTCAGGAAAGGGGCGGGGTCTCCCGAGGGAACGTGTGCCCTGAGTACTACAACTCCCAGCAGGCCACCACTGAACTACAATAACCAGCATGCCCAGGGCGTCCACTTTAACTTCTTCCCTTTGCGTCGTTCTCGTGGGAATTTGCATGATCACTTTTGCTTGCAAAATGTGTCTGCTGGCAGAGGATTTGTGAGCGTAGGGGATAGAAGGCTGTTTTAGCCGTCACTCCAGCAACTGGCTCTGAGTACCCGTTTTCTCATCTTTCTTTTTCTCTCTTTTCTGAGACAGGATTTTTTCTGTCGTCCTGGAGGGCTGGCTTGAAACTTCCTATCGGATCCTTATTTTAGAAGATTTTTTTTACTGCTTTTGTTTATGAATATTTGCTGCATGTATGTATATGCACCACATGCATGCCTGATGCCTAAGAGGCCAGAAGAGGGCTCGGAGTTTCTGACAGTTGGGAGCTGCTGTGTGGGTGCTAGTCATGGAACCCTGGTCCTCTGTAAGAGCAGCAAATGCATTTAACAGCTGAACCACCTCTCCAGCCTCGTCTTTAAAATGGGACTATTCTTAAGAGTGCCTGGGATTTGTACGTGACTTAATGCCAGCCTTCCCGGTGTGCCTTCATCCTCTCATCTGCAAGGGCTTCGTCAAAGCATGAGGGATGACTCTAGTCCCCCTTTGAGACAGGGTCTCAACTATGTAGCCCAAGCAGGCCCTACCTCTCTATCCTCCTGCCTCAGCCTCCCTACTGCTGGGACTACAGAGGTGTACCATGTCCAGCTGTCTTTACAAACCTCTTAGCAGAAGCCACCCAAAAAGGTAAACAATGCAGTATTGAAGTGAGTCAACCCTGGGAGCTAAATGCTCACTTTTGGTCCCAACGCTTTTCAGCGACCCAAAGACCAGAACAAATACTGCCTGTGCTTCCACAGATTTGTGTCACGTGATATGTAAAGCAAAGGCGAATTGCATGGCATGTGGCTGGAATACTTGGCATTCTGAGAACCATTATAGCTAAAGTGCTCCGGCTGGAGAAGTCTGGAAAGTCTTCCCAAAGAGATTGACTGGCGGAAGCAACAGGAGGGCTAGACTGAAGAGACAAGAGAGACTCCAGCAGCCTTGAAAAGTGTTTGGGTGGAAGCTTTACTCCAGCCCCTGGCATCCATATACCCAGAGTCTGGAAGGTTCAGGTGAAAGTTCCATCCCAAACCCGCTTCCCTGGAGTGGCCTCAGTCTAGACTCTGCCCCTGAAAAAGCCATTGGTCATTCCACCCCTGGGAGGCATTAAAAAACCCCCACTTCATGGATTTTCCTCATGTTTTTTTTTTTAAGCTTTTCCTGTGACCACCCAAGAATGTTTTGCTCAGAATAAACCTGGATTTACATCAGCGGCAGCAGATTCCCAGTAACCAGGGGTTCAAAGTAACAAAAAGAGCCAATGCCACACTGTGGAGGTGATGCATGTGTTCAGCATATGTAAGGACAAGACTAGAGAGAGGCTAGTATGATATTGTGGATGCAAACCTGGAGCCACATCTCAGTAAGCAAGTACAGCATTGGGACAGAGGGACACAGAAGGACAGCCTCCTCTATAAAAACAATGCCACCGACACCTCATGAGCATAGGCCCAATTCCAGAGCAAAGCTTTGTGCATTGTGTAGTCATCCATCCGAATTTGTCTCGAGACTTGGTTCGCTCTGTGTTCTGGAGAAATGGGAACAAACTCCTTTTCACCTGGTGTGCCTCTGTCTTCTGCATGGATATTAACCCTGAGCAAACTGGTGACTACTGTGAGTTTCCAGCACCTGGAGCCGCTACTTCACCTTTCTCAGTCTTGGTTTCTACATCCACTTAGGTGCTTCCCAGCAAGGGTGGCCTGGGGATGCAGATATGTGTCTCTAAGACCTTTGCATATGTAAGTCTGTTGAAATGGGATCGCCAAAGAGGCCTTTCCTGATTGTTTCCTACTGCTCCTTCTATCCTATTATAGGTAAAATGTTTATTTATATTCATTAACTTGTTCTCTGTCCAACTAGAACGCAAGCAAGCCCCTGAGAACAGAATCTTGGCTCTTTGGGGATGTTGCCATCTCCAACACCTTCCATCATTTTCCTACATAATAGGTGCTTAGTAAGCATCTGAATGAATGAGTTTATTAAGAGTGAAAAAACACAGAACTAGGGATGCGGCTCCCTCAGTAGACAGTTTGCACAAAGCCCCAAGTTCCACCCCTCAACACTTCTAACACCAGGTGTAACACAGGTCTGCAACACGGGCATTTGGAGGTGGAAGCCGTAGAATCAGAAATTCAAGGTCATCCTCCTCTATAAAGTAAGCTCCAGGTCAGCCGGGCTACCTGAGATCCTGTAGCAAGCAAACAAAACCCCCTAAAAAAAGGCTGAGTGCATGCCTCTGGAAGGTTCTCAAGCCCCGAGCAGCGTCCAGTCTCATCAAACCTCAGGTCCCTTGTAGCAGCAGCGACGCCGGAAACAAGATTGTAGCGGCCCACAATTTGACCTATTGAGGGCTCTCGGGTGTTTTTAATTCTTAATTCAGGTACCCCATAACAAAGATCATCTGATTCATATTCTGACTCAGCAGCTGAATTGAACTTCATCTCTGGGCTTCTTAATTTTCACATTAATGACCTGCTCGCTACGTGGTGAGGACGCAGAGAGAGGGGAAGCCATCGAAGAAAGGCGCCGGGCTCCGCAGCCCTTCCCCCTCTTTGCTCTCCCAGCTCAGCGTGGTCACCCCGTGCCCCGGCGCCGAACACCAGCACACCTCCCCGGTGCCCGGCTGGGAGGTACTCGCAGGTTGTCCCGCCCTCGTGCTCGCTCACTGAAGACCGGGGCAAAACCCTTCCCGCCCGGCTGGTGTGAACCCGAGCGGGCGTCAGCGGCATCGTCTGCGCCTGCGCTTGCGCCTGCGCACCAGCGCTCGGCAGAGCTCAAGGGGGGGTGAAGAAGGGGCCGGCCTTCGAGCGACAGCGACGCAAGATGGCAGCCACCACAGGCTCGGGTGAGCGGAGGCGCCGGGCGTGCTAGCGGAAGGGGTGCGGGCTGGCTGGGCCGGGCCCGGGGCTTGCGGAGGCCATGATGAACCGGCCGGGGCTCCGCGCTCTCCCTACGGCTGCTCTTGGCGGCGCGGCCCGGCCTGGGACGAGCAGGCGGCGGCCGGAAGCCCGGGCGGGGGCAGTGGGGCCGTGGGCGGTGCGGCCAAACCGGAGGTTCCTTGGGCGCCTCCGGGGGGGTGGGGGTGGGGGAGGCCGGCCGAGGGGCCGAGCGAGCCCGGGAACGCCCGGACGAGGCCCGGCTGAGCCGGCCCGAGCTACGGGGATCCGCAGATGCTTGGTGGGGGACGCGGGCGCAACCCTAGGGAGCACAGGAGGAGACGGAGCCTCGCGGGCCGCAGGCGAGGCCACCTCAGGGCCCCGCGCCTATTTGGGGTCGGGGCTTCGAGATGGAGAGCTCATGGTGGTCGCTTCCTGGGGAAACCGGGACATCTGCACAGGCAGAGGCAGGGCGTCCGCAGCGGGAGTAGGCCTGGGTGGTGGAGACCAGGGTCTGCCCAGATAGGTTTCAGAGGGCGCGCTGGGAGCCGTGTGCAGTATGGGGTGGGCACGAGCAGGTGCCTCAGGAGCTCTGACGGGAGAGGGGGGGTCTGTTGGGGCGTGTCATCGGTGGGAAGCCTCCTGCAGTGGGGAGCATGGGATGGGTGCAGTCCGGCAGATGTTTCTTTTAAAGAAGAAAAACCTCTTCCTGCACTGGGCGGATGGAGGAAATGCCTGTTTGGTGGAAGCGCTCACTTAGATAATTGGAGAAAAAAAAAACATATGGGTTCAACTCAGAACCTCCCCACAATCTGGATGGGTGGGAGAGGAACACTGAAATGGGAACCTTTGGATGACACGGAAGGACTAGCAGGGCGGGGGGAAGGGTGGTTTTTTAGGGGAGAAGCTCTGCCAATCTCTGGTGGGCTAAGAGAAGCCTGCAGGGTCTGCCTCAGTGCTGAGAACTTACACTTGGATATTGGAGCCTGAGCTCTGTCGGTCTGGGGGTGGGGTAGGCATTTGCAAAGGAGATCCCCTGGGGTCTGGGCAGACAGGAGAGCCTGGCTTTTCCAAGTGAGGGATTCAGGAGAGACTGGGTGCCCCATTTTTGATGAGGAGCTTCACCTTCAGGAGTCTGGCGGTGGAAGTGGGCAAGGGGTAAGGATGGGCCACCATCCTAGACACTGGTTGGCTTCTTGGAGCTGTGGGCAACCCCAGCAGCAACAGAATTAGGGGTGGGTTGGTTAGAGGGAAGTTTGTAAGGGAGCCATCTTTCCAGGGTCCTTGCAATTGTATTCCAAGGAGCCCTCCTTGTGTGTGTGGGGGGGGGGGGGGGGGGGGGCAGGTAAAGGAATGCAAAGCAGACAGCCTCTGCCTGGGGTCTCCTGGAGAAAGCTGTGCCCAGTGCTAAATCAGTTCATTCATCACATGGCAGTGGACACTCCAGGAAGACCAAGGCTGAGGCAGGCTGGACTGGGTTGAGGCAGGAGCAGTGTCCCTGCCAGGCCTGGGAGTGCAGTGCCTGGCAGCCAGTATTGGGGTGGCACTGGCACTCGGCTTGTAGCTACTTGAGACCATCTCACAATCTGATTTGACAGCTACTTCTGACTTCTGAGACCCTGCCAGTGCTTCATAAGCACAGGGGAGGGAAGACACAGACAGCAGCAGCTGCGGTTGACTGGAATCCGAGCGCCTGGGCTGGAATGTGGCTCATGGTAGCGTGTTCATCTAGCATGGTGGCGGCCCTGAATTCCATCCCTAGCATGGCAATGAAACAGAGTGCCTAGCTGCTTAGACACCATAGGGTAGGCTTTGAGGTGCAGCTCTCCTCTCTTCCACAGATAGCTGCTGGGCCCTGTTGTGTCCTGTTGTGGGCAGCAAACGAGATAGAGGCAGTGCTATTCTTGAGTTTCTTTTATTTTTTTAATAAATATTTATCATTTTATGTATGTTGGTGTTTTGCCTACTGGTACGTCTGTGTGAGGGCATCAGATCCCCTGGAACGGGAGTTATAAACAGCTGTGAGCTGCCGTGTGGGTGTTGGGACTTGAATCCAGGACCTCTTAACCACTGAGCCATCTCTCCAGCCTGCTATCCTCGAGTTTCATTCAAACCAGACAGAAGGCCATTCAGGGTGTAAATAAAGTGACTCCAAAAAGCAGGAAGTGCTGTGAAGAAAATTGTGTGCTGTGATAATCGGGCAGGCTTCTGGGGCAACATTTGAATAGACCAGTGGTGGGGAAGGACTGGTGCAGTGGCCGTAGTGAGGACAACTTGTAGAGGTGAAAGATCAAATTAAAAGGCATGGAACCAATAAGATGGTTCGGCAGTAAAGGTCCTTGCTGAGCCTTGGGCCACGAGCTTGATCCCCAGGACCCACATTGTTTGAGGAAAGAACCAGCTTCCACAAGTTGTACTCTGATCTCCATAGGTGCTCCTTCCCCCTGTAAGTAAATGTCAGGGGAGAAGATTTAAATGCCTTAGTGATGAGCTGGAGAGAGATGACATGACTTTGGGTTTTACTAAGTGCAGGGGGAAGCCATGTAATGGAACAAGTGTCTGGTATGAAGCAGGCGCTCAGTGTATGTTGAGTGAATGCTTGCCTCGAAGAGAAGGAATGATGGGGTCTGACCTGTACCCCAAGGCAACAGGAGGCTGAGTATGGAGTGTTAGAGTGGAAGCAGGACCTTAGTTGGTTAAACTGGAGCTTAGCCTGTGCTCCCCTCTACATCCTTCAGGTACGCTCAGGCCTGTCCACCTTTAGACTGAGCGTTTTCATTAGTCTGTGCTCTGGTTGCCAGGAAACCACTGTGTAGCCTTGGAGTTCCTGTAGGGGTTGAGCTCGGGTTTTGTGGTCACTGCTACTGGCACCTTCCCACATGGTTTGCTGCCGTGATCTTGGCCTCGGTCTCAGAGAGAGGCAGAGACAAGCACACTGCAACAAACCATCAAGATGTCTGCAGTGGTAGGTAACTTCTCTCCTGTGGTTCCAGGACTGCAGGATATCGCACAGTGGCCCTTGGCTGCCAGGCTCTTCCTCTCATCCAGCAGCCCACATACTGTGCTGCCCTGCCCTGCCCTGACAGATAACCAGATACCAAATGCCAGAGTGACAAGCCTTGGCAGGGTGCCACTGTAAATATGCATGCAGGGGCGTGGCCTCATGCTCACATCCAGCTTCTAGAAATGCCACCATCTGGGCAGTAGAGATTGTAGTCTTTCCTTCCATTCACGGGTGTCCCCAGGCAGCTGAAGTTGGGAAAGGAGCCCCAGTTCCCTTGTGTCTCACTGTGAGCCATTTCAGGTCCCTCCCAGCCAACACCTTTTTTCCTCCATGGCCTGCCCTCAGGATAGCTGCTTCCTAATATGTTCAGCCTGAGAAGCAGAAGCCTGCCCCAAAGTGGGATCTGCTTGATGAGCCAGTCCAAGGGGGATTTCTTTTCTTTTTTGATGTTATTTTATCCTTTTATTTTAAGACAGGATCTCATGTAGCCCAGGTTGGTCTTCAACCCCTGTGGAGTTGAGGATGACTTTGACACACCCCTGATCCTCCTGCCTCCATCTCCTGAGTGCTGGGGTCACAGATGTGTGCTACCCGCTACTATTGCATCAAGACTTACCACTTGAGGGCTGGCGGGGTTGCTCCGTGATTGGAGCACTTGCTGTTCTTCCAGAGGACCAGAGCTCTGCTATCAGCACCCACTTAGGGCAGCTCACAACTGCCTGACTCCAGCTTCAGGGGATCCACTGCCTCTCTTTTGGCCTGTGGGCACTTTGTACATATGTGTCATATACACAGACATATACATATAAATAAAAAAGGCCAGGATAGAGCTTCAGAAGAGAATTGCCAAGTGAGTTTTCATGGAGCTTTTGTTCTTCGTGTTAACTTACGGGGCTGAGAATTTAGCTCATGTAGCATACCTGCCTAGCACAGCCTTCGGTTTGGTTCCTCACATCAACAGAACGACAAAATCATATTTACCTTCCTCTGCCTCTACCTTCTCCCTCTCTTACTCTGTGTCCCAAGTTGAAACTGCAGAAGTTTGATGACAGTGGAATAAATACAAGCTAGGAGTCCTCAGCGTAATCATGAAAAGGCCACAACACCTAGAGATCCCTCCTCCCCAGAGGGTCTCACTATGTAGCCTCCTGGCTGTCCTGGAACTCACTCTGTAGACCAGGCTACCCTCAAACTCATAGATCCACCCTGCCTCTGCCTCCCCAGTGGTGGGACTTATAGGTGTGCACCTTCTCTGAGTAATCTGCGCCTGCTGAGCTAGGGGCAGCTGTGTGCCCACATAGAGAAGTAGGTCCTTGTCCTCATGTGTGCGCAAGCCTTCAGGCTTCTTGATTTTGTTGGGGTTTGAGTGTAGTATTTTTGTTACTGTTGTTTTGCCTCATGATCTCACTGTGTAGCCTAGACTGCTCTCAAACTCAGGCGTTCCTTCCTGAGCCTGGGATTACAGGTGAAGCACTGCATGCCTCACTCTAAGACTTGAACTTGCGCTTAGAGGGCTTACTGGGTGCCGGGTACTGGCTTGAGCACATCTTTTCATTTTGCCAAACCTGTTGAGGCAGAAACCTCTTGGGATGGTGAGGGAACTGAGGCCTGGGTGACATAGCAGGTATTCAGTAAACACCATGGGCTGTCGTAATGAGTTCTCTGACCAGACGCTTGCAAGGGAAACTGACAGGGTGGTGAGTGAGGAGGTGTGGAACCCCGGTGTGGGACTGTCCCTGAAGAAAGGGACAGAATTCAGTGCTCCTTTTGAACTGGACTTCTGGCTCCTTCTACCCCATCAGAGAAAATCTGATCTTTACTTGGTCACTGAGCTACCAGCAATCTTCTGTCCTGTCACACTAAGCTGTAAAGATTGGTAGACATGGGGACTGAAGAGATGGGCTCAGTGGTGAAGAACCTCTGACTGCTCTTGGAAACCACCCGCGTTGGACTCCCAGCACCCACAACCATTAGTGAATTCAGTTCCAGCAGATGCAATGCCCTCTCACTTCTTAGGGCACCAGGCACACACATGGTTCACTTACATGCAGGCAAAACATAAATAAGTCTTAAAAAAAAAATAACAGGCTGCCATGGAATCTTCCATAGAAGACTCTCTATCTTCGGACAGTCTAGAGGCCTGTCCTAGACATTGCTGGACCACGCTATGAAGCTCTCCTCCTGGATTCCCGGAGGACATCCCAGGCCAGCTCTCAGGAAGACTGGCTATCAGAACAAAAGCCATCATTTGGCCGCTGTCCAGCTTCAGTAATACTGCCTTACAGGGCACCTTCCAGGCCTTGTCACTTCTGAGGCTAGAGCAGCATTCTAGTCCTGGTCCCTGAACAAGCACCTAAACCATAGCCAACAACTGGTCTCTCAGGACCCAGAAGTCCACCCTCATAAACTGGGGCCTGAGCCAGGCAGTGATGGCACACTCGTTTAACTCCAGCACTTGGGAAGCATAGGCAGACAGATCTCTGAATTTGGAGCCAGACTGGTATACAAACTTAGTTCCAGAACAGCCAGAGCTGTTACACAGAGAAATCCTGTCTCAAAAAAAAAAAAAAAAAGAAGAAAGAAAGAAAGAGGGCTGGAGAGATGGCTCAGAGGTTAAGAACACTGACTGTTCTTCCAGAGGTCCTGAGTTCAATTCCCAGCAACTACATGGTGACTCATAACCATCTGTAATGAGATCTGATGCCCTCTTCTGGCCTGTAGGCAGACATGGAAACTAACACTGTATACATAATAAATAAATAAATATTTTTTAAAAAGAAGAAAGAAAAGCTAAAAAAGTTAAATTGAAAAACAAAAAAAAAGGGAGGGGCTTGGGTAGGACACACAGTCTGCCAGAACTAAGAACCATGGCTATATGATCACCAGTTCTCCAAAGACATTTGTATTGTAACTATTTATTTATTAGACAAAGTCTTACTCTTTAGTTCAGGCTGGCCTGGAACTTGTGATAATCCTCCTGCTTCAGCCTCTTTAGTGCTGCAGTTACATATATGAGCCACTGCATGAGGTTCCCAAAAGATATTTTTATTTTTTAGACAGTTTCACTGTACAGTTGTAGCCGACCTCAGACTCAGATACTGCCTCTGCCTCTTGGGTGCTGGGGTTAAATCCATGTGCGTCCTTGTCTGTATAAACCGGGCTGACTTCAACTCACTGCATAGTCCAGGCTGGCCTCCAACTCAGAGATCTGCCTGGCTCACCTGGATTTTTTGTGCATTTGTTTTTGAGGCTGTATTTCATGATATCAGACTGATCTGTGCTTTCACCTCCTAGATGCTGATGTTACAGGCGCACACGCTACGCCTGGCTTTTGTTGGTGCAGACTCGGAACTTGCGTCCTCAGACTTGCATGCTAAGCTCTTCACCAGCTGGGCCTGCTCCCCTCTGCCTTTTTAACCTTCAGTTTGTTTTAGAGACAGGATCGTGCTGTGTAGCCCTGGCTGGTCTCAGTCTCCCTGCCTCAGCTTCCTGAGGGCTGAGATTGTAGATGTGTAGGCACACCCCAGAATCCTTTTCCCAAGATATAAAAATGTTTCTTTTTCCAAAGCCACAGCGAAACCCTGTCTCGAAAAACCAAAAAAAAAAAAAAATGTTTCTTTTTATTTTCCTTTTATTTATTTTTTTAAATAAATCTTTATTTAAATCTATTTATTATGTACAGTCTTCTGTCTGCATGTATGCTTGGATGCCAGAAGAGGGCACCAGATCTCATTACAGATGGTTGTGAGCCACCAACTGATTACTGGGAATTGAACTCAGGACCTCTGGAAGAGCAGCCAATGCTCTTAACCTCTGAGCCGTCTCTCCAGCTCAATTTAATATATTTCTGTGCTTTGAATTACTGTGTTCGGTGTTACCCTAGGATACCGTGCAAAACATTCAGTGCTTTTTCAACCTGCATGTCATATTTTTTTTTTCTTAGGAGATAGTATATGTTGTGGTATACTTTTGGAGGTCAGAGAACAACTTAGTGGTAATTGGTTCTCTTCTTCCACCATATCAGTTTCAGGGATTGAACCTCGAGTCAGGCTTGGTGACAGCTTCTTCACCTTCTGAGCTATATTTCGAGCACCTAGGTTATCACTGCCTTTTGTTTTTAGCTACTTTGATTTGCTTTGTGTGGTTACATGTACCTCATTGCAGGGTTGGAGGTCAGAATCCGCATGGACTAACTCTTCTGCTATGTGGGATCCAGGCTAGAACTCGAGGAGTCAGACTTGGCAGCCGGGCCTTGACCCTTGGTTTCACTTCTTGATGTAGCTGCACATCTCATTTTGACTCAGTCAGTGCTTGATTGTGCCCTGGGGTCCCAGGACTGAGGTGCCCTCAGGCCATATGGTTCTCAGCACTTTGTAGACTGCTGCAGCATTAGCTGCATTCGCTTCCTGTGCCTTTCTAAGGTGTGGGACACCAGTGACACACTCATGGTTTTGCCCCGAGGAACCCTTTCTAGGTACCGTGCTTTGGAGAGGCTCAGGCCCAGCACAGAAAAGAGCTCTTTTCTTGTGAGGTTTGGTGAGGAACCAAAGCAAGACCTAGTGACACAGACTGGTAAACCAGTCCGGCTGCCGGAAACGCAAAGGCAGGAAGATCAGAAGTTGAAAGCTCACTTCAACTGTAGAGGCAGTTCAAGATCAGCCTGCAAACCAGTGGGATGCTGCCTCAAAAGAGGTGATATGATAATATAGTTCCACCGTAGAATACTTGACTGGTCAATCTCCAGCACTTCCGCTCCATCCCCCCCAAAATAAGTTTCACTCGGATTGCTAATTTTTTTTTTTTAATGGAGAAGGCTTTTGGAACCATCTATAGTGTCGCACACCTTTAATTCTAGCACTGCTGCTGCAGAGGCAGGTGGATCTCTTGAGTTTGAGGCCAGCCTGTTCTACAGAGGAAGTTTGAGACAACCAGAGCTATATAGAGACCCTCTCTCAAAAAAACTAAATATAAATTTTAAAAAGCTGGGCAAGTTGTGACATATGCCTTTAATCCCAGTGCCAGGGAGGCAGGAGTAGGTAAATCTCTTAAGTTCAAAGCCAGCCTAGTCTACATAGCAAGTTTCAGGCCAACCAGGACTATAAGCTAGGCTGGGGACTGGGAATGAATTGCAGAGGAAGGGCTCTTGCGGCCAAGACTGACCACCTGAATTCGTTCCCAGGACCACATGGTAGAACTGACTCCTGGGTGCTACCACATGGCCAGCTGTGGCACCAGCACATCCAAACACAATATGCATACAAAATAAAATGTAGTCATTTAAAAAGCTACCAGATTTTATGATAAAACCCTCTGAGATGACTCCGTGGATAGAGGTTCCTGCCACAAAGTCTGGTGACCTGAATTTACTCCTTGGAATCTACATGGTGGAAGAAGAGAGAGCTGGCTCCTGAAAGTTGTCCTCTGACCGCCTCAAGTGCATCATGGTACACACAAAATAAGTAAAATGTAACTGAGGACAAAACCCTGAGATGGAGCCAGCGAGATGGCTCTGTGGATAAAAGCATTTGCTGGCTAAACCTGGAGACTTGAGTTTGATCTCCGAAACCATGTAAAAGGAAGGAGAGAATTCTGTTGACAAAGTTGTTCTCTGACCACACACACACAGTAAATTGAAGACACTCAGATACCTCAGTTGTATGATGTCGTCATCTAGTGTTATGGTCTCGTATGTCCATCCCGGATGCATTTATTGAGCATCATCGCTTGCCAGGGGAGGGGCAGGTTGAATGAGTCACCAGGCGCAAAGATGGTGTGAGACAGATAAAGAGCAAAGTGGGGGAAACAGAAAGAGAAAGTGCTGTGTTGTAAGGAGCCACTCAGTCCCAAAATAATCACACAGAAACTGGTTCATAAATCACTGCTTGGCCCATTTGCTCTAACTTATTATTGGCTAGCTTTTATATCTTAATTTAACCCATTTCCATTAATCTGTGTATTGCCACGTGGTTGTGGCTTACAGGCAAGGTTCTACACATGGCTACCTGGCTTCTCTCTGACTCTGCCCTCTTTCTCCCAGCATTCCGTTTAGTTTTCCCCACCTAGCTCTGTTCCCCTATAGCTCTACTATAGGCCCAAAGCAGTTCCTTTATTAATCAATAATATTCACAGCATACAGCGGGGGATCCCACATCAGTACTGGTGTGTGGGACAGAGCTGGTAGGGCAAGGTGCATGGCTACAAGCTCCTGTTGGCCTCTGCAGTCAGAAGATTGACAGCTACAATGCATGTTCTGTATGCATGTGGTATGGAATTTTGCTTAACTTAAAATCCATACTTAACCCTTTGATAAGATTCTTAAGGCAAGCACGATGGATGCACATGTAATGCTAGTAGGACTTGGGAGCGGAGGCAGGTGGGTCAGGGCAGCCTGGGCTGTGTAAAACCCTGTCTTCTCCCCTCAAATTAAGAATTAGGCTCCTCTTTAATGGTTCTATAAATATTTCCTGTATGTGTTTTCCAGAATCTGTTAGAATTTTGTGAGTCTGAGGGCTTGTCAGCATACGTCACATACCTGTTGGAGAAGACAGCAAACAGACTGACCTGAGCTCTCATGAGCAAGTGTGCTCAGATGGGAGGCGAGACGGATGTGTTCAGAGTGTCCGATTGGCTTACGTTTGCTGAACAAGAGACGAGGGAATGCACGTTGAGGATGAACTAGTAACTAGCAGTCCTCTGGCCTGGGAGCAACCACAGTGAGCACAAAGGCTGGAAGAAGACAAGCCTTCTGCAAAAGCCTGAGGAGCTGCTGCTGTAGCGGCAGTGGGGCAGAGCCCAGCTGTACGGGGCAGTCGGTGGTGGCTTCATATAAGGAAATGACAGTGTCCTGTCCATGGAGAACAGGCAGGACCCCCGCAGTCATGAATGAGGTGATGAGCATGACAAGAAGACCAGCCTGAGATGGAAGGAGCCTGGGGATGACAGAGACTGGGGTGGGAAGTGTCTAGTGCCTGAGGCCTGTTGGCAGGTGTCTAGGAAGGCCGTTGGCATCAGTTTATTGGGGGCCATGGCTCCTCTGGAAGCACTTGAGCAGTGGGGCCTATCAAGAGCTCAAGGAATGGATTCACGGGCCAGATTGAGTTTGGAGGCAGGAGTTGAAGGGGCAGGGGCATGGAACTGACTATCTCATCTGATGGTCAGGGACTTAGGTACAGCCTGTCCTGATGTGGATGACCCGGTGGAAGGTACAAATAGAGCTCCTGCATGAATGACCTTTTAGGATTGTAACTGCTGAGCGGGAGAGGGTATGGTCAGGAGGGGCTTGTTTTGGTATTTGGAAGATGCTACATTGTACTGAGGGACGGGGTACCATAGCAAGGTGGCCGTGTACCAGGCATCATCTCCACAGAACTCTCAGGGCTCACTCCTTCTGTAGAGTATTGTGCCCCCTGCCATCCTGGACTGAGGGAAAGTGCTCAGCTCACAGCAAAACTGTTGTGGAATGAACAGACTGCACACACATGCGCACTCACACACTGACCTCTTGGTTCTCATTGGTGACAGCATGGGTGCACTCTGATCTGTGCCTGGTGGCTGCAGTGGAGCTCAGTAGAGAAGTGTTTTCCTGGCACGTGCAGCTGTCATACATGCTCTGCACGCTTTACTTTTCAGTCTTGGGTGTGTGGCAGGGGGCAAGTCTCCCTTTGTAGCCCATGCAAGTGCCACCAAGCCTGTCTTCTCCTTTTTGGTGCTGAGTGGAACCCGGAGTTTCACACAGGCTGTATGACACTGTGTTCTGAACTCTTTGTGCCCTCACTCCACTTTGCACTTTCTAAATATTTTGAGATGGGCTAAGTTGCCCAGCCAACCCTTGAACTTGCCAAGCCTTCAGCCTCAGCCTCCCGAGCACATGGGTTGCAGCCCTGTATTGTCACACCAGCTTCGGTTTTATCAAGTGCGTATCTGAAGCCTGTCAAGTCCAGAATGAGGGCGTGGAAGTATTGCCCCTTTGGTAACCTGGGAGTGACGCCTTGCACAGCGCTGTGCACAGCACATGCCTCCCACCACCTCCCCACCATGATGTACACAACCTGCTGACTCAGTTTAGATTCCTCCTTAATACCTGCCAGGCCTGCAGGGAGTCAGTGGCAGGTGATTGTCACTTCCTCTTCTGGCAGACACCATCCTGAGCCATGGTAGAAGCAGTCCAAAGCTGGGCCATGCCTGCTGGCTCATCCTGACACTGGCCAGAGACTTGGTTTCCCTTTTCTCTGCTTCTGCTCAGAGCCACGTGCAGCTCCCCACATATCCTTAAGGGGTGGCCCAGTCATTGGAGCTTCCATACCTGTCACTTCAGAGCCTGCCAGCATCCATGGTTAGGAAGGCTGCTCAGTGGTAGATCCTGTTTCTCACTGTTTCCTCCCATTGGCTGCAGTTGAATGTTGGTTTTTGTACTGAGATTCTATGTTCTTTCCTGCTTCCCATGTTGTCTGGCATGGTGCTAGACACAGGGCTGCCACACTGAATGAGAGTGGATACCCATTGTGTTGTTGATTGTTTTTGAGACCAAGTCTTATTAATTAGCCATGGCTGACTGGAACTTGCTATATAGACCAGACTGACCTTACACTCACAGTGATCCTCCTGCCTCTGCCTCCAGAGTGCTTGACTAAAGGTGTGTGCCACTACATCCATCCAACATGTTGATAATTTACGTAAAAGGGTCCTGTTGTTTATAGACAGGGTCTTGAGTAGTCTAGGGTAGCTTCAACTCCCTTATATGCTAAGGATGACTTGGTCTTCTGGTCCTACTACACCAGCCTCCAGAGTACTCGGATACAGGCATTAACTACTTCTCGGCTGTTCAGAGGTGAAGAGCCTAGACAGCTTTCCCCTGCAGCCCATGAGGGGTTGGCACAGGAGTTCAGTGCATCCTCAGGCTAAATGGCTGTCCTGTGACCCTCACTCCTGATTTCAGCCAGCTGTCACTATTCTCCCAAAACTTTTAATCAAAATTTTAATGAGAATTAAAACTTGTTTAAAAAACAAATAAGTTGTAGCAAGGCATGATGACACACACTGTTAATCCCAACAGAGGCAGACAGATCTTTGTGAGTTCCAAGTCCAGCTTGGTCTACATAGTTCCTGGACAGCCAGGACTATGTAGGGAGACCCTGCTGCACAAAAGAAGTGGGGGAGGGGAATGAATTGGAAAGTAACATACTAGCCAGAGACAATGGTGCAGACCTGTCATCCCAGCTGCTCCAACTGCTGAGGCTGGAGGATCAAAATCATCGGTGAGTTTGAGATCAGCCTGAGTTACAGGAGACTGTCTCAACAGATACTTTGGACCCGGTGGGGGGGGGGGGGGGTGTGTCAAGGTCTGGTGGAGTACTTGGAGTATATGTGTATGGGCATGTGTGCCATGGCATGAGTGCAGAGGTCAGAGGACAACTTGTGGGAGTCGGTTCCCTCCTTCCACCATGTGGCTTCCAGGGGTAGGTCAGATGGTCAGGCTTGGTGGCAGCCACCTTTACATGCTGAGCCAGCTCACTGGTCCCCAGCCCGACAGAAGAAAACAGATTACTAAGATCAAGTGTTCTAGATCTGAGTCCCCGGAGAAGGTGAAGGAGTCTGTCTTAGGGCTGTCAGAAGGACGTCGTCTATAGGGACTAAGAAGTGCAAAGGCTGGGTGGTGGGACCTTGCTAGGAGTGCCGTGGATGCACACGCTTGCACGTGAGCTCACACACACCATATTTTCAGCTAAGGAGGCTGAGACAAGAAGGTAATGTAGATCTGGGCCAAGGCGCCGAAGGAAGGAGGGAATCACTGCAGCCATTGTGTCCACAGATGCCTCTGCTAACATTATCCCAGTCTGTATCCTTTCCGGCTTTCTTGAGTTATCGCCTACCATCTGAACTGCTGTAACCAGATACCCAAACACACATACACACACACACACACTCTCTCTCTCTCTCTCTCTCTCTCTCTCTCTCTCTCTCTCTCTAAGAAGTCCAGAGTCAAGCCCTCTGATGTCTTCTGAGACCCCTCCCTTTTGCTTGCAGGTTGATTCCTGTGTCCCTATGACCTTTCTGTATCCTAATGTCCTCTTAAGGAGTCTGTAATTTGGTTTAGGGTCCCAAGCTGCCTCCTTTTTAGTTCAGGAGGAACAAGAGTTAGTCCATGGATCCATGACTGTCTTACCTTTACCTTGGTAGGGTTGAAACCCAGGGCCTCATGCCCACTAGGCAGGAACTGTTGCTGAGTTGGGCCTGGCCCATAGACTGTCCACTAGTAAAGCCCTTCAGATAGGGTGATCATGGCGGTCTAGCAGTGTAACTGGTGCTCTTTGGTCCTTCGTTTCTGCTCTTGTGGACTATAGTGACAGCCAGGAGTGATATGCAGTCATTTGTACAGCCACGTTTGTATTATTATTAAACATTTAAGTTTAGGGCTGATTTAAATTTAATTTTGGAGGCTCACGACCAGCTATAACTCCAGCTCCAGGGGATCTCTCTTCTGGCTTCTGTGGGTACTGTTCATCCTGGGTCGGAGCTTGATCGCGTGTGCCTCAGAGAGCAGAGCTATGTGTCTGCCCTGGAGAGGGGAGCATGGCGTCTCTGAGCTCACTTCCTCTTCCTCCCAGCATTCTGTTCTATTTACTCCTCCCACCTATGTTTTAAACTATCAGGGCCAAGCAGTTTCTTTATTGCTTAACCAATGAAATCAGCAGATTGATATATGACACTCCCACATCAGGGTACCACACTCAGCATGCACAAATACACTTTATCTATGTGGTTTTGTTTTATTTTTTTGTTTGTTTTTTGTTTTTAATTTGGCTTGGTTTTGTCTTTGTTTTTTGGTTTGGTTTGGTTTTTCAAGACAGGGTATCTCTGTATATCCTTGACTGTCCTGGAACGTGATCTGTATGTCAGGCTGGCCTCGCAAACTCAGAGATCTGCCTGCTTCTGCCTCCCCAGTGCTGGAATTAAAGGTGTGCACCACCACCACCCGGCTATATGTGATTATTAAAAAAGAAATTAAGACCGGGCGATGGTGGCACATGTCTTTAATTCTAGCACGGGGAGGCAGGTGGTTCTCTGTGAGTTCAAGGCCAGCCTGGTGTACAGAGTGAGTTCCAGGGCTGGCTCCATAGATACTGAGAAACCCTGGAGAGAGAGAGAGAGAGAGAGAGAGAGAGAGAGAGAGAGAGAGAAATGTGGTACATGCCTTTAATCCTAGCACTTGGGAAACAGAGGCAGAAGGATCTCTTTTGAGTTTGAGGCCAGCCTAGGCTACATATGAAGACCCTGTTTCTAATAGCAGTAGTAGTTAGATTTAACTCTGAGGCGTGCAAGCACATGAGAATGCAGGCACGCACACCTGTCCACACAGTACAGGACACAGTTTCACAGTCAGAAGCTCACCTGACACCATCCAAGTGATGGGGTCACAGGCACATAGGCTTGTTCACCCATGCCCCAATGTCTACATGGATGTTGGGATTTGAACTCAGGTCCTCGTGCTTGCAGTGCAAGTGCTCTTGCCATTGAGCTGTCTCCCAATCCTCCCCTCTAAACAGAATAATTGTGTTGTTTTTGTTTTGCCTCTGATATCCAAATCTCTTTTAGCTTCATGTGTGCTGTAGAATGTCACCAGCCAGACCATGCAGTTGGCTCTCCTGAGTGTGGCAAATGCGGGTGGTTCCCAAGCCCGTGAGTCAAGTATGCTTTTACATTTTTGCTCTGCCGTTTGTCGTCACCTGGCCCCAGGACCACGTGTGCTGTTGTGTAGTGTTCTCAGTCAGATGGCTCTTTTGCTTGCACACTTGTCCTGAGGATGGCTCAGGTAATACTGCCTTGTAAGACTGCTGACTTGGTTTTGAGCCTCAACACTCAAATAGAAAGCCAGGCAGACAGGCATGGTCTATGATCTCAGTGTTTGGAGGTGGGGGCAGGATCCCTGGGGTTCAGTGGCCAGCCTTTGTAGTCTGTCGTGAATGTCAGGCCACTGAGAGACCCTTCAAAATAAAAAATAAAAGCGAGGTGGCCAGCTCCTGTGGAATGACACTGAGATACATGCATGTGCACAGTTCTTTGAGACAGGGTGTCTCTGTACAACCCTGGCTGCCCTGGAACTCACTCTGTAGTCCAGACTGGCCTCTGTCTCCCGAGTGCTGGGATTAAAGACATGCACCAGCATTCCCAGGTTCAAGCATGATTTTTTAAAAAAGGACCTTTACTGTTCCTGTAAATGAGAGGTAAGATAATGTTATTTGCCTTAAATAAATTCTGTAGTGCTGGAGATAGAAGCGGGAGCTGCATGCTGGGCCATGCTCTGCCTCTGAGCTACTGCATCCCAGCAGTAAGAAGTCACTCTCGCCAGGAGGTGGTGGCGCACTCCTTTAATCCCAGCACTCAGGAGGCAGAGGCAGGTGGATCTCTGTGAGTTCGAGGCCAACCAAGGCTACACAGAGAAACTCTGCAAAAAAAAAATAAAGTCACTCTGATTTTAGTGAGAATGGAATCCAGGTCCTTTCAACTGGTAGGCCCTGTACTGCTCCTAGCCCAGTAAGTCACAATAATTGTGGCTCTGGAGGATGAAGCACTCCATCACTGCCAAAATCGTCTCATGGTCCATGAGCAAGTTTGTTCCAGATACTCACACCAAACCTTTGGATGCTAGAGTTGACCTCTCTTAAACACCACAGGCCACTTGACAGAAATCCTGTCTGCTTGAACCATGCACTCCTTGCTACATGACCACTGGTCCTTTTTGGCACCCCCACCCCCACCCCCAATAGCACTTGGGGTCTGTCTGAATTGGGAGAAAACCTCAGGTCACTCTGAGAGCTCCAGTGGCCTCTCCTGTTCCCCAGGTGCTGCACTGTCAGAGCCGTTTCCTCTGCTGGGTTGGCATCTGCACTCCGCTCCTTGGCACTTAGAAATATCAGAACTTATTATGTCTGTCCCATGCCTCCCCGGGGTGGTGGGCTCCATGAAAACAGGCACCGCTCTCTGCCTGTCTCCCAGAGCGTGGGACATGGCTGCCACAGTGGGGCAAGTGAACTGGTGCTGGCCTGTGTTTGCACGTGAGGAAGCTCAGGGCGCACCAGGAGCTCTCTCTTCTGGTCTCCTCGGCCTTTCCTTGCTGTGCTACAGAGTGAGTGCTGGAGTCGGGTAGGTGAGGGGCTCAGTGTTCAAAGAGAGCCTGTGGCTTGTGTAGATCTTATGGGTCCCCCCCCCCTCAGGGAAAGTCCGGGGGAGTCCAGGAGTGAGCTGTCAACTGCCACCGCTGGCATTTGTGCCCCCAGTTTGAGCTCTGTACAAGACATCTTGCTTGACCTTGACATGGTTCAGGGCTCAGGCTCAGTTCAGGGGCTAATATGACCTGGCAGTGTTTCTGTGTTGCCTTTATAGACAGCTTGCTGGGCTTTGGGACTAAAAAGTTAGTCAGAACCAGCTGTTCTTGTGGCATTTTTTTTTTTTTTTTTTTTTTTTTTTTTTTTTTGGTTTTTCGAGACAGGGTTTCTCTGTGGCTTTGGAGCCTGTCCTGGAACTAGCTCTCTAGACCAGGCTGGTCTCGAACTCCCAGAGATCCGCCTACCTCTGCCTCCCGAGTGCTGGGATTAAAGGCGTGCGCCACCATCGCCCGGCTTCTTGTGGCATTTTTTACAAATGAGGAGAGGAGCCCTGGCTTCCCAACTGGGAAAGCCTTGAGAGCCTGCCCTTGGCACCTCTGCTGACAGCCACTTGTCAGGACAGCATTTCTTGGGGTACAATGCTTGTTCCTCTAAGGCCATGTGAGTCATCCCAGCTAGGAGCATCTCCAAGTCTCTGCAGCCTCCAAAATGTGCCGTGCTGGGACCAGGTGAAAGAACGCACTATGTTCCAGGCCACAGTTTGCATTTGGTGTGGCCTTTCCTCTCAGCCAGCTCTTGGACCCGAAGGAAGCAGCATCTAGATTGGGAGTTGGGATGGGGTGTGTGGAAGGGCTGGGGTGACTGAGCACCCCTCCGGCTTCCCAGGGTTCAGTGAGCGCTGCCAGTGAGACCTGGGAGTTGCCTGCATGCTGCCCTCCTGTTGAGACAGGTGATGAGCAGCCTGCTCTAGGCTTTCAACTTCCCCTGGACTTGCTAGCATCTTGAATTTCTTTCCATTTGTTTTAGGAGTAAAAGTCCCTCGAAATTTCCGACTGTTGGAAGAGCTGGAAGAAGGCCAGAAAGGAGTAGGCGACGGCACAGTTAGCTGGGGTCTAGAGGACGACGAAGACATGACACTTACAAGATGGACAGGGATGATAATTGGGCCTCCAAGAGTAAGCACCAAGCCATGACTACAACTGTCTTTGTCTTAAGTGCACTGTGCCTCCTTTTAAAGCAATGGTAGCCTTGTGGGCAAATGCTCACCAGCAGTGTTTTCTGAAATGTGGCTGTTCTCTCTCTGGCCAGTTTCAGTTTATACATTTGAGCCCCTCTGGTGAGGTCTAACCTTGGGTGAGTCGATCCTGTACAGTCTGTAGTATGAGTTTATATGACAGTGTAGACTTTTGAACTGGCACGTCTCAGGCTGAACAAGCTCTGAGCACCTGGGCAGCCAGCACACTCCTGAGGCAGCAGCCACCACTGCCCAGCTGTGCCCTGCTCATCAGCTGAGCATAGGTTCTGTTTCTGCCTGTCAGCGCTGCTGGGTCCAAAGGTATTTTTAAAAGCCAGGACCTGTGAGAGCTCTGGTTTGTGAGGTCCTGGCCAGTTGTGTCTGAGTGCATAGTTAGCCCTCCAGAAGTGTATTTAGTGCTGTAAGGTTGTTGTCAGGTCCTCTTACAAAGTCACATTCCAGGTCACAGGTGGGGAAGCTGACCCAGGAGTGAAGTCACCTGCCCTGGGTCTGGTTGCCAAGCCTGTGCTCTCTGCCTACTAGGCTACACTGACACACTCCACTGGAGAAGTTGAGTTTTCATTGGTCAGCCCTGGCGGGGGTGGGGGGGTGGGGGGTAGATGTACGTCTACTTCCTGGTGCAGGAGAGAATCTGGCAGAAGGAAAGACCCTAGAATGGGACACTCCTGCAGATGAGCACTGGGAGGTGTGGCCTGAATGTGGCTAGACCTGTCTAGTGTGTTTGTGCCTAAGGGTGACAGCTTCCTTCCTTTTTAGCTTGAGCAAGGTGCTGCCTGTGCACTTTGGAGATAGGAGGAGTCCAGATGTAGGCAGCAGGAGCTGACACCTGCCTCAGGCTCGTTTGCATTCAGAGACTTGAAGTTCCTTTTAGAGGATCATTGATACTGTTGGGGAATGGCCAGCCTTGCACCTTACTGTGGCTTCCTAAGTCACATTCATGATTCTGTTGCCGGGTACAGAGAGTCTGATTGTGCCCATTTCCCTTCTCCCTGTGACAACAGCATACTGACTCCCTAGGGCACCAGGGGTGCTCATATAGATGGCTCTGCAGCCTCTAGAGAGTCCTTCTCTCCAGAGTATCTGCACAACTGGGGGTCAAGCAGTTGCAACGGCTGTGAACCAGCAGACAGTTTCCCAGGCTCAGCAGGCTGGCCACCGCTACACTGGGTGCTGATTCCTGTTGAACTTGCCGTGCCTACAGTTGCCTGAATCCGCATGTGGCAGTGGAGGCAGGAGGGTCCAGTCGTGGTAATCTTTATCACGTGGGGAATATCAAGCCAGTCTGTATCCTTGATGCTATCTCAAGAGACAGGTGGACTGAAGATGGCTCAGAGGTCAGGAGCGCTCGTTACTTTTGCAGAGGACTCAGGTTCCATCCCGGCACTCATGTGATGGCTCACAAATATCCATAACTCCAGCTCCAGGACCCACATAAATGTGAGCAAAACGAAAGGAACAGGCAGACAGAAATCTAGAACAGTCCATAAATGGTATTGAAAATACTCTGCTCTGTTTAAATGCGGGCTGGGTGTGGTACAGCGCACACCTGTAAACTAGAAGGGGAGGCACAAATGCTACAAGTTCAAGGCAGCTTGGGCTACACGCCAAGGCCCTGTCTCTAACGAGCAGAAACTGGTGGATTACCCTTTTCTGAGAGGGGCATAGAGCCTAGAGAGCTGCTATAGCACCGAGTGCTCTCCCTGTGCTACTGTGTACGCCTGCCCTGCAGCCCTGGTATGACAAGGCCACATTAGACCTCACAAATGCTTGCTTGGCAAATCATGCATCGTGCCACTGAACCACACCCCAAACATGCCTTTTATTAAGACAGGGTCTTGAGCCAGGCGATGGTGGCTCGGACCTGTAATCCCAGCTCGTGGAAGGTCGGGGCAGGACAATCACTATTGGTTAGAGGCCAGCCTGGGCTACATAGCCAGATCCCATCTCAAAAATAGAGCAAGATTTTGCTTTGCAGACTACATTGGCCTTGAACTTGGCATCTTCTTGCCCCAGCCTCCCAAATGCTGGGGTCTAGAGCTTTGCACAAGGCAGGCAGGTGCTCTGCCATGGGGCTTTTCTTAGTTTAACTGTGTGTTTGGTATAAGGAATGTGTCTGCAGATGCCCAAGGAAGCCAGAGGTATTGGATTCCCTGGAGCTGGATTTAACAGGAAGTTATGATCTGCCAACAGAGGGGCTGGGAACCGAGTGGGTCCTCTGCAAGAACAGAATAAGCTCTTAATAGCTAAGCCGTCTGTGGCCTGCAGTCCTTGATTTCTGAGATACAGGTGGACAGTGTAGTGCAGGCTTCAAATCAATACTCTCTTCCTCTGCTTCTGATGTACTGAGATTACATGTATGTCACCGTGCTTGGTTTAGAGTGTGCTCCTAATATGTATAATCTTCAAGTTTTTCTTGGTGCCCTGACAAAAGGAGGAGAGGGTTGAGAGCTGGTGCTCAGTAAGCACCCTCCATGTGGTCTGGGGCCCCAGTCAGTGATGGTGTTACAATGTACAGAGTAGCTCAGTGAGCAAGGAACTTGCTACCATGCCTGGCAGCCAGAGTTCAATGTGTACACACGTGTGCACACACAAATTAGTGAACAAATGGCATTCAGCTAACAAGACCACCACAGTATCCGTCACTTAACATGCTGGCGGTGACTTCTTCCCCCTCCCATCCTGAGCTGCACCTGCAGTACTTTGTACCTTTGCACCGCCCAGAGGAACTTCATCCTGGGTGTGCCTGCTTAGTTTACCCGCTCATTGTGGTAGCATTGGGACTGATACCTATGGCACGTGATGGAATTTTTTGTGTTTTCATTTTTTTGGGTTACATACCTAGGACTGGCATTGCCAGATTAGTGACAGCTGTTCAGCGTCTGAGGAGCTGCCTGTCCCACTGTTACTAACACTCTCTTTCCTGGTCCTTTCTTCTTTTAATGTTTTATTCGAGACAGGGCATCTCTGTGTAGCCTGGTTGTTCTGGAACTCTCTCTGTAGACTGAGCTCCAACTGCCTCGAACTCCAGAGTTTCATGTGCCTCTACCGCCTAAGTGTTGGGAGTGCACTGGGCATGCGCCATCCCTGCCCAGCTGGGATGTTTTGCTTTGTTCGTTTTCAAGACCGGGTTTCTCTTGTATAAATGGCCTTGAACTCAGGGATCTGCCTGCTTCCACAGCCCTAGTGCTGGGGCTAAAGGTGTGCTTCCCGTCTACCCAGTCAGTCTGTTCTCCTTTTTTATTCATTTATTTTTTGAATTTTATTTATTTGTTTGTTTGCAGAGTTTTTTGTTTTGTTTTGTTTTTTGAGACAGGGTTTCTCTGTGTAGCTTGGAGCCTGTCGTGGAACTCTCTCTCGGTAGACCAGGCTGGCCTGGAACTCACAGAGATCCGCCGCCTGCCTCTGTCTCCTGAGTGCTGGGATATAAGGCTTGCGCCACCACCAGCCGGGTTTTTTTTTTTTTTTTAATGTGTGGGTACTCTACATGTACAGCTGCAGGCCAGAAGAAGGCATCAGATCCCATTATAGATGGTTGCGAGCCACATGTGGTTGCTGGAAATTGAACTTGGGAACCTCTTGAAGAGCAGCCAGTGCTCTTAACCACTGAGCCATCTCTCCAGCCCCTGTTCTCCTTTTAAAAACCTATGCCTTCAGCCGGGCGATGGTGGCGCACGCCTTTAATCCCAGCACTCGGGAGGCAGAGGTAGGCGGATCTCTGTGAGTTCGAGACCAGCCTGGTCTACAGAGCTAGTTCCAGGACAGGCTCCAAAGCCACAGAGAAACCCTGTCTCGAAAAACCAAAAAAAAAAAAAAAAACACCTATGCCTTCATTGTTTTGCTTTAGGAGACATTTTAGAGTCTATAGCCCAGATTGGCCTGGAATTTAGAGCAATCCTTCTGCCTCAACTTCCCAAAAGCTGAGTCATTGTCGTGAACCGCCACACCTGACATCCCAATAGTTTTGATTAAACTTGGTTCTCTGATGTTAAAAACAGAGTCATACAAGCAGCTATTTCTAGGTTCCTGGTGTGGGTGTTCTGCTCTATGATTGGCTCATAAGGCGTGTGCTCTGGAACTAAGAACCAACTTGGTGTTTTGAGTTGGGATCTTATGTAGTATAGGCTGATCTTGAACTCCTGAACTTCCTTGTTCTACCTCCCAAGTTATGGGTATGTACCGTAACCCCCACATGATCTCTGACATAATCAGATTTTTTTTAAGATAGGCAGAGGCAGGTGGGTCTCTGAGTTTGAGGCCAACCTGGTCTACAGAGTGTGAGTTCCAAGACAGCCAGGGTTACACAGAGAGACCCTATCTCATAGCATCTAAGATAGGGTCTCAGGTCTCAGTCGCTGCTAGCCTGGAACTCACTATGTCAGTTTAAACTGGCAGAGATGTGCCTGCCTCAACCTCCTAAGTGCTGAGATCCAAAGTGTGTGCAAGCAACTTTATTTATTTTTAGCATCTAGTTGTTTATGGGGCTGGAAAGAATGGCTCCGTAGCTAGAGAGCTTGCTACTCCAGAGGATCACGATTCCATCCCGGCTTCCATGCTGTGGTGGTCTTGTTAACTGAATGCCATTCATTCACTAATTGGTGTGTGTGTGCGTGTGCGTATATACACTGAACTCTGGCTGCCAGGTATGGCAGCAAGTTCCACCTCAGGCCTTTCTGGCTTCCGTGGGCGTTGCACACACATACACAAACAAATTTATATATATTCATAATAAATTCTTTACACATATTTACCTACATATGCATTACATGTATGTGCATTACAGTGTGCATGGGGTCAGAGGCCACTCTGACATTCTCTTACCTTGTGGATCCCAGGGAAGTGAGCTCAGGTGTCAAACGTCTTTACCTGCTGGATCAGCTCACTGGCCCTTGGCAGAGCATCTCAGTAGAACCCCTAGGGGACTCAGCTCTTTGCTTATTCATTTTAGTGTTGGGGACTGATGTTAGGGCCCCTGCATGCCAGGCAGGTGCTGTTTTTGAGACAGTTCCTCACCACAGTGCCCAGGCTGCCCTTGAAAACTCTGTATCCCTGGCAGGGCTGGAACGTAAATCATTTGGCCTCAGCCCCCTGTACCTCAGTCACAGGCCTGGACTTCCTGGCCCAGGTGGTTGCTTGTTTATTTTTACTAGTTTGGTTGGGTTTTTTTTTGTGTGTGTGTGTGTGTATGTATTCATTTATTTGTCCTGTGTTAGATGAGACCCCCTTTGCACAGAGCTGTAGGTGTACATGCAGATGTACATCACTGCCTTAATGAAGCTGTAGTTGTGTTGGTTGGGGTTTTCTGCTGTGGTGGGGACGGAGCACAACACTGTGTACACTAAGCAAACGATACCCCAGCTGCTGGGTTTTTAAGAGGGCTAGTCTTTTATGTAATGTATTAGCCTGCATGTGTGTCTGTATACTATATGCATGTCTGGTGTCCACTGAGGGCATCAGATCCCCTGGAACTGGAGTTACAGTCAGTTTTGGACTGCCATATGGGTGCTGGAGCTGAACCACGGTCTTATGCAAGAGCAAGAGCTCCCTCGTTTGTTTGTTTGCTTGTTTGTTTGTTTTTGAGGCAAGGCCTTACTCTACAGCTCTTACCTGGAATTTTGCACTTTGGCAATTTTGCCTTGGCTTCTCCTGGATGTCTCTGGGGGTTACGGCTCTTCATGGAGTCTGTGCTGGGAGCTGAGAGGCTAACATGCAGGCTTAGGGAGACCTCAGCGATGTGAACCCACAAGCTGTGAGGGCGCTCTTCCACCCAGACCCCCAGCCCTGCAGCTAGGTTTTGGTTGACCATGCTGGATAGCTGGGTGGCAGCACTCCCTAGAGAGGGAAGGAAGGAGGGAGAGAGGGGAGAGGTTGAGAGTGGCAAGATCATGTTTGAGCACTGGCTTAGTCACTTGGCGTGAGAATGGTTTGCATAGGTAGGTGAGTGAGCTGTGATGAGTGACCTGAAGAACTGGCTTCTTAGACATGTCCAGTGGTTTTTTAAAAGACCCTGAGCCCAGTAGATGCCACTGTTTGCATAGGAGCAACTGTTGTGCATGCAAGACTCCTAAGGAGGGGACACTGCCATGTGCGAAGGGCTCATGAAAGAAGGGTGGCCCCTGATTCAGGGCCAGGCTACCATCGGGGCGGTCGTGGCAGTGTTATCTGAGGGCGCAGAGTCAGTGGTGCTAGTGTAGGGGTTGGGCCTGCCTGTGTTCTCATGAAGGCATGATTGCCTTTTTAGAGACCAGCAGACATTGTTCGTACTCTTTTCCTCCTTTCGCCTTGGCAGACTTGCATAGCAAGCCCCTCTACCCACCAAGCCATCTCCACAGCTCTCAACAGTTGACATTTTTGTTTATTTGATACATAGCCCGGGTTGGCCTCAAAGTCACTGTAGTTAGAGATAGTCTTGCTCTTGGGGCTACAGGTCTGCACCACGATGCCCAGCCATAGCTGCCATTTCAGAGTTGATGCGGCCGCTGGTGATCCAGTGCATCAGCTGCATGGCGTTCTCACACTAGATGCTGGTGGCTTCTCATGTCAAGCGTTACTACGACATAGAAGGTTCTGTGGCCAGGTGGCACATGCTGTAGGAGATGTGGCCTCGGGCTGGACTTGTTGACCCTCTCACCTGGGCGACGCTAGCGTAGTAAATCTGTTCTTTGCTTGTTTCTTCAAGGTCAAGCTGTGGTCCAAGGACAGCAATGTCTCAGAAGTTGTCACAAGTTGTGCGTCTCTTAGCTCTTTGTAACTGATATCTCTGTACCCTTTTTTTTTCCAGACAATTTATGAAAACCGAATATACAGCCTTAAAATAGAATGTGGGCCTAAATACCCAGAAGCACCCCCATCTGTAAGATTTGTAACAAAAGTCAATATGAGCGGCGTGAGTAGTTCAAATGGCGTGGTAAGTCCCTCCTGCCCACGGTGCTCTGCGGGCTTATCCTCTGTAGGTTATCACAGTGTGTCTTCAGCACTGGGGCAGGGCTACTTCCATTGTGTCTTGTCACTCCTCTGAGCTCACCACTGGAGTCCTGTACTGTCGCTGATAAGAGTGTTGACCGGATGCAGAAACTGAGGCTTAGCCTTTCCTACATCTTTACATGGCCCTTGACCACTGCCACGCGACGGCTTTAATTTTATTTATTTATTTACTTACTTTCTTACTTTGTGGCATTGGTGTTTTGTCCATTTATCCTTGTTACACTGTCGGGTCCCTGGAAACTGAGGCTACAGACAACTGTGAGCTGCCATGTGGGTGTTGGGAGTTAAACTCAAGTCCTCTGGAAGAGCAGCCAGTGCTCTTAACCACTGAGCCACCTTTTCAGCCCGTTTGCTTTTTCTTTCTTTTTCTCTCTCTTCTTTCTTTCTTTCTGTCTTTCTGTCTTTCTGTCTTTCTGTCTTTCTTTCTCTTTTGTTTTTTGAGAGGATCCTGTTCTGTAGCCATGTCTAGCTTTGGAACTCAACTATGTAGCCCAGGCAGTCAGTCCTCCTGCCCCCTCCCAAGTGTCTAACTGGGACCTTACTTTCTAAGTGCATTTTTTTTTGAAATATTTATTTATTTATTATGTATACAATATTCTTTCTACATGTATGCCTGCAGGCCAGAAGAGGGCACCAGACCTCATTACAGATGGTTGTGAGCCACCATGTGGTTGCTGGGAATTGAACTCAGGACCTTTGGAAGTTGGAAGAGCAGGCAATGCTCTTAACCACTGAGCCATCTCTCCAGCCCCTCTAAGTGCATTTTTTAAAAAGATTTATTTATTTATTATGTATACAATGATCTGCCTGCATGTGTTCCTGCAGACAGAAGATCTTATTACCGGTGGTTGTGAGCCACCATATGATTGCTGGGAATTGAACTCAGGACCTCTGGAAGAGCAGTCAATGCTCTTAACCACTGAGCCATCTCTCCATCCCCCTTAAGTACATTTTGACAACAGAATCTCAAATCCAGGCCTTGCCCTGGACTTCGATGCATTAGAGCCCAGGGCCTTACTCAGGCTAGGGATCTGCCATGGAACCACACCCCAGCCACAACTCCTGAGTCTATGTTGCTTGCCAGAGGCTTGGGGGCACCATGCCTCTGTCCTTGAAGTCTTGAGAAGATGGGCCAGAGAACTAGAAATGAACTGTCCTGTGTGTTGCTGTATTGGAGCCACCAACCCCTTGGTAACCTGAGAGACCCGGCTGCTCTTGCTGCCACTCCCATCTTTATCAGCCCCACCCTGGGTGGATAGTGGAGAAAGCCAGGGTGTGGACGCCCAGGTGCTAATCCATCAGGATGGCCTGAGTTTGACCAGGTTAAGACTTGTTCCACAGAGCTCTGTTCGTTCTTCCGTGGTGGGTGGGACCCAGAAAAGGGAGGCAGGCTGGCTACAGGGCAGGGAGGGCGGCTTGGCATGGCCTCTGTGTTGATGGAGTCATGTGGGCAACCTCGTGTTGATGGAGTCATAGCAACCTCGGGGAAAGCTTTGCTCTGGAGTCCAGGGTAATGTAGGTGTTTCCCCTCTTTGCAGGTGGACCCAAGGGCCACAGCAGTGCTGGCAAAGTGGCAGAATTCCCACAGCATCAAAGTCATCCTGCAGGAGCTTCGACGCTTGATGATGTCAAAAGAGAACATGAAGCTGCCACAGCCGCCAGAAGGACAGTGTTACAGCAATTAGTCACCAGGGCCCAGGCCTCCCCTCCCCAATCCAACCTAAGTCTTCATTTTCCACAGTAGTGAATTTTCTAGATTCATCTTGTAGACCTCAAAGTCCTGGAGAGGAAGCTCCACTGAGACTTCATCCTGAGACACTGTTCTGATACTAATTTCTGTCCATTTGAAATACCTGAGTTGTGCTGTGTAACATCTGTCAAGTGTAACCGCTGGCTGCCTAGTTGAACTTCTGGGATCAAGAAGGTGTGTTGAAATCAATTTCCTTTGGGAGCGGTGGGCACAGCTAACGCAACTGTGAACAGACACGTCACACAATCACCTGCTGCTGACACACGGCCTGGGTCTGCCTTTGCCCGCCCCGCCCTCCTGCCACAGCTGTGTGGTGGCCCTTAGACTAGATGGGAAGGCTTCAGGTAGCAGCCGTGGGACTACTGCTGGGCTTGGGGTGCTTTGGCTGTACCCCTGCTTCCTTAAGTCTTAAGTGATGCCCCGTCCAAGCCATCGTCTCCCCCATTCCTCCACTCCCGCCCTTGGCCAAATCTTAGATTGTAACCCTCCCCTCCCTCTGAAATTGGCCGTGGGTGAGGAATTCAGGGCTTCCCGTATCCCCACCTTTATCAAGGGGTGCTGCTTTTCCCCTCCTCAATTCCCTTGTTGCCCATCACCACCCAACACTTGCTGTGGCCAGAAGCCATCAGATGAGGTTGGAAGAGCCTGGCCTCCCTCACTTAGCTCTGGACCACACATTCACTTGCCACCAGCCTGAGAAGGGGTGCTGGGTCCTCAGCCCTGCTGCCACCATCAGCCGATGCACTTTGAGCTCAGGTCTTGAGGTGAACAGAGCAGTCACGAGGCAACAAACCTGCCAGTGTTCAGGGTCCTTGGTGATTCCGCCTAGAGAAAGGCCATGCGGAGAGTCCTAAGCGCACGGGGTTCTGTGTCGGTTCCTTTTCTCATAATCGCTTTGCTTTTACAAACTGAAGAGGTTTGGACAGGGCTCCCTGGCCACCCATCCGGTCTGATGTGGAGCCTGACAGCTGGAACAGAGGCCCTGACCCTGTGGACTCAGGTTTCAGTGTTGCTGCTCCTCAGACCCTCGGCAGGGACCTGGAGGAGCTCCGTGTCACGAGTTTTCAGTGGGCCTAGCCTCCTGGCTCGTTGCCATGTTCCTCACTCTGTTCAGGACCACTAAATGTTGAAATATGGATGCATACCGAAATAAAGGCAATTTGTTGTGTTGCAAGGGTTTTTTTGGGTTTGGGTTTTTTGTGGGGGGGTGGGGTGAGCATATATGTGAACCCACCTGTTGAAGCAGCAACTATCAAGTCTGAAGTGTGGCTCCTGTGGCCATTGGTCTTTCTGGGACAAACTGTAGCTGTCCGGGCTAGGCATCCTGTAAGTCAAGTTTACCAGTGTTCCATAAGCAGTGTGCTGTCGGTCATTGCCTGGTTTTACTGTAATAAACAAGTGTGCATTGATACAGAGTAGGCTGTGCCCTTTTTCCGCCAGGCTTATTCAGCCAGAGGGTCAGAGGCTTTCGATGCTCTGAGAAGAGCGTGTCTGAAAGCATCAGGTAGAACACTCCGGGTGTTCCAGCCAAGACTGGGCTCTTGATCGCTGTGCTTGAAGTAAAGGGACCCTGCCAGGGACATCTGTGGGTGAGGGTTGGCCTGTGCACCAGTTTGTTGTTCTGTCTCAGAAGAACTGAGGGGTTTTGTTTGTTTTTGAGACATAGTCTCTGTTGTGTAGCCCTGGCTGTCCTGGAACTCACTTTGTTGATCAGACTGGCCTTGAACTCTCAGATTCTGTCTCTGCCTCTCAAGTGCTGGGATTAAGGGTGTATTCTCTACTGCCAGCCAGAAGATGAGTTGTTAAAGGTTTTTATTTGGGAGGTGGCTGCAGCAAGGTTAGGACTTTGACGAGGCCCTGCGGGAGACAAACAGCTAGTCATGGTTGTGCATACGTGTAGCTCTCATATTTGGGGGTGGAGGCACCGGTGAGCCCACCATGCCTCAGTGCATGACCCTGGCTAAATCAAATGACCCTTACCAAACACTGAGTATGAAAGGGGCACTTCTTGGTAAAGGCTAAAAATGCCAAGGTGAGTTTGGGGTCCTCTACCTACTCGGTTCATTGGGAAGAACCCTCAGTGGCTGAACTTTCAAAGCCAAAAGTAAGAGTACTAATGCATTGTCATAGCTGTGATATTGCAAACAAGAATTTTGATTCTTGTTTTGGCAACTGGTCCACAGCCGTCCACTATGCAAGGAGTGAGGACATGTCTTAGCTGCCTTGACCCAGGAGCTGAACTTCATCCCGTGGATCTGCTGTCACTGGAAACAGGCCAACCTGCAGGAGGAGCTGGCCATGGGGAGAGGCTGGACCAGACCACGGGTGGATAACCACTTTGCCCTCTCTGGTGCCTGCCAACAGGTCCCCTGCCCTCAGGGGACCCCCAGGGAGCAAGAGGATGCTGACACGTTTCTTCTTGCCTGGGTCTCTTTGGCTTCCTCATCAGTGCCAGGTGACTGGAGATTCAGTCTTGGGCTTCTCAACACTCGCATCATGTTCTCTTTTGGGAGGTGACACCACCATGAGCCAACAGGACCAGCTCTGGGCGATGGCATCCACATGGATCCCTTGATGTCCACCAGTTGCAATGGCTTGGGGGACAGATCCTCAAGCTGGAGCCAGCCTTGCAGCTGCTGCTATCAGCTGTCATTGAGGGGGCACTGCCACACAGCTGTGAACATCAGACCTCTGTAGAAGCGGATGTCATGTGATGTCTCCCCGCAGCCTCTGCACAGGGCACCTACCAACCCCAGGTCCTCCTGTGATGCCTGACATGCCTTTGGCTTCTTGGGAACCATGGGCCTAGGAGCTCTTTGAGGAGCATGCTATGGCCCCAGGAGCCTGAGTGTTGGCACCTGTGTTCACAGGCTGGGCCCTAAATCGCTCCGCAGACTCCAGAAGCTGACCAAGGTACCATTCATTAACAGCTACAAGATGCCAGTCATTGTGAGAAAAACTAGACATGCAGTAAGAAGATGGGGCCCCAGTGTCATTTTTAATTTCTTTTAAAATAACATGAACAGTAAATGGGTTTCATTATGACATTTTCACACATACTGATATCTTAATTATAGGGACCCCAATGACTGTCGTGATTGCAAGATAAGGTTTCGTAGCCCAGGCCTTTTGAGCATCCCCAGCATATCCTGGGCAGATACAGAGCTAGACCATCCCCACTGGGGACTAGCTTTATCTTGGAGGTCTCAGGGGTACCCCTTCTGGCTGTCGAGGACATTGGGTTCTGAGCACAGTGATAGGACCCCATCTCAGATGTTTCGGGTTAGACATGTGACTGAAACTGGGACAGACTGAGGCTCTATCACACCCGATAGGGGCATATTTACTCCTATTGTTTGCCCGTACCATCCCACTGAACGTCAGCCATGAGCAGCAGGGCAGGGCCTATTGTGTTGGTACTGTCTGAGCTCACTCTGGCATTCCCTAGGAACTCCATAATACTAGTGATTGGGAGTGGGTGGGTGGGGACAGGCATTGTTGAGGACTCCAGGCTAGGCTCTGCTGTGTGACTCCAGGCAGGTTCACTAGCCCCTCTGTGTCTTTCTACCTACACAAGTTATTCTAATGCTTAGACAAGATTTTAGGTAGAGAGCGCTCACACACAGCTGGTGTCAAAGCTCTCCCTCCTGGTTCAAGTCTGCAGTTCTGACCTCCAGGTTCAACTCAGGCCGTCGTACCCATTGGGGCCAGCAGAGGGTGCGCTTGTGCTGTAGAACTGCCGCCTTGCAACAGTTTCCCCGGCAGCTGTACTAAAACAGGGACAGGTGGGGACAGATATGGCCACTAAGCAGGAGATGAACTGGTGGCTCCCAGGTGTCCTAAAAGTCAATACCCCCAGGACCCTGAAATTCCAGTGAAGGTGGAGGCGGGGATGGGGGTGTCCTCCAATGGCCACTGACTGCAGTCAAAAGCAAAACCCAGAGGGCCCAAGAGAAGGCAGAAAGTGAGTGAAACAGAAGCCCCATGGGCCAGCCTTTCCCCTCGCAGAGAAGCCAGGCTGCAGGTGAGGGCTCTTGCTCCGTGGGAACGGTGGACTGAGGGTTTTTATTTCTGTTGCCACCACTTGGGCTTTCGCCCCTGAACTACCTCGTCCTCCCCTGAGGCCTGCTTCCCCCCCTCCCTTCAGCCCTTCCCCAGGCCACTGGCCTGACAGTCCCTTAAACATCCGGTCAAGCCCCAGCCCTGAACTGCCCCCAGGACCCTTGCCTCCCTCAACACTCACCCAGCAAGCATTTTTTGTGTGCTTACTGTATGTCAAGGCCTGTGCAGTGAGCAAGAGCCATGAGCTGGAACAGGAGGCAAGATGGGAGTCAAGGAAACAGGTGCACACAGTGTGACTTCAGAGGTATCTAGCAAGTGTCCTGTGGGACCGGGGACCCAGAGTGGAAGAGAGCACAGGCTGAGTTCTAGGTGGGGGACGGCTGAGAACAGGCCAGAGTTGAAGGCTGCAGGTCACACTAAAGTCCCCAGCATGCAGCACTGAGCAGACATCCGAGGAACAGATAAATGAGGGTGTGACAAGCTGGGGGTCCCTGCAGCCCCCACAGCAGGAGCTGGAGCTGCCACACACCCCCACTCACAGTTTGGGGGAAACCTCGCCTCTGGCCCAGTGAACTCCCAGCATTCCTGACCCTGTAACTTGAACCCATGCCCTTCAGGTGGGTGGAGTCATCATCTTCCTCGCCAGCCTCCCACCACACCCTGTGGCTCTGGCATTCGCTTAGAGCACAGCTTCATGGGAACATAGTTATTCCTTCTCCCAGATAGTTCAGGCTGGGAGACTCCTGGGCCCCTCCAGCCACAGTGCCCTTGCGTGACTCCTGACACCTACCTCCCTGACTCCTCTGGCACCGTGCCTGCTTCAGGTTAGCGACTTGATGCCCTGAAGGCCTCTCCTGGGCCCAGCCCCAAGAATCTGGCTGTGTCCACCCGAAACCTCCAGAAAGCATGGCACTCTACAGTTTAGACAGTGACCCACATTACAGTGCCTTTGCTTAGCCAGGAACATACTTCTGGGTTCACCTGCTCCACCAGGGTTCAGTGAGCAGCTACTCTGTGGGGGGGGGTGCTTCCAGAGGCCCAAAAGGTATAGGAGCAAGCGGCCCAGCAGACCGCCCCCCCCGTGCTGGCACAGGTGACCTGGGACATCAGTGGGCACTGCAGGGACAGGAAAATGATAGTGGCAGATGCTAGCGGGGCATAAGGCAGGGAAAAGGCTCGAGTGACAGAGACGAGACAGGACTGAGGTGTCACTGGAGCTAGAGGAAGCCAGGGAAGGTGGCATTTGAACAAAGATGTAAGAAGAGCAAGGGAGTCTGCCAGCATCTAAGGGAGGAGGCTTCCGAGAGATGAAATCAGTGCAAAGGCCCTAGGCAGGAGCAGGCAGGAGTAGCTGGGAGACCAGCATAGCTGGGAGGGAGGAAGGAGGCAGGGGACAAGGAAGTGACCATGTCCCTCCCTGCAGCAAGGCTGGAGTCTACTGATGACCTGGGAACCAGGTGTTCCCTATAGCCTGGTAGAGCAGAGGCCCCTGGGGACTCAGTCCCACAGGTCAGCCAGAGCCTCGCAGATGCAGGGTTAGCATGGCAACCACTGAGTCCCACCCCATCACTACTTGAAGTCTGCAAACCCTTAGCCAGCTGTTTGCCACTGAGGGCGAGCAGGTACTCAGATACCCAGAGAGGGGCGCCCTTTGCTCAAAGACAGCATGCTTGAGTGTGAGCGTGAAAGCGGGGAACAGATCTCCTGCTGGCTGATGTACCCTGTCCTCTGGAGTACCCTGGAGCAGCGCACTTCCCTCCATATGCCATGACACGACATGGCTGAGCATGGGCTTTGAGTTCAAATCCCAGACTCAGACCTACTGCCGTGTCCTATGAGTGACAGCGGCCGAAGTGTGACAGGGTCTCCAGAATTCCTCACTCGCAAGAGCTATGTCCTGTGGCTGCTACAGGGGACTGACCTTCTCCCCTGCCACCTTCCCTTCTTTCTTGACACCCCTTGACACGGAAATCAGGACTTTCTACAGGCACTGGGTCAGAGGTCATCCAGATGAGTACTGGAAGGAGACACCTGGTACACAGCCCAGGGCGTGACACTCACTCCCCATACAAGTCACCTGTGTTCCACAGGACTCAAGGTTGTCTCCCCAGTAGCACTAGCCAGAGACTTCCTGCTGCGAGAAAGGGGGTCTTTACGGGGCTATGAGTCCTGTCACATCAGAGCAGCTTCTCCAGGGACACTCGGCTGTCCCAGCTGGGGCGTTCAGTGGGCAGAGCCAAGGAAGCTGTCAGTCCCAGGCGCCCAGGCAATGTCCTCCACACACAGAGGATCTGGACCCAGTGTGGTCTACACCAACACAGCTAGCAGGCAAGGTTCTCTTCCACCGAGCTCTACACACAACCTGGAGGACCAAGTATGTGTAGGGCAGGGTTTGTCCCAACGTCGGCTGTCACTGCAACTCAGACCCAGCATCACCTGGGAAGAGGGACCCTCAACGGGAGAATTGCCCAGAGCAGATTAACCTGTGGCCACATGTGTTAGGCAGATGTAGGAAGACCCATCCCACTATGGGCGGTGCCACCCCTAGGCAGGTGAGCCAGAGCTGTGTACGAAAGGTTGCTGAAACCAGGCATGGTGACACACACCTTCAATTCCATCACTCTGGATGCAGAGGCAGGCAGAGCTCTGTGTGTTTGAGGCCAGCTTTAGCTGTAGGACAAGTTTTAGGATACCCAGCCCTACATATAGGGACCATGTGTCAAAAAAAAAAAAGTAAATAAATAAATAAAATGAGTGTGGTGGCTGGGAGTGGTGGCCCATGCCTCTCTAATCCCAGCACACAGGAGGCAGGGGCATGCGAATCTCTCTGTAAATTTGAGGACAGCCAGGACCACACAGAGAAACCCTGTCTCCAAAACAAACAAACAAATAAGAGTATAGTGGTTTATGCCTTTAACAACCCCAGCAGTCGGGATCTCTGAGTTTGAGGCCAGCTTGGCCTGCATAGAGAGTTCCAAGAGAAACCAAAACCAAATAAATAAATAAATAAATAAATAAGCAAGCAAGCAATTAGGGCCAGAGAGATGGCTCTCAGCTGGTAAAGGCATTTACTGCCAAAGTTAATGAGCTGAGTGGGTACCACATGATGGGAGGAGAGAACCAAGTCCTGCACGTTGCTCTCTGACGCCACACATGCGTGTCCTCCTGTGCACATGCACACACACAGAATGAGTAAGTGTGACAAAAACATTTCTAAAGCACAGGACGGTAGCTGAGCACGTGGCAGGGGTGGTGGTAAGCAGACACTCCAGGCCCACTTGGTTTCTGCTTCCGCTGCAGGAGGATGGACTGTCTCCTAAATACAGCCCGCCCTCCCCCAAGTTGCTTTGGTCACCATGTTTATCCCAACAACAGAAGGAAAAGTAGAACAGGGTTTGAATCTTAGCCATGCCTTCTATCTGCTGTGTGCCCCAGACAGGTGTCCTGCAGTCTCTCATCATCATCGGTTTCCATGACGACAGGCAGGGCCTGTGCCGGGGGGCCCACCTCAGGTGTGGGAGATTAGTAAGACGGGCTCCATGGAGTTAGTGAAGGTAGAACAACCAACAAGGGCAGACCACACCAGCACGCCCCATGATGTCATTCGTCACCTTCATCCCAAGCCTGAGGCCAGGGGCACCCTTTCCCTCCGTTTGTTGAACGAGGAAGCTGACACACCGAGAAGTTAGCAGCCCATCCAGCACTATACAAGTCCTGACGTACAGTGTGGACAGAGCCGGGCCTGATGTCTGCATGCCAACCAGCCCCTCCCTGCTTGTTACCACAAAGGTGCATCTGTGCCACTTCTTGTCCAAAACTTGGGGATTCTGTCTCCCAAATCTGACAGAACTCAGTTGCTCCTAAGTTAGCAGCTGGCCCTTTCAGCTCCACCCTTCTGCTGCAAGCAGGTCCTCCGGAGGGACAGACACCAAAATTTCACACCCCCTTCCCCACCCCAGCCCCTTCAGAACCCTCCTGGCCTGAGCCAGCTTTAATTCTAGGCCTTTCCACAGCAGGAAGCAGACTGTCCCTCCGAGGGCAGGGCGCCTGTGCCTGTAGCCCTGTGAGGCCGCTGGACAGGCCTCAGGACAGGCCTCAGGGCAGAAACCAGATCCGACCTTGGCAAGTCCATCCCTGCAGCTGGGGAAACTGAGGTTCAGTAGGGAGTAGTCAGAACCGAGCCTGGCTTTGGGCCCTTTTTTGAACTGTCTCCTGCTGACTTCCAGAACCACAGCAAGAAGGACTAAGGGCAGACAGGTGGGGAACTTCCCTCCACCTGCCTAACTCTGGGCTGTGCCTGAAGGGACCAAGTACTAGCTGCAGCTTCTCTAGAGGCGTCCGTCAGGAGAGTATGGCCCTGAAGTTTTCAGTGGGTATGGCTTCACTTCTGTGGTTGAGGGGTGGTGTCTGTGTCACCAGGTGGCCCCTATCCAGCTCCCCTAGGTCATCAAGTAGGGGAGCAGCCCTGTTCCATCTCCCCTGGCCCCCGGTGAGGGTCTCAGCCTTGCCTGCCCGGTTCTTCCTACTGAAGCTCTTGGTTTCAGCCTCTATCCACTCCCTCATGGAGACGCCCCCCCCCACTAGGGTAGCCACAAAAAACTCCCAGGATCCACGGCTTAAACCTAAAGAAACGCTTCCTGAAGCACATGCTGTAATCGTGTGGAGGCAGGAGGATCCTCAGCTACGTAGGGAGTCTGAGGCTAGCCTGGGCTACACATGACCTTATCTAAATAAACATAGAGACCCACAGAGACAGAGAAACATTTCTTCTCATGTTTCTAGGGCCAAACTTTGAAGCCCAGCTGGGGTACAGTGCTGCTCCCCTGAGATTCCATCTCCTGGTCCAATGGCTCTCAACCTTTCTAACACTGCGACCCTTTAATACAGTTCCTCATGTTGTGGTGACCCCACAAATTATTTTTGTTGCAACCCCATAACTGTAGTTTTGCTACCGAGTTGTGTCTCAGTTCCTAAGACCATGGGGAATATGTGTTTTCAAGGGTGACAACCGGGTTGTGATGGGCTGCCCCAGCGGCACCTGGCTCTCCCTGGCTTCCCACAGTGCCACACTAGACTCCTGCTGCCCAGGCTCCGAGCCAGGTCTCTGTCTCTGTCCTCACTCTCTCAGTGGCATCACCGTCTGCCATTATGTAACTGTGTCTTGAGACCCTCGGTTAGTGGGTCTACGAGAGTCTGTTAACTAAGTCCCACATACAGCCCCTCCTGGGGTTCCAGTGCACACGGATCAGGAGGAAACACAGCCCAATCAGCTAAAGCACCCTCTGTGTTTTCTCGGATGGACTGGTAACTGGGCAGGCTAGCTGGGGTCCACCTTGGAGATCCAGTTCTGGGAAGGGGCCAACAGGGGCAGAACCAACAATTACAGAACTGAATGTGGCTTTAATTATAGCCTCTGAGACCCCACAGGAGACAAGGCTGGCCTAGTCAGGCCACCAGGCAAGAGTTGACCTTGGAGTGGCTGGGGGCTGGGCCCTCCGCGGGAGTCAGCTCCTGTCCCCTCTGCCCTGGGCTTCCCTAGCTCCCCTGCCTCCCTCCATTTTCTCCCAGCGTCCACCGGGATGGTACATTTTCACTTTGGGCTTGGGTTCTGGAGATGGAACCCAGAGGCCCATACAAGTTAGGCGCGGGTTTTTAAGCCCCCCAGCGCCACTTGGAAATGTTTACTTGCAACAACAACAACAAGTGGTTTCCGGGTTGCAGAGCCAGCCCAGCGGTTGAGAGGATCGGCTGCTTGGACTCAAGTTCAGCTCTCGGCTCCCACGTCACGCAGCGTGTAATCGCCTGTAACTCCAGTGGATCTGACGCCCCCTCCTGCCCCTGTGGGCAGCTGTGTTCACATGCACAACAGCCATGCCAGGAATGATAAACTAATAATAAATCAACCGGGCAGTGGTGGTGCAAACCTTTAAATTAATCCTAGCACTCGGGAGGCAGAGGCAGGCAGATTTCTGAGTTTGAGGCCAGTCTGCTCTACAGAATGAGTTCCAGGGTACACAGTGAAATCCTGTCTCAAAAATAATATATATATATATATATATATTTTTATTTATTTATTTTTTTTTTTGTTTTTTGAGACAGGGTTTCTCTGTGGCTTTGGAGCCTGTCCTGGAACTCGCTCTGTAGACCAGGCTGGTCTTGAACTCACAGAGATCCGCCTGCCTCTGCCTCCCAAGTGCTGGGATTAAAGGTGTGCGCCACCATCGCCCGGCTATTTTTTTAAAGTTTTTATGACTGAGTGTGGTAGCTCATGCTGTTAATTGAAGCACTCAGGAGGCAAAAGCAGGGAGATCTCTTTGAGTTCGAGACCAGTCTGATCTACATAGTGAGTTCCAGGCCAGCCAAAGTTACACAATGAGACCCTGTCTCAAATAAACAAACAAAAATAAGAAAGGTTCTATGGTGTGGCTTTTAGCAGGAGGGCATCTTCATCCCACTCCCAGGTTCTATCCGGCACGGCGGCTTTGGTGACAAGAGATCTCAGGTTTTAGCACGGGTAAGTCTGGAACTGCTTTCAAAGGAGGAAGGACATCGCTTGCAGGGCTGCTAAGACTGGACCCCCAAAGCCCAGAAAATACTTCGCCAGCCCTGGAACAGAAAGAAACACAGTGTGACCACTGTGGGCAGTTACATAAACGCTCATCACCACAGGCCTAGGAATCAAGGAAATTCATACTGTGGAACACTACACAACTGTGAAAATTGCTTAGCTTTAGAGCCTTGGATGGGTAGACTCGCAACAGGGGTATGAACGTGCAGCCCGGCTCTCTCCATTGGCAGAGCAAGGTCCCTGCCGCCCTGCCACACTCCCAGCCTCGAACAGTTTGTATTTTATACAAAAAAAAAAAAAAAAAAAAAAAAAGCTAGGAAGAGGCTGGTGTGCTCGGACTAGCTGTCGAGAGCGGCTCATGGCAGCAAGCAAGGCTGAGGCTGCAGCCTAGGCAGGAGTCCTGGTCTCTATTTGTTTACTTTTTGGCTATAAGTTTTAGTATTACCAGGAGCCAGAAAAGAATGAGCACCCTCGCCAGCCCCATCCAACCAGAGAGTGGAGGGGACCTCCTGCCCCAGAAGCTGGCGCCCACCCCACAGCCCTGCTCTCTCCCCATCTTCTCCCCCCCCCCCAAGGCAAGTGGGAGCCCTGTCGGTGCGGAGGGGAGCTGCTGGTTGGGCCCTGGCTGCAGCAGCCGGGTGGGGCGCAGAGCCAGCAGGCTGGAGCCAGGCAGCCTCCCGGGCCTCCTCGCAGCCGCTTTTGATAAAGCCCCTCTGTGCGTGGGGTGGGGGCCCGGCCGGCTGGAGCCAGCGCACATCTGGAGGCCAGCATAGGCCCAGGCAGCCGGCGGCCGACAGCGGCGCCATCCCGAGCCACACGCCCGGCCCTGGGTAAACACGCCTGCGCCCACCCAGCGGCTCACCTTTCGCCCACAAGGCTGCCTTTCTTCTCGGACCCGGGCCCATGCCACCGCGAACATTCCTCCCGGGCACAGGGCAGAACAGGCCGCTCACCCCAAGGCTGGCTGAAATCCGAACCGGAGCAGGCGCAGGTTGAGGTAGAGGGGGGACTCATGGAAGTCTCCTGCTTGCCAGGCCCTGACTGTGGTTCAGACCACCCCCTCCCCACGTCCCCCGGAGTGGGGACGTGTGGGTGAAGGTGATCCACGAATTCCTACGGAAGCCAGAGTTGAGATCAGGCTGGGGCACACAGCTGTCCTACACGCAGAGGACCTGATGGGCTTCAAGAAGTCACCATGGGTGAAGTGCTGGGAGAGAAACTGGCTGAGCCTCAGGCTTCCCAGGTGGTTAGTCCCATCACACTCTCCAAGGTCACTCCGTGCCAGACACAAAAACGAGGTGGTGGAAACTGAGGCACAGGCCTTGGAGCCTTGTCATTTCTCAGAGGAGCAGCCCCCCACAGTATCTGGCTGCTGGCTACCCCAGGACTAGACTACTCCCCACTGCGGCCCACTTGGGAAACTGGCAAGCTTCTCCATCCCTTCCCCTGGTGGATTATTACTACACAGTTCCAGCCTGGAACATCACCATCTGCTCCAAGAGGAAATGGGGTCTCCTGGCTTCAGCCTCAGCAGGTTCTGCCGCCTCCACGACTCCTTCTTCAGAGAGACTCCTAGAGAGTGGGCCCTGCTGGGGTGGTGGAGGCCACAAAGGGCTAGAGGTGTGGGAACTAAAGGTCAGGGCACTTCCTGGAAGAGGGGGCCTTGGGGCTTTCAGGTTGGAGGTTGGCAACCCTGTACCTAGCATGGCTTGAACACTTACTTCGTGGAGTTTCAGCCTTCCCAGCTGACCTAAGAGGAAACTGAGGCACAGAGGGGCAGGTGCTTCATTCACTGGGGAGGGTAAGGAGCCATGGGCATCTTCCCTCCTGCCCATTAGTACACAAGTTTACTGTGTGCCTGGTCCCCCGTGCTGAAGTATGCTTCCCTGTCTCTGCCCCTGTCTCTTCTGGCCTCTGTTTCCCTCCTCTGAGCAAGGGCTTTGCCCTCCAAGGTGCCTTTCTGGCCAGGGTCCCTGAGGGCTAGGGCACGTGGAAATAGAAGCTGGTTGGTGGGGAGGGTCCTCCACCTGCTGCCCCCCCCTGGTCCCATGAACCTGCTCGCCAGGCTGGAGCCAGCCGCCATCTGGAATGCCGGGCGGTTTATGGAGCCAGGCGGCTGCGGCCCTGGCCCTGACCCGGGCAATCTGGAAGCGATTAGCAGCTGGGCCAAGGGGTATTAGGAGTTCTCATGAATGGTGGGGTCCACCGCCCACCTCCCACCCCCACACCAGTGGATCCCAGGCTGCGCTGGGGGTCTCTGGGAAGTCTCCCCCAGCTCCTGCTCCACGCCAGCAGTTCAGAATCCCGTGATCCACAGTGGCAGGAGCTGGGCCATATGCAGGCCAGGGGTCTGGGTGGAGCTGCGGTCCAGAATCTGGGGCTTTCCCCGGGGAAGAATGCCTTTTTCCGAATATAATGTACTCAGGAAGAAATACTAACCCCATCAGCAAAGCCCAGAGGCAGACAGAGAGAGCCACTGTGACCAGGGTCCAGGGTCTCTTGCTGTCGTGGGAACACTCACCCATGAAGACCAGCAAGTCTTTCTTCCTTGTTTCTGGGAGGAAGGGGAGGTGGAGATAGGGCCTCATATACCCCAGGCTGGCCTCAAACTCCTTATGTATCTGCGGATGACTTTGAACTTCTGATCCTTCTGCCTCCACCTCCTGAAAGCTGGGATTACATGTTTGAGCCACCATGACAGGTTTATAACGGGCAGGCTGGGATCCAGGGCTTTGCGCATGCTCAGTAAGCACTATACCAACTGTGCTACTCCTACAGCCTTCTCCCTTTTCTTTCAGTGCTGGGAATGGGTCCCAGGGACCTGCTCCTGCTGATGTCGAGCAAGCTCTCTACTTCTGAGGCCTACCTGCTGGTCCCTAAGCTCTCCCTGAGGAGCTGAGGCTGGAACTGTCTTCCTGCCTCTTCTCCTGAACTCTGGGATTCGAGGCCTGTGTCACCACACCTGACTTCTCTCTTTTTTCATTCAATGACAGTTCTCTGTCCTGCCCCTGCCTTGGCCCCAAGATGAATCCACACTTCTGTTCCTGCAGCTCTTGAGAGTGAAGCTAGAGACTGCGGCGTGGAGGGGGGGTGTCTTGCTGTGTACCCCCTATGTCTGAATGTTTCCCGTGCATTAGTCACATGGTCGGGAGGGTGTCCACATCATCGCTGTCCCCCATGAGAGGAAATAGAAGTGCAAAGGTGAGGTACCTGCCTGGTGTCACACAAGGTGACAGGCAGACCTGAGGTGCAGGATCTGGCTGCCAGCCTCCAGGACCGAGTTCCAAGCATCTTTACCATGTTGCCTCTTCCTGGGCTATAGAGAGTTCTGGGGAGATCTGGTATCTGGACAGGCCTCCAGTGGTGCACAGCTGGCTTGTGTCCATCGTGGGCTGGCCAGACTACATCTGTGGCAGTGGTGGGGGTGTGGGGGTGTTTCCATTCCCAGAAGGGGCTGTTTGTCACCATGGTGACCATTTCCTGGGCTGAGGGCCATCCGCCCAATGTCCTCCGTGGGGAGGTGTTGCTGATGCTGACCTGGACCCCTGCCCTCAATCCCATGTCCTAGGCTTGCTTCCAGAGACCTCAGGGCACGAAGCCATGCAGCTCCTTCCCACCACTCTGTCGTGACTCCTCCAGCTTCCCTTCCTCATGCAGCCTTCTCCCATCCGCGGCTCCCACCCCAGCCGGAGAGGAGATAGCAGAGGAGGGAGGAGGGGCTGGAGAGCCAGCTCAGCATTAAGAGCACTTGCTGCTCTTGCAAAGGACCGGGGTTCAATTCCCAGCACACATGCCAGTGGCTCACAGCCACCTGTAACTCTCACTTCAGGAAATCTGACACCCCATTCTGGTCTCCCTGGGTCTACACACGCGCACACACACACACACACACACACATACACACACACCCACGCACGCACCAACACAAATGAATTAAAATAAAATAAAGCTAAATAGAAAAAATGGAATCATCTCCCACCTGAGCCCCAGCTCAAGCCCAAGTCCTCCTCTGGCCAGCCCCCCAACCCTTTCCCATCCCCCCTCCAGGACACAGATAACCATGACCAGAGTGAATCCGTGGCAATGCCTTGCAAGGACTCACCTGTTCCTCATTCAGGTGTCTAAGGGCCTAGCGCCTAGCACATGCGCTAGCGGTACCTGATGATGTACTCCGTCATGCCACCACTCAAGAAGCCGAGACAGGGTTGCAACAAGGCCTGGGGGGTTGCATACAGAGTAACTGTAAGGCTAACATCTTAGGTCAAAATAAAAGATAAACGCAGGGTTGGGCCTAGCGGTGCACATGCCTTTAATCTCAGTCAGCACTCAGGAGGCAGAGGCAGGTGGATCTCCGAGTTCGAGGCCAGCCTGGTATACAAAGCGAGTTCCAGGACAGTCAGCACTGTTACACAGAGAAACCCTGTCTTGAAAAAAAAAAAGGAAAAGAAAAGGCTAAAGGCAAACCTGCAATCTTTGTCTGTCAGTTGTGAGTGTCCCTGATAGTGTATGCCCTGCTCACTGGATTCTCGGCTTACTCCTCCAAAGGAATGACTATTCCCAGCCCATCTTACAGATAGGCAAGCCAGGGCTCAGAAGGGTACAAGTGGTTCAGGTACAGAAAGAGACCCAGGAAGACATACACACTGGTTATGGAGGGAAGAAAGGAGGGACCACAGAGGCAAGAGAAATCTCAGAATTCCCATGGCCTTGGCAGGCCTGCAGCTTTCTGTCCTCTGGAAAGTGGGGGTGTGGGAGCTCAAACTCCATATTCCTGAACTTTGTTGCAAGTCAAAAGAGCCCGTCACAGAAAATGACCACGTAGCCCCACCACAAAATGACTAACAGTGGACACGGGGCAAGCCTTTGGTTAATTCTGTGGCTGAAGCTAGCCTGGGTGTGGGCCCTGCCTAGTCCCCCTCAGCCATGGGTCCTCCTGGCCCTTGGTGACGCAGCTGTGGCGGTATTTGGCAACTCCAGCTGCCCACAGTTATGACAGCTGGGGGTGGGGTAGCTGGGCAGTCAGTCCTAGCCTCTGCCAGTGACCCCTCCTGACAGACTAGCAAGAACTGGACATCCCTCCCTTCCCTCTTCTGAGACTCTGCCTCATATGCCTTCCCAACAGGATTGTTAGCAAGGACTAGGAAGTCAAAGCCTTGCTGGCAGGGCGCTGTCTGTCACCCTTCACCATTCTCCCCAGAACCAGATGGCACCTGGCCTCTTGTTTCTTTCTCCTAAGACAGAGTGTTACTTTGTAGCTCACGCTATCTTTACTATGTAGCCTAGGTTGGCCTCAAAGTTCTGGCAATTCTTCTGCTTCAGCCTTTTCAGTGCTGGGACTATAGGCAAGAGTTACCAAACCCAGCACAGCTGGTACTTAGTACCAAATAAGGAAAGGAAAAACTGAACAGTCGCTGGGTGTGGTTTAGTACACCTGTAATCCCAGTGCGGCAGGTTCCGGAGCTCAAGGCCAGCCTGGGCTACTTGAGATCCTCTTTAATCAAGTAAGTAGGAAAGAAAAACCGAACAAAGGAATGTAGTAATTTACCCCCCGCCTCAGCCCCCCAAATAGCTCTTAAGCACCGACTGTGTGTGGGGCACCCGTCTTAGCCCCGGGGTGTGACAGTGTCTGGAACATTCCTCTGCTCAGAGCAGAGCGTGTTGAGGAGCAGCAAAGGCACAGATGTCCGCTGTGCAGGTCACTCCCACAGGGCAGGTGAGCACCGGCTCAGGCACAGCTCTGAGACTAAGGGACAGGGACCTTCGGTTGAGCAGGACATTCCTTATGAAAACGGAAACCCTCAAGGCTCTGAGCAAGTGCCTGATCAGGAAGGTCCCTGAGGAAGTGACGTGTGTGCTGAACTGGGACGGGGCAGATCTGCAGGCCACTGGAGGAAGAACTTTCCCAGCAGGGGCAAAGCTGGGGCAGAGGCAGGAAGACAGTCGTCACCCAGGGGAGCTGGTGGTCAGCGGGAACGCCCCTTGGCCTGGCCTTGGGTTTCTCCTCTGTGGAGAGGGAGCAAGGGCCTTTCGGGCAGGCAGAAGGAAACATCTCTGCAAGCTGCTGGGATCCCCCAGGGCCAGGCACCTTTCCCCCAGCGGTCCGGTCCCCAGCTGCCTCAGTCTGACCCCACGGCAGGTGCGTGGGGTCACTGTGCCTGTGGTTCACTGCCTTCCAAAGAGCCTCAGTTTCCCCATGTGCAGAGAGTGCGGGGAGCTAAAGCTGATGTCCCTGTCTCCCGCCGGTAGTCAGCCCCTCTGAAGCCCCATTTGGACTGAGGTGAAAGAGGATGGTGTGGGTGGAGTAGACCCCGCTCTCTCAAGAGGAAATGCTGCTTAGTCTCCTGTACAAAAGGAGGAAACTGAGACCACAGAAGCAGCAGCGAGGCAGGTTCTGGCCCTTGCTGGGCACTCACACTGAACTGGACATTGGGCTGAGCCCTTTGACCCCAGCTGCCTCCCCTGCTTCTCTCAGCAGGCAAGGTAGGAAGCAGCCGCTGGGACCCAAGCTCTGCAAGGGAGGAAGTAAGTGGAGTCTGAGAGGAAAGCCAAGGCCATGGGCAGGTCACCGGGAAGCCGGAAGAGCCGCCTGGACTTCAGACCCAGGGTCTCAACCTGAAGCTGCTGGCTGTGCAGGCAGGATGACGAACACACACACACACACACACACTTGTACACATACACACACCTTCACACAAATGCACACACACATATAGATATACATACTTACACAAATTCCCATACACATGCACACACTCACATACATACACAAATGCACACCAACACACTCACACATACACATTCACACTCATACACACGCACGCACACATACACACACTTATGTACACACATATTAAATGCACATTCAAATACACACATGTACACACACACACACACTGGTGGGTGTGGTCAACAGGGCTTTATCTAACTCAAGGCCTGTGAAATAAGCAATTGCAGGAGTGAGGGGCTAGAAGGGGCTGGTTCCACGTTTTCTTTTCTTTTCTTTTTTTTTTTTTTTTTTTTTTTGGTTTTTCGAGACAGGGTTTCTCTGTGGCTTTGGAGCCTGTCCTGGAACTAGCTCTGTAGACCAGGCTGGTCTCGAACTCACAGAGATCCGCCTGCCTCTGCCTCCCGAGTGCTGGGATTAAAGGCGTGCGCCACCATCGCCCGGCCACGTTTTCTTTTCTTGTGAGACAGGGTCCCATGTAACCCAAAATGGCTTAAAATTCACTATGTAGCCAAGTACGATTTTGAATTTCCAATCCTCCTGCCTCTACTTCCTGAATGCTGAGATCCCAGGTGTGCATTCCCCACGCCTGGGTTACCAGGTCGATTTTGGTTGTTGTTGTTTTTGAGACAGGACCTAAGCCCAAGCTGGCCTTGAACTCATAGCTTTCCTCCTGCTTCAGCCTCCAGAATGCTGCGATGCCAAGATGTGAGCCAACATTCATAGCTCAATTTCATGGTTTTCACAGCTGGGGAAAGCCCCAGTCTCTACTCACCCAGCAGCCCAGCGCTCAATCAACAGAACTGCCATGTAAGATTGATGATAAAAGTGAAAAGATTAACTCAAAAAGGAAGGAAGGAGCCAGGTGTGCTGGCCACACCTTAATCCCAGCACTTGTGAGGGCGAGGCAGGTGGATCTCTGTGAGTTCAAGACCAGCCTGGTCTATAAGGCTAGGAGTGTGGCTCACTATGGAACTCTTCGTAGCATGCATGCTCAAGGCTTTGCCTTGACCTCCGCTCTGCAAGAGCAAACACGGTAAAAAATATCCTCAGTTGTTGGGCAAATATTTATAGAGAGCTTAATCTGCTAGAAACGCTGTCTCAGACTCTAATGAGAGTGGATAAAATAAGATCTAGTGAGGACAGAACACGGGGCGGGGGGGGGGGGGGACAGGGAGAGAGACCTGCAGGTGCTGATGTGGAAGGTGATGGAGTCTGGAGAGGCAAGAGCCAGGAGAGGCCACCACGATTGAGTAACTGCCTGGTGGGGGAAGGGCGGGAAGGGTTTGTCAGGCAGGCCACCCTGGAGCATAAACAGGACAGTCACCCTGTCGATGCGCTGGCTCTCCAGCAAAGCCAGCTGGGGTGGGCTGGAGATCGGGGCTTCCTCCAGCTGCTTGGGCCACCCAGGGCACAGACGAAGCTCCCCTCTGGGAAGGCGGCCGCTGCGTAGCGTGAGTCAGCCGCTGCTCTGCTAGATCTTTAAGTCATGTTGTTAGGTCAGTTTTCCTCCCGTTTCACAGAAGTGAAAACTGAGGCTCAGTAGGCAGCCTGGGGCCACACAGCCAGCCAATGGGTTTGGAGCTCTTGTATTGGATACTATCATGTGCCTGCTTGCTATCACATGGCCTCTTAGGGGCTGGAGATGGACAGGCCTCCATCAGCCGCGTGTCCTTATGCAGGTTTCCTCCCTATCTCGGGCCTTAGTTTGCTGCCTGGGAAACAGCACACGAGGTCAGAGTCAAAACCCTCTGTTTGGGTAACAGCTTCCCAAATGCTGTGTGGACAATTCCTCAACTCATCCCCACAATGACACTGTTTAACAGAGTAGGAAACTAAGGCACGGAGAGGGGGTGCTTGTGGCCTTGGGGTCAGCTCCTTGGATGGTTGGTCGGTAAATTTCCAGAATGGAGATCTGGGAGGAGACTAGGGCAGTGGTGGGGACCAGGACACCCAGATGAACTGGGCTTGAGTGAGTCGGACCCAGGATGGGGGACCCAGTCCCTGCCTCCTTGATGCAGGCCTAGTTCCTGAGTGACAAGACTGTGTAAATCCCTATGTTTCCCCTCAGGCTTTGCCTGGGCCCTGCCCAAACAAACAGGAAATGCCAGGTGTTCCCACCCCCACCAAGGCCGTGGGAAGACTCTGGAAGGGGCTGTGATGTGAGGCAGGACACCAGCTCTGGCCCGCAGAGCCTGGGCCCAGGAGGGCTGCCTGACCTTGGGCGGAGCCTGCCCCCACTCTGGGCCCTGTCTCCCCATTGCTGCAGTTCTGGCAAACAGTCTCTGCTATCTCTGTGACCTGGGCCGTGGCTGTGGTTCTCTGAAGCCCAGCTTTCTCTTTCATGCTTCATCCACTGAATCACTTGTGACCTTAGTGAAGACACGGCAGGGAAAGGCTGGGCTCTGAAAGGACAGTGGCCACTGGGGACAGCTGTTAGAACACTTGCCTAGCATGTAAAAGGCTCTGGGCTCCATCACAGCTTTGTCCCCTAACCCGCCCCCTCACTCCCCACACACACAAATTACAGGGCCTCCACAAATGGTTTCCAAATCTTCCCTGGGCCACTCTGCTCCTCCCGTGCCTCAGTTTCCCCTTAGTAAGGAAGGTCAACCTGTGACTGATTTATTGCTGGAAATCACGGGCAGTTCAGGGAATGGTACTCACCGAGTGGCGGTGGCAAGGCACACTTCGGGGGTCTGGGTCCATAGAGGACCAAAGACTCCATAGAGGCAGGAGGATGGAACGTTTACCTCCCATATATGATGAATTTGAGGCCAACCTGGGCAGCTTGAAACCCTGTCTCAAAACAAACAAAAGCCTCCTCCCCTTAGTCAGGGAACTCACACAGAGGTTCTGGGGGCCTGTCCCCAGACACTAGGAATGCTGACAAGGGAACTATGTAATGAATGGGACAGGCTGTGGCTTGGGAAATGAAATACCAAGCTCATACATACCCAGAGGACAGAGGCACAGACAGCCAGGGCCATCCTGCCGCCACAGGAGATCTGTTGTCTTCTTCTGGGGGTTTGGGTTCCTCCCACAAGTGGCACCTGCACAACCCCCCCCCCACACACACACAGGCTGAGTCTGTCCACGGCACGGCACTCAGATTCCTGCCTTTGTCACCTAGAGTGGGGTCAGGAACACAGTAGGTGCTCATTGTATATCAGCCATTGCCCTTACTCAGGGTCCTGCTCCTGAGACCCAGGGACTTTCTTCCCAGCTCTGCTCACACACACACACACACACACACACACACACACACACACACACACCCAGAGCACTTGGAGGGGAGCACCCACCACCCTCAGCTCCAGGTCCCCCCCCCAAACACTTGGAGGGGAGCACACACCACCCTGAGCTCCAGGTCCCCCCCAGAAGACTTGGAGGGGAGCACCCACCACCCTGAGCTCCAGGTCCCCCCAGAGCACTTGGAGGGGAGCACCCACAACCCTGAGCTCCAGGTCCCACCCCCACGAGCACTTGGAGGGGAGCACCCACCACCCTGAGCTCCTGCCTCTTGCACAGACCCATGTGTAAGGAACGGGGGACAGCCGAGGGCTTGTTGGTTGCACTGGGCATGGGGTTTTGGGAATTCTGGCTTTGTGGATGGGGTAGGAGACAAGGGGACTCTGAGCAGAGGAGAGATGTGATCTGACTCAGTTTCTCCACCCCGTATGCACTGGAGGGAACAGAGGTATGGCCAGGAGGAGGTGACAGCTGCTATCCCAGCTGGCAATTGTTGTCTGAGATAGAATCTATATAGCCCAGCCAGGAACTCGCTGTGTCGACCAGGCAGGCTTGGAACTCACAGAGATCTGCCTGCCTCTGCCTCCCGAGTGCTGAGATAAAGCATGCGCCACCACTGCCTGGCTCCTTTTTCTTTTTTTGTTTTTTGTCTTTTTGTTTGTTTTTATTTATTTATTTTTGAGACAGGGTCTTGTTTCTCAGCCTTGACTGATCTAAAACTCACTGTGTAGTCCATGCTGGACTCAAACTTTGGCAATCTTCATGTCTCTGCCTCTAGAGTACTGGGAATATAGGTAGGTGCTACCATGCCTGGCTTTGAAGAAGACTTCCAAAAAAAGCTACCCAGGATGGTCTGGAACTTCCCATTCAGCTGCCTCAGCCTCCCCAGTAGCTGGGATTACAGGTCTGTGCCTTCAACACAGCCCTTAGCTGTCTGCATCCTACCTAACAGAACAGAAGGGAGGTTCCAAGTTCCTGCAAGGCCTTCGGGGTTCCTGGAGTCCCCAGGCTGAAGTACAGATCCACCAGAGCACACCTGGAGAGCTCCCACCTCCAGGCCCCTCTGAGTGGCATGAGAAGAGGGACATTCACTTCTGTCCCTGCCTGCTGTGGGCAACACACCCCTAAACTAACTGTGGGAACACAGCCTCTCCTCTTGACCAGGACTTGGCCAGTGCTGTCACCAACCAACCAATAATGAACTATAACCATAAATCATAATGAGAAATTTCTACAGCCTGAGGCTGCTAAAGAGGGACCATGGCCGCCCTCCCCCATCTTCCAGCTAAGGGCAGGGGTATTGGGGAGGGGTGTTGGGGAGAGGTGTTGGGGAGGGGTGTTGGGGAGGGTGTCGCTGCCTGAGGTCACAAGGTAACAGGGCTGTGTTTGAAGACCCCTCCCCACCTCTGTTCCAGAAAACAGGCTGTTCAGGGGCTGCAGGTAGCCAACCTCCTGAGACAAGCCAGGAAACTGAGGCCTCATAGGTTCAGGGGGAGTCCCCTGGCCGAGAAAGGCTTTCCTGGGTCCCCTTTACATCCCCCACAAGCTGGAGGCACTGGGCCCCTGCAGGAAGTAGCCTGGACTGGGACAGGCCTGCTGCTTTGATCAACTTTATGAGCCTTGGCTGTTTATGGAGTGCCCGGCCCCCACCCTGCCACCCAGGGCTGTGTCCTGTCAGTGGCACTTGGAGATGTTAGCTGTCCCTGGAGAGTCTGCTGCCGGGCCTTGGCCCCATTTCCTCCAGGCTGGCCCTTGGCCTTGGCTCCTGGGAACAGAGCAGCCCCTCAGACACATGTGGGGGTGGGGTGGAGTGGGGGTCCTGGAGCTGAGAGCTCATGCCCACCTCTGTCTTTGCCCTTGTTGCCCCAGCTGGCCCTGACCCTTGCCCACTCCCAGTGTTCCCCATTCTCCTCCCTTAATGGAGTGGCCCTCCCCTGCCCATGTGACTGCAATCCATCAATTTCACTCTCCATCTTTGCCCCCAGGTTGGAAGGCTCTCATTTATTTTGGTTTCTTTCTCCCTTCCTGTGGCCCTTCTGCCTTCCACCTCAGTGCAGAGACCTCACTCATCCCCCAGTACTGGCCCATCGTGTAGCTGACACACAGTAGGTACATCCCCCAGTACTGGCCCAGCATGTAGCTGACACACAGTAGGTACATCCCCCAGTACTGGCCCAGCATGTAGCTGACACACAGTAGGTACATCCCCCAGTACTGGTCCAACGTGTAACTGACACACAGTAGGTACCCAACAGACACTTCTGAAGAGAAGATACAATCTTAGGCTGGGTGTGATCAAGAAGGCCAGAAATTCAAGGTGTTCTCAGCTATACCAGGAGTTCAAGGCCAGCCTGGGCTACGTGAGACCCTGTTTCATCCCCCTCCAGAGAAAGAGATGGGGAGAGGGCTCCAGCCTTCCTTGGAGACAGACCTGTAAGAAGCCTAAGCCACCATCATAGGAAGTCCCCATCCATGCATGTGCCTGGAAAAGCCACTTGGATGTAGATTCCCAGCTTCTCACAAGAGCCCGCAGCTCCTTTATGGAGGAGGGGACAGAGTAGGAGGCAACTGATTGTCCAGGGCCCCCGACCTCTTGGCCTCTTCCCTAGGCCCTGCCTCCAGTCCAACTCTCCACCTCCAGCCCCACCCCACCCCCAGCTCACACCTGTGTTGGCTCTGGACAAGAAGCTACGGGGGACAGGTGTCCGACCAGCTGGGCCGGTTCCGGGGCACACATCTGAGGGCACTTCCCTAGGGGCAATGCTGGGGGATGCTTGTGGACACCTGCCCCCACACCTGTCCTGCATCTGCCCCACCTCCCCTTCCCCCAGCCATTCATGCCCTGTGGTCCCCTCTCAAGGTCTTCCCCCACAAGTCCTCCACACCCACAGGGCACAATGGCAAGCTATTCTCAGAGACACTCACCCCCTCATCCTCCTGAAGTGTGCTCTGTGACCTGGGGCAGGTGCAGGAATGGCTTGGGGAGGAGACAGCAGGTGGGTTCTCTGTCCCACCCAGACTCCCCCAGCAGCGGCTCCCCATTGCCCAGCCAGCTGTGACCCTTCACTTCTGGGGGACCACGAGAATGCTTTTACAGAGACACCTGCCAGGACAGGCTGCCTCTCTGCCTGCCAGCAGCCCGATGGTCTCCGATTCTACTAGCTGAGGCAAATGGAAGTCTTGAAACAAAGGATAGGGCACCTGCCCAAGTTCGCACAACAAGCAGAATTTGAACTCAAAATCACATATCTTTCTGTAGGGAGCTGAGGTCATGTTAGTGGTTTTGCTGAAGCCCATTCGGTAGACAGGGGCTGCATGACAGAGGCTCACCTGATGTTCCAGCTGGGGACAGAGAATCTGCCAGCACAGTAACGGTCATGTCATCTCAGATGTAAAAAGAGAAGCTAGGCTGTGGTCGGGGGCACAGGGGTAGGTGGGCTACTCTGAGGAGTGAGATCCAAGCTGAGGTGGATGAGTGTGGCAGGAGAGGGGGAAGGGAGGCTGCGGAGCCACTTCCACAGGAAGGTAACCCACTGGAGTCCCGATCTCTCAGGACAGCTGACACTCAGCAAGTGTGGGCTCCCCAGACCATGGAAGACAGCTGTTACTTGTGATAGCACAGGCTGAGGCAGGAAAGTCATAAGTTCAAGACATTCCTGGGTAATTTTGTGGGACCCTGTCTCAAAATAAAAAGTAAAAATCAGGCCGGGGGCCTAGCTCGATGGTAGACTGCTTAGGCTTTGGGCTCGGTGCCCAGCTCCACAAAAAAATAAGCAAAGGGCCCAGCACTTGGGAGGCACAGGCAGGTGGATCTCTGAGTTCAAGGCCAGCCTGGTCTACAGAGGAGTTCCAGGACAGCCAGGGCTATACTGAGAAACCCTGTCTTGAAACAAACAAACAAAAATTAATGAATTAAGCAAGGGCTAAGGAGATGGCTCAGTGGCTCACGTGTCTGCTTAACAAGTGTGAGGACCAGAGTCCAGACCCCCAGCTCCCACGGAAGAGGGAGGTTGTGACTGGCTGGACAGGCGAACTCCAGTTCAGCTGGAGAGGCCTCAGTATGTAAGTGGAAAGCGATGGGGGAAGATCCTCCTTGTCGACCTTTGGCCTTCGCACACGTGCACACACACCACACATGCAAACACTAAAAGGGCAGAGTTTTGCAAACTAGCTTTTGTGTTCAGACCCTCGTTACCTCTTGCTAGCTGTGTGGCCTTGGGCAAGTTCCTCAGCCTCTCTGTGTGAAGTTTCCTCATACATAAAATGACTTTCCCTCACAGGGATAGCCCAGGGTCCGAGCAGTTGGCATCTTATGCTCTTTTATTTTATAATTATTGGTTTTTGAGATGACAAAGGGTCTTACTCGGCTGTCCAGGCTTACCTAGAGCTCAGAGCTATCCTCCTGCCTCAGCTTCCTGAGTCCAGGAGTCACACACTGACCCATCACACCTGGCTTATTTTACAAATCTGTTTTATTTATTTATTTGGGGTTTGGAGACAGAGTCTCTCTATGTAGCCCTGGATATCCTGAAGCTGGAGCAGGCTTTGTATGCCAGTGCTGGGATTAAAGGTGTGCCCCACTATGCCTGGCTATTTTACAGATTCTTATGGAGCATCTACAGTGTGCCTTGGGAACTAGACAGAAGTGACCAAGGGGACATCATCCCTGCCCTCTGAGGCCAAGCCAGCTTCTTCTGGAACCTTGCCTCCCGGGCACATTCTGACACCTCCTACAACAGGGTACCCACAGCCGCTGGCCTGGCGCAGACGCCAGCCAAGCGGGCAGGAGGCTGGCCCAGGACACCGTTTTATTCATCAAGGTCCTGGACTGTGGCACTGACTGTCCCAGGCAGTTGGCCCCTCCCTGCTCTCTTGCCTGGCTCTCCCATGACCAGTCCCAGCTCTCCGTGTGTAAGTCCCCAAGCCAGGACTGGAGGACACTGGACTCAGAGGCCACTGGGGACTTGTCTAAGGTACGCGGCAAGCCCACAGCTCTGACCTCAGCCCACAGGCAGGGGCTGTACCCTGGGAGTCCTCAGACCAAGCCAGAGCCCCTAAAGGGACAGGGGTGAGGAATGGACCCCTTTGACCTCAATGGGGCTTGAACTAAGTATCCTAGCCCACAAGCTTTCCAGCCATACCCAGACTGTCTGGTTTCCATGGCAACAGCCACCTCCCTGCTGCCCCACCTTTCCTGCTCTGGAGCACCTGCAGGCTCTGAAGTACCTACCTGACCCTACTGAATGCAGGGAAGGGACAGCAGGTGTGGGCCTCACAGGAAGAGGCATCCCGAGGAGCTGAGTCTAGCTAGGTAAGGGAGAGCCCCTGGGACCTTCAGGGCTCTGCTGAGCTGCCAGATCCACCTGGGAGTGCTCACGCGGCCTAACCCAGCGTGTACACTTTGCACACAGGTGTGTGGGGATAGGGACTTTGGGAGGCTGGAGCGTTGGTTAGCCACTTCCTGGTGGACGGTTCCTTTCAGGGTCCTGGATCTCAGAGGTAAAAATGAAGCCAGAGCTGATGCCAAATGTCCTGGCGTGACAGGATCCAGGTGTGAGACTTTTGTCAGCCCACATTCCTCACACAGGTGTAAGAGACAGGACCACCAACCTGGCCAGCAGGACCAACCGGAACTCAGGCTTCTTGGCTTTAGGGCCCACAGGAACCCACATGGGGTGGGGGATGGGGGGAAAGGCAACGTTCGCTGGCAGCTCTGTAACAACTGTTGCTGCTTTCAAGATTTAATTTGATTTTCTGTGTTTTGTCTGCATTTATCTCTGTGTGAAGTCAGATCCCCTGGAACTAGCGTTACAGTGGATTGCCGTGTGGGTACTGGGAATTGAACCTGGGTCCTCTAAAAGAGCAGACAATGCTCTTAACCCCTGAGTCATCTCTTTAGCCCTGTAACAACTGTTTTTGCTCTTTCAAGACAGGGTTGAAGCCAGGCGTGGTGGCGCACAATTTTGATCCCAGAACTCAGGAGGAGGAGGAGGCAGAAGGATCTCTGTGAATTTGAGGCTAGTTTGATCTACAGATCGAGTTCCAGGAAAGCAAGAGTGGTTATACAAAGAAACCTGTCTCTAACCCCCCCCCCCCCAAAAAAAAGACAAGGTGACCTGGAACTCACTATAGTCCTCCTGCCTCAGCCTCCCAACCTCAGGAATTACAGAAGTGCATCACCAACTACATGGGTTTTTTTTTTTTTTTGTTATTGTTTTTTTGTGACAGCATTTATAATCCAGGCGACCTTGAACCTTGAACTTCTGATCCCCCACTTCCAGCTCCCTAGTACCCGGCTTATTGGGTGTGCGCCACCAGCACCCGCGGCTCCTTTAGTACTCGGACTCCAGGGCTTTGTGCACTAGGCAAGCGCTCCACCACCTGAGTCATAGCCCTGGCCCTCCCTGAAGCCTTTCTCCTTTCGCAGCTGAAGAGCACTTGGGGAAGAATGGATGAGCAGCACGGAAGACGGAAGGACCGAACAGCGTCAGTCCTGGACAGCTGACTAGGTCAGGAAGGAAGCCGGAAGCCAGACCAACCGGGTGTCCAGGTCCAGCTCTGGCCTCGACCTGCCCACACATCCTCAGTGGTGAGCTGGCTCCTGGAGCTGACTGAAAAGGCAAAACGATCCTTGCAGACCTTTAAGGTGTGGGGAATGTGCAGACCATGCATCCCCACCGGCCCCTTGTCTGTCTGCTTCTGCAGATGCTCTCTGAACACACCAAGCACATTCCAGCCCCAGGGCCTTTGCACTTGCTGCTCTCGTTGGCTGGAAGCTTTTCCTGTCCCTCAGGTGTCTACAGGCCTCCCTCCTCCTCCCCACTCCCTTCAGGATTCTGCTCAATGGTCGTCTTGAGGCCATCCTGAGCCCTCTTCACTCAGGATGGGAAGCCTGGCCTTCTCCTTTGGCTCTCTCCACTTCTCAGGATGAGAACATTCTGTTTGGCTTCCAGGCTCCCCACCAGCTCCCAGGGACAGGGTCTCTGCCCCTCTAGAGCCGTACTCTAGTGTTAGGAGTGTCACCTGCAACCAGGTGTGGTGATGTACGCAACCAGGTGTGATGATATACACCTTTAGTCCCAGTACTTGAGAAGCAAAGGCAGGAGGACCTGTGTGAGTTTGAGGCTTTTCTGGGTTACAGTATCAAGTTCCAGGACAGCTAAGGCTACATGGAGAGACTCTGTCTCAAAACAAAACAACACACACACACACACACACACAAAACAAAAAAAAAAACAAAAAAGAGTTTGAGACCATCTGGACTATATAGACAGACACTTTATTAAAAAAATTAAAAAAAAGAATAAACAATTAAAAAAAATACTCACTGAGGCCAGATGTGGCACACACCTTTAGTCCCAGCACTTTGGAGGCAGAAGCAGGTAGATTTTTGTGAGTTTCAGGTCAGCCAGGGCTACATGGTAAGATCATACCTTATAAGCAAACAAACAAATAAGTTTTAAAAACCCTAATCTCTGGAACATAATAGATGCTCAATAAATATTTGCCAACTAAGTAGACAACAGAATAGAAAGGAATGGAAGGTGCTAGAACTGACCAGAGCCCACAGTGAAAAGGAAGGTGAAAGAAGGGCAGAGTCCAGTGTTTGGATGAGACACACTGTAAGGACCCACATCCCACCAGGGCTGCGCTTGAGGCCCCAGTAGAGTAGCTGGGGTCTTCCCAATGCTGCCTCACGAAGACATCACAGGGCAGATGGCGAACCTGGGGGTCTTCCCTGTGCCTATCCTTGCAGGCTTCCTGGCCTGAGCCTAGAGCTCTTTGCCATTTTTGTCCAGCTCCTGTTCCCCAGATGGTCAGTGGTGGTTTCCAGTCTGGACACGGAGAGGCAGTGAGTGTCCCAGATGAGGGCAAAGCTTAGTGAGTCACTGGCTGAGCTCTGACCAGGATCCCACATCCCACAGGCCTATCGTGGGGGGGGGGGGGGGGATGTCTATCACAGGAGACAACCATATGTGTGTATGTGTTTGTGTCTGTCTGTCTGTCTATGTGTATCTGTGTGTGTGCCTGTGTATATCTGTCTATGTGTGTCTGTGTATATATCTGTGTGTGTGTGTGTGTATGCCTATGTCTGTGTCTGTCTGTGTATATATCTGTCTAGGTGTGTCTGTGTGTATATCTGTCTACGTGTGTGTGTCTGTGTGTGTATGTCCCTGTGAGACAGAGCCCCTGGGCTTGAGTCCTGACCACCCTTGGAGGCTGAGCAAGGTGGAAGCCCCATGTGCCAGCAAGGCTGGGACACTGTGGATCCTGTAACCTAGCCTTCACAGCCCTTCACCCCAACCTTTCAAGGACACAGGTGCATCCTCCCTCAACTCTACTCAAGATCTAATTAGGTCTCAATACCTCTGAGGCTCCTCTATTAAGGACCATCCAAGGCTCCCATCCGTTAGATCAAGATTTCAATCCTGGTCACTCTGCCTGCTCGACTGCTGACCTTGAGCCAGCCCCATTGCCTTCCTCTCCCAGCTTCAGCCACACTGGCCTCAGCTGCCTCCCTATTGTGCCAGCCGCATCATCCCTGCCCCAGCCTTTGCCCTGGCCTCCTCACTGATGGCCCTGTCATGGCACAGCCTGCTCTAAACAAGCAGTTCTGGGGGAGCAGGTGAACAGCCCACTCCGTTCCCTTCCATCCTGGGTATCCGGGGCAGGGTCTGAGCACTGAGTTTTCTCAGTAAAAAGAATGTGAGGAAAGATGAGCTGGAGGAGGTGGACTGGGGATAGGGAGGTCACACTTTAAAGGACATGGGTGGAGGACGATTTCCTGAGATAGTGTTAATCCAGCCCTTTGGAGTGGTCCAGAAGACACCACATCACAGAGGGCCTGAGCTGGAACTCATCTATAAACTCCGGAAACAGAAAGCTATGAAGCAGAATTGTGGCATGGCTGGCTGAGAGGGAGGTGCTGGGAAGGACTGAGGGGGCTGCCTGTAAACTGGGAGTACCAGCACCCCACTCTGGTACAGCTGAGTGATTTGTATCTGTTCTGTCCTACAAAGGCACGGACAGAGGTCTCAACTCTCCACAGCCTCCCCTCCCTGTCTCCACCCTGGCTCCCCATTTCCCGCCTGGTTTGGCAAACAACTGGAAAGGGTGACTCAGGAGTCTGGCCTGGGGTTCTGTAGCTATGTCCCGGCGGCTGGGCTGGTGCCAGCCTTGGCCTGATGTGTGGCCTCCAGCCCAGCGTCCACTCAACGTGGCCAGGGGCTCTCCCTTCCCACGGCAGATGTTTCACAGACTGAGCCATGGCCCCGCCTACCCACGACCCTTTCCCAGGGATGTGCCAGGCTGACCTCATCTTCCAGAGCTGGATGCAGAGGCTTCAGGCATAGAGATGCTCGTCACAGCGCAGAACTGGTGTTGTCAAGCGGAGCGCCACAGGGAGAATCAGGGATTGTGTCTCCTTGGGAACCCTAGGCAGATGGGACCCTGGGTTGCAACCCTGAGCTTCCTTCCAGCCTGGCCCTGAGTTCCCAGGCACTCACAGGAGTCTGTCTCGACAGCTGAGACAAAGGGCATTTCCGGGGGCCACATGCCTCTCGCTATCCCATCAGCAGGGCCCACAGCGGCGCAGGCTGCAGAGACGGCTCAGCAAGATGGGTCTCCCCGCGTAAGCCTGACTTCTATCACCGAATCACACATTAGAAGGAGAGAACTGACCGTGAAGGTTGCCCTCTGACCTCCAACACACGCAGACACACTAGCAACACAACCACACCTGATGCTGTGACAAGGCTTTCTTGCTAAGCTGCATTCAGCGGCTTCTTAGCTGCACATACCTCAGCAAGTATCGCTACCTCTCTGGGCACCCCTTCCCAGGTTGCTTTGTACTTTCCTGGCACATAACAAAAGCTCAAAAACATCCCTGCGGTCCTCCCTAAGCCCCAAATGTGCCAGGTTTGGAGATTCCACCTGGTACCCACTCTGCAGCCTCACCTGGGGTGTCGCCAGTCATACTGCTCGCCCCTGCCATAGTTACGATGCAGGCACGGTTCCATTGTGGGGGTCCACGTGTGGCTTGGCCACAGCTGCTATTTCTGGCTGAGTGCATGGTAGTTCTGGGGATCTTATGGGCACAGCCATCTTGGCTTTCTATGACCAGGAGTCCAGGCAGTTTGAGAAAATTGTGACACTCTTCAGATTTAGAACCTTGTGCTGTAGCTAAGACGAGAGTTTCCAAATGGGGGCGTCACTTCCTCATACAGGGCAGCCCATTCTTCTCCACCCCTAAGACTCCTCTGGAGAAGAGACTCCGGGGGACCCCAGATGCCATGTGTCCCCAGCTCACCAAGAGCGTAAGGCTGGGGGCATCCTTCCTCCTGTATCATGAAGGAGTCCGCTAGGCTGGGCACGATGGCACACCCCTACAGTCCCAGCACTCAGGAGGATTAGAAGTGCAAGGCTGGACTGGGCAGCATGAGACCCTGTCTCAGAAATAAAATGTTGCCAAGAGGTAGTAGCACACACATTTAATCCCAGCACCTGGGAGGCAGAGGCAGGTGGATCCTGTGAGTTCAAGGCCAGCCTGGTCTACGGAGTAAGTTCCAGGACTGACTCCATAGTTACTGGGAAACCCTGTCTCAAAAAACCAAAAATAAATAAATAAAATAAATACATAAAATCATAAATAAATAAATAAATAAATGTTAAGCACATGGCTCCACTGTTTGATGTGGAAAGGGGCCGGAAGGGCGAACCAGCTTTCCCTATGTCACTCAGCCAGGAGGGACAGATGAAGCTGGCATCCAGGTGAAGGCCTGTGACACTTTGACTTCTGACCCCAGCTTCCTCTGCAGGTGGCACCTGGGGAGGCAGAGCCTGGCCTGGAGACAAACTTCCTTCTCCCTCGCACTTTCCTCTTCCTCTTCCTCTCCCTCTCTTCCTCTCTCTCTCTCTCTCTCTCCCTCTTCCTCCTCTCTCCACCCTTTTCTGCCTTCTAGTTAGTTTGGAATCCAGCAGCCTGAGGCTCTCACATCACCAGTACAGCAGGCAAGTTCCACCTCTGAGGCCTCAGTTTCCTCCTCTGATGAATGGGCCAACACAGGCCTCCTTACTACTCAGTCCTGAGAGCCTCAACGCCGTGGCTACTTTGTATTTTTTGCTTGCTTCTTTGTTTGTTTGTTCTGAAATAGGGTTTCTCTACGTGGCCCCGGGCTGTCCTGGAACTCCCTATGTAGACCAGGCTGGCCTTGAACTCATAGAGATCAGCCTGCGTCTGCCTCCCCTGCCTCCCGAGTGCTGAGATTAAAGGGGTGCACCACCACCACCCGGCTGCCATGGCTGCTTTTAACAGCGTTAGTTGACAGTTCCTGAGTTCAATGCAAGACTGACAGGACCCTGCTCCTAGACACCAAGATGAGGGGGGGTGGCGTGGCAACCAAACCCTGATGTGCTGGGCCTGATGGTATACACCTGGGATCCCAGCACTCGGGAGGTGTAAGAATCAGGAGCTCGAGGATACCCTGTCTCAGAAACAGAAGGACAGACAGACTTGCCCACAACGTTCCTAATGGTGCAATCTCCATTCTCAATGGTCAAACCATGGACATAACTCAATGCCATTGACTGACCAGTGGGTAGACAAAATACAGTTTATTGGTAAGGTGACACTTTCTTCATCAATTAAAAACACAACTAAAAACAACTGAACAAACGGCACTTGTTTTGTTATTGTTTTTTTTCTTCCTTTCATTTTTTTTCAAGACAAGGTTTCTCTGTAGCTTTGGGGTTTGTCCTGGAACTAGATTTTATAGATTAGGCTGGCCTGGAACTCACAGAGATCGGCCTGCCTCTGCCTCCCGAGAGCTGGGATTAAAGGCGTGCGCCACCACCGCCCGGCTGCAAAAGGCACTTGTTAGGTGGAGGCAAGATCAGCACAAACTCACTGCATGACTGACGGTGGACAAGGTGACAGCAGCAGAGGTCTCTACACAGGAGCCCATTCCACACAACGACTGGAGAGGCAAACCCACAGCAAGGGGGAGCAAGGAGCCGGGATAGTGGAGTGAGTGGACAGAGCATCTTGGGTGAGGGCTTCCTTCTGGGGCGATGGGAATGTTCTGGAACTGGAGAGAAGTGGTAGCCGCATGACTCTGTGAAGGTGACCACTCAGCACTTGCTACCTCACCTGGAAACCCCGCCCCTCGCCCCGCCACCCTGGTGCTTGGCATAGCACGCAGGTTGGGAAGCTAGGCTGGCTGCAGGGCGAGCGTGTGAGGCATGTTCGCAGGCGACACTCTTTCCAGTCACCCTCCGTGGCTCTGTGCTGGCTCAGCAGCTGTGTACCTTGGTGCCACAGGTGAGTCAATGGTTCCTTGTCATTTTGGTAAAAAAAGACGTTCCCATCACTGCCATTGCCAGGGCACAGAGACCCTGATGTGTGACTGTGAGTATCAAGAGAAAAAGCACAGCGAGCTCAGCCAGGGTCAGCAGGGAGGTGACAAAGCTCGGGACGAGCCTGGTGGCTCTACCTGGCACTTGTACGCCCTGTGATGTCTATCACGCCTTCCCACCTCTCTCCACCATTTGTCCACTGTTCCCCAGCCCGGACCACACCTGGAACACGTGGCTGGCTTTGCCCAGGACCTTTGCTCTTGCTGTTCTTGTGCGAGATGTGTGTCCTCTGGACTGGTTCTGTCTATTCAAACAGCTCCTCCTGGCCGCCCTGTCCCAGGGGACCTTTATGTCCCTGCTATTAATCCCCACTGCCACCTCAGTACTTTTCCACCCAAAATTATCTTTGATCTGTGTCTATTTTCTGTCCCCTCCCCCCCATGAGACCATCTACTCCCTTAGAGTCGGGCTGCCAGGCTGACTGCTTGCCGCTGCCTTGTGAGGACCCTGCACATAGTAGGTGCGCAAGAAACATCGGTGGATGCCAGGCACAAATTAGTGAATGCATGCATGAGTACATGAAGAAGACGGCTTCTTCGTAGAGAGGAGGGGCCCCGGGCCTAGAGAGGGCTAAGGGTTCTTTGAGAACATACAGAAAAGGGGTGACCCCGGGGCTCCCTCTCATCCCAGGCACCACCCCAGACACCCTTGTCAACTGTAGGCCACAATCAGGCAGAAGACCAACGAAGCCTCGAGGACCCCTGTGTGCCTGTGACTTCCTCCCTGTGAGGTCCACTCACTCAGCTCTCCAGCCACATCCTGGCTGGGCAGGTCTAGCTCAGGTGACCCATGGGGACTGTCACTAACTGGGTGGAACAGTGCCAGGCAGCACCAAGACAACCGAGCTTCTGGAACCCTTGCGGGAAGTGAGCAGTAGAGCAAAGGGCATTTACCCGAGGCCCCAAGGACACATGCCTGAGGGGTCCCTGAGCTTCTGACCCCTCCAGATCATTCTTGCCTTACATGGCCATCCCAGGTTCCTCCTGGATACACTGACTCCAGGAGTATGTGTGACACAGGCATGCAAGGTAGCATACACCTGTGAATGCAGGACTCAGGAGGCTGAGGCAGGAGGATCACTTTGGGTTTGAGGCCAGCCTGGGCTACAAAGTAAGACCCTGTCTCCACAAAACAAAACAAAGCAATAAACAAGACATCATGTCCACCAAAGGAATTAGTGTGGGAAGGAAGGGCAAAGCTGATTAAGGCGGTGGGCAGGATAGCCAGCCCAGGCCGGCATTGTCTCTCCTTTGGCTGACAATCCCTGCTTCCCAGCACATTCCACCTTGGCCTTCGACACCCTCTAGGGGGACGAGGAGGCCTGCGGGAAATGACTCAGCCAAGGCCTGCAGGCTGTCTCCAGCTGGGGCCGAGCCTGCCCATGCTTCCGGGCACTCCTCTCCTTCGTACACTGACGAAACCAACCCAGATTTCTACACATGATTTCTTTCAAACTCAGAACGATTTCCAATGGAGAAACTGAGGCAGGCAGTTGAGGAGATGTGTGAGCAGTTGAAGCCATTCCTGGATGTGTCGCTGGCCCAGAGGCTCAAGAATTTGACTGACACTTCTGGCCAGGCCAGAGGGAATAACTCAGCCTGACTCTACTCTATGAAGGAAGTTCGTGTCCTGGCAGCCTCCGCCTGTCCCTGGCTCCGAAGACGGGAACTACCTCCCCCAGGGCCTGTCACTCCTGGCAGCAGCGGCAGATGTGGAAATCCAGAGGCTGAGCTGGCAGACAGCGGGTGGCGGGTGGGACTTGTGCCAAAAACACTGGGCTGACGGAGTGTGTGAAACGCAGCCAGTGCTGTATTTCATTCAGTCATTCAACAAACATTCATGGAGGGTCTGCTAGGCCAGGCTCCTGGCTCCCATCCCTGGTACTGGTTGTCAGGGGAAGAGGGTTAGGTAGTGAGTGTTTAAAGCGGTCCAGGACACAGGCTCATCTCATGCATCTGTCCATCCTGTCCCCTCTTCACTGACTGTGTGCTATGAGAGAGACAGACCACACAGGTAACCAGAGGAAGAGAAGGCTAACCCTCTCTGCTTACAGGCCATCGGAAGACATGCCAGGGCTGGGGTCTGCAAGGTGTCATCTTGTTCATACAGTCTGTGACAATCCCAAGTGGGAGAGATGCCAGGACTCTCTTTCTCTCTCTCTCTCCCTCTCTCAAGCTCAGCAGGCACCAGGAGAAGGAGGGAGCTCCACTGAGGTCCCTCTCAAAGGTAAGCTCTCCTCATTCATGCATTCGTTCAACAGATCCTTATAAAACCTGCCACAGGGATCAACGTAAGGGCACAGTGAGTAAAGGTGCTTGCTGTGCCAGCCTGGTGACCCGATTTGATCTCTGGAACCCATGTAAAGGCAAAAGGAGAGAACCAGCTCCACAGAGTTGTCCTCTGACTTCTACACATGTGCTATGGTGGGTGTGTGCGTGCACACACACGCATGTGTACATACACATACACACACACTAATAAACTGTGTTTTTATTTTTTAAGATTTTTAGCTGGGCATAGTGATGCACACCTTTAATCCCAGCAGTCAGGAGGCAGAAGCAGGCAGATCTCTGTGAGTTCAAGGACAGCCAGAGCTACATAGTGAGACCCTGTCTTGAAAATTTTCAAGACACCTCCACAAAAATTTTTAAAAAAATGTGTATGTGTGAGTCTGCATGGGAATATGTGTTCCAAGTGTTCAGTACCCACGGAGACCAGAATAGAGCATTAGATCCCCCTGGAAATGGAGTAACAGGTGGTTGTGACCCACTATGTGGGTGCTGGGAACCAAACCCAGGTCTTCTGGAAGAGCAGTAAGTGCTCTTAACTGCTGAGCCATCTCTCTAGTCCCCAGGTGGAATTCTGAAAACATGTTTTGAGACAGGTGTAGTGGCTCGGGCCTGTAATCCCAGCACTTGGGACTCAGAGAGAGCAGGAGCTAGTTAGAGGTCTCTGGGCTGCATGGTGAGACCCTGTCACCAAACCAGGCAAGCAAGAGAAGAGGCAAGTGGAGTGTGGACTTGGCACAGCCTCCTTGGCCACCCACTCAGTAGACGGATAGGTTCTCGTCAACTGTCTCAGTCAGCTTTCTATTGCTATGTTAAAGACCACAGCCAAAGCAAACTGGGGAGGAAAGGGTTGGTTCCAGCTTACAACTCGCAGACCACACTCCATCCCTGAGAGAACTCAGGGCAGGAACTCGGAGGCAGGAGCTGAAGCAGAGGTCCTGAGGGGAGCTGCTTACTGGCCTGCTCAACCTGCTTTCTTATAGAACCCAGGACCACCTACTCAGGAGCGCACCACCCACAGTGGGCTGGGCCTCTCACATCAATTACTAATTAAGAAAATATCCCACAGGCCAATCTGGTGAGGGTATTTTACCATTGCAATCCCTTCTCAAATGTAACCTGCTGTAGGATAATCCTTCTTTTTTTTTTTTTTTTTTTTTTGATTTTTTCGAGACAGGGTTTCTCCGTAGCTTTTTTGGTTCCTGTCCTGGAACTAGCTCTTGTAGACCAGGCTGGCCTCGAACTCCCAGAGATCCGCCTGCCTCTGCCTCCCGAGTGCTGGGATTAAAGGCGTGCGCCACCACCGCCCGGCAGGATAATCCTTCTTTATGCTGTGAATATGTGTTGCTCTCATTGGCTAATAAAGAAGCTGCTTTAGCCTATAGCAAGGCAGAATAAAGCCAGGTGGGAAAGCCAAACAGAGATACAGGGGGAAAGAAGGGCAGAGTCAGGGAAAGACAAGCCAGCTGCTGGGGGAGCAAAATACTAGAGAACGGGTAAAGCCATGACGCCACGTGGCAAAATGTAGATTAATAGAAATGGGTTCATTTAAGTTGTGAGAGCTAGTTAGTAATAGGCCTGAGCTATAGGTCAAACATTCTGTGATTCTGTAATTAATATAAGCCAGCAAGATATGGGCTCTACCTTGAATACAGTCCTCAAGCCTTGAACCTCAATCCCAGCAGCACTTGGGAGGTAGAGGCAGGTGGATCTCTGTAAGACTGAAGCTAGCCTAGCCTATGCAGTGAGTTCCAGGATAACCAGAACTACACAGAGCGACTCTGTCTCAAAAACCAAACCAAACCAAATCAAACCACTTGGCCCTCCAGCCTCTGGGTCCAGGACATAAGCGGGCTTCCGTCCATCAAAAGGTGAGGGTCACAACAGGACAGGGCTTGAGGAAGTACTAACTGGATATAGTGGTGCACATCTGGCACTGAAAAGGCTGAGGCAGGAGGATTGCCTTGAGTTCAGCCTGTTTGGTCTATATAATGAGTTCCTGGTCAGCCCTAGCGGTGTATCCTGACTGTCTCAAAATAAAACAATAGAAAGAAATAAGACACTTTTGATGTCTTTGGGAAGGGTCCCAGGGCCACTAGTACCCCAGCCTTCCGAGCATTCTCCTTCACTGGTCCCAGCCACTGCACCAACACACAGAGGAGCGTAGAGATCCTCAGGGGGGTCCTATCAGGTCACCATATCCCTGCTCACTGTGTGGAGGACCTAGCACAAGCCAAGGTTGCCTAGATTGGGGGTGGTAAGCAGGTTGTCCTGGCAGAAGCCACCAGAAGGACCCTGGGGCTGAGGGAAACTGGATATGACCTGTAGGAATGGGAGCAAAGGAGTCGGGGGGGGGGGAGGAAGAAAGAGGGAAGAACAGACAGAAGATTGGGGTCTGGTGCTGAAGCCAATGATCTCTGCTAGAGGCTGAGGCAGAATCACAAGCTCAAGGCCTTCTGAGCAATTTAGTGAGATCCTGTCTCGCAATAAAAGGTGGAACACTTGCCTTGTATGTAGGAGGACCTAGGTTCAATGCCCAGAACAGCAGGAAAAAAGAAAGGCTGCCGAATCCTAGCACTGTGGAGGCTGAAGCAGGGGGATCGCCATGAGTTCAGGGCCATCTTGAGCTACAGAGTGAAGCCCTGTCTCAAAAAGTAAAAACACAAAATAAGAGGGAGAGAGAGAAAAGGGACGGCAGAGAAGGAGAAGGGAGCAGACTAAGAAAAGAATTCTCCTCTGTCCCAGGCTGGGGCTGCATTGGAGCCAGACCACAGGGCTCTCATTTTCTGCAGATTTTTCCGCGAGAGGCAGGAAACGTTGTCCCCTGGGAAACTCCGAAATAGCTGAGCTCTAGTGCAGCGAGGCTGGGGGCGGAGGCCTCGGCCAGCAGGGATTTACACCCCGCTCTGAAGCGCCTGGAGCTGAAGAGAGCTGCGGCTGGCGCCAGTCAGCCTGGGTGTGAGCCCCTCGGCTGCCTCTGCGCCCCTCACTCAGCAAGGATAGGTTACGGCAGGGGCATGGCGGCATGGAGGTGGTCTCAGCTCCCTCCAGAACTCAATCTCCGCCATGCCAGGCCCTTCGCTTCCCCCTCATCCAGGCAGTGTGAATCCCACATCCAAGAAAGGAGAACCCCACATTAGGTAAGGTGAACCCCACACCCAGGCTTCTACTCTCAAGGGGTTAGTAACCCCAGTAAAAAAAAATTAAGTAGCCCTCACAGGGTCAGCTAAAAACATCCCAGACTCGGCTGTTATTGGCTGAGAGGATGTAGTTCTCTGATTGGTCAGTCCTACCCATCCCTCAGGCTGGAGCTACCCCCACCCCAAACCTTTGGACTGAGACCTAGAGAAAGGAGAAATGGGGGATGGGCTTGGTAGAAATCAATATCAGATACCCACTAAGGGGGTTCAAAAGGGAAAAGACCAGAGTGAAGGCAATTTGGTGTTTAGTGAGCATCTAGCGTGCTCCGGACATTTTACTGAAGGTTTAAGCCACCGAATGGGGTTCCTCCCAAACAGTTAGACTCTAAGGAGGTGGCCAACCAGGCCAAGGCAACCAGAACCACTCTGGTCCCTGCTCCCTGCTCCCTGGGCCCTGCCCCCTGCCCCTATGCACTCACTGGCCCTGCACACTGGCCTTGTGCACTGGGGCTGCATGCACCTTGGCCTCTGCCCCCTGTGCACTGTCCCTGCACCCTGGGTCCCGCCCCCTGGGCCCCGCACCCAGCCCTCTTTTGATCTTAGCTTCTGTAGATGAAAAGATGACAGAGGTGGATTGGACAGACTTGCTTGAATGTTTGAAAGTAGGCCCCTTTCCTCACCACTGACCCTGTCCCCTAACACTGCCTGAGGGCAGGGATCCCCTAAGGTACTTGCTAGGGTCCCAGAGCAGGAAGAGAGCCTGCCTCTGGAGCTGCCTGCTCTCACCAGTGGGACCAAGGAAGGAGTCAGGGGGACTCAGACTCCAGACCAGACTATCCTCCAACAACCTTGAAGGCCCCAGGCCACATCAGCTGCCCCAGCTGTGCTGACCTCATCTGCTGCGATGACGTCATCTGCTGTGATGATGTCATCCACTGTAACGATGACATCGTCCTTGTGGCACAGGCCTCTCTAGTCACTGCTCCTTCCTGGGCTTCTGGAAGCTTCCACCCAATGTGAATAAGACGTGTCCAGATGCTAAGTCCACCACCGCCCAGAGACAGGAAGGTGCCAGGATTATCAGTCTACTCTCCAGAGGGTAAACTGAGGCACAGAAGAAGGTAGCATAGTAGGTTTCCCAACCCAGGCCTGGAGTTGTTGCCCTCTGTGCCAACAGTTGGTGACAAAGCAGGGCTAGATAACCCAGGCCACTCCTGCTGGGACAGAGCTCTGTCACTGAGCCACGACCCCAGTCCTAGAACCACGGCCCCAGTCCACGGCCTGGGCCCTGCTGACAACCAAGGTCAACTGCCTTTATTACCACTGACCTTGTGGCTGGAGACATCTGTGCCAGTGTGGGCCAAAGTCTCCAATATTCGATTCTAAACAGCCCACCCTGTGAGTACCCTATGGGGAAACTGAGGGGCAGAGTGAGGGTGTGAGGGACACAACCCTCGGATCGGTTGTAGTTTCTCAGGTCAATATCATCTTACCCAGCCCAAACATCCCCACTCCACTCCACCCCTGTGCCCCAGCACACACACACACACACACACACACACACACACACACACACACACACACGAGTCCCCTGTGAGGCTGAGGCCGCCTCCCTTGGCTCCACGCTGGCTACAGGACATTTGTTATAGTGTCAGCTTCAGGTCCCACCCCGATGGGGGGCCGCAGGCAGGGGGCTTCCTGGTTCTGGGAGGGAGGAATGCACCCCCACCCCCAGCCCCATATGGCCTGCATCCTGGCCCCATCTGCTTTCCATTGTCCAGCACCCGCCAAGGGGCTGCCGCAGCCCGCCTGCAGGGGTGTGAAGTTTATGTGGCCGGGTTTGGAGCCGGCGGTGACAGGGCCACACACACACATGCAGACATACACTGGACATCCCCTACCTTGCTATATGTGACTACGTCAGTCTACCCTCACGTGCCCTGAAGGGCTCCCCTGTTCTCACAGTCACACCAACCAACACCTCCAACCCGAGATTCCCCCCCCAGCGCAGACACAAATGCCAGCCACAGCCACAGCAACTCACACATGTGCACGCGCGCGCACGCACACACACACAGAGCAGTTCACTCCCAGAATACGTCTCTGTATGCACAGATGTGCCCACTGACATACCTACACCCACCGACACATTCACACTTGCCACACACATCTCTACACTAACATACACACACTTAGCCAAGCCAATTCAGCTACTCACACGCACGTAGACCAACCTAGAGAAGCCACCAGCTCCTGAGCCTATGAGGCCCCCTCTTCTCGCTGTTTTCCGTTCTGTCTCTCCTGTGCCCCAACCTGTACAGCTGTGAGAGTCGAGAGCCCCACACCTGCCTGACACATGTCACACCCCCTCAGGCCTCCGGCAGTCCTTTCCAGGGCTCTGGGGCTTCTCCTCCTTCAGGAGATACCCAAGGCTGCACAGTGCCCCCAGGGAGTGTGTGCAGAGCCAGGCTCGAACTCAGGCCCACTGAAGTCTGCACCAAGCACTTTCTAACTACCCTCAGGAGATCCCCACTAACTCCCCCTCACAAGACACGACTCTAATTCCAAGTCTTTCTCTCTCTCCTCCCTCCCCCGCTTCTGGAACTGACTATGTAGACCAGGTTGGCCTTAACCTCACCGCAATCCTCCTGTCTCAACTTCCCCAGTGCTAGAATTACAGGTATGCAAGAATTACAGGTATTAGAAGGAAATCCAGATGGAAGGTTTGAAGGAAATCCTCAGCCCTGGGGTTTTTTGTTTTGTTTTTTTTTTTTTTGAGACAGGGTTTCTTTGTAGCTTTGGAGTCTGTCCTGAAACTTGCTCCTGTAGATCAGACTGGCCTTGAACTCACAGAGACATGCCTGCCTCTGCCTCCCGAGTGCTGGAATTAAAGGCATGCGCCACCACCTCCTGGCATCAGCCCTACATTTCTTCCCCTCCTACCCGACACAGAGACATGCTTCACAGAAGGCAGACCACGGTCTGTCACTCCAGACCCCACTTCTGCATCTCTGCCTGTCTGAAGAATGTCCTTCACCCAGGTTAAGTCACTGTGGGGCTGAAGTCACTGCTCAAGGGACAGTGTGTGGTGTCTCGATGAATTGGGGAACAGTCTTGGGCCCAGATCTCAGCTCAGTGTTTTGTCCCCAAGAAGAGAATTCCAGGGTCAGGGAGACCCTGCCACACACTCATCCAGGTTGGGAATTGGGAATCTCTGGCCTAACCCAGACACAGCCCAGCCAGCTGCCCCGCCAGAATGGAGCTGGAACCTCCTTTACAATGTGTGAGAATTCTCACTAGAGGCAGGCAGGGCGGCAGGCAGCTCGGGCTCTGGCTCTCAGGCCCCCACCCTGCCAGGGTGCTGGTCCAGCAGCTGAACAGAGCCTTTCCTTGCTGGTGGAGTCCAGCCCTCCATCCCTGTCCCTCCTTTCTCCAGGCTCTCTGCCTGCCCATAGCTCATGAAACCTGTCCTTGCTAACCAGAAGCCAAGTTGTCAGAAGGAAAAGAGGCAACTTTGGCCCCCAGGTAGGTGGGTGAGGTAGGCAAGAAGCTGGTATATAAAAGCAAATAATACGACCAGGTGAAGTAGCCACTAGGGGATAGTGGCACATGCCTGTAGCCCCAGCCACTAGGGGATGGAGTCAGGATAGCTGGAGGCTAGACTGTATTATCCAGTGAGTTCAAACACAGCCTAAACTAGTGAGACCATGCTTCAAAACAAAGAGCCCAGCATAATCCACCAGCATTTGGAAGGCAGAGGCAGGAGGATCAGTAGTTCAAGACCAGCCTGGGCTATATGAGACTCTGTCCCCAAAACACTAGAGTGTCAAGATAGTTTAAACAGTGATTCTCATTAGGGTGGTGGTGGCACATGTTTTTAATCTCAGCACTCAGGAGGCAGAGGCAGGCAGATCTCTACAAAGTGAGTTCCAGGACAGGCTCCAAAGTTACACAGAGAAACCCTGTCTCTGCAAAAAAAAAAGAAAAGTAATTACAAAATAACCTTATGTTGGGGGTCACCACACATGAGGAACTGTGTTAAAGAATCGCAGCACAGGAAGGCTGAGAACCACTGGCTTAGAGGGTAAATGCTTGCTGATAAACCCAATGACCTGAGCCCAATCCCCATTATCCCTACAAAGGTAGAAAACGTCACAAAATTGTCTTCTGACCTCCACTCTACACCTCCCCTACGTCATACACATAAAACAAAAATGAATAAAATAGGACTGGAGAAGTGGCTAGCTGTACCACTCCAAGGACCGGAGTTCGAATCTCAGAATCCACATAAAGGTAGGCGCTCATGTCTGTAATCCCATACTACCCCTACTGCAGGTGGGAAGAGAGAAGATTCCCCAGGAGCTAAAGGCATGCAGTGGCCATGAAGGATGAGGATACACTGTCTCAGACAAGGGGGACACAGGACCAAAGCCTGACATTGTCCTCTTACACAACAGGGTGCCCATACACATGTACACACTGAGTTAAACAAACAGAGCTAGAGAGACGGCTCTCCACAGAACATGAGTTCAGTTCCAGCACCCACGTCAGGCGGCCCACAGCCACTTTTGTGACCCCAGCTTCAGGGGAATTCAGTGCACCTGCACACATATACGCATGGCAATATATAAATGCACATAAAGAGAAATTAAAATAAAAATATTTAAATTAATAAATACTAAAAACAGGATAAACAATATGTCTCAGCAAGAAAGGGCACTTGCAGCTGGATAGTGGTGGTGCACACCATTGATCCCAGCACTTGGGAGGCAGAGACAGGTGGATCTCTGTGAGCAAGAGGCCAGCCTGGTCTACAGAGTGAGATCCAGTTCAGCCTGGGCTCTGTTACATAGAGAAATCCTGTCTTGAAAAGCAAAACAAACAAACAATTTAAAGTGTATAATGTAATAAAGACTGAAGATGGGCAGTGGTGGCACATGCCTTTAATCCCAGCACTCAGGAGGCAGAGACAGGTGGATCTCTGTAAATCTGAGGCCAGTCTGGTCTACAGAGAGAGTTCCAGGACAGGCCCCAAAGCTATAGAAAAACCAAAATAAATAAATAACTAAAATAAAGACTGGTGACAAAGAGAAAGGCTAGAACCGTGGAGAAAAAAGTCAGGTGACTTGAGAAGACCCCTCAGGTTGTGAAGGAAAGGGCTGGAGGAAGAGAGAGATGGTGGTGCAGAGTCGGCAGGGGTGAGGGCCCAGTTCCAGGCACGAAGCAGGACGCCTTTGAGATTAACTTCCCTTCCCCTTTACCATGGCTTTCCACCTTGTTGAGATTTTTAAATTTAATTTTATTTGTTAGACAGGGTCTTACACAGTAGCCCAGGCAAACTCAGAACTCACTGTATGTGTGGTTTAGACTGGCCTCTTATGGAAATTCTGCTTCAACTTTCTGGGCGCTGGGTTTATAGGCAAATACCAGAAGCCCTACCCTACTTTCTCCCTTCTTCCAGTGTGATTCTGAGTCAAGGTTTTGCGGGGAGGGGTGTTTTGCTGTCTCCACAGACAGACAGACAGACAGACAGACACACCAGCTCCATCCTGGGCTCCTCTGCCTCCCTTTCCTCTTTCATGCTCCCAATCCCTCCTATCCATGCCGCTAATAGTACAGGCAGGCACATGAGCCAGCTTGGGCATGTGTCTTGGTATCTAGGAGCTATGGCCTAAATGTGGTTCTTTGTGCACTGGGGTTGGGTGGGAGAGCCTAACAAGGGTTTAGAGGACTCTGTCCCAGGAGGGATTCAAGTCACTGTCGATAGGGTGGGGTTTCTTTTTGTTCTTCCCCAGAGGTGACCCAGCACAAGGACCTCACAGTGGAGGCCCAGCAGCCTCAGGAACTGAGCAAGTGTCTTTGATTTATAAGTAACGCTGCCTCAGGCATTCCATTCCAGCAGCGCGAAGAGATGACGAGGTGAGGGCATTCTTCTGTGCACCCCCACCAGGCAAGGGGGCCCCAGCGTCTCTCAGCATGGCCTGGTCCTCGGGTACCATGGCCCCGCAGCTCCATCCAAACCTCAGCCCTACCAGTTACTGAGGAGGAGGCGATAGCCACCTTTGCCCACCATCCTGATTTCAAGTGTGGCTCGGCTTCCCAAGGCTGCGGGTGCCACCCTGAAATTTAGCTGTGCGAGTTAAGTGTTCTGTTCGGGAGGTGGAGGCAGGAGGATCAGGAATTCAACGTCCTCTTCCTCTACTCAGCCAAAAATCAAAAAAGAAAGAAAGAAACGTGGATGCGCGGCTGGGTTACTCGGAGAGTCTGTTCCTGCGGGGCTGGCCACCCTGTCGACAGCAGCCCTCTCCTCTCCCGCCTCCACCTGCCGGCGACGCCCCCGCGCCTCCCGCCTGCGAATTTTCCACGCAGGGTTAGGCTGGCGGCGCGCTGTCTGCGGCCCATAAAGGCTGCCGTGTGCAGCATTCGTCTCGCTGCGCCGCGGGCAGCCGGGGCTGGAGGGGGCCGCGCTCTGGGACCCCACCGCTGCTTCCCCTCCCCTCACCTCCGCTGGCCCCGACGAGCCGGGGGGGTTGAAAGAAGTGGCCCCAGAATAAGGAGCGGTGGCCTTCGCCAGTGAAAACAGCCCTAGGAATGTGGAGTCTGGAGGATCGAGGGGACTGCCTTGGATACACTGCAAGTTTGAGACCAGCCTGGGCTACAGAGAGACAAAAAGAAAGGGAAGGAAGAGAGGAAAGGAAGAAGAGGGAAGGAGAGGAAGAGAGGGGAGGGGGTGGAGGAGAGGGAAAGAGAGGCCATAACGAGAGGGAGAGAGAGAGAGAGAGAGAGAGAGAGAGAGAGAGATTGAGATTGAGATAGCTCAGTGAGTAAGGGTGCCTGCCTACAAACCTGATGACCTGGGACCCACATGTTGGAAGGAGAAAACTGTGTCCTGAAAATTGACTTCTGGCCTCCACCCTGGTATCCTGACTCACACATGCCCACACGCATGCACGATAAATAGATGGATGATGGAGGGAGGGAGGGAGGGAGGGAGGGAGGGAGAGAGGGAGGGAGGGAAAAGAAAGCAATGGTCCAGGGCCACCCAGGAGGGAATGGGGCAATTGGGTTTGATTTCAGCTCAGCTTCTCCATGGTACACTGTCAGGTACCATCAGAGACTGGAATATCACAGGAACAGAACACAAACCATCCAGCCTCCTGTGGTGATACGATCATGGGAGAGCCAGACATTGGCCAATCAACACCTAAGTGCAGTGTCAGACAGCAGTCAGTGCTGTGGGAGGAGGTGGGATATGAAGTGCTGGGAGGGACCAGAGGGCTAGGGGACATTCAAGAGTTCCAGAATGGTCAGGAGACAGCCGTGGGAAGGCTGGCACCAGAGGGCATCCAAAGGTAGGGTGTCTCAGAGAATGAAAACAGCCTGAGCAAAGGCTGTGGGCAGAAACACGCTCTACCGTTCATCCTGGTACCTCCTAAGTGCTTTCTCGTGAGCCTTTGAAACACTGGCTAGGCCAAGCTTCTGCAGTCCACTTGCCCAGAGAAGGAAGAAACCTAGTCAGGGTCTCTAGGCTGCATCTTGAACCATCACCTCTGATTCCCTGATCTCTCTCTCTCTCTCTCTCTCTCTCTCTCTCCTCTCTCTCTCTCTCTCTCTCTCTCTCTCTCTCTCTCTTCCTTTTTTAAGCCAGCCTCTCACGTACCCCAAGATGACATCCAGCTCACTATGAGGCCAAGGAATACCTTGAGCTTCTGATCCTCCAGCCTCCACCTCACTTGCAAGTGGTAGGATTGCAGGCACCTGCCACCAAATGGAGTTTCTACAGTGCTGGGACTAGAAACTGGGGCTCCATGAATGCTAGGCCACCTCGCTATGACTGAGTCATCCCCAGGCATAAAAAAGGGCGTTGTTATGTAGTCCGTACTACCTGAGAACCTTTCTCAAAACCCTCAAAATTCAATAAGGTCAATTTAAAATGAGCACACGATTTGAACTTTTTTATGATTGCTTGGCCTTATCTGTTTCTTTTTTTTTTTTAAAGAAAACTATCTTTTTCATTTTACATACCAATCCCATTTGCCACTTCCTCCCCTCCTCACATCCCCCTCCATCTCCCCCCCCCACCCACTCCTCAGAGAGGAAAAGGCACATTACTTTGAGGAAGGACCAAGTCCCTCCCTACTATATCTAAGTTGAGCAAGGTATCCATCCAAAGAGAATGGGTTCCAAAAACTAGTACAAGCTGTAAGGATATATCCTGGTGCCACTGCCAGTGGCCCCACAGTCTACCCCAGCCATCCAACTGTCACCCACATTCAGAGGGTCTAGTTTGGTCCTATGCTGGTTCCTTCCCTGTCTGGCTAGAGTTGAACTCCCATTAGCTCAGGTAAACTGTTTTCGGTGGGTGTCCTCATCAACAATTTGAATATTATCTGTCTTCAGTCTTAAGATAAGTGGATTGTATTGTAAATGAGTCATAGAAAGACGTTGAAAAGTATCAGACATTAGGAAATGCAAGTTAAGATCATGAGATAGGGGCTAGAAAGGTGGGTCAGTGGTTAGAGCACAGACCGCTCTCTTCCAGAGGACTCTGGTTTGATTCCCGGAACCCACAGGGGGGTTCAGAATCACCTGTTCCTCCAGTCCCAGGGCACTCTGTGGGCTTCCATGGGCACTGTACACACACATGGTGCATAGACATACATTTAGGCAGGACACCCATACACATAAAATAAAATTAAAAAGTGATTATTAAAAGCTTGGCAATGGTTGGGCTGTGGTAACACACACCTTTAATCCCAGCATTCAGGAGGCAGTGGCAGGTGGATCTCTGGGAATTTGAATCCAGCATGGTCTGTAAGAGCTAGTTCCAAGACAGCTAGGGCCATTACACAGAGAAACCCTGCCTCGGAAAAAAAAAAAAAAAACTCAGGGAAAAAAATTGGTCAGGTGATAGTGATGAATACCTTTAATTCCAGCACTTGTGAGGCTGAGGCAGAGGCAGGCAGATCTCTGAGTTCAAGGCCAGCTGGTCTACAGAGCAAGTTCCAGGACAACCAGGTCTACATAGAGAAACTCTGTCTCAGAAAAATCATAAATAAATAAATAAATATTGGAGCCAGGTGTGGTAGTATACAACTTTAGGTGCCAGACTATAGTCCCAGCTCTTGAGAGACAGTCGGGTGGATCTCTCTGAGTTTGAGACCAGCCTGGACTACAGAGTAAATTCAAGGACAGCCAGAGCTACACAGAGAAACACTGGAAAAAACTAACAAACAAACAATATATATGAGCTGATAGATAGATAGATAGATAGATAGATAGATAGATAACTGTAAAGAAACTTGATTGAGCACAGTGGAACATCCCAGCACTCAGGACGCAGAGGCAGGAGGATCAGGAATTCAGGTATACTATTAAATCACATGAAGAACTCAAAGCTTACTTGGTCTCTGTGCTGCCGCCACCACCAGGTGTTGGTCTCAAAACAAAAGCCGGGCAGAGGCAGGCAGATCTCTGAGAGTGTGAGGCCAGCCTGGTCTACAGAGTGAGTTTCCCTGGGTACACAGAGAAGCCCTGTCTGAAAAACAGAAAAAGAAGGGTGGGGAGGGCAAGGGATGGCTCACTGGATTAACCCGAAGACCTGAGTTTGATTCTGGATCTCAAAGTCGGAGAGAACTGACTCCTTAAGATTTTCTTTGCTCTCTGCACATGAGCTGCACATGAGTGACTGCACACACACACACACACACACACACACACACACACACACACGAGTAATACAAACTTAATACTGAAAAGTTAAAGATAAAGAAAAGGAAGTGTGCTTGTGTTTCTTTTTCCCTTGTGCAGGTCTAGGTCTGTACCATCAGTACAAACACCTTGAACCCACCCTCCCACCCTCCCATGGCCCTGCCCCCCCCCACGCTTCAGTCCTCCCCAGCCACAGAGACACCTGAGATCCAGTCCTCCCTCAGCTGACTGGCCTCTGTCGTCTTCCACTTCCTTTCTGTGGCTCAGTGGTCTTGGCCTGTCTCCCATGTGAAGCCTAAGGGACTGTGTCACCCTCCAAGTAAAATCCCCTGGTGGCTTCCTGTGACTTAGAATAAAATCCCAACCAATGCTAGGCCTTGGCCACGACCCCTTCTGGGTCTACAGGTCCAGTCAGTCCTGCCCAGCTCTCCACTCACACTGACTGGCTGACTTTTTTTTTTTTTTTCAGACAGTCTAACTATGTAGCCTTGCGTGGGTGGAACTCTCTACACAGAAGAGGCTGCCTCTAACAGCTCACAGAGACCCTCCTGCCACTGCCTCTCAAGTGCTGGGAACAAAGGTGTGTGATGCATGCCTGGCTGGCTGGCTGACTGGCTTGCTTGCTTGCTTCTTTTTTTTTTTTTTCCTTCCTTCCTTCATTTATTTATTTTGGTTTTTTGAAACAGGGTTTCTCTGTGTAGCCCTGGCTGTCCTGGCACTCCCTCTGTAGACCAGGCTGGTCTCAAACTCAGGGATCCACCTGCCTCTGCCTCCTGAGTGCTGGGATTAAAGGCTGCGCCACCACCGCCGGTCTATTTATTTTCATTTCATGCTTTATTGTGTGTATGTCTGTGGGTGAAGTGCATGGGAGTCCTGTGGGGGTCAAAAGGCAACTTGTGTTCTGTGTCCTCTCCTTCCACCACGTGGGTTGCTGAAATCAAACTCAGGTCTAGAGGTTTGGTGGCAGATACCTTTATCTTCCAAGTTATCTCGCTGGTCTCATTTTATTTTATATCTGAGACAAGGTCTCCTGTAGTCCACACCAGCCTTGAGCTGTAGGGAAGGATAGCCTTGAACCCCCGATGCTCCCGTCTCTGCCTTGTAATCCTTGGGTTCTGGGCACCACCATGCCTGCATTATGAAGTGCTGGGGATGGAAGCCAGGGCTTTTTACCAGCTAAGCCAGCAGGCTGCTGACTGAGCCACACCCCCAGCACCTCCTGCTGGCTTTGGCTACCCAGAGGCCTTTACACTAGCTGGTCTCTGATCTCTGTTGAAGGTCTTTGGAAAGTCTCCCTGCAGGCCCCTCTCCTGAGCCTGGTATTTATTTGTTTACTATTTATTTATTTATTTATGTGTGTGTGTTTCCCAGGGTGCTTAGGTGCTGTAAGTCTTCCCATGATGTCATGACAACCGCCATTCTTAGTTTCCAGAACCAGCCTGGCTTGCAGCACACAGAGCAGGCCAGTCTCACCATGGGGGCGTGAGCTGTCGCATAAGCGCTCCCGCAGAGGACGGGGTTTTTCATTTTTGCACACTTCACCAGTATGTGTCTGGTGTTGTCTGTTTGTTACATTGCTACATGGTCAGCTTCAGAGTTAAGACCTAAATAGACGTACTGGAGGATCACTGACTGGGAGACTAGGGGATGCCCTGGGATCCTGCCGGATCCCCCTAGTCCCTCTAAAAAGATTAAGTGACCCACAACCGTGAACTGTTAACCTGGTGTCCCATTTTCAAATTTTTACACAAACACCCGTATTGTCTGTGATTGTGTGTGTGTGTTTGAGTTTGTTCATCCTGTTACTGTGGTTAGAATACTCAGGAACCATGGACCAGAAGCCCAGCGACCCTCCACTCCCCTGAACCTTTCTCTTGACCCCTTTTCTGAGAATCCTAAGGGGCTCATTAATCTATTAGAGTTCGTTGCTGGCCCTGTAACAAGGTAGGGCCCTCCCAAGAGGACAACAAGAAGTTTAAAAAAGATTAAGGAGCCTCTTGCAGGGAGGTTGGACACTGGGCCAGAGAAGGTCCCAGAAAAAGCAACCGCAAAGAATCCCAGCATGTGCTGGCGGTAGAAGCGGGGGAGGAAACTGACTGAAGGGGATGGGGTTCAGGACCCCGCCCCAAACCTAGGTAACCCTGTATTTGGAGGGGAAACCTATCCAATTTATGGTGGATATGGATGCTCAACACTCAGTCCTGACTACCCCCCGCCCCCGGGGCCCAATCTCAAAGCAAAAGATTTGGGTACAGGGAGCTACCATCATGGGCCAGTACCCATGGACTACTCAAAGACAGGTGGACCTTGGGAAGGGCCAGGAATCCCACTCATTTTTGGTCATGCCTGATTGCCCATACCCCCTGCTGGAGAGAGACTTACTTACAAAAGTGGGAGCTCAGATATCTTTGGAAAAGGACAGGGTAACTGTAACTGACTCGGGAGGAAGACCTATACAAGTTTTAACTGTGTAGCTAGAAGATGAATACAGACTCTTAGAGCTGCTCCCACAACCCCACGAAGTAGGTTTGAGGTTGACTGACTAGCCAGAGGCTTTTGTGGAGATGGGGGACAGGATTTGCTAAACACTGGCCAGAGCTTAAACTGGGGGGCCCCCAGTACAGGTTCATCCATACCCCATGTTGGCTGAAGCCTGGGCAGGCTTTATTCCACATATCCAGTGCCTGATTAGGGAATTTTGAAACCTCATCAGTCAGCCTGGAACACCCCATTGCTTCCCGTCAAAAAGCCTAACTCTGACGACCACTGTCCAGTCTAAGATTTAAGGGGAGTCAACAAATGGGCCACCGATATCCACCCCATGGTGCTGCATCCTTATATGCCGCTGAGTTCTTCATCACCCGGGCTAAGGTGGTACACTGCACTAGATTTAATAGACGCCTTTTCCAGTCTCTCATCATCCCCCCCCCCCCAGCCAGGCTTATTTTGCCTTCGAGTGACATGACCCTGAGAAAGGATTCAATGGGTGGCTGACTTGGTCCAGCTACCCCAGGGATTTAAAAACTCACCCACCATCTTTGATGAAGCCCTCCACAGGGACCTGGGGCTTACCGGATTGAACACCTCAGGATAACCCTCCTAATTGCAGGCCCCATTGAAAAGGACTGTGAGGTAGGGACAAGGGACCTGCTTCAGACTTTGGGTATCGTGTCTCAGCTAAAAAGGCCCAGATTTGCCAAGAGCACCCACCATATATGCCCAGGGAACCCACAACCCTATCCTTTGCAGAAATAATCCTCTGAGCCCCCATACTTCCTAGTCATCGACCTGGCCCAGTCTGGAAAGACATAAAAGCTTGACCTCGGAGGTGGTGAGCGGCAACGTTCCTTTTAGAGCACCCAAGATCTCTAGATCAATCAGAATGGCATATATGGTGGATGCCCCCTGTGACAACAGACCTCATTACCCTCCACCAAGAGCCGGGCAGTGTCCCTGCCAATCCCAACATGCCCCATCCAGGGCCTACCCCTAATCTTTGTAACCCAGTAAGAATAGTTTTCACAGACCAAGGAAAGAATGCAACAGGCTGGGATACAGGGACAATGTGGGGCGTTGGGTCCATGGGGGAGTAGGAATAGGAATGATCCACACAGGGACCTTGTTCACTTTGCAACTGGTTGCCACAGTTCCTGCCCACCTCTGGGAGGGAAAAATCCCCAAGAGTCCAACAAGATACTGGACCCGCCTACACAGCCCCTTCCCCGACTGAAGCACCCGCTGGCCACTCCATTGCATTGCCTGCTCTAGCGACTCTGGGATCAGGCCCCCTTTATAGGCTGCTTGAGGCCTCCTATCAGGCCCTCAATTCTACTAGACCAGACCTCATCTGAATATGCCGGTTGTGTCTTGATACGAAGCTCCCTTTCTACAAAAGGGCATTTCACAGAATTGGACCAGCCCAGGCAGTGTCATGTTATAGGCAGTTAAAGGATTTGGTGTTTGCCTAGATGATGTGGGAGGTCCTTCTGTATATGTGTTGCTTTTATCGGTTACTGAATAAAAAAGCTGTTTTTGGCCAATGGCTTAACAGAATATATCCAGGCTGGAGAGATCAAGAGAGAGTAGGCAGAGTTGGGGAGATGTCATGTAGCTGCATGAACATGAAACTGGCAGTTGGAACCTTGCCAGTAGGCCACGAGCCTCGTGGTAAAACATAAACTAATGAAAATGGGCTAATTCTAGATGTAAGAGTTAGCTAATAATATGCTTAAGCTATTAGCCAAATAGCATTGCAAATAATATAGTTTCTGAGTGATTATTTCGGGTCTAAGCGGCCAGGAACAAATGAGCAGCCTCCCCCAATACCTGGGATCATGCCTGATACCTATAAACCTCTATGCAACCAGGAGGTCCAGTCACCTCCTCACAGGTTTCTCCTACCCCCCAGGACAGTTGGTGGGCATGCTCGTCCAGGTTAGCTCTGTGTGGTCATGGGTAGGTGCTAAGCCAACATAAGGACCTTTGTATATTGATGTGCCTAATATATGGTTCCCTAAGAGAATTTACCATACAGATAGAGAAGTTTTCCAGTGACTGCAGGGACCACTAACTTGACAGAGAAGGGGACCCGTAACCACCCTTACACTGGGCATTCTCCTAAGCTTCGGGTTAGCAGGTGCCAGGACGGACATAGTGCCATTGGCAGAACAAGGCAGATAATATAATTTATCTGCTATTGACTTGGACATAGAAAAGTTAGAGAACTCCATATCCCATTTGTAAGAGTCTCTAACCTCCTTAGCTGAAGTAGAGCTGCAAAACAAGAAGGGCTAGACCTCACATTCCTACAACAAGATGGGTGTTGTGCAGTGTTGGGACAAGAATGCTGTTTTGATGTGGACCATTCAGGGGTGGCAAAGGAGTCGCTAGCGGAGGTTAGGGAGGGATAAGTGAAAAGAAAGAGGGAAGGTAAACAAGCTCAAGGCTGGTTCAGACATTTATTCAATACCTCCCTGTGGTTAACAACCGTAATCACCTCTATACTCGGGGCCCTTATTCATTGTAATACTTACAGGTTCTTTTGGGCCCTGTGTCCTCAATAAGTCACTGGCCTTCACTAGGGGAGGGATCAGTAAAGTACAGTTGATGGAGCTGTGGTCTCGACACACTCCACTGGAGACCCTCAGAGAGAACCTACGATTGGGTCCCAGGAAACCCCTGATCCACAGCCCCTACACAGACTCTGAACAACTCTGCTCCAAGCCTCAACCCAGTGAAACATTCTGGATTTGGGATCTGAGTCAGCAAAAAAGATACTTTATCCCCAAAACTAGAGCCCAGGAAAAACACCCTGATTCTGAAACTAGTGCCAAAAGAACACAAAGATCCTAGATTCAGGATATGTAAAAGAAATTTGACCAGGCCCTAAAATTGGCCCTAAAAAAGCCAAAAGTACTATAGAAATAAAGATAGTTTGGTCCTGGAATCCGACCTATCTCTGATCCCCCCCCCCCACACACACACACACAAACTAGCCAATCCCTGAGCTGGAAAAACTGACCAATCCCAGGCCAGCAGACTTGAGATTTTTTTTCCCATTGGCTTGGAATCTCCTCAGGTTCAGGATTCCCCTACACTGGGAATTCCCCTAGACCCAGGACAACCAATCAGTTCAGTCCAGAGCTGCAACTATGCAGTTTTGGAGAATTTGAACCAATCCCAAGCCTATAGCTAGGTGGGTTTGGAGTTACCCAAACCCCGCCCTCTTGCCTGGCTACTAGATAAGCCCCCTTCCCTCATTGTTCTGGGTCTCTCTTCTGCTCTGCTCCTGTCATCGTGGCTGCCATTGCTTCAGAAAGCCAAAGGGACCCGAGTTAACTTGCAAATAAAGACTCTTTGTTTTGGCATCATAGTCCGTCTCATGGTGGTGATTCAAGTTCGGGATTTTAGGCATAACAGCTCAGTGACGTCATTTGTCTCAGACCAGCTGGGAGTCTAGGTGGCTCACATCTGGCTCCTTACACCACTACCAACCAGTGCCCAGTTCTGAGCAGAGAACCAGAGGGGACCCATGTACTGACTCTCTCCCACCTTCCAGGTACTGAGTCCCCACAGAAGACGCCAGGCCCTTGGTGAGAGCCCAAATCAGATCCTGCCTGGACAGTGACGGCCACACACATACAGCTTTGTTTCTCAAGAGGAGGAGCAATTCACCAGATCACACACTACGTAGGCTATCTTGAGGGAAAGGCTTCAGACAGACAGACAGACCACACACACACACACACACACACACACACACACACACACACACCTCCCCAAACAGATCAAATCGACTAGGGGTGGAGTTCAGAGTCCCAGAGCTTGTCTGCCTGCAGGAGCCCTGGGTTCCATCCTCACACTGCAAGCAGGAAGTGGTAAAATGAAAACTAGCCAGGTGTGGTGGTGCACACACTCAGGCTGAGGCAGGAGGATCACAAAATTCTAGACGAGGCTGGGCTACATGATGAGATCTGTCTCAAAGTCATAAAAATAAGCCAGGATGTGGTGGGGAATGCCTCTAATCCTAGCACTCCAGAAACAAAGGCAGGCAGATCTGGCTGTCCTGGAACTTGCTACATAGACCAGGCTGGCCTCCAACTCACAGAGATCTACCAGTCTCTGCCTCCTGAGTGCTGGGATTAAAGGCCTGTGTCACCATGTGCAGCCAACCTGGGGATATTATTGCCACTCTGTTTCAGAATTTAAAAGGTGCTGCAGAGAAGGCTCCGTGTAGGGTGGTGCCTGCTGCCAAGGCTGACAGCCTGAGTTAGATCCCCAGGACCCAGATAGTGGGAGGAGAAACCAAATCCTACAAGCTGTCCTCTGACCTCCACACATGAGCGTGCACACACACACACACACACACACACACACACACACACACGGATACATGCTCATGTACAGAAATTAAAGAAAACGGGGGCTTGGGGAGTTAGCTCAATGGTAGAGCCGCACGGCTCTGGGTTCCGTCCTCTTCTCCAGGAAACAATAACAAAAAACAAATAAAATGTAACAAGAAACTTGATAGCATGGGCTATAGTCCCTTGTGCCTATAATAATGTCCAAATTTGAGAAGTGGAGGCAGAGGAATCAAGAATTCTAGGCCATGGTCAGCTACACGGCAAGTCTGAGACTAAACTGAGCTACTGAGATTGCCCCTGTTTCAGTTAAACGAACAAACAAACAAACAAATCAGTTTAAAAATAAAAAGTGAAAAAGGGCCCAGCGTAGTGGTACACTTTAGTCCCAGCACTTGCAAGGCAGAGGCTGGTGGATCTCTAGGAGTTTGAGGACAGCCAGATCTACAGAGTGAGTTCCAGGACAGCCAAGGACAGGCAGAGAAACCCTGTCTTGGGGGGAAAAAAAAAAAAAAAGGATAAAGGGCAGGCTGGAATGTCTGTCACTAGCCTAACATTGGCTTAGCCCTCCTGAGGACCCTGCATTCAACCCTTAGTACCACAAATAATAAATAAAAGTAATAAGTCAACAAAGACGAAGGATGGTTCCAAGAACAGGGCAGTTAAATGTCCCCTGGGTTGCTTGCTGTCCACACAAACAGGCACAGGAATGTTCCCAGCAGGGTTTTCCCTACGAGCAGAGGAGAAAACAACCGCACTGCCCTGATGGGTGGATAACATGTATCCATGCGAAGGAATATTATTCAGTCTTAAAAAACAAAAGCAAACAAACAAAAACCTTACCCGCAAAGCCACCTGGCTGGACTTTGAAAACAAGGGCAAAGAGAAAAGCCAGGCACAAAGCAGAACAAGCGTTGTGTGTGACCCATTTTATGACTCCATGTATAAGAAATGTCCTGAACAGGCAAAGCCACAGACGCAAAGCAGATGGGGCTTGCCAGAGGCCGGGCAGGAGAGGAGGGGGGCAGGAGAGGAGGGGGGCCGTGGGGGTGGGCAGGAGACGGGGAGGGACTGCTCTTGGGTCTGGGATTTTGTTTACTGGTGATGGAATGTTCTGGGGTGGAGAGTCGGGCTGGTGACACAAGCTGGGGAATATGGGGGAGCCTGCTGCGCAGTGCCCTAGAAAGCCATTGAAAAACTCCAGCACGTCACCACTTCCTTGACAGCTGTGTCCTTGGACAGGTCCTTTGTCCCTCCTGACCTCAGTCACTCTGACTTCTCAAAGGGGCTGTCACCGCCCACCTCAGTCACAGCCGAGACTGAGTCACCGGCCAGGGCTGCCCAGCTCTGTGTGTGTGTGTGTGGTGTGTGTGTGTATTCTAGTCTCAGACCCACAGAGACCCAGAGACTGACAGCCCAAGTGACCTATCTCAAAAATCAAACAGGGCTGAGAGGGTTCAGCCAGTAAGATTGCCTCAAAAGTATGATAACCCGAGGTTCATTCCCCAAACCCACTCATATAAAAAGTCAGGCATGGTCACACACCTGTGACCCCAGCTCTAGGGAGGCAGAGACAGGAGCATCCCAGGGGCTCACTGGTTAGCCAGTCTAGCTGAATCAGGACGCTCCAGGTTCAGAGAGAGAAAGACCCTGTCTCAACAACTGAGGGGAAGCACAACAGAAGGAGCCTCCACATGCATGAACACCTGCAAACACATGTACACACGTGCAGACACACATCACACAAATCAGGCACACACAGAATCACCTCCACCTGGTTTCAGAGTTTCCATGGCAACAGTCAGACACCTCCCCTCCCCTTCCCTGTTCTTTTCTTTCTCTCATTTTTTCCTGCCAGGATCTTGGCACTGGGTACTGAAGATGCTGCGACCCTCAGTCACTGAACCACTGTTGAGTGTTTGCCGTGTGTCAGTTTCCTGCCTGTGCTCTGGTTCATGTAATATATATATATATATATATATATATATATATATATATATATATATAATCATCATCATCATCATTGCTACGACTACTCCATCCCAGGGACTGAAATCAGGTAATCAGGTTGGAGTCAAGCATCCTCCCCCATGGAGCCGAGTTACAGGCTATCGTGCCCAGTATCATCTTTGAGTGTGCCCCATCTATAACAGTTTTGAGGGGCTTGAACACACAGGATCCGGATGAGGCCACCTAATCCTCTCTGGCTGAGCGCTCAGGCTGCTGCCAGCACTCAGCAGCTCAGTTCTTCTGAAGTTGCAGGACGCGATGCGTTTCATCTTGACACCAGTCCCGGACAGGGTTCATTTCGCTGACTTGCAGAGGAAGGCAGGGTCACAAAGGGAATGGCTGGGGGGACTGAAACCTTCAAGGCAGGGTTGAGAGCCTCAGGAAAGCCCCCTTCCCAGCCTGGGCTATTTCCTGGGGTAACGGTGGGTTTCCTTGGGAGATCCCCTCCCAAGCAGTCTCCTGGGTAACCTGGGTTTCATTTCTCCTTGCTACTGTCTTTTCTGTGTACTATGAAGCTTTTCTTTTGGTATAGGCCCTGGGGAGGGAGCAGGCTGGCTTAGGCCTCAGCCTGCACAAAGGAACCAAATATTGAGACACGGGTTCCCCTGAGGGTGACAGTGGGAAGGTTCCAGCATCCCTGTCTAGGGAGGCCTCTGCGCAGGCTCACACCTGCAATTCACTAGAGCCACCCTGGGAAGGAGGAAGCAGTTGCTGTAGCTCACACAGCAGATCAGCCGTGATACATCCCGAGATGTTAATCCAGCCAGTTTGGCGTCCTGCCCTTTGCTGAGGGTCGCTGGCATTCTGTTGAAAACAGTTGATCATTTGAATTTGTTGCTAGTATTATCAGTATTGGTAGCATTGTTGCCTTATGGAGTTTGTTTTTCTTGTTTTGCTTTAAAGGCAGGGTCCCCTGTAACCCAGATTAGCCTCAAACTCACTGTAGAACAGATTGGTGCAGAACTAGAGATTCTCCTGCCTCAGCCCCCCAAATGCTGGGATTGCAGGAGTGGGCCATCACAGCTGGTTTACTGGGTGTTTGCTTCCCTCCCTGGCTGGGATTTAGAGCAGGCCTCACTCTTTTCCCCTTCACTCCCTGGTCTAAACCCCTGGAGCCTAGATGCAAGCTGTGGCCTCCTCCTCAGAGTTGGCCTGGCTGCCAGGCTTGCTCCCCACACCATGCCCACAGGATCTCCTTCAAGAGTGTCAGTCAGCCCCCCAGTCAGCCCTCACCCCTTCCTCGATCATGCCCTCCCAGGGCTCCCTGGTGTGCCCCAGGCCAAGGCTGGAGCTTCACCCGCAAGGCCAGGCAAACCCTGCTCATCCACGCCCTGATGCCTCTTTACCCCGTGACCCTGAGGCCAGCCAGGGTCAGTAGGACTTCCCTTAAGGCTTCTGTCTCCCAGGAGTCCTACAACAAAATCTGACCAGCTCTGTCTTCACTCCTCCAGGCTGGCTTCCTGATTTCCCACCTAATTGGGTGAGCAAATAATAAAAATTGCATGGCGGTAGCCCGGCAATGCCGGGAGGCGGAGGCAGGTGAATCTCTGAATTCGAAGTCAACCTGGCCTACAGAGTGAGTTCCAGGACAGCCAGGGCTACACAGAGAGACCCTAACTCAAAAAACAAAAACGAAACAGTTTCATGGAGGGGCTGGAAAGATGGGTCAGTGTTTAAGAACACTCATTGTTCCTCCAGAGGACCTGGGTTCAGTTTCCAGCACCCACACGGCAGCTCACAACTGCCTCTAACTCCACTTCCAGGGGGTCTGATGCCTTCTTCTGACCTCCAGCGGCACCATGCTGTACATAGACACATAAAATAAATCTTTTTTTTTTTTTTACAAAAGGCCATGGGTACCCCCAAGAAGACCTGTCTAACTCTTGGTAACTGGTTGAATTTATTTATTTATTTTTAGCACATTGGTGTCTTGCCTGCGTGTATGTCTGAATGAGGGTGATGGATCCCCTAGAACAGAGTTACAGACAGCTGTGAGCTGCCTTATGGGTGCTGGGAATTGAACCAGGGTCCTCTAGAAGAGCAGCCAGTGCTGAGCCATCTCTCCAGCCCCTGGTGAAATGTTGTAAGACAGAAGCTGTGGTGTAGGCCAGAACCCCAGCACTCACCCGGAAGTAGGAAGACCTGAGCTTAAGGTCACCTTCACCTGCTTAGTTCGCTGCTGACTGAGCAGACTTTGCCTCAAAAAAAAAAAAAAAAAAAGAAAAGAAAAGAAAAGAAAGAAAGAAAAGGGAAGGGCCTGGGGAGCGGCAAGATCGTTCATAGGATAAAATCACTTGCCACTAGTCCGATAACCTGACCTTTGTAAAGTGGAAGACACTGACTCTGGAGTTGTCCTGTGACCTCTGACCTCCATTTGGATGCCACGGCACCTGTCTCCCCTCTCACAAAAATACAAATAAAAAGTTCAAACATTTTAAAGCAAGACAAAAAGCTATTCTGAGAAGCTGGGTGGTGCACACCTGTGACCCCAGCACTCGGGAGGTAGAGCCAGGGGGCTGCTTCTAAGTTTGAGGCCAGCTTTGGCTACTTAGTAAGTTCTAGGCCAGCCAGAGCTACATAGAGAGCTATGTTCTAATTTCTGTTGCTGTGGTACAACACTCTGATCCAAAGCAACTTAGGGGAGGGAAGGGCTAGTAAAGCTTTCAGATCAGAGTCATCGCTAAAGGAGGTCAAGGCAGGGACATGGAGGCACAATGCTTGCTGGTTCTAACACACGTTCATGATCGTCTAGCTTTCTTATACAGCCGAGGACCACCTGCCCAGGGAATAATGCCACCCAACAGCCAAGGACCACCTGCCCAGGGAATGATGCCACCCAATAGCCAAGGACCACCTGCCCAGGGAATGATGCCGCCCAACAGCCAAGGACCACCTGCCTAGGGAATGATGCCGCCCAACAGCCAAGGACCACCTGCCTAGGGAATGATGTCGCCCACAGTGGGCTAGACCCTCCTACAATTAACAATCAAGACGATCCCCTATAGACATACAGACAAACAGACACACAACTACATTGGATATCAGGTAGAGCTGGGGATAGTCAGTGGTAGAGCACTTACCCAGCATGCAAGGCCCTGGGTTCCCTTTCCAGTATCCTCCATGCCCACCACATAAAGACAAGTTGAAGCCCTAAGGACAGGATGCAGGAATGCAGTTTTATTTGCAACAGACTGTAGAGCTTGTGCTGGAACAGATCTGAGTTTGACAGGACCCACAAAGAGAAGATGCACCCAGGAATGGAGACTCTAGGCAGACTTCTTCCAAGAGCCTCAGAGGCTGCACACTGAAGATACCCTTCCTTTGGGCTTCTGATCGATGACAAAATCCTACTGCTTCTAGGGGCCCAGGTCTCTGTTTTCAGAGGAACTGTGGAAAACCTGTCACACAACATGCCTGTCCAGAGAGGCACAAGGCCATGTCAGCATAGCAAGCTGTCAAGGGAGCGGTCACCCACATGTCTTTGGGGCCACAGTATCTCCTCAGCCCACAGGTTTGTGATGTTGTCCTCACCCAACCTATAGCCACCCGTGACCCTGGCTCCCTTAGCTGCAGAAGGCTGGACCTGTGGCAGGGGTCCTAGGAGACTAGTTCAAGTTTGTAAAAGATGCAGGTTGAACTTGTCTTCACTTAAGACGCTCAGAAGTAAAAAGAAGCAAACAGCAACAGTAATCCAAGAACCAGGGTTCAAACCCTGGCGCTGCTACAGCGTTGCCGTTCTGGCTCTGGGTAAGTCACTTACCCTCTCCCGGACTAGGCTTCTCCTTAGGTCAGTTGTGAAAGTCTGCTGCCTTCACCTCAGTGTCTGACAAGAGAGTCAGTTGGTGAACAGGCAAGATGGTAAACAGAGCAGACGCTCTGGCAGGGAGAGGGTCCACAGGGGAGGGCGGGTAAAGGAGGAGGCCTGTGTTTTGTCAGATGTTAAGAAACAAACTATGGCAGGAGAGACAAAGAGGAGAGGGGTGGTGGGAGGTGACCCTGTAGTCCCCTGGGCAGTGTCCCTGCTGAAGGGAATAACAGTATCAGCCCACCTGGAATAGCTGAAGGAGATCAGGGAATCAGGAGTCAGGGAGGGCAGCAGGGGTGGGGCTGTGCAGGCCCTGATGGGACAAGAAAAAGACTGGGTTTTTGATTTCACCATACTGGGGACAGCACCCAGGGCCTTGTGGAGAGTAGGCAAGTTTCTATCAGTGAGCTGCACCCCCAGCCTGTTATTTATTTATTTAATCTATCTATCTATCTATCTATCTATCTATCTTTTTTTGTTTGTTTTCTTCGAGACAAGGTTTCTCTGTAGCTTTGGTGCCTGTCCTGGAACTATTTCTTTTTCTTTTTTCTTTTTTTTTTTTTTTTTGGTTTTTCGAGACAGGGTTTCTCTGTAGCTTTGGAGCCTGTCTTGGAACTAGCTCTTGTAGACCAGGCTGGCCTCGATGGCCTCAAACTCACAGAGATCCACCTATCTCTGCCTCCCAAGTGCTGGGATTAAAGGCGTGCACCACCACCGCCCGGCTTTTTTAATATTTTTTATGGTTTATTTAATGTGCATTGGTGTGAAGGTGTCAGATCCCCTGCAACTGGATCTTCAGACAGTTGTGAGCTGCCATGTGGGTGCTGGGAATTGAACCCAGGTCCTTTGGAAGAGTAGTCAGTGCTCTTAACCACTGAGCCATCTCTCCAGTCCTGGAACTAGTTCTTGTAGACAAGGCTGGCCTCGAACTCACAGAGATCTGCCTGCCTCTGCCTCCCAAGTGCTGGGATTAAAGGCGTGCGCCACCACCGCCCGGCTATCTATTTTTTTTAAGTTTTTATTTATTTTTTGTACATGCAGGTGTTTTGCCTGCATGTATGTTTGTGTGAAGGTGCCAGATCCCCTGGAACTGAAGTTACAGACTGCTGTGAGCTGTCATGTAGTTGCTGGGAATTGAACCCAGGCTCTCTGGAAGAGCAACCAGTGCTCCTAACTGCTGAGTCATCTCTCTAGCCCTATCTATCTATCTATCTATCTATCTATCTATCTATCTATCTATCTATCTATGTACCTAGAGACAAAGTCTCATTGTGTAGCCTGGTTGGCACAGAACTTGCTATGTAGTTCAGGCTGCCCTCACACTCAAGAGAGATCCACCTGCCTCTGCAACAAATCAGTATTCAAGGTGGATACTACCCCAGGGGCGGTGGTGATGCACACCTTTGATCCCAACACTCAAGAGGCAGAGGCAGGTGATCTCTGAGTTAGAGGGCAGCCTGGTCTACATAATGAATTTCAGGACAGCCAGGACTACACAGAGAAACCCTGTCTTGAGAAACAAGAACATAATTGAGAGAATGTAAATCAAGTTCTTCGTGACATGTGGACTGGGGACAAAAAGGCACCAGGAAAGTTGTAGTGGCCTGAGTCAGCAGAGTCTCATGTCTCCCCACCCCCCTCATTTTATGGGTATGAATACTTTTGTGGGCACACATGTATGTGTACCATGTGCATGCTTAGTGCCTACAGAGGTCAGAAGAGAGCACTGGATCCCTTGGAACTATAGTTACAGACAGTTGTGAGCTGCTGTGTAGGTGCTGGGAATCAAACTCAGATCCTCTGTGAGAGCAGCCAGTGCTCTTAACTGCTGAGCCATCTCCAGCACCAAGGGTTTTTTTGTTTATTTGTTTTGTTCTTATCGATAAGATCAATTCTCTCTCTTTTTTTTTCTTTTTTTTTTTTTTTGTGGTTTTTAGAGACAGGGTTTCTTTGTAGCTTCAGAGCCTGTCCTGGAACTCCCTCTTGTAGACCAGGCTGTCCTCAAACTCACAGAGATCCACCTGCCTCTGCCCCCGAGTGCTGGGATTAAAGGCATGCGCCACCACTGCCCAGCGAAGACATCAATTCTTATCCTATTTGTGAAATTGAACATTGGAAAGCAAGAGAAAAAAGATGGCCCTAGATCCCTGCCTGCCTGAATCCACACATCTCAGTCTAGGGGACACCTCTGAGCAGCTGCCAGGCCACTAATAGGGCCCAGATGTGCCCAGAGGTGGCCTTGGCTCCAGACCCGCCTGCTGGGACACTCACCCGGGGGTGGCTTTACAGTCAGTTTATTTCCTGGAATGATTTTAAAGACAATCCCAAGGGAAGAGCTAATGGCCTGGCCTGATCCTGCTGCCCTGGCCAGCATCTCCCCAGGCCTGGCTCTCGAGCTTCGGCCCAGAGAGAGGGGCTTGGTCTTGGGCAGGAAGCCAACTGACCAGAGCAGTAAGAACAACTGTGTTGGAGGGGCTCCATTCTGGGACCACTGTAGTAAATGGGCTCTTTGTTTTGTTTTGGAGACAAAAGTCCAGGTTGGCTTCCAACTTAGTCGCCACAAATGACCTTGAACCTCTGGGCTTCCTTCCTTCCCCTAAGAGGGCTGGGATTGCTGCAAGAACTACCAGGCCTGGTGCACGCAGTGCTGGGACCAAGCCCAGAGCTGCGTGCTACTCCAGTATAGTACGGACTGAGGCACACCACAGCCGGCCACAGCAGCGAGGGATGGGGTCAGCACAGAGCCCCATTGCAAGTTGGAACTGGTGGCAGGAGGCTGCGCAGAAGCAGGGTGTCTCCAGTTCCTTCCAAGATGCAGGCTGAATACTGAGAGAGGGCGCAACTCTTCATGGAGATGGGGCAGCAGCACCTTGACCAAGCGGCTGAGTGACACCAGAGATGGGACCAGCGGCACTTACAGTACCACAACTGAGTCTACGAACTGAGTCTGCCGTGTCTGCCTCTGTGTTCTGTTGGGAGTGCCCGGCACAGACTCAGCTGTGAGGAAGCAGCAGGACGGAGCAGAAGGATGGTCCACAGAACGGGCTTCTGGCTTTGCGTTATCTCATTGAGAGGAGCTGCTCTCTCGCCCTGAGCAGCCTGGAATTCTGTCTTAGTTTCTATCATGGTGATAAACACGGTGATCAAAAGTAACTCGGGGAGGACAGGGCTGATTCCAGCTTACAGCTCTCAGGTCACACCCCATCCCTGAGAGGGAAGTCAGGGTAGGAGCTGATGCAGAGGCCATGGAGAGGTGCTGCTTACTGGCTTGCTCCTCATGACTTGTTCAACCTGCTTTCTTATACCACCCAGGACCACCAGCCCAGGGGTGGCACCGCCTATAGTAAGCTGGGCCCTTCCACCTCAATCCTCAATCAAGAAAACACACCACACACTTGACCACAGGCAAATCTTATGGGGCCACTTTCTCAATTAACGCTCCCTCTTCCTAAATGGCTCTAGCTTGTGCCAAGCTGACATAAATTAGCCAGCACGAACTTGCTTTGTACATTAGGCTTGTCTTGAACTCACAGAGATCCACCTGCCCCTGCCCCCTCGAGAGCTAGGATTAAAGGTGCGTGCCACTACACACCTGGGCTTTTGTTTTGTTTTTCTTCTTTTTGAGACAGGTCTTACTATGTGGCTCACGCAGATCCTGAACTCTTGTCCTTAATGTTAATCTTCTTGCCTAAACCTTCAGAGTGCTGGTGTGAGCCTCCTGGCCTTGTACTTCATAAAAAAAAAAAAAAATGCCAGCATTGTAGCTGGGACTGCGGTAGAGCACTTGCCCAGTGTGAGTGAGGGTCTTAGATCCCCAGCACCATAGAAAACCACAGGGCTTCTAATCCCTTCCTTCAAACGGCAAAGGCAGAAGGCTGGTTACAAGTTTGAGGCTAACCTAGTCTACACAGTGACCTCGTCTCTTCAAAAAAGGGGGTGGGGCTAAGAATGTACCTTCGTTAGTAGAGTGCCTGCCTAGAATACACAAGGTTTGGGGTCCATCCTCAGACGAGCAATAACGAGGAACAGTACGCAGATGACATGGAAGCCCTTGGGAGGCGGGGAAGGAGGATCAGTCAGCATAATCCAGTACTACTGGAGAGCTTGTGGCTAGCCAGGGCTGCATCAAAGTCTGCCTCAAAAACTTTTCTAAATAAGTAAAATAAAATAAATTCTGGGTGTGATGGCACACACCTTTAATCCCAGAACTCAGGAGGCAAAGTTCGAGGCCAGCCTGGTCTGCACAGTTTGTTCCAGGACAATCCAGAGCTACATAGACCCTGTCTCCAAAAACAAAACAAAAAACAAAGAACAAGCAAACAAACAAATCTAAAGGAAAAAAAAAAAAACCCAAACTTCTCATCTCTCCTTGGCCAGTTCCATGGCCTGCACCCTCCTAGAATGGTCTTTTCTCCCCACATTGTCAAAAACTTCACATTTCTGTGAATGATCCTTTGCCGTCCCCACCCTGTTCTTCCTGCAGACGGCTGTCTGTCCACTCAGCTCCAGGCCCACTGGAACCCCTTTAGGGTCAGCTCTGTTCTCTCTCCATTGCCAGCCCTAAGCAAGCAGCAAGGCTCCGGGCTGGGTGGGCCCTAGGAAAGTCCAAATCCCCAAGGCTAGCATAGTCAGGGCCATTGTCACCTGTTATCTCTCACCTCCACCCTTGTTCCTTCTAGCTTCTCTTTCCCCCAAAACTGGGCTCTCCCATGCAGCCGCAGCATCTGGCTCCCAGCTCCTGTCTCAAAGCCTCATAAGGTTCTGTAGAGTCCCTGCCTCCCTCCGGCCTTTCTAGTGCCTCTAGCCACAAGGTCTTGCTCAGGGACAGCTCCTTCCAGCTCTGTGTCCCCTCCCCAATCTTCCTGGACCCCATTATCCACTCTTTCTCTCCCCCCATCCTTCTCATCTTCCTCCTCCCCCTTAGTGGAATGTCAACCCTCATGAGGGCTTTGGATGCCTTGGTGGGAACCCGCCTGCTGCTCTCCTGCTCTCCAGCCTCACTCCACCCTGGCACCGCTACGGGAAAGCAGGGTGTTTAATCGCTTGTTTGTTTTCTGTCTCCCCCACTAGAACAGAAGTCCCTGAGTGCAGCGACTGTTCCCAGGGCCTGGCACACCCCGCCTCACAGTACCCGCTCAAAGAGTGAAGGAATGTCTCCTAACAGTCTCTCCAGAGACAGGCACTGTTGCCCTCCGGTTTCTAGAGGCAGACACTGGGGCCGAGAGCAGAGGGAATCTGGCTTGCTTCTGGCAGAGAGGTGAGAGTCAGGGCCAGGAGCCAGGCCTACCTGACTCCCAGCACGCTCCGAGCCAGGCTGACCAAGTCCTAGGCGCAGGACCTGGGGCCAGGCCCTCAGCGCTGAATCTGGTCCTGGAGGCCCATCCCATCCCTCCAGGCCCTGCTGAAGTCACTGAGCAACCTACTGTGGAGAAACCTATTGGGGGACACAGTAGGCTTTTAGCCAGTTGGTGCCCAGCCCCCCAGCACCCACCTCACTAACCTCCCTTCAGGGAGGCCTGCCACAATTTGGCAATTGTTAGGGAACTTTTTTTTTCCTTTTGGGAGGAAAGCTGTAAGTCATTAGGCTGCTCCCGCCTGCGGGTCACCATTTCCTGTTTAGAAGACTCATCTCTTCTTTGGAGCTGGAAGCTCCCCACCCCCAGCCCGGCTAGAGTTGGGCTGTGCTGAATCTCCACAGGCCAAAGCCTGCTCAGCTCCCCACAGGAAACTGGCACCTTCGGCACCTTTTGTGCTCAGAAAGGGACACTCGTTTTCTCTGGGCCCCAGGAGGCCCTCAGAGTTGAGGTCACCAGCACCAGCTAGCCTGAGGTGAATTGCCCCAGCTCTGGCCCTCTGAGCAGGAAGCTGAGTGACCCCTACCCTTTGGCCTGGCTTCTCACCCTCCTGGCTCCAGCCAGCCCATTTCCTTGCATCAAAGGCCATTTGGTACCCAGCAGCCAGACAAGAGGTGTGGGCCTGCCTGACATGGAGGCCCTTGGGAACAGGAAAGACATCCTCCTTCAGCTGGGAGGGACAGCTAGTCCTGCCCCAAAGACGGACTCTAGTGGAGCCACAGCAAGGGCCAGGGCCAGGCTGTAGATAAGGCCATGAAGCAGCTTCCTATGCCAGAGAACCGGAAGAGCGTCGGGAAGCTTGCACAGTACCTGGATTGGCCAGACACCCAGGCTAGGCAGCCCAGTCCCAGAAGTTCATGACATTCCAGTCAGAATTCCCAAGCACAGCACTTAAGACCCCTGCCTCTCTCCCATGAGTCCCTTCAATGAGCCCCCTTCAACAACACCAGTTTTTAGTATATAAATTAACCGCTTTATTGAATATCAATAAACTGTACATATTAACTATACAAAATGCTGCTTACAATATAAATACCTTTAAAATGTAAACATCTTCCTCCCAGGGCCACCTGTTGGGCCCCAAAATAGTTCTGGGAGACACATTGGCCAGGCTGAAGCACCCCACTTGGCCCCTAACAAGTGACGGCCATTACTCATGGTCCCTTCTGAGACAGTTAAACTGCTGTGAAACAGGTGTCACAAGGACAAATGGGGGCGGGGGGCTGAAACAGCTGCCCCGGCCCAGAGGCACCTGGACATGTGCTGGGCGTGGATGCAGTTGGGGGCAGGGAAAGAGACTATTGCATAGTCTGTTGTACCTCAAGAAGTTGGCATGAAGGGTCTTTGAGGGAGGTAGGGAAGTAGGGGTCCCCTGAGCGGGGTTTGAGCTTCCCAGCCAGCGGGTTGGCTTTAGTCCTATGGCCCGAAGCAGCTGTGTCCAGAGGCTGTACCTCGTGAATACTGAGGAGTGGCTCTGGGAGGGGACCAAGGCACTCTGCCCTCCGTCTGTCGTTTGTAGAAGAGGCCACCAAGGGAGCCAAGCAAGAGCCAGGGTCAGACATGGCCTCCACAGGTCTCTGGACCAAGGCTAGACAGAGTCCTGGCAGTGAGGATTGGCTCCAGGGAAGCAGGAAGATGCCAGAGAGGATGGGGAGAGAGCAGGGTCAGCGTGGGCCTCCAGAGCAGCCAGACTCTTGGTGTTTGTGGAGCAAGGACATTCGGGAGAAGGTGCGGGCACAAGCCTGACACTGGTACTTCTTCACGTCCGAGTGGGTCTGGAGATGGGCACGCAGGTTAGAGCGGTCAGCGAAGGCACGGTTGCAGTGGGAGCAGGAGAAGGGCTTCTCACCTGGGGAGAGATGCCTGAGGGGTTAGGAAGGCCTAGACAGTGCTTCACCAGCCCTGATGCACCATGGGAGCCCAAATACAGTCAGGCCCTGTGATATCTACTGTGTCGGGGCCTGCCTGTGTGTAGCCCTGACCAGACTTCTCCAAGTCTCCAAACTCCCTACCCAGGGTAGGGTCAACTCAAAGTCCTGAACACTAGAGACTATCCTGTCATTTGAGCCTTCTGCAGTCCTATTAGAAACAGAGAAACTGAGGCACAGCAGGTAAGCAGCAGGTCCCAGGTCACCCACCAGGGCCTCTGCAGCCCTTAGTTTTTAGCCACTGCCTTTAGGCAGAGGGAGCTGGGGTTGGTGTTCCGATTATCAGCCTTGAAGTCATTCCTTGATTTACTTTGTCTGGGACAAAGCTTGAGAGGCAGCCTGGAGAGGCCTCCCCACCCCCACCCAGAGCAAATGAGGTGCTCCTCTGTACCCTGCCTGCAGCCCAGTCCTGTAACACATCGGTCCTGACACCCCACCAGGCCAGCTGAGGCTGTAGTGCACAGGGACTAAAGACATAGTAAGAGTTTAATAAATGCTTGTAGAATTAATAAACATGCTTTGTCTAGTATTTATTTTTATAACAAGGGACCTGAGCATGGTGGTCCACGCTTGTGATCTCAGCACTAGAGACAGGAACGAGGTCTCGGGTTTGAACCTAGACTAACAGATACCAACAACAGAACCAAGTATCCATCGTCCTACTGTGTCGAAGCCTGATGCTAAGGATGTGGAGCAGCCCTCCCTCCAGCCCTCCAACCTTGCTAGCCCACAGGTGGTGCCCTTTGGTTGGTTGGATTCTAGTGCTGGAATTCAAGGGCTGATGACTGGCTCCTGGGTGTGCTGAGCCTCTGGGTGGAGGGGATCTCAGCAGGGTTCCTGCGGGATCCACCCACTCAGCAGGTATTCACTGAGCAGAGCTGCTTCTAGCCACCCTAGGGGGCACAGACCCACAGAAGTTCCACACATGCAGGTGGGACTCCGTGGGAGAGGAGAAGAAAGCCCAGCGGGATGCTCCCTGGCGGCCTGGCAATCTGCAGGCTCCCCGCAAGGACCCTCCTCCACTTACCCCTAGGTAACTCAGCGCTGCCCATACAGAGATCTGGAGGGCCCTATGAAATAGGGGTAGTGACCCCTCCCAAAGACTGGCTGAATCACTACCTGTCAGTTTAGCAGGGAAGGAGTGAATTGAAGTAAATCTTAACAAAGGGTAGGGGGACAGACAACACAGGGTGAGATGGAGTTGGGGAGGGGGGTCTGAGGACGTGTGCAGGACTGTAGGTCCTCCACTCCTTCACAGATCCCCGACCCCCAGACGCCTTTATACTGCTCCTGGCAAGTGTGAAATCGGCACCAGGCCGGCTGGGACAAAGGCCACTGAGGGGGGCACTGTACATGCGATACCCCCTGGATTAAAGGGGCCTGCCATGCAGTGAGCTAGCAGCTGTGGCCAGAACAGGTGCTGGGCACCACTTCCCCATGCACCTGCTCTAACCCTGCAGGCCCCCACCCCCTGGGCCACCATTAAGACACACAATGGGGCTCCCTGAGAACAGGGAGGTACATTTCAACAGGGTTTTGTCTGAGCCATGCCTTTACATCAAAACAAACTCCCTAGGACCCCCTGAGGGCTTCAGCTCTCCTCAGATAGAGCCCTTCAGCTTAGCCACCTTGCAGAAGAAAGGCCAGGCTGTTAGAACCTTACAAGTTAAATCTGAGGCAAAAATGTGCCTGAAGGAGAAATGAGTAGCCTCCTTCACGTCCTAAGGATGTCAGTGAGACCTGCAAATGCCTTACTGCGCCAGTGCTGGCAACAACAGGAAATGCACAGCTCCAACAGGCCCGCTCACACCCCAAAGTTTGATAGCTGTGGCCCTTCAACACTCTTTTCAAAGACTGCTCCCCTAAACAGGAATCCCTACTATCCAGACAGGCCTCACTTCTAGAAGCTTTCCACACGTTCTGAGACTCCAGGGACCGGCCAAGTAGTTTTTTAATTTAGCAAGGCGCCTGCATCCAACACTTCACGATATACAAAAGTCCCACAAAGTGTTCTTAGGCATTTCTGAAACGGGGAGACTGAGGAAGGTCTCAACCCAGGACTCAAGGCCAGGTGGGGAATCTAACTATTAATATTCTGTCTGTGTGGGTTGAGAGCAGGGAGCCGGAGGGTATACCCCCACTCGCAGCTCTAACAGCAAGGAGCAAGGTTCAGGAGAACCAGCATCTATTTTACCATTTGCTTGGCAGCGCTAGGAGCAAGCGTTGAGTCCACCAGAGCCAGGGGCCAGCACTTAGGACGGCGGAGAAACGAGAGGCAGCTGTGGGAACACACTCACCAGTGTGGGTGCGGACGTGGCCCTGCAGCAGCCAGGGCCTGGAGAAGGCCTTTCCGCAGGTCGCGCAGACGCAGGGCAGCGTATGGCTTCGGATGTGCATCTTGAGGGCGCCCAGGCTGAGGTACTCCTTGTTGCAGTATTTGCAGTTGAAGGCCTTCCGGGACTGAGGGTCCTTGGCCACCGAGAGCCTGGCTAGCTGCTTGGGCAGTTGACCCAAGCCGGGGAAGGAGATGAAGGCCTCGGCCTCCAGGGATGAAGCCGAAGTGGAGGAGAAGGACGACGGCGCTGGCGAGGGAGGGCTGGGCGGCTGGGAGCTTTTGCCACTGTCTTCATCGGACAGCGAAGTCAGCTCTGCCGCCCTGGGGCTCTCCCGCGGCGGGAGAGTGGCCCAAGCCACCGGTTGCACTTGGGGCACCAGAAGCGAGTCCCAGATGAGGGTGGGCAGCGAGGCGGCGGGGTTGAGGACCTCGGGCGGAGGGATGGCGGCCAGCAGGTGGGCCTGGTCGTAGGGCTGCTGGAAGGTGAACTCTGCGGGCAGAAGAGGGAGGAGAGGGTCAACCGAGCCGATTCTCGGGGCGCCAGGTGGAGGGTCCCCCGCCCGCCCGCCCCTCCCCCACCCGAACTCCGGGCTCCGCAGGACAGCCTTCCCTCGGGTCTACAGTCTCAGAGCCTCCCTGCCCCGGACCCCAGACCCCCTCGGTGGACCCCAACTGCCAAGATCCGGAGTTCCCGGCCCACCTGTCGCGCCCGCAGAGCCAGACTCGTCCCTCCGCGCCCTCAGGATCCCCTCGAGCCTCCCGCATCCCGCACCCCGTCACGCACCCACACACGCGTCCTGCAACTCGCTATAGTTGGGCTTCCGGCGGGGGTCGGACGGCTTCCTGACTAGGAAGGAGCGCGGCATGGTGGCCGGGGCGACCTAGGTAGCCGGGGTCACCGGGTCGCGCAAGATCGATAAGCTACTCCGCTCGCGAGGCCGGACCGCGGCACTATGATTCCCCCTCGGAGCGGCAAACTCCTTTAAGTAGGAGGGCTGGGGGCGGGGCCGACTCGATGACCACGCCCCTTTGTCAAGGCTGCACCAATGCCGGGCGGCGGCGCGGCCCGAGACCAGGACAGGAGCAGGTGCGCCTGGGCTGGAGGGGCTCCCGCCGCGTGGCGCTGAGATTCGACTTGGGCTCCTCCCGGGCCGGACCGCGCGGTGTCTGAGCGTCTCGGGCGCCCTCTGGTGGCCGCGCCGGACCTCCGCTGAGTGCTGCGCCCCCCACTCCCACGCAGAGGCTGACCTTGGGTCGCTGCAGACCCGCGCCCCGAAAATGCTCCGAAGCGCTCCCTTCGCACGTGCTTAGGGAGCGCCCGCTCTAAGCCCGGCTGAGTGAGTTCTGGAGTTGTGTGTCCAGCCCTGAACAAAACAGTCCTACCTAAGGATGGCTTCCCGTCCGTGGGGGAGGCCGACGGAGTAAATAGGCGATTCTAATGCAAAGGGAGGCGTGCTTTGATGGGGAGAGGTGGGGAGGGAGAGACAGCTGTGACTGGTGGACGGTCACCTGACGGCGGGGGGGCGTCTATGACTTCCCAGGGGAAGTGAGAAAACACGGAGGGGAAAGGCCCGAGGTAAGAGTAACTTCTGTCTGCCCAGCCTTTGAGAACAGCTCCCAGGGGTGGGGGTGGTGTGGGCAAGCCCCGAGGGGGTCGGATTTGCTGGCCTTGGGTCCTCGGAGAAGTTTGGACTTTGCCTTAAGGGCACTGGGAGCCACGGAAGGACTTTTCAGCTGAGGACCTGTTTAGGGTTGCATTGTGAAACACCACTGACGGCAGGTGCACTGCAGAGAGAGGTAGCAAAGACCAGGGCTGAGCCTCCTGGCTTCCTGAGAACCGTGTTGGATGGGTCACAACAGCCTACCACCAGGGTGGCCCCGGAAATCAAGCCCACACCCCACAGTATGGCGTTACAAACACCTGTAAAACTGAGACTCTAGGCGCTGAAGGTAACAACAGTGGATGGAATCGACCTCCCAGCACTGGCGAGAGGGAGATCAGACAACAGCAAAGGACCTGCAGAGCACTCTGCCCTCTGGGTTAATTTGGTTCATCCCTGCATCTCCCCTTGAGCCCAGAGGTAGAAAACTGAGTCCCCCACCCCTAACCCTTTATTGCTTGTCTCAACTGGCAGCTCAGCTAACCGGGGTTTCTCCTCTATGCTCAATGACCAGGGCTTTCCTACCACAGGACCTTGGCACCTGCCTTCCAGCCTCAGATCCTGTTCTCTCTTCCCGATCTACACCTGGCTAAATTTCCTTTCATCCTTTGTTTCCGGAGCAACCCCCCCCCCAAACCCCAGCTCCCGCCCCCAGCCTTCTTGTAAGGTGGGAAAAGAAAAAACAAAAACAAATGAAGCACACAGGAGAAAGGCCAGTTCACACCCTCACACCCGCCCCTTGGTCAAGTGTTGATGAATGCTGGCAGCCACTTAGAGAAGGTGTGACTCAGCCCCAACAGGTGACAGGTGAATCCCCACTCCCAGGAAGCCTTCCTAGGCAGACTGCCACCCAGGGCTTTGCAGGCGCTTTTCCTCAAGGGTATCTAAAAACACCTAAGCCCTGCCCGCCTTCACCTGCAGACACATCCTAATTTAATTATCTAGGGCGGGGTTGCTGGCGTCTGCTTTTAAACCGACAAAACGACAAAACGACTGGATGCCTCTTAACTTAAAAAGTTACCAAAGCTAAGAATACATGACTGGCCTCAAACCCAGACCAGAAAGGACAAAGGACAGCCTAACATGGGTTCTCTCTTTCTCTCTCTCTCTCTCTCTCTGTCTCTCTCTCATTCCCTCTCTCATTCTCTCTCTCTCTCATTCTCCCTCTCTCTCATTCTCTCTCTCTCTTTCTCTCTCTCTCTCATTCCCTCTCTCATTCTCTCTCTCTCTCATTCCCTCTCTCATTCTCTCTCTCTCATTCCCTCTCTCATTCTCTCTCTCTCATTCTCTCTCTCTCATTCCCTCTCTCATTCTCTCTTTCTCTCATTCTCTCTCTCTCTCTCTCTCTCTTTGTTTTTGGAGACAGGGTTTCTCTGTGTAGCCCTGGCTGTCCTGGAACTCGCTCTCTAGACCAGTTAGCCTTGAACTCAGATCCACCTGCTTCTGCCTCCCCAGTGTTGGGATTAAAGGTGTGTGCCAGCACCACCCAGCTGACACCTGTGCTTTCATAGTAGCATCAGAAAGAGAGAAAGAAGAAATAAAACAAAAAGATCCCAAGTCATTCAGATGTCTATCAATAGACTGGATTAATAACATGAACTGACCAGTCTGCAACAAAAAATAACCATAGCCGATTGGGGAACACACCTGTATTTATCTCACGTTGGAGGCAGGGGCAGGAAGCGCAGAGGTTTAAAGCTAGCTTTGGCTGAATAGTGAAAGCCTGCCAAGAAAAGAAAGGAAGGGTACAGTATGAGCAGTTCCATGACCAATGAATGAGTCTCAAGTCACAGTGATGAGCAAAAGTCAGAAACAGGTGTCCAGCAGCTGGATTTAGAGGTGGTCAGAGTAGGCAAACCGAATGGTATATAATTCAGGGATACACCCACTTACAGAATGAAAGTGAAGAAAATGTTTAATGCAGAATCTTCTTTTTTGGCTTTTTGAGATAGGGTTTCTCTTGGCTTTGGAGCCTGTCCTGGAGCTAGCTCTTGTAGAGAAGGCTGGTCTTGAATTCGCAGAGATCCACCTGCCTCTGTCTCCGGAGTGCTGGGATTAAAGGCGTGTGATACCACTGCTGGGCTTCTTTTTTAAATTTTGTTTATTGTTGTCGTTTTTTGAGGCATAGTATCACTGTGTAGTTCTGACTTTCCTGGAATTCATTGTGTAAATTAGGCTGGCCTCCCCAGCATGGCAGTTTACAACTGTCTGTAATTCCAGTTCCAAAGGATCCAACACCTTCACACAGATGTACACACAGGCAAAAAACCAATGCACATAAAATAAACAAATCTTTAGGGCCTAGAGAGATGGCTCAGTGGTTAAGACTAGGCTGAGCTCAAACTTGAAGAGATCTATCTGCCTCTGCCTCCTGAGTGCTAGAATTAAAGGTGTGTGTATTTATACTTCTTTGGCTTTTTTGTTTTGTTTTGGGTTTTTGTTTGTTTGTTTTGTTTTGTTTTTTGAGCCAGGGTTTCTCTGAGTAGTCTTGGCTGTCCTGGAACTCTCTCTGTATACCAGGCTGGCCTCAAACTCAGAGATCGGCCTGTTTCTGCTTCTCGAGTTCTGGGGTTAAAGATTTATGCCACCATTACCTGACTATGTTTTTATATTTTTTATTTATGTGTCTGTGCCTATGAAATGAATGCCACCTATGCAGATGTCCTTAGAAGCCAGATTCCCCTGGCATTTGAGTGACAGGTGGTTATGAGCCACTGTGTTGGTCTGGGAACCAAACCCAGCCAGGTCCTTTGTAAGAAAGAGCCAGTGTATCAGGGCAGTGGTGCACAAGCCTTTAATCCCAGCACTCCAGACAGAGGCAGAGGCAGGTGGATCTCTGTGAGTTCGAGGCCAGCCTTGTCTTTCCAGACTGACAAGAGCCAGTTCCAGGACAGGCACCAAAGCTATACAGAGAAACCCTGTCTCAAAAAAAAAAAAAAAAAAAACCCAACCAACCAAACAAACAAAAAAAAGCTAGTGCTCTTAACTGCTGAGTCATCGCTTCAGCTTTTTTTCCTATTTATTTATTTATTTATTTTGTTTTTTTCAGGATAGGGCTTCTTTGTGTAACCTTGGTTGTCATGGAACTGTAGACCAGGTAGCCTGGAATTCACAGAGATCCACCTGCTTCTTCTTCCTGAGTGTTGGGATTAAAGGTGTGTGCTGCCACTACCAATGCTTTTTTCTATCTTTTTAAAATAAGCTATTTTAACTTTTTTTTTTAATGTGCATTGGTGTGAAGGTGTTAGCTCCCAGGGAACTGGAGTTACAGACCATTGTGAGCTGCCATGTGGGTGCTGGAAGCTGAAGCCAGGTCCTACTGGAAGAGCAGCCGGTGCTCTTAACCATTGAGCCATCTCTCCAGCCCAATTTTTTTTTTCTATTTTTGACATAGGGTTTCCTTGAATTCCAGGCCCACCTGTCTCCATCTCCCCAGTGCTGAGATCATATGTATGGACCACCAACCCAGAGTATGCAGTGCCGGGGAGCAAAGCCAGTGCGGTGGGAGCTACACCCAGAGCCCCTAATTCTTCTACTGTTATTTTTTGATATTTTTTTAAACAGGGTCTGTAGCCCAGGCTAGTCTCAAACTAGATAATCAAGGATGACCTTAGACACCTGATCCTTCCTGTCCCTCTCCTAGGCTTTGGGAGATAATGGAAGGAAGGGTGTTAGGTTGGGAAGGAGGAAAAGAGAGGTTTGTTTCCCAGAAGAGGGAAGGTTTTTTTTTTAAATATTTATTTATTTACTTATTATGTATACAGTGTTCTGTCTGTGTGTATGCCTGCAGGCCAGAAGAGGGCACCAGACCTCATTACATACAGATGGTTGTGAGCCACCATGTGGTTGCTGGGAATTGAACTCAGGACCTTTGGAAGAGCAGGCAATGCTCTTAACCGCTGAGCCATCTCTCCAGCCCCCGAGAGGGAAGTTTTTTATAATTAGCCTTTGAACTTGAAATAGACCGTTCAAAGCCTTTTGATATGATAGATTGGTAACTGACAGGTATCATATAGCCCAGGCTGGCCTCCAAACTTGTTCTGTAGTCTACAATAGCCTTGATCCTCCTGCCTCTGTCTCCTATGTGCTGGGATTACAGGTGTGTATCACAACGCCCAGTTTTATATTGTGTTGGGAATCAAACCCAGGGCTTCCTGTTTGCTAGCAGGCAAACACTCCTGTCAAATGAGTAGCCATCTAAATAGCCTGAGGATGGCATATTTAGCACAAAAAATATAATATTCAGGAGAGGTGGCTTAGTTGCCAAGAGCACTGGGTTCAGTTCCCAACACACACGTGACAGTTTCCAAGCATCTGTAACCCTGATTCCAGGCGATCTAGTGCCTTCTCCAGCGTCCATAGGCACTACATGTGCATGGTGCACAGACATGCATGCCAGTAAAACACCCATACACATGAGTGTGTACATATATGTATTTATACATACATATGTTTATATACATACATATACACACATACACACACAAAGAGACTCTCTATGTAGTCGTGGCTGTCCTAGAACTTGCTATATAGACCAGACTAACTTTGAACTCACAGAGATACACCTGCCTCTCTGCTACCACACTCCCAGCCTAAACAAGAAAATCTTCTTTTTTCTTTTCTTTATTTTATTTTATTTTATTTTTGTTTTTTTGAGACAAGGTTTCTCTGTAGCTTTGGAGCCTGTCCTGGAACTCACTCTGTAGACCAGTCTGGCCTCAAACCCAGAGATCCACTTGTCTCTGCCTCCTGAGTGCTGGGATTAAAGGCATGCGCCACCACTGCCCAGCCAAACAAGAAAATCTTTAAAAAAAAAATCTTCTGTCTAGTTCCAAAACCACAGAGAAACCCTGTCTCAAAAAAACCAAAAAAAAAAAAAAAGATTAAAAAAAAAAGCCGGGCAGTCGTGGCGCACGCCTTTAATCCCAGCACTCGCGAGGCAGAGGCAAGCGGATCTCAGTGAGTTTGAGACCAGCCTGGTCTACAGAGCTAGTTCCAGGACAGGCTCCAAAACCACAGAGAAACCCTATCTTGAGAAACAAACAAAAAAAAAATCTTAATATTCAGGAGGCGTTGGGTTAAATCTTTTGTGTTCCCACTCCCAAAACTTTCTCATCACCTCCAGGAAACCTTCACAGAGCCGACGCCCCCCTCAGAGCTTGCTCATGTCCATTAGGCTCCACTCTGTGGTCGGAGCTGGGTGCAGGACCCCTGGCCAGCGCTGGGTGACGGACTCCAACTGAGGTAGGTTTCTCCAGGTGGAAGCTACCTAGCCTTTATCAGCCATGACTGTAAAACTAGGTGGCAGCTGGGCAGTGGTGGCACACATCTTTAATCCCAGCACTTGGGAGGCAGAGGCAGGTGGATCTCTGTGAGTTTGAGGCCAGCCTGGTCTACAGAGCGAGTTCCAGGACAGCCAGGGCTGTTACACAGAGTCTTGCAAACAAACAAAGCCAAAATCTAGGTGGCTAGCCTGGAGTGGCGGTGCATGCCTCTAATCCCTGCACTAAGGTAGAGGCAGAGCACTGAAGTCATCCTCACCAATAAGGGTCCAAGGCTGGGGCCTGGAGAGATGGCTCAACAGTTAAGAGCACTGGCTGCTCTACCAGAGGACTTGGGTTCAATTCCCAGCACCCACATGGTAGCTGTCTTTAATGCCAAGATCTGACACCCTCACAGACATACATTGAGGCAAATACTAATGCAAATGAAATAAAAGTAAATAAATTATTTATTTAAAAAAAAGAGTCCAAGGCCAACCTGGGCTACAAGAGACCCTGGTGGCTGCTATCTCCTGAAGATGTCAGAACAGCTGAGTCAGACTAGAGGCCCCACTTGCTGAGGCACCTGCTAAGGAGACCTAGCAGGTCTTGGGGTACCCTACCCAGGAGAGGCTGCAAAGGAAGTTGGAGCAGATCTTCCCCACCAGGCATAGGTCTGAGTGAGCTATCCTGAATGTCCCTGCTGGAGGCTGAGGTAGACCCCCACCCCCACCCCACAAGGTGAGACTGAGCACTCTAAGGCCAGGCCCAGGGAACGAATGAAGGGGCAGGCTCTGAGGTGCATAACAAGTCCAAGTGACTTCGTGATTTGTTTTGTTTGTTGTCGGGAGGGGAGTTTCTGAGACAGGGTTTCTCTGTTTACCCCTGGCTGGCCTGGAACTCACTCTGTAGACCAGGTTGCCCTCAGCCTCCTGAGTGCTGGAATTAAAAGGCCTGTGTCGCCACGCCCAGTAACTTCATCTATTTTTAAGACAAGGTCTTACTAGCAGGCTAGTCTCCTGATCGCTGTTCTTCTGCCTCAGCCTCCTGGGTACAGGAATTGCAAGTGACCTTTTTGATTCTCCCACAAGTTCTCAGAAGGCTCCCCACGCCGACTGTGCCCCTAGCCTGGGGCGCAGTCCTCCTGCGCCCTCTGCTGGCCGAAGTGTCTCCCTGCGTCTCCCCTTCCTAGGAGAGCAACCTGGGACCATTTAATGTAAATAGGAAAGGCAGAATAATTTAAATGCATGACTGCATCTCTTCAGGTGTCTCTTCACTAAACCCGTCATTTACAACCAACCAAAGTCTCCTTCCACCCTAGATCTCCACCTTTGTAATAGACAAGGAGATGGTTACATACACACTTGTTTATCAATACAGCATCCTCTGTCACCACAGATGCCATCTCGATGCTAGACGACGCCCCACTATAAAAATTTCCCGTTTTAGGGCCAGGTGGTGGTGACACACGCCTTTAATCCCAGCACTTCGGAGGCAGAGGCAGGTGGATCTCTGTGAGTTCAAGGCCAGCCTGGTCTACTAGAGCTAGTTCCAGGACAGGCTCCAAAGCCACAGAGAATCCTTGTCTTGAAAAAAATAACAAACAAAAAACTTGATGGCTGAATGTCCTCCAGAAAGGTTAACCTGAATCCCCTTCAGCAGGGAGTGGAGGATTCCTGGGCCCACACTGGCTGTGGTCTCTTCCTTTTTATCTCTACCTTCTGAGATGGGGCCTCCGGCTGGGATTTGCACTTCACACAGCCAGCTTTTGCTTCTTTTGGGGTTTGTCTGCGGCACCCTGGGCATTTACATCCAGAGCGGGTTTGTTTGTTTTGGCTTTCCATTCTTTGTGTCATTCACATCAGGATCTCAACCCTTTTCATTTTCTGCTTCCTGCCCTGGCAGTACCCTCCCCCATAAAATTTAAGAAAAAAAATTGGGGGGGAGGGATCTCACCATGGAAGCTGTAGTTGACAGTGAGCCACGCAGTAAGCACTTCTACCCATGTATCTGTATGTCCAAGGAGTCAGTGGTCTGGTTCGAGGCCTGGTTTCTGCTGCACTATTGATGCTGGGCCCTCACGGGAACTCCTCTTGGTTGTCCTGCTGCTGCCCTGGGTTGTGGAGATCCTCAGCTTTGGGTCTGCAGAACCCGTCTCTTCATGTGCTCCGGCAGATCACAGATGGAGAGGGTGTCGGGGTAGACCAACACATAACCCTGGTTCTGGGTAGTTACAGGATTGGTCAGCCCGGCAGCTCTCCCTTGTCCTCACCACCAGGGTGCGCTCTCCCGCATTGACTAGGCTAGTTCACTTTCTACCGAGAAGAGCAGGGGGCAGGGCCGGTTCTGCTTTCCCGTTGTCCAGTCGCGGTGTGAAGGGGACTCTCTGCAGTGCTGCAGCAGATGGGGGCAGGGCCACCTCTCCCACCTGCCTCAGGTATTGGTGGGGGAGGGGCATGGCTTCTTGTATCAGCCCATGCCACCACAGGACAGAAGAGTAATGGAGACACCTCTCCAGTACCCAGAGCTGTTTATATTTCCTTGTATTCTAAAGTACTTTTCAAGTCCTTTCGGTCAGCAAGTTGACGACTTCTTTTTCTTCTTCTTTATAGATAAAGTCTCACGATGTAGCCCTGGCTGGCCTGGAACTTGGTATATAGATCAGGCTGGCTTAGAACTCACGAGAGTTCAACCTGACTCTGCATTAATTTTTTTTTTTCCAGAAGAACTGGGTTAAGATTAAAGTCAGTCACCTCTGATTTCCATCCCCAGCCCTTTTCCCTGAAGCAGGCACACCCCACGTGTCACTGTGGCTCTGACAGCAAGCTCCTTCAACCACCTGTCCTTCTCCCAGAGCCCTGGGAAAGTTGCTCAGGCTGACCCTGACCATTGACCTGCCTCAGCCTTCCAGAATCCTTGGGGTCTTGTCCTACCACAGGCCTGGCCAGGGATTTCCAGTTTCCCAGAGTGCTGCTGGCTGATTTTCACTGGGCTGCTGATCAGAGGAAGGGATTGGGGGGGCCAGAGCTGACCTTGACTGGAAGGACAATGGGGACGGTGAGAGAACAAAGTTCAGCCTCAGCTCCTGCCTCCATCTTTAGAGAACAGACCCTCCTCACTGGCCGGTAGATACAGACTGCTTTGGAGGCTGGCTTCTGGGTCGTGGGCCTCCTACCAGCTTCTTGTTACCAACAGTGGGGCATCCGCTAGGAACAGACCAGGCTCTGTGGAGGAGGTACAATCCCAGCTGGGTCCCTATAGCATTCCAAACTGGCCCAAGTGAGGGCCAGCCAGCGCCTCCAAGGCCCTATTGCCTGGCAGAAGGAAGGTAATGGAGGTGGAGACAGCAGCATAGGTAATTGCAGCACAGTGGGCTCGTTTGCATATGAGGAGAAATTGTAGGGTTGTTAGGGACCTAAAAGGCTTTCAAGGGGACTAGAATCTGGGGAGGACGTTTCTAGGGAGGGGAAGCAGGGTGGAGGGGAAGCCCTTTGCTACATTACACATCTTTCCCATTCTTAAGTTATATTGTTTATTTTTCTGTGGCACCGGAGGTTGAACCTGGAGCTTTCTACCTGCTGGGCGAGAGTTCTACCTCCCAGCTCCAGCTCAGCCGCCTAGTTTGGTGCTTTGGCTGGCATTGTGTTATAATTTGCATATGCATTTTATATAGATCACATGTGCACCTGCTACTATCAGAGTTCAAAAGAGGGTGTCAGATCCCCTAAAACTGGAGTTAGGGATGGTTGTGAACCTCCATGTGGTGCTGGGAATTGAACCCATGTCTTTTACAAAAGCAGCGAGCGCTCTTAACCACTGAGACTTCTCTTGCGCTTTTCAAAAGATTTATTTTTAATTGTGTGTGTGTGTGTGTGTGTGTGTGTGAGAGAGAGAGAGAGAGAGAGAGAGAGAGAGAGAGAGAGATATGAGGGACCAGTGCAGGCCAGAGGCACCAGCAACCCTTGAACTGGAGTTAAGGTGGTAGTGAGCCACCCCGTGTGGGTGCTGGGAGCCAAACTGGGATCCTCTGCCAGAGCAGCACACGCTCTCAAACCAGAGCCCTTCCTGGTGCTGACCACAGAGGGTTGTTAACCAAGTGAAAGTGCAGGACCAGGAAATGCTAAGCAGGTGAAGGCGCTTGCTGCCTGCTGACCTGAATTTGATCCCTGGAACCCAGGTAAAAGTGGAAGGAGAGAACTGAGTCCCCAGAGCTGTCCAGTGATCTCCACAGTACTGTGACAAGTGCACACCGACACACACACTGCACACAAATATGATCATATTAAATACATTTTAAATATTCATTAAAATAAGCAGCAGTTGATGGACTCTGCTGCTGAACCTTGGACACTGCCCTTGTGTGCATAAACTACCCACTCCCATCTCCTAGGAGAGCTGATAGGGCTCAAAAGGCCCCCAGGATACAGGATACACAGACACGCACACACAGACACACACACACACACATAATACACACACTACATACAGACACGCATACACAGACACACTCCTCCATTGGCGTCCCTGTCACCAGGCACGTTCCAGCCTCAGGGACCCTACATCTAGGGCTCCCTTCTGTACAGTGTTCTTCCCAGAAGTTCCTAAGGGGCTCACCAGCTCCCTCTGCAACAAGTGTGCCTGGTGCCACTCCTTCGCCCTCCTCTCTCCCTGCCCACCCTCCTTACTGCCTCACCACCTGCCGTCCTAGGCTAGGCTTACTTTGGGTTTTTTTTTTTTGTTTAATTATTTATTTATTATGCATACAATATTTTGTCTGTGTGTGTGTGTATGTCTGCAGGCCAGAAGAAGGCACCAGATCTCATTACAGGTGACTGTGAGCCACCATGTGGTTGCTGGGAATTGAACTCAGGACCTCTGGAAGAACAGTCAGTGCTCTTAACCTCTGAGCCATCTCTCCAGCCCCCACACATAAATTTTTTAAAAAAATATTTTTTTTGTATTTGATATACATTGATGTTTTGCCTGCATGTATGTCTGTGTGGAGGGGTTGGATCCCATGGAGCTGGAGTTACAGCCTGCTGGTTGGATAAATTATAAATTTATTTATATTTCACCTTTTAAAAGCCAGGACATAACAAGACACTTTCCAGAAAGTTGCTGTATCAGAAAGATACCACCTAGTTAGTTTCAACTCCAAGATTTTTTGTTTTGTTTTTATGAGACAGTTTCTTTGTGTAGCCTGGCTGTCCTGGAACTTGATCTGTAGACCAGGCTGGCCTTGAACTCAGAGATCTGCCTAGCCTCTGCCTCCAGAGTGCTGGGATCGGGATGAAAGATCTCTGCCTGCACCCAGCTAGAGATCGGGCTTTTTAAGATGCTGGAAGACGGCTGCATGGGAGAAAGATATTCTGCTCAGGAACTAAAGCTAGATTTGGGAATAACAGGGAACTGAGGTACAAGAGTTGAAGTTGATATTCAGGTTAATTCCTGAGCAACTAGCTAGCAGATGCAAGAACAGAACATTGTCACAGTGGTAGATGTCCTTATCTTGAGGCTGGCAAGTTGGGCTGTGATGTGTGGCACTCGGGCAGAAAGTGGGGTGACGAGGGGCACACGAAACAAAACCTACAACAGCAGTAACAAACAGAACTGACTCCTTCCAAGTTACCCTGGAGCTCAATTCTCAAACCTCTGCTTACCTGACCCTCAGGGACAACTATGGGTTCACTTTCTGGTTCTTGCCTTCACACTGCACCTTCCAAACACACCTGAGACTACCTCAGGTGCAACCACCACACTGACTACTTCTGTGGTTGCCTCTTTGTCTGCTCCATATGTCCAAGGAGCCTTACTTGCATCTAAGCTGGGCCATGTCCCTCAGAACCCCCAATGCCTGGTCTCAGTCAATGGACCTTCCAACCTGACTCCTACCCATGCTCAGTCTCTTCTACTAACCTTCCCACCCTCGAACCTTAGCAGTGCTTCATGGGCAAATAACATTTGTCATCATAGGCCTCTGAACTCAGCTATATCCAGGACTCAGTTCAATTTTTTTCCCCCTTTGAGACAGTCTTACTATGTAACCCAGGCTAGCTCAAACTCAGACTCATGCTTGTCTCGACCTCCTCAGTGTTGGGATTAAGAGTGTGTGCCATCACGCCTGGACAAATGTCACTTTTGGATCTGTTCTAGTATTACAAGGGATTTTACTTCCACTGTCAACAGACCTCAAGGAAACAAATGGACATAAATGAAAACTGACCAGAGTCCAAGGCTCAACTTGGAGATGTCGCAATGAGCCATTCTCAGTCGCTAGGTGTTTCTCCTCCAAGGGTACAGTAAAGACAGGATGCACTGAGACCTCTGGGCCATATTCAAGTCTCTATAGAACCAGGATAGGATCAAAGCCCAGAAAGCCAGCCCCACAGATCCCAGGCAGCATCCAGGGCACTGTTCTGCACACTCCTTTAGATGGCTCATTGCATACCACGACCCTAGTTCATAAGGGGTCAGAAACTGGCATATATGCATACTTACAAGGACCCCACGTCTGAGCCCTTGGAACCCCTTAACTGTCTGTCTCACTTAAGTCACTGAAGGGATGGGTCTAGAGTCTGACCTGTTTCTGTGAACTCCCCACTCAGAAAGGAGAGGGTGACAATTTTTGCTATTTTTCAGAGAAGACAGGCCCAGCTGATGAAGCCTCAGAATTGACTAGAAGCCAGGCTGACTTGGGGACAGACAAGAATGCTCCCTTGGAGTAACAACTTTCTGGAGGCTGCCAAGTCCAGACTCCAGAAAAAGCTATTTAATGAAAACACATTACAGCCTGCTGGTTGGATAAATTATAAATTTATTTATATTTCACTTTTTAAAAGCCAGAACATAACACGACACTTTCCAGAAAGTTGCTGTATTAGAAATAGTTAGTGAACGTGATACAGGACAAGAGGTTCATGTTGCACTGTGGTATGGCTGTGCTCTTCTCAGTTCCTCAGGTCAAGGTTGAGTCAGACTTCCCTCCAGGTGTCTCCTGAGCAAATCTTTCCAGAGGGTACAGTGAAGAGGTGGTTATGTCTGGGCTCTTCCAACAGTAACCCTGGGAAAGTGATTCTGCCCGACTCTGCAGGTTAGGAGGATCTGAGCTAGCTCTTTCTGGCAGGCAGAGGTCTCAGCTACACCAGAGCTACAGGACAGGAAAGATGACTTACCCCCCAAGCCCTAGGTCTGTCAGAGGGTCTGTTCTGCAGATTGGCCTGGTGGTGCCCATACTGTACTCTGTAAATGTGCTGGACTTCCAGCATTTAGAGCAGAGCAGCTGCTCGACAGAGCCTCCAGCAGACTGCCTTTCTCAACTTTGGCAGGGGCCTAGCTTCCTTAACTTCCCAGCAGGGGCTTTGAAGAGACAAGTGGGTAGGACCCTGGTTTTGCCATAGCCTGTGCACTGAAAGGCAGGGTTTTAAAACACACACTTGAGCAAGAAGGGCTGTAGGACAGCAGGAATGCTCAGGTTCATCAAGTTACCAAGCAGCACATACAATAGTCAGTGCCTTCCCTCCTCCCATTACCCAAGGGCTCTCATTCTTCAGAGCAAGACTATTAGCAGATACCCAACAGAGGGGCCCAGGACCCAGCCACCTGGAACACTCAGAGTGACAGAGAACCAAAAGCCACACCACTCCACTTTCTCCCCAATTACAGATAAATGCACCCCAGCTTTGCTACCCAGCATTCCCACTACATTTCTATGGTGATACCTTATCCTATAAAGGCACTGTCAGGCATTTAAGACAGAAGCCATCAGTTCTATGGATGTACAGGTGTAGGGACACAGCAGTAACCAAAACTTCCAGCATCAGTTTGTGAAAGCCCAAGGTCACCCAAGAGGAAAAGATGAGCACAGCCCTGTCCTGGTACACAGCAGAACCCAGATACCTCAAGGGCCAAGGAAAGGAGTCCCTATTTTATTGTGCTATTCACGGCCCAGGGAAGGGCCTGGCTGGCTAGGAGGACCTAGGAGACGAACACAGGGCAGTAGGATGAATGTAGGGACAGAAGCTCTGAGGTGTGTGAGAGAAGACCATGGGACAAACAAGGTTACCAGTGGGGAAGACAAAGTCATTAAGAGCCCAAAGAAAACAGGGCTCTGCCCTAGGACCTTGTCACTCTGGGAGAAGTGACCCTGTCCAGTGCCATGGCTCATTTCCAGATCTGCATTACATGTGAGGTGTAAGAGTCAAGGGCTCACAACCTAATGCGTATTGGAAGCTCTAGAATGAGGTGGACAGTGAGGACCCTGCTCACTGGTCAATGATAGATCGTTGCAACACCTGGTTCATCATGTCATCTTCATCAACATCATAATCCTGAGGGCAGAAGACAGCAGTCTAAGTAACTGTTCACACTCAGAAGATTCAACTTCACCAGGAACCTAGCAAGACAGTCTGCTAAGGATCCCAGGCTACTGTTTAGATGCTGTGAAACCGGGAAAATTACTTCATTTCTCAGCGTCTCTGCTGTTTCATCATTAAACAAAAGTTAACAGCTTGGGGCTGGAGAGACAGCTTGGTGGTTAAGAGCACTGGTTGCTTTTCCAGGGGACCCAGGTTCAATTCCCATCACTCATAGTGGATTACAACAACCCCTATTAACTCCAGTCCCAGAGGATTGGGCACTTCTCGTCTCTGCAGGCACTGCACATATGTGGTATACAGACATACATATAGTCTAAAAAATAAAAAGTAATTTCTGGGGCTGCAGAGATGACTCAGTTGGCAAAGTGCCTGCTGTGTCAAGCACAAAAACCAAGTTCAGATCTCCACCACCCATGTAAAAGGAGGCTGAGGGTGTTGAGGTGCACACCATTAATCCAGTGCTCTACTAAGGAGACAGGGATCACAAAGACTTGCCTCACTTAACAGACTAGTCCAAGTGGAGATACCCTGTTTCAAGAATAGGGTGGAGACTGATAAAAGGCATCTGATGTTGATACCTGGCCTCTGTTCATGCATGCACAGATCACGAGTGCACATGAACACTCTCCAGCAAACAACAAAACAAAAACAAAATTCCATTCCTTCCCCAATGAGAACTCAGTGTCCCAGAGAGTACACACACCTAACACAAACTAAGTACTCAAATGCCGAATTCAGTTCATGCAGAAATAAGACAAACACACATACACTCAACTGAGGTGCCATTCCCAAGAGGCTTCAGAGGCACAGTGGGCACTACAGTTAAACAGCCATCTGGGTGAGGCAGAAGCCTACCTGAGCAGTAAAACAATCATCTCTACAGGGACAGTAAGGAGAGCCTTCAAGTTTGTACCAAATATTATACTGAGAATACGTTTTGTTCTTTGTTTTTGAGACAAGGTGTCTCCATGTAACAGTCCTAGCTGTCCTGGAACTCTCTTTGTAGACCAGGCTGGCCTCGAAATCAGAGAGGCCTCTGCCTCCCAAGTGTTGTGATTAAAGGAGTGCGCCACTACATCTGGCTTTCCTTTCCCCTCTGAAACAAGTCTCATGTAGTCTGGGCTGGTCTTGAATTCCTGATCCTTCTGCCCCCAGTTACCAAGTGCTAGGAAAACAAGAGTGTGCCAGTAAGTTAAGTTGTAACTGCCTTTTGCCAGGTGATGGTATACACCTTTAATCCCAGCACTGGGGAGGCAGAGGCAGGTGGATCTCTGTGAGTTTGAGGCCAGCCTGGTTTACAAGAGCTACTTCCAGGACAGGCTCCAAAGCTACAGAGAAACACTGTCTCAAAAAAAAAAAAAAATATCCAAAACACATACAAAGTGTAGATGAGGCTGGCCTCAAACTCAAGAGATCCACCAGCCTCTGCCTCCCAAGTGCTGGGATTAAAGGTGTGTACTGCCATCCCTGGTTAGATTTATTTTCATTAATGTATTTATGAGTATACGTGTGTGGAGGATAGAGGGGAGAATGTCACGTGTGCAGGTATCAGCAGAATCCAGAAGAGGGTGCTAGATCTCTAGAGCTGGAGTTAGAGGTGTGCTGGGCCCTCTTCAAGAGCAGCATGTGCTCTTCAATGCTGCTGCTCTAGCAGGGCCGTTTTGTGTTACTGTCTTACATCGCTGGGGACAAAACCCAGGATGTCTTGCATGGCAAAGGCTCTACCACTAAGCCATATTCCAAGGACACATTTACACTTCCAGGTAGTTGGAGTTGCAATCCCTGTCAGTTTGTGGGCCATTTCTATTCACTGCCTTGTCCTTGGACAGTCAACCTGAGTGTAAACCAACTAAGTTCTCTAAGGAAATCAAACACAGCAAAAGTGGGCAAAATTGGGAGGCAGAGTAGGGAAAAGAAAAGAGGAAGTCTCACAGCTGGAAAACTGCCAGGACATCCTAAATCCTACTCTGACACCCGTGAAGAGACATTGTGCAACTTCCCTCTGGGACCGAGAGTTCTTTAAGCCTGAATAGTGCCCCAGGCTGCTGCTCCTTCCAGAAAATTAAGCAACAGTGTTGTCCCCTGGGGTGGGTAAAGACTCACCACAAAAGTATCATAGGAAAAGCGGTGGCGGCGTTGGATATGTTCCATGAAGTTGGCGCTGCGGTAGCTGGGGTCTCCCCAAGGCATAGAGGCACATATGGGACAAACCTGCCAGGAGGAAGCAAGGTGCTGTGACCTGACGCCTGAGCTAAACCTGGCCCTCTGTGACCTCTGCTCAGCCCCCTTTCTTCTAGGACAGCTTTACTGACAAGTCCAGGTACAAGGCCTGGTCACTCTACCCCATAAACATGAAGCAACCCAGAAAATACTGTCTATTCAATTCAAACAAGATGTGGGAATGGGTACGGGCTCGTAAAATGATGAATGACTGATCCCCACAAAGTAAAATTCAGCTTTACACTAATGCTAACAAAGTAAAGGCCCGAATGACAAAGATAAGGCCTAAAGTATGCACACGAAAAGCCAATCTGAGCAGGCACATAGAATATACCTCTAACCCCAGCACCAAAGAGGGAGAGGAAAGAGGATCAGGGAGTTCAAGACCAGCCTGGGCTATAGAAGTGATTTGGGGGGGGGGGGGGGCTGGAGAGATGGCTCAGTGGTTAAGAGCACTGACTGCTCTTCCAGAGGACCAGGGTTCGATTCCCAGCACCCACATGGCAGCTCACAACTGTCTGAAAATGCAGTTCCATGAGATCTGACACCTTCATACCAATGAACATAATAAAGTTAAATAAATAAATAAAAAAAGAAAAAAAAAAAAGAAGTGATTTGGGGGCAATGACAGAGCATGCTGCCCTGGCTCAGATGAGAGTGGAGAAGCACTGGGACGGACATTGCACGTGGCCAGCTCCTGACTCTCCCCTTGATTTCCCAGCTCTGTTCACTGAACTCAACAGGCAGCAGACTTCCTCACCTGCACACCATCCCAGCTTCCTCCTTAGTCCAAGAGGCAAACACGGTTTCCTTAAACTCAAAAAAGCTCATGTTTGCCTCCTTGAATCCAAGCCACCAACTCCATTTCAGCTCTCCAAGTTCAACATACCCCTGCCTTAACTAAGCTTGGTCACCCTACTTTCAGGCCTTTCAGAGGTCACCTTTCACTTTGGAACCTGGAAGACCATCCTTAGCTGGAGCTGGCCTCCCCTTCTTGAGCTGATTGCAGACCCCTGGTAGGTGCTGGGACAGTCAAGTCTGGAGCCAATAGCTGTGAGCCTAGCTAGATCAGGAGGCAGAACTTGCTTTCTCACTTCCCCTCTGACTGTCTATGAATAAGAGCACCCAATCTTGAATAGGGCTAAGAGCTTGCATCACCTCTACCAATTATGACAGCACCACACTTATCTTGACAGCTTCTGAGCTGGTGACATGGCTTAATGGCAAAACACTTGCCTATAATAGGTAAGGCAGGGTTCAACCACCAGGACAACAAAGAAATAAAAACAAAATATCCAGAGCTGGGCATGGTGGCTCAGTGCAATCCTGACACTTGGAAGGTGAAGCAGGAGGATCAAAAATTCAAAATCACCCCTGGCTACAAGATGAGTTTGAAGCCAGCATAACCTACTCGAGACTCTTTGTTGTTGTTTAAGCGATTTTTAAAGAAAACATTAAGATATATGCTGAAGAACTTAAAAGGGAAAAGGTCATAGTATCTGTAACTTCCTAAATGGCTCATCAAAATCATACATATATGTATAGAACACAAACACAGTTAAGCACATTTTAGCAAACTGCTGTGAGGTGAAGGCTAAGACTTCATTGTACAATCTAGTAATTTTCTGCATGTCTGATTTTTTACCTACTCAAAGAAAAGGTAATTCTTACCACAGACTTGGTATCCGTGCTGTGTGACAGTTTGCAGTGCTCCACAAGTCCTTCCTGATCAAAGTTCTTCTCAGGACAGTAAGGACAAGGAAAGGTGTACCGGTTTGGGATATTTCTGGGAGGTGAGATACAAAAGAGCACCCTGAGAACCATTCCATACAATCTCAACCATTGCCCAATCCAATGATCCTGTTTGAGTGGAAGTTCCACCTCAGTTCCCCCTCCTCCCTCTCCAAACCCTACCCTCAGAAAGCCTGCCACAGGTGGCTCCTCCCCCTGAGATGCTCAAGACCATGCCCACAGGGTATTTAAGAAGCAGTCCTGTTCTCCCCCAACCCTCCCCACCCACCCTTCCCACACACTGGGAGTTGCTTTGCTCAAATTAAACTTGGTTTTATTAGTTCGGCCTGATATGATTTATTGCATCAGTGGAAAGATTTAATATAGGGGCATGGACTACCTTTCAGAACCAAGACCATCACGCGCCAGAGGTGAGTGTTTTGATATCAGCACAGTTAACACATGAAGACATTCCCCCACCCCAGAACCTCTCATCCTTAGCCAGCACCAGTGATCACATCTCTCCAATTCCCCATATCTTCACACCTAAATCCTCCTCCAACACAAGCATCTCACATCTTTCTGGGGCGAGTAAGTCATTCATTACCTTGGCTGAAGGGACGCATCCTTGGTGGTAGCCTTCACACCTTCCATGATGTAATTCTGGTATTTGGAACATGAAGCCACGTGGGCTCGGATCTTAGATAGGATGAACTTGAATATAAAGAGCGGGACCAAGAGTTAGTGAGGAACTATTAAGAAATGATCCCAAACTAGGGGTAGGATAACTAGATCACATGATGGGTTAAGAATCAGAGAACTCCTGACTATGCCAGTGGGCAGAAACCAAACAGCTACGGCCTTTCTCTATAGCGGGATGGCTGTTTCACCTTGCTTATATCTGCTTCCACTATGAGGTCACTCTCTCCATCTGCTCTTGGCTTACTGACATTTTCCAAATCCAGTGATGCTTTAAAAAGTATTCTAAACTCTATTTTGTGCGTGTGTGTGATCTGTGTGGAGGACACACAAGGTGCTGGTCCTTTACCTTGAAACAAGGACTTTCATGACTATGTAAGCCAGGCTGGATGTCCCACAAGCTTCTGCTGATTCTCCTGTGGAATTACAGATTCTGCTATTGCCATCTCTCTGAACTCAGGCCTCAGGTGTCAGAATTAGGCACCAAGCACCATTAACTGCTAAGTCATCTCACTGGCCCTACACTCACACATTTGAATTTCTCTTACCTAGGCATGGTGGTGCACATCTGTGATCTCAAGGACTCTGGGAGGGTAAGACAGGAAGACTACCAAGAGTTCCAGGCTAGTTTAACCTACACAGAGATGAATCGTATTTTGGTCTGCTTCCAACTGTACCTTTGTTGTTTTGCATTTATTACCCAAGTTGGCCTGAAGAAATCCTCTTGTCTCAGCCTCCCCAGGAAAGAATATAGACACATGCTAACACACTTGTGTGAGAACTCTTAAATATGCAAAATGAGAAAGGAAGAGAGAAAGATTTGGGGGGCACATCTAACATACAACCATCTATTTTTATTTTGCTTTGTGACAGGGTCTCATGTAGTTCAGGCTGACCCGGAACTTGCCATACTCCTGCCTCTACCTTCCCAGTGTTGGTTGGTATTGCAGGCACGTGCCAATAACATACTGCTTTACAAACCTTACAAACAGAGAAAAATTAAAGCACACAGGGGAGAAGAGTGTGCATGAGAAAAGAAAGATTGAAGTCAGTTTGTTGAGATTCAAAATGAAACTGTGAGGATACAGGGTTCCGATTCCAGATCTACAGGCACTGGCCAGAGCGCACTGACTCAGATGCCAACCTTGGAGCTGGCCCAGAGCACTCACTCAGCTGTCCACCCAGGAGCTTGAGAATAAATGTGGGAACGAGCCTATAAGAGTCTCACTGTACACCCAAAACTAAAGCCCTCTGAATAGATGGAGGAGAAAGCTGTATCCATTCTATAGCCATCTACACTACAACACTCAAAGTTCAGAATTCAAGGTTATTCCCCTATATACTGAGTCTGAGACCAGCCAAGGCTGTACGAGATCCTGCATAAAAGAACGAAGAGAAGAGCTGGAGAGAAGGCTCAGTGGTTGAGAGCTAGGTCAGCTCTTCTAGAGGACCCAGGTTCAATTCCCAGCACCCAATGGGCAGCTGTCTATAGTTACAATTTCAGGACATCTGGCATCTTCATGCAGACATACACGAAGGCAAAACACCAATACACATAAAATAAATCTTCAAATAAAAGGGAGGCGGGACTGAAACTTGCTAAGTATGATCACTCACATTCGTAATCCCAGCACTTCAGAAGTAGAGGCAGAAGATCAGCTTAAAGCCAACCTTGGTCATATGAGACTATTTTATTTTGTTTTTACTTTTTAAAAAACAATAAAGGGCTGGAGATATGGCTCAGTGGTTAAGAGCATTGCCTGCTCTTCCAAAGGTCCTGAGTTCAATTCCCAGCAACCCACATGGTGGCTCACAACCATCTGTAATGAGGTCTGGTGCCCTCTTCTGGCCTGTAGGGATACATGTAAACAGAATATTGTATACATAAAAAACAAAAAACAAACAAAAAAAACAAAACAATAAACCACCATCCTGTGCATAGTGGTGTAAACATTTAATCCCAGCACTCAGGAGGCAAAGGCAGGTGAATCTCCATGAATCTCAGGCCAGCCTTGTCTACGACACAAAGAGCTCCAGAACAATCAGGACTATACAGAGTAACCTTATCTTAAAACAAAGACAAAAACAAAAACAAACCAAAAACCAAAACCAGTTGGTGGTGGTGGCAGCACACTTGGGAGGCAGAGGCAGATGGATCTCTGTGAGTTCGAGGTCAGCCTGGTCTACAAGAGCTAGTTCCAGGACTGGCTCCAAAGCAACACAGAGAAACCCTGTCTCGAAAACAAAAACAAAATAAAAAAGAACAAAAATAAAGCCAACAAACCAAATAAGCCAACCAGGGATTAGCATTGAGATTGTCAGAGTAAACAAAAGATAATGAGATTCAGATGGTTGTGGTGACTTGTGCCTATTAATTTTGCAGCACTTAAGAGGCAGAGGCAGGTGGAACTCTGAGTTTAGTAAGTTCTGAGCTAGCCAGGATTACATGGTGAGACCTTGCCTAAAAAAGCAAAACTAAAAATAACAAGATGACATACAAAGCTATCTAGTAAGTAAAACAAGAATTTCAAATATAAAAAGATGAAAGAAGCAAGGGTGTACCCTCACTGTGTGTTTGTACACATTTACACTGATGTCTGCCTAAAGGGTACAAAGTGCTGAGCAGCTTTTTAAATGTAAAACTCTTCTCCAGCCTCAGCCTGGGTACCAGGATCACAAGTGTACACCACCACATAGCAAACTGAATCCCTTTCAAGAGGGGATCTATGATGGAACACACAGTGGTGTTTTATTTATTTATTTTACTGTCTAGAATAAAAAATTGTATGACTTAAAAACCAACAAGGAAGATAAAGTACAAGTTATCTGTGCTCCCAGCAGTAGTGATTAGCGCAAGCACAGGGCACAGTGATGTGTCCCTGAGAAAATGCACAGCACAACCACATTTCACTGGTAGGTAGACACCGGTGGTACGTGCTCCACCTCACATCTACTCAGGAGTCTTTTGAGGGCTAAAACAGATCCAGTACATTTATAACTCTAGTGATGATTTTTTTTCTTTTTTTGAAGCAGTCTCATGTATACCAGGTTGGCTCTGAATTTCAGATCCTCCTATTACACATAGGGTGCTGGGATGGAACCTAGGGCTTCTTGCACGCTAGTAAGTACTCTACTGAATTATATCCACAGCACCAGATGTTTTGAGCCACTAATTTCATTTTATATTTTTTAAAAATAATGAAATACCCTTATATCCTATTAAAATAGAATGCAAACAAGAGAGTTAACACTTTCTCACGTAGGTCTTCGGTAACCCAAGCTGATTTAGGACTCCTGGCTTTGCTGCTTCTGTCCCCAAGTCCTTAGAGTAGAAGTGTTTACCACTCCCCAGCTGAAGATGGGTCTTTTATGAGGGTGGGGGTTTATTTCTATAAATTTCAAAGGTAAAATGTATAAATCACTAAACTAAATCAACTCATGGGGAAAAAAACCACCCAGCAAGGTCATGGGTGGAAAAAACCCAGCAAGGTTATGGGGGGAAAAAAACCCCAACCCAGCAGCACAGCGACCACCACAAACAGCAGGCATGCATTTGCGCTGTTAGTCACTCCTCGGCTCTAACTTTAGACATTTGTACTGTTTTACCATCTCATCACTGAAAGACAAGGACTCTCCACGTATGTCCACATACATTCTTACGGCAGCCATGGCAAGAAGTCTCTGTGCTCTCGATCTGTCGCTCGAGCTCCACAGCTCGGACGCCAGGTGCCAGAGCGCTGCGACACACCCCACAGACAGGTTTCTTCGGCTTCAGACATTCCTGCAGGCATGCAGAGCAAAAGCTAGAACAAGACATACAGAGAACCTGTCATGCAAAGAGACAAGACAACAAAAGTGGATCAACTCTTTAAAAGACACCAATGAATAATGGATTTGAACAGCCTACTTCCTACTCATTCAAATAAAACACTAGCCGGGCGGTGGTGGCGCACGCCTTTAATCCCAGCACTCGGGAGGCAGAGGCAGGCGGATCTCTGTGAGTTCGAGGCCAGCCTGGTCTACAAGAGCTAGTTCCAGGACAGGCTCCAAAACCACAGAGAAACCCTGTCTCGAAAAACAAAACAAAAAAAAAAAAACAAAAAAAAAAAAAAAAAATAAAACACTAAGTGCTTTCAGGACAGAAAAAAAACTGCACACACACTCTACACTATGTAGAAAAAGGAATTATGCTTATTATGCTTGAGCCTTCAAAGCTTAGTTCCTGTCACTAGGGATAGGGAGTCTTGGTGGGGTTTCCTGACCCCATTTGCTTCTGTGTGAAATTGAAGACATCATACCCACCTGGAGTATTGCTGGAGAACAGCCCATGAATAGCAAACACTTAGCTGGGTGTCATGCATGTGTGATACAGTATGTGGAACTGCTAACTCTCAGAGGTGAACGAAAAGCACGGGTACACACAAACCCAGGGGAGCTAATTATAACTTCTTGGGGCCCATCAGACCTCAGAGGCAGCCTCTGGATCAGCCTTTAAAAAATTGCAATAGACCGCTGGGTGGTGGTGGTGCATGCCTTTAATCCCAGAACTCAGGAGGCAGAGGCAGGCAGATCTCTGTGAGTTCGAGACCAGTCTGGTCTACAAGAGCTAGTTCCAGGACAGGCTCCAAAGCTACAGAGAAACCATCTCAAAAAACTGAAAAAACAAACAACAACAACAAAAAAAAAAACCTGCAATAGACAAAGGAAGAATACTCTATGACCTCAAGCCAAAAATTGTTTTTCAGTCAAGCATGGTGTGGGGGAAAAAAAAGAAAAAAAATTTTTTTCAGTCCTAGCACTCGGGCAGCAGAGGTAGGAGGCTCTGAGTTCGAGGCCAACCTGGTTTATATAGCAAGTTCCAGGACTGCCAGGGCTACACAGAGGGAGGGACCCTGCCTCAAAAAAAACAAAGCAAACAAATATCAATTCTAAATTCAAAAGTGTCAAGGGAACTTTACTCCCAGGGATGCAAACTAAACAGTGAAAAGAGGATATTGGGGGGAGGGGGCGTTCAGGCTGAAAATTCTCTAAGTACTCAGGAAACCAAATTCTAAAGTGTTTCTTTTTTTTTTTTTTTTAAAGATTTATTTATTTATTATGTATACAACATTCTGCCCGCACGCCAGAGGAGGGTGCCAGATCTCAGTACAGATGGTTGTGAGCCACCATGTGGTTGCTGGGAATTGAACTCAGGACCTCTGGAAGAGCAGCCAGTGCTCTTATCCTCTGAGCCATCTCTCCAGCCCCCTCTAAAGTGTTTCTTGAAAGGTGGTGGTAGTGCATACCTTCAATTCCAATACTTGGGAGGCAAAAGTTTTTCTCAAAAGCAGGTCAAAGGTTTAAAGCAAGATACTAACATCAAATCCAAGTTTCAGGAAATCGGTTCTGGTGCACTGCAGACAACAGCACACTTTGTGAATGTGAAGACTGACGAGGAAGACAGTGCAACCCTAATGAGTGACTCGGGCAGTCACAGAAGCACACTGTGAGCCAGAGCCAGAGGCAGCACCTGCTGGCTCACTGAGTTGGAAGAAGAGAAGAGCAAGGTGGTGATGCTGAGGAGAAACACAGGAAGAATGGCTATGAAGGCCAGGGCACCACACTACTCAGCCACTGACACATTGTACAGTTCCATTGACAAAATCTGATGAAGAGCCCAGGATATGCGTTTAAAGCACAGCTGATCTGTTTTTTACTTTCTTTTAAGAAATCTTTAGGGGCTGGAGAGATGGCTCAGTGGTTAGGAGCATTGCCTGCTCTTCCAAAGGTCCTGAGTTCAATTCCCGGCAACCACATGGTGGCTCACAACCATCTGTAATGAGGTCTGGTGCCCTCTTCTGGCCTGCAGACATACACACAGACAGAATATTGTGTACATAATAAATAAATATTTAAAAAAAAAAAAGAAATCTTTACACTCGGGAGGCAGAGGCAGGCGGATCTCTGTGAGTTCGAGACCAACCTGGTCTACAAGAGCTAGTTCCAGGACAGGCTCCAAAAATCACAGAGAAACCCTGTCTTGAAAAAACAAAAAACAAACAAACAAAAAAAAAAAAACAAAAAAAAAACTTTATCATTTGTTAGGCAAAATTCTAGTATAGCCTGGGAGTCCTAGTCATTTACCTGAGGGCAGAGTGGTGAGTCTGTATGATGATATACACATGTACACATAAATTTTGTTTTGAGACAGGGTTTCTCTGTGTAACAATCCTGGCTGTCTTGGAACTTGATTTGTAGACTAGGCTGGCCTTGAACTCACAGAGTGCTGCCTGTCTCTGCCTCCTGAATGCTGGGATTAAAGACACTGACCACAATGTTACTTTATTTTATTTTTGGATTTTTTTTTTAATATTTATTTATTTATTATGTATACAATGTTCTGTCTGTGTGTATGCCTGCAGGCCAGAAGAGGGCACCAGACCTCATTACAGATGGTTGTAAGCCACCATGTGGTTGCCGGGAATTGAACTCAGGACCTTTGGAAGAGCAGGCAATGCTCTTAACCGCTGAGCCATCTCTCCAGCCCCCTATTTTTGGATTTTTTGAGACAGGGTTTCTCCGTAGCTTTTGGTTCCTGTCCTAGAACTAGCTCTTGTAGACCAGGCTGGCCTTGAACTCACAGAGATCCGCCTGCCTCTGCCTCCCGAGTGCTGGGATTAAAGATGCGTGCCACCACTGCCCGGCTTTTTTTTTTTTTTTGAACAATGTTATATTTTTAAATTGAAGAAACCACAGTCACTTCTTACGGTGATGGAGAATAAGGATAACACCACAGGAAGTGCCTCTGAAGAGGTGACACTGAACTGCAGGTCACAAAGACCTGGACAAAGAGTGTCACAGAGATGACACCAAACATGATGGAAAGTGTCAAGAGTAGACAAGAAGACCTTTGGGACAATGATGTGACAGATCACACAGAGAAAAGGCAAGGAAGGCAGGGCCTTTGCAAAAGCCCACCCAAAGAGTAACTCCAGACAACAGAGGAAGCCCATCCAGCATGCAGATAAAGCAGCTTATTTAATGGCCTATCACAAGCTCACCAGCCTTGGGTATGCCTGAGTTATATCCTGACAAGGAAGCAGCTTCTAAACTGCCTGTGCCCTGAGCTTTCAGTTTCTACTTCCTAGAAATGGGGCTGTTTCTTTAGCTCCTAGCTATCTGCACTCCACCCAGACCACAGAGGATGTAGCCACTCGGGCCTGGATCCGAGTTTCATAAAAAGCAAAGGTTCCGACCACAGCTGTGAACAATCAACTAGGTAGAGCAGAGGGCACGTGGAGAAGGCTCTCTCAAGGTGTGTCTGACTTCGGGCAACACCAAACTGACCTCTGACCTAGGAAAAAGTCAAGGAAGCCTCAAATTTGGCTGCTTTTCAATCTGGTTAAGTTTGTTCGCAAAGTTAACAGCTGCACACCACTCTTGCAATGCTTTCCTACTGCATGCGACCGACACCACAGCTTCATCATTAGCAATTTTTTAAAAACTATGATGTGTGTGTATCACGAATGCGCGCGAGGGCAAATGTGTATGCCACTTTTAGGAGTCAATTCTACCACGTGGCTCCCCAGGAGTGAACTGTCATCAGGTTTGGTCAGCCATCTCACCGGCCACTACCTACTATCATCTTCCTGGGCTGTCAACCTTAGCGTCAAATCGCCTTCTTACTGTACCCCGAAGCCAGCACACAGAGGGCATGCAGACAGACACTCCAGTTGACTGCGAGGGGTCTAGGGGACACCTACAGCGCTGAGCAAAGGATTACATTAAGGGGGAGGAGGCATGGCACCCCTGTTCTTGTGGTCCCTACATGGTGCTCCGGGTACTGAAAAGCAAGCAAAGCCTCCACAGGAGAGCAGGGAGAGACTATGCCAGGTCGAAGCATGAACACTGGTGGGGAGGAGATGGGGCCAGGTCACCTACACCTCAACTACGGCTGGGATGGAGCTCGGAGCTCCTGGGAAGGCTGGCCTGGCCCCGCGCGGGCAGAGGGTCTGGGCTAAACCAGACCTGGAGAGCCACCTGGGGACAGCCGGGCAGGTGAGGCGGCTCCAAGCCAACCTTCAAAGTTTATTCACCTGGGAAAGGCTGGCCCGCACAGGACGGCAGTGGGAACGCCTGCAGGGCCCAGAGGGTGCCGGTGTTGGGGAGATCGTCAGGACCAAGCCTAGGTAATAATCGGTGAGCGGGGCCACGGAGAAAATGAAGCAGGTGGTGGCGTGTCCCCAGTCCCTGCAGTTGAGGGGAGTGTCAATGTGCCAGGGTGGAACTGAAACCCCGCTGTACGGTCCCAGCCCCGAGGACAGCCCAGGCCGCCCGCGCTCAGCTCCGGAACCGGCTGACACAGCCCGGACAGTGACACGGGGCTCCGGGCCACGCGGGCTTTGCTACGGCCGGAACGAAGTGCGCCCCCGTGAGTGTCCCGCCTCCGGGCAGCGGCTAAGGCCAAGCCCCCCGACGCTTCCCCTCCGTTCGGGGCTCGCCCGGTGCCCGCTATCGATTCTAGCCGCCCGGCGGGGGCCCCGCTTGACCGCCCGGCAGTCACGCGCACACTTCGGCGGCACGGTCCGCGGCGGGTGGGGCGTGACGCCGAGGCTCGAGGGCACCGACCGGCCGCCCCGTCCCGTCCCGCCCGGCGCCCGCCACTTACACGTGACCGCAGGGCACCTGCATCGGCTTCTCGAACACTTCCAGGCACACCGGACACGTGAAGCGGCTGAGGGGGTCAGTATCGGACGCGGGCGTTGCCAACTGCGCGGCTACACCGCTGGCTCCCTGCTGCGCCGCCGCCATCTTGCCGCTGTGGAGCACCAGCACCGCTCGGCGAGAGAAAGAAACGCCGGGGGGCGGGGCTGTCGGCGTCTGCGCACGCGCAAGGGGCGGGCCCGGGGAGGTGGGCGGGGTTGGAAGCCGCAGTCGTGCACGTGTGCTGTGGCCGCCCGGTGAAGGTAGGTTCTGCCCTGGCGGCCACCCAGTCTCTCCAAGCCCACAAGAACTCGCACCAGGAATGTGTATGATTACCCTTGACCTTAACCAACTCACCAACTTTCCCAGGCGAGCTTTGAACTTTCCAACCTCCTGCCTCAACCTACCAAGTAGTTGGAGATATAGACGGCACCACCAGGAGTAGCCAGATGATTTTTATCAGATTTCTTAAGATTTTTCATGACTGGAAACGAGGAGACAGGATTTCTTCTAAGGAGGTACACGGGTATGTCACATACTCACCTGGCCTATAGCTGGACACTACTTCCCTTCAGTCTTTCCAGGTCTCCCTTTCTCTATGGTTTGTACATCCCGGGAAAATAAAGACAGAGGCTTGGACTGGAAGGAAGTATAACAGGAAGGCCCTGGACTGTGTACAACCAGCCAGTAACTTCCAGGTGCCAAGAGTTCTGGCAAGGGGCTGGAGAGATGGCTCAGAGGTTAAGAGCACTGGCTGCTCTTCCAGAGGTCCTGAGTTCAATTCCCAGCAATCACATGGTGGTTCATAACCATCTATAATGAGATCTGGTGTCCTCTTCTGGCATATGGGCATACATGGAAACAGAACACTGTATACATAATGAATAAATAAATAAATATTTAAAAAGAGTTCTGGCAGGTATAGGGTACTGGCAGTGATTAATTTCCAACAACTGTGTCTAGGGCTGGGGCGTGGCCAAGTAGGTATAGTTCTTGCATGCACCCTGGGCCCTGCGTTCCATCCCTGAATACGCCAGGTGTGATAGCTCACACTCATAATCTCTAGCACTTGTGAGGGGAAGGCAGGAGGACCAGGTGAAGGTCGTCCTGGACTTGACAGTAAGCTTGATACCGGCCTAGGATATATGATAGTACTCACCTATAAATCTCAAAACTTTCTGGGAGGCTGAGGCAGGAGGAGCTTTAGGATTTAGGCAGCCTGGATTCCTTAGAGGTACCCTGACTCAAAAGCAAAATCAATAAAAAAGGTTCTAGAAAGTTGGGCTTCACTGTGAGACTATAGTTTACCATGCATGAGGCCCTGGGTGTGACAGGATGTGTGTAGTTGAGCATGCATGAGGCCCTGGGATGTGTGTAGTTGAGCATGCATGAGGCCCTGGGATGTGTGTAGTTCAGCATGCATGAGGCCCTGGGCTTGAGCCCCAACTTTGGGGGAAAAAAAGGCACCTGGCTCATGAAGAACCACAAACTAGATCTCTAGTCTTGGGATACAGTCAGTCCCACTTTACTGACAGGGAAATGGAGGCCCAGAGTGGCTATATAGCTTGTCCAAGGTCACACAGATGAAGAGTGGCTGAGTGGCCCTCTGAATTTAGGCCCTTGGGCCCAGAGCTTACTGTACTTATGCCAGCCTGATTGCCTTCCTTTTTAAAAAAGGTTTTATTCATATATGTGTATTTATGCACCTGTGTGTGCAGGTGCCAGCAGAGACCAAGAGGTGTTCTGTTACCTGGAGCCGGAGTTCCTGGCTGTTTTGAGTCATCCCCCCCCCCACACACACACACACACACCGTGAGGGTGCAGGGATCTGAACTCTGGTTCAGCTCCTGACTGCTGACTCCAGCTCCCTGCTTCCCCTTTCTTCCTACCAAGGGATGATACTGATATATAACGAGGGCAAAGATTCTTACGTTCTGCAGACAGCTCTTTGAAGCCTGGCGCTTGAAGAGCTGCACTGTACACAGTAGAAGACTTGACCTCTGGGCACTGCTTTCAGAGCAATTAGGCAGCACCCAGTTGAGATCAAGATCCAACCTTGTGTGTGAGCTCTGTCTCCTTGGAGGTGGATTGGGAAGGGCGGGTCCCCAGTAATAACAGCTCTTAGCCACTAGTTACCTTTGGACTTGGGGGTGGCATGAAGGCTTTGAAGCCTTGGCAGTTAGGGTTATATTTAGGGAGAAAAGGGGAAGAAAGTGTTGTGAAAGAACCAGAGAACACACGTGCTTGCTTTGGGGTGATAGCCTCCCCCAAGTCAACTGAGGAACTAGGTGGCTTCCTCAGCCTCCAGCAAATTCAGCTTGTGCGAGGACAGTACGCCTCACAGGTTAACACCTATTGTGGACTCATTCCCTGCCAGGCTCAGGTGAAGTTCTTTCCTCCTGGTATCTTATCCAGTGGGCAAGATAACCTTCTGAGGGCTGGAGAAGTGGCTCAGTTGGTGGAGCACTTGCCTGCCCTGCTTAAGTGACCCATCACAACCAAGGTGGGGCACTCCTCTAATCCCAGTTGTCCAGAGGGAAAGGTTGGGTTAGGAGTTCAAGGTCAACCTTGTCCGAAGAGCAGCTCTAGGCCAGCCTGGGCTGTGTGTGACGCCTGTCTCCAAAAATGAAGACAAAGACAAAATAAACCAAATCAAGATAACCTTGAGGGGGCTGGAGAGATGGCTCAGTGGTTAAGAGCATAGCATGCTCTTCCAAAGGACCCGAGTTCGGTTCCCAGCAACCACATGGAGGCTCACAACCATCTGTAATGAGGTCTGGTGTCCTCTTCTATCCTGCAGGCATATATACAAAACAGAATAGTGTATCCATAATAAATAAATAAATATTAAAAAAAAAGATAACCTTGAGGAAGGGACTGTGAATCCAGGATTAAGAAATCCAAGTTGAAGCATATACTCACAGGAAGCACAACTAATAAAAACTCAAGAGACAGAAATCGGGGTTCAGCCTGAAGGTCAGAAAAGCAAAACAGTCAGCCACTGGCTTTTACCTCAACCTCAGTCCGAAATGGTGTTCCTGCCTCCAGGAATCTCAGAATGAGCCTGAGCCTGAGAGCTGTCTCCTCCTGTTTTATAATTCTCTCTAGTTCTGGGATTAAGGGCATGCACCACTACCACCTGGTTACTATGGCAAGCTAGTGTGGCTACTGGGATTAAAGGCGTGTGTTGTTGCTGTCTGATCCGAAAGGCTGGCCAGTGTGGCTGTGTTACTTTTCTGATCCTCAGACATGCTTTATTTATTAAAATAGAGACGAAATGCCACTGCACTCACAGTCAGAGACAGCCTACGATCAGGCAGGCAGAAGTAGGCGCAACATTCTGAGCAGAGAGCTCAGCATCTACTGCTCTTTCAGAGGACCTGACACATCGGGCAGCTCACAACCAACTGCAACTCCAGCCCCAAGGAACCGGACCCCCTCTTCTGTCCTTTGTGGGCACCAGACACAAATGAGGCACACAGAATACATGCGGGCAAAACACCTACCCATATAAATTAAAATAAATAAATCTTTAAAAATTAGGGGCTGGAGAGATGACTTAGAAGAGAACTTATTGCTCTTGCAAAGGATCCAACTTCAATTCCCAACACCCACATTTGGCTTACAACTGTCCATAACTCCAGTTCCAAGAGATCCAATGCTCCCTCTGACTTTCAGGGGCATCAAGCACATACATAGTACACATACACACTTGCAAACACAAAATGAATAAATTAAAATTCTTAAAAAAATAAATCTTCAAAAAACAACAGCAACAAAAGGCTTATCATCCAGAGGGAGGGTCCTTGAAAGATGATCCAGAGATGTTTCATTCAATCAAAAGGAACAGTCAGCTTTCAGGACCCACATCTACAATGCAGGCAGGCTGAGGCAGTAGAATTGCCTTGAGTTCAGGGACGGCATGGTGCTACATAGTACTCAGCCTGGGTTACAGTGCAAAACTCTCAAGGAGCTAGGCAGTGGCACACACCTTGCCTTTAATCCTAGCACTCGGGAGGCAGAGGCAGGCACAGCTCTGAAAGTTCAAGGCCAGCCTGGTCTACAGAGTGAGTTCTGGAGAGTTAGAGCTGTTACACAAAGAAACCCCGTCTTGAAAAACCAAAACCAACCAAACAAAAAACTTCTGAAGGAAAAAAAAAAGACTGTAAGGAGAAGAATTGGGTGTAGTGTTGTGGCTCTCAGCTCTTTTGTAGGGATGGGGATAAAGTGGGGATAAAGACAGATGGAAGGTTGGCAAGGTGCGTTAGGTGCTTGATGACCTCAGTTGGATCCCCAGGGTCTTGGTGGCAGAAGGTGAGAACTGACTCCCTCAAGCTGTCCTCTGACCTCCACACATGCTGTGGTATGCAGCGACACCCCCCCTCCACCCAGCACCCACAAACACAATAACTAAATGTAAAAACAAACAAAAAGGTCAAGCTGGAAGGTGGTTGCACACACCTGTTACCCCTGCACCTAGGAAGTGGAGGCAGAATCCTAGGCCAGCCTAGGCAACATAGCATGTTTTAGGTGAGTAAGAGCTGCTACCATCCAACCCCCAGTAATGGCAGATGTTGCTGAGTGCTTAGTGCTTGTGTGGACCACCTGCCGTCAGCTGCATGCTGTGGGTGCTGTGGTCATCCGGAAGCTGACAGCCAGGAGCCTGAGGCAGAGGCTTCAGGCTCCCTAGTGCTCATCAGACACTGTGAGCTAGCACTCTGGAAGACACCATCCCTACTACGCCCAGCACAGTGCGTTCCAGGTTCTAGTACTTTAGTACCTTGTTCTGTGGTTGCCAGCAGCTGGGGTCTCATCTCCTGGATCTTTCTTGCCTGACTGCTTTCTTCCCTCCAGCTGAAAGGAAGGCCAGACCTGTGCATAAGCTCAAAACCCAACAAAAAACTATGGAACTTATTACTTGAGTCCCAGGGGCTGAACCTAAAGCCTCGTGCTGTGAGGCAAGTGCTCTGCAACCACATGAAGTACGCTGTTTGCCCTTCCAGAGGACTCAGGTTCAACTCCCAGCACCCGCATGGAAGTTCACAACCGTCTGTAACTCTAGTTCTAGATGATCTGATCGCCCTGACCTCTCTGGCTTCTGTGGGCACCAGGCATCCACGTGGTACACAGATAAACATGCAGGCAAAATACCCATGCACATAAAATAACTTAAAACAAATTGTCTTTGCTTGTTTTTTGAGACAGGGTTTCTCTGTGTAGCCCTGGTTGTTCTGGAACTCCCTCTGTAGACCAGGCTGGGCTCAAACTCACAGAGATCACCCGCCTCTGCCTCCCCAGTGCTGGGATTAAAGGCGTGCGCCACCACCGCCCGGCTTGTCCGAGATTCTTTATGTGCAACTGGGCGTCAGATCCCCCAGAGCTGGAGTTATAAGTGATTGTGGACTTCGTAATGTGGGTGCTGAGAATTGTACTTTGACCCTCTGGAAGAACAGCAAGGGTTCTTAACTGTGGAGCGCCTCCTCTACCCCCAACCAGACCACTTTTCACTGCTTAGGTCTCAGGTTGGTATTGAACTCACATTCATTCCTCTGCCTTGGCCTCAGTGCGGGGACTGGAACGACAGGGAAAACAGGCATCTGGTCCATATTCCTGTCTCTGGCTGGCTTTGCTATTTACATGAACCTAAACTCAGTAAAGCTGGCTGATGCTTGTGTTTTTACTGCACGGTGCCTTTTCCTTGCACTGCGTTTTGAGGCATCGTAGAGGTCCATCATCCTCCGCAGGTGCCGGTTGGTTAGGCAGATGCACCACTCACCTGCTGCTGTGTAGAACCCACCTCCTTTGTCTGCCACTGTAATCATACAGCTTCCTGCTCTTGGGTTTCTCTCTCAGAGGCCAAGAAAGCCCACTCCTGGGTCACAGGGTAGCTCCTCTTTTGGTTTTCATTATGTGTGCTTCTGTATTGTTGGACTCCTGCTACTTTTGTGATTTACAGAAAAAAAAATCATAAAAAATAGAAAGAGGTAGGTAGAGTGTTGGCTCCTAAAAAGTGAGGGTGCCTGACGGTTGTCACATGATCATTATGTAACCTGCTAATCATTATGTAATGAAGTCTGGATACTAAGCACAGAAGTCCCAAGTCTTCATTTGTGTCAAGGATGAGAAATGTGCCTCTCTTGAGACCTTGGGTCTTTTCTAACAGGAAATGTCACATGTTTCCATCACCAGGGCTTCCCTCTTGGCTGTTACAGAACCACAGAGGTGGAAGGGACTTTCTCGAAGCCTCATGTGAAAAGGCAAGCTCGTCACACTTGCCGAGAGAGCTTTTATTTCTTTTCTTTGTTTGGGGAATTGAGACAGAGTCTCATGTAGCTCAGGCTGGTCCCAACCTACTATTAGGCAAGGACAGCCTTGAGCTCCTGATTCTCCTGCCTCTATCTCCTGAGTTCTGAGAGACTATAGGCATGCACCACCACTCCTGGCTGGAAAAGATTTATTTTTTAATTATATGTCTGTGTCTGCAGGTGCTCTCAGAGGTAAAGCCAGAAGAAAGAGTCGGATCCCCTGGAGTTGGAGTTATGGTTGTGAAGAGCCTGATGTGGGAGCTACAAACTGAACTTGGATCATCTGAAAAAGCAGTGCACACTTCTAACCTAAACTTACGCGTGGAGTTACATCAAGCTTTCTGACAAACCTTACTGGCTTTATTTTCTTGGTGTCACCCTGGTTCTAAGAGTGACTCGTACAACCAGGGAACACCAGTTGGATGGCTCCTGATCAGACATGCACAGAGCTCCTGGGAACACAGGTGAAAAGGGATGTGGGTCCTGGTGCAGATAGCAGGCTGGATACATATGTGGCTGGAGTGCTGAGATACAATTCCGAAAGAGTGTTGTAGGAAGCCAGAAGAGAAGTGCTCTGGATCTTTTAGCTGGAGAAATCAGAAGAAGCCAGGAAGAAAGCAAGACAGGGAAGGGCATTCATTATCCATTACCAGGCAGCAGGGTGTGGAGAGGCCAGAGCGGTGAACAAACAAGGTATAGGGGCACACACCTTTAATCTCAGCACTCAAGAGGCAGAGGCAGGTGGATCTGTTAGTTCGAGGCCAGCCTGGTCTACATAGTTCCAGGTTACATAGTCAAGGTTACACATTGAGACTGTCTTGAGAAAACAAAAATTCCAGCCAGTCAAAAATGATGCTCTATGCCTAATTCATGTATACAAACTCTAGGGATTCTGCAGCAAATCATCTCTCTCTCATAAGTTAAAATATATATATTTCTGAGACAGGGTTTCTCGGTGGCTTTGGAACCTGTCCTGAAACTAGCTCTTGTAGACCAGGCTGGTCTCGAACTCAGAGAGATCCGCCTGCCTCTGCCTCCCAAGTGCTGGAATTAAAGGCATGCGCCACCACTGCCTGGCTTAAAAAAATATTTCATGTGTATGATCATTTTTTCTTTTTGCCTGAATGTATGGCTGTTCACCACATGTGTGCAGTCCCCTCTCGGAGGCCAGAAGAGGGCGTCTAATTTCCTGTGACTGGCATGTGGTTCTGGGGAACTGAACCAGGTCCTTGAGCAGCATCCCTTAAAGGCTGAGCCATTTCTCCAGCACAGCCCCCCGAAGTTATCTCTCAGGGAGCTCCTGGTCAATGTGACAAACAGGAGTTAGAGAAACCTATGAAAAGTCAAGTGGCAAGCTGTTAGGACATAAGCCAGTGTAGACAGCAGGTCTCAAAGGGAATTGGGTGGACTGCTTTTGCCCCTCTGGTTTCCATGGTTACAGAACAGAAGCCAGCTTCATTCACGAGACAGAGGCAGGCTGAGCTCCACGAGGTAGCCAGTGTCCTTAGGAAAGCTTTCCACAGGTTACAAGTGAGTTCCAGGCCAGAATACATAGTAAGCTCTAGACTAGCCAGGGCTACCTGTCTCAAAAACAACTCCTTTAGGTTTTTAGTCTATGCTATGTACTAAGTAGTTTCTATGTAGTAGTTCATTCTGACTACAGCTCACTAGGCAGCTGATATTGTTATTATTACTGCTTTTAAAAGGTATTATGATGAGGCTCAGAGAGGTTAAGTGGCTTGTTCAAGGCTAGGCAAGGGTTCTAGGCCTGCTACAGCCCCAGCCTATTATTATTATTATTATTATTTTAGACAGGAGCTCGCTAAACTATTCATGTTAGCCTTAAACTCACACTCCTCCTGACTCAGCCTTCAGAATAGTTGGGATTAGTGAGGTTCAATCTATGGACTAATGGGAATAATGGATTATTATCACTTGAGACAGAGTTTTGCTATGTAGTGACTTATTTTTATTTTACGTTATGTGTTGCCTGCATTTATGTATGTGCACCACGTGCGTGACTGGTACCCGTGAAGGTCAGAGAGGGCATCAGATTCCCTAGAACTGTTATCGATGGTTGTGAGCCTCCACGCGGTTCTGAGAATCGAACCTGGGTCCTCTGAAAGTGACAAGTGTTCCTAAACGCGAAGCCTTCTCCTGAGTCCCCTATACCCCCCCCCCCCCCATCTGCATCATTAACTTCGGTCGCCCGTAGTTAACACTCAAGGTCTGCTCTCCAGTCTCACATGACCTCCGCCTACGTTTTGTCGCTATCCCCAGCGGTTTTGTCGCGATTGCGGGTCTCGACGTCAGTCCGGGCTCTCAAGCACTGTCCTGACCAGGGGAAAGCCGGCCAGGTGGAAAAACCAATCTCCCCGCGCTAGTACCCGTTTCCATGACAACCCGGTTAACCAGCGTCTGCGGGCAAAGCGCTGCGCGTCACTTCCAGCTCATTTGCTTCCGGATTCCGCTTGTGCCTCCTCGACGGTCCCGAAGGGGCGAAGTCGGGTTCCGCGGAGAAGTGCTCCCCACCCCGTCTCCCGCCGCCTCCGTTCCTCGCGTTCATCTGCTGGCCACAGGTTTCCGCCGGTCTTTCCTAGGCTCAGCGCGCAGCCGCGACCCAGCCTCTCGCAGAGCCCGCCTCCGTGGCGTCACCTCCGGGCTGAGTGCTTCCGGGTCGCCGCTGGCTCGGGTCCTGGTCTCGGTCCCCGGAGCCGGCGGGAGCGGCGGGGCCGTACGGGGGCCGTGCTCCGGCGGCGTTCGCTTCTCTGGCGGGCAGCGGCGGGTGAGTGCGGGGCAGGCGGGAGGACAGGTCCCTGTGGGCGTTGTCGCTGGCCAGGCCCTCGGCTCCGTCCCCGCGGCCGCAGCTGCTATTTGCGGCCGGCCCCAGCACTCGTTCCCGGGTGAGACTGCACACGCGCCCCCGGTACCGCGCGCGACCCGCGGCTGGGAGGGGAGGCGGACCTGGCTTTGGACTCACGGAGTAGTGACCTTGCCTGAGTCGCTCCGCCTCAGGAGTCTCAGTCTCCGGGTCTGTGAGGAGGGACGCGGCGGCCTTCCGGGGCTGCGGTGGGCGTGGAATGAGAGGACGCAGGCGTTGCGCGGTGCCGGGGTGTGCAAGTGTCCAGTGACAGGTCCCGGTACTTCATTGGCAGAGGGAAGGGCGTTAGCGAGAGCTTGCCCATCGTGTGCGGTGCTCTGGTTTCTGCCTCCAGTTCCCAGCACCACCGACAAAAGACCGTACGCGCCTGCCTCTGAGCCTGGGGCGTTTTCCGCGCCGCTATGGCGGTCAGAAGCAGGCGACTCACCCAGTCGGGAGAAGCCGCCGCAGGTTTGCGTCCCCTGCAGAGAAGGGACGTAGCTCCCTTCAGAACCCTTAGGAGAAGCAGCCGTGGGCAGAGAAGCCATGTTCCAGTACAGCCCAAGTTGTTTTCAGAGCTTTGGAAGGCCGGGTGATAGTGTTTCTGGAGGCTAGAAGCGGTGGGGAGTTCCTGTAGTGTTCTACAGTCAGCAGGAGATGCCGCCGAGAGGTCTGGGAACCTCTGGCTTAGAATGAGTGCATAGAGGCTGGGTAGAGAGAAGAGAGGTGGAGCCGCGTCGCTCTGATCCTATTTGGAGGTCGAAGCTGAACCAGGGGTGTGTAAACATGTAGATTGGAGTACTGGGACCCAAATAGCATCTGCCAGTGTAGGGAGGGAGTGCCTTTCAGTGCTGCCACGGGACACATTCTGCTCAAAAGGGCCAGCAGAGATAAAGCCGAACCGATGTTCCATTTCCCAAATTATTTGGGTTTTATTCGGGCGAACTTTAAACGCGTTCGGCTTTCCCCGTTGGATGTTTAAAGAATAATTGTTGGTTAAGGCCCCTCCCTCCCTGTGCACTGCTCTACAAAGGGGCCCAGATTGTGGGTGCAGGAGGTGCCACCCAGAGCCGACGACACTAGGCATCCATCCTTCTGCTTCTGTGTTCCGGATATTCTCAGAGCTGTATTTTCCCCCTGCCAGCCTAGTATGGCTGGCATTCCAGTCTTTGGGTTGCTTGGAGAAATTAGCAGCTTCTGTCGCTTGGCTGTCTTGCTCTCCCGTAACCAGGCTGTGTTTTGCAGAGAGCGTGTTTTTTTGTTGTGCTTTCCAGAGTGTTGGGAATAAATTGCTGGCTCTGTGCTCAGAAAAGACACCAGTTAGGGCCAGCCACAAGGCAGCCTTGTATTCTTAGGGAATGTGTTCAGCAGGGATGATGTAACTGCCTCACTGCTGGCTGGTCTCTGGCCAACAACCTCTCTCCTGGGCCCTTGAGCTTACATCATAAAGAGGCTGGTGGCTCTCCCAGCCCATTCAGTGTGGGAAGAAGGCAGTTTTGCTACTGTCAGATTTGGATTCCCGGGCTGCAGGGCATTTTGACTGATTAAGCCCTTCAAGGGGCCCACTCCTGAAGATGAACAAGATGGCTTTTGCCTAGGGTTAGATTCAAGTTCAGGTCTCATATCCATGTCTTCTTGGCTCTGTGACTTAGGACAAGTGAGTTACCTCTCTGTGCTCAGTTTTGTCTTGAATGTTGGGGCCGTCCTGTGATCTTTCTGGTTTTTGAACAGCCGGCACAGGGACCTGCATATCTTGGTACCAATTACAGCCCAAAACGAGTGAGCTGAATGGAAGCGAGCCAGTCCTCACAACTTGTTGGCCCTTTTGGCCCTGCTGGAGATGTTGAGGGTATCGGTTTCCCCAGCTGCTGTCAGGATGAAATGGGAGATGTGAATAAAGTGGGGAGCCTGCCATGTCACTTGGGACTTAGTAGGCCCACTATTCACTGTTCCATTCTCTTACCCTGCCATGTGTGGTCATCCGGTCTTCACACCTGCGCATGTATCTATAGAGGAAGCCAGAGACTGCATGACTTTCTCTTATCTCTGCATTTTAAAAATTTTTTTCTATTTATTTTTATTTATATGGTTGGGTGTTTTGCCTTCACGCATGTCTATGGACCATGTGTGTGCCTTAGAGGCCCGAAGGGGATGTCAGATCCCCTGGGGTTGGTGTTACAGACTGTGGTAAGCCCCTATGTAGGTTCTGGCAATTAAATCCAGGTCCTCAGCCAGGGCTCTTAGCCACTGAGCTATCTCTCCAGCCCCTTCCCCCACTTAAAAAAAGTTTGTTTGTTTTAATGTGTGTGGATATTTTGTTTGTATGTCAGTCCACATTCTAGGCATGCCAGATGCCCACGGAGGTCAGAAGAGGGTGTCAGATCCCCTGGAACTGGAGTTATAGACAATTGTTAGCTGACATATGGGTGCTGGGAATCAAACACAGATGCCTGCAAGAACAGGTGTTTTTAACCACTGAGCCCCTCTAGCTGCCGCCACCTCTTTTTCTTTCTTTCTTTCTTTTTTTTTTTTTTTAATGAGATTGGGTATTGCTGTGTAGCCCTGGAACTAGGCTCTCTTTATTTTATTTTATTTTCAAGATAGGGTGTCTCTCTGTAGCCTTGGCTGCCCTGGAACTCTCTCTGTAGACCAGGCTGGCCTCAAACTCAGAGATCCACCTGCCTCTTCCTCCTGGCACTGGGATCAAAGGTATGTGCCACCATGCCCATCTTTTAATTTTACTTAAGAGAGAGAGGGAGAGCCTCTCACTGAGTGTGCAGCTCCCCTCCTCCTTCTCCTCCTCCTCCTCCTTCTTTTTTTTGTTTTTTGTTTTTTTTTTTCAAGACACGGTTTTTCTGTGGCTTTGGAGCCTGTCCTGGAACTAGCTCTGTAGACCAGGCTAGTCTCGAACTCACAGAGATCCGCCTGCCTCTGCCTCCCGAGTGCTGGGATTAAAGGCATGCGCCACCACCGCCCGGCTCCCATTCTTCTATTTATTTATTTATTTGGTTTTTTGAGGCAGGGTTTCTCTGTAGTTTTGGAACCTGTCCTGGAACTAGCTCCTGTAGACTAGGCTGGCCTCGAACTCACAGAGATCCTCCTGCCTCTATACAGTGTGCACAGTGCCCTGCTGAGTGCTGAACTCAGTCCCTCTCGCTTGCATGGAAAGCACTGCTGAGCCATCTCCCTGTCCTTCTGTCCTTTTTTGTGCAGCGTCTTACTCTGTACCTAGGCTGGCTTTGGACTCTTAAGAGATCTTCCTGTTCTAACCTCCTGAGTGCTGGGATTACAGGCATTCATTTTCTTTGCCTTTCTCCTCCCCTACTATGCCTATTTGAGATTTTCTTGAGAGTAATCCATACTGTGCTTATGTGCATAGCAATCCTCCTGCCTCAGCCTCTCTAGGGCTGGGTTTCTAGGTGTGTCTGCTGCTAAGCTCAGCTTCAGGATTCTTCCTACGTGTGTTATTCACCCTTATTTTAGGACTGTGAGCACCCACTGAAGTTGTTGGTCTCCTTTCCTCGTTTGTTGTTTGCCACCAAAAAAACAAGAGTGTGGCGTGAGGAGCCATTGCCAAACTGATCAGGGCAGGAAGGTGGCTCACTTTGAAAATATCACCTGTTTGGAGCTCAGGGCTGGCTTCTATGGAGAGAAGAAAATAGCAATGTTTAGGGAGACGCATGGTAGCCACCCCACTGCTGCCCTCCTCCTCAACAAGACTGTTTCTATGTAGCCCTGGCTGGCCTGGAACTCACAGAGATCCACCTGCCTGCTTCCTGAGTGCTGGGATTAAAGGTGTGTGTGGCCCATGCCTGTCTTATGTGTATGGGTGATTTGCCTGTATATAGGCTTGTACATCGTTTGCATGCAGGGCTCTCAAAGGTCAGAAGAGGCCATCAGATCCCCTGGGATTGGAGTTATAGGCAGTGTTGCCATGTGGGTGCTGGGAATCAAAGCTTGGGTCCTTTGTAAGAGCTGCCAGAGTACTTAAACTGCTGAACCATGGCTCCAGCCTTCAGCCCTTCTCACTAATATTTATCTCAGGACCTGGAAGGCTGAGGCAGGAGGATCAGAAGTTCAAAGTCATCCTCAGCAGTATAGCAGTATAGCTTGCTTTACATGAGACATGTAAGCTGCATGAGACCCTGTCTAGAGCTTATGATGGGATTCAGGGTCTCATGCATGTAGGCAGGTGCTCCACCACTGAGTCACCCCCATCCACTTGATATTCTTTTTGGTTTTCAAACTTAACAAAACCAGTTGAGCTTCGTAAGCGGGAGGGAGCGTCTCATAGCTAAACCCCATATTTATTATCTAGAGCAGCTGCAAATGTGAGTTTATATTGAGAGGATGTGCATGCTCGGGTGGCTGCTGAGCTGTTCTAGGTAGAACTGGTCCACACTGTCTTCCTCACCGATGGCTTCTACAATTCCTGTCCCCCACCCATAACCAGGCCAGGCAGAAGGTAGGTGCTTTGTAAAACATTGGTGTGACATGGACTTCATGGTTGTCCAGGCACAGGCTCACCCTGAGCTTCAGGCTGCATGGCATGCCATATTTGCAACTTCTCCTCCAGCTGTTCTCATGACCCTGCTGAGAGGTGAAGGTCACTGTGTGTGTGCGTGAATTCCTTACATCATGCATTGCTCCATGTATTAGGTGCCTACTTTGAACTGCATCAACACTAAGTGCTGTGGTGACCTCTGACTCGGTGGGAGTTACAGGTTATGAGGGAGGAACTGAGAGGAAGCAAGTAAAAGAATAAGGTTGATATTTTCATATTGTGGCTCTCGTAGTGTTACATGGCATTGAGGTGGGATTTACTCGGTGTGATGCAGCAGCAGCTCTATGTTGGAGCTGAGGCCTGCTTGATGCAGTGAGCCAGTCACCCAAGAGTCAGAAAGAACAGAAAAACCATGCATGTGCAAGCGTTCTGCTGTAGAGCCATCCTGACAGCTGAGGAGCAAGGGACTGTATGGCTGTTGCTGCGAGGGTGTTAGACCGCTGTGAGTTCGAGTGGGACCCCAGAGGGCCTCTGGCCTTGGTCTGGAGTTAGCACTCACCATTGGAGCCCTGTGTTTGCCTTTTGGGCACTCAGTACATTTGTTTCTAAAGTGCTGGGTGCCCTCAAGGACAGTGGGTAGAAGAAGGGGGTCTTTCAGGTCCTTAAGTGTCTGTTGTTTTGTTCCAACCTCACTCTGTAACTAAGGCTATCATGCCTTACCTCCAGAGTGTGCCCCCACATCCATTGTGTGCCCCCAGTTTTGCTGTGTGTTCTACCACTTACCCTACTGTTAATGCTGCCAGACATCTCTCCAAACCAGAGCTCCTGAGCTGTGGCTTACTGAGGCCAGGGTGGTTCTATGGACCTTGTGGTTTTTGTCAGAGCACATATTTGCTAGAGGACCCCACAGGCCAGCCTTCCTACCTCCCCCCTGCCCTTTTTCCTCCCACAGTCTCAGTGATGCTGATGAACTCTTTTCCCACCTGGGCAGGTGCAGGGTCTCGCTTAGAGTAAGGTGGTCACCACCCATACTCTGGGGTTCAGGCCAGGAAAGTGTCAGGTGTGGTTCACATCCACTCTGCTGGAGCCTTCTTGAGAGCCTGGTGTCTTGCGAGTGGGCACCTTGCCAGGGTGGAGAAGGTCCTGTCACCATCTCGCTAAACAAGTATAAGTCCTTACTTGGCCACGTTTGCAGAGCTATGTGTGCTGATCAGGGTTCATGAAAAAGGAGCCCAGGGGTTGAGGGATTGTCCCAGTGACGTGGACCAGGGCTCTGAACTCAGGCTTGGGAGCCCCTGCATTGCTGCCTCATTGGTCCTGGTGTACCCTTTTGAGCCATGTGTGGCAGTGTGAATGCTGCTCTTTTTACCCAAGGTTGCCTGTGAGCTGCTGGGCTGATGTGCATTCTGGCCCCATCTAAGGTGAAGGGACAGCAGTCTGTCTATTCTCTGAGGTCCCGCTTCAGACCCTTGAGCTAAACTCCCCAGTGGCCATTCACTGAAACCCTGCTGGAAGTGGGACCCAGGGTCTCTCCACATAGATCACTACAGTCCCAGCCCCCACCACCAGGACAGGGGTTGGTGTGCCCCGTGAGTAGTCAGCCTTCTCCAACCTTCCCCCATCTCCTCTTGCTGCCTGGTCTTTAGCAGCCTCCTTTCTGTTGGTGCCAAGCTACTTCCTGCTCCAGGAAAGCTGGGTGTGGTGGTCTGTGCCTGGACTCTGGAGCCTGCCTGGTCTCTGACCTTAGCTTTGCCTTGGGAGCTTTGTGACCCTGGGTAGTTTTCTCAATAGCTGCCTGTCTTCAGGACCCACAGTAGCTCCCTGTGCTCCCCTTGCTTAGGAGTAAGGGAGTTAAGTGCCTGGGACATGCTCTACAAAGCCAGCTCAGCACCTCCCTCCTGCCTCCTCCAGTGAGTGTCACACCCTGGCCTGGCAGTGCTTCAGGTTTAACTCTGCCTCGGGGCTTTCCCAAACTCCTCCTCTGTGACACCAAGGCCAAAACTTGCACCAGCTCCCTGACCCTGCCTCCAAGGCATTAGTCACTCCTGTGAGCTGCTGGACCCAGGACCTGGTGTGTTTTCTCTTCCTTGCACCACGTATGTGTACCGTATCTGTGCCAGGTGGAAGAGCATATGGTGACCATCTGGGCTAAAGAGCCAGCATAGCCTAGGCCAGCTCTGGGCTTTGCTGTCCTCAGCATTCTGAAGCTCGGGTAGGGACCAGTCAGATGGATAATGGCTTCTTGTTCCTTCCTTTTCAGAGCATGCGCTGGTCCATGGGCACCATGCCAGTTCTTCATGTGATGTGCCAGCCTCCAGTTCCAGGGCCATGGGGGAGATGAGGTAGCCCTTGGGTTTGATTGGGGAAGCCCAGTTCAATGGATACGAAGTACAAGGATGATTTATTTCGGAAGTACGTGCAGTTCCATGAGGGCAAAGTGGACACCACCCCCAGCAAGCTGCAGCCTGGCAGCGATGAGTACCTGCGAGTGGCAGCCGCCACCCTGCTCAGCCTGCACAAGGTGGACCCCTTGCACCGATTTCGGCTGATCCGGTTTTATGAAGTGGTAGAGAGCTCCCTGCGTTCACTGAGCAGCTCCAGCCTGAGTGCTCTGCACTGCGCCTTCAGCATGCTAGAGATGGTGGCCATCAACCTCTTCCTGTTCCCCTGGAAGAAGGAATTCCGCAGCATCAAGGTGAGGTGGGGTGGCCGCCTCTGCCTGCTGTTCCCTCCTGAGTGCACATACCCTGTTCTCATTCCATGGGCTCCAAGCAGCTGGGAGCTGGTGTGGACCAAAGCTCCAGTTGGGGAAGGTGGCGGGGGAGGGGGGGGGGTTGAGAGAAGATTCCATAGCAGGGGAATGGAGGTGAGTAGAGACTGCCCCAGGCCAGGCTGGAACCGTGGCATGTTCTGTGTGTGTTTATTGTGGTGGGATTAAACCTGTAGTGCATGCTGTATCCCAAACCATATCCCCAGGCTCCGTGTGTTCTTCAAACTTTGGCGAGGGCCCGAAAGGGACGTTCTCTGGGTTTAGTATCCCACTCCCTATAGACCCATCCCCTGTGCTTCCTCGTGGAGCAGAGCCTTCATGCCTACACAAAGAGCTGATGACCTTGTTGGGCTCATAGGGGCCATGTGTGTCCCTTGCTTGGTGGTGATCATTTAGCATGCTCTTGCCTCTGTGGTCTGCAGGCAGGATCTTCCCGTCTCTCTCCCTGCTGGTCCTGCTCTGCACTTGGTTTGAACAGGCCTCTCTGTAGCATGCCTCTTTTTTGTTTTTGTTTTTTTGTTTTTTTTTGCCCACTTTCTCCCTAGACCTACACAGGCCCTTTTGTTTACTATGTCAAGTCCACTTTGCTGGAGGAGGACATCCGAGCCATTCTGAGGTTCATGGGCTACGAGCCTGAGTTGGGAACTGCATACAAACTCAGGGAGCTTGTGGAGTCCCTCCAGGTGAAGATGGTCTCCTTTGAGCTCTTCCTGGCCAAGGTCGAGTGTGAGCAGATGCTGGGGATCCACTCGCAGGTGAAGGACAAGGGCTACTCAGAGCTGGATGTGGTGACTGAACGCAAGAGCAGTACAGAGGATGCGCACGGGTGCTCAGATGCTCTGCGGCGACGGGCTGAGAGCAGGGAACACCTGACCACATCCATGGCTCGTGTGGCACTGCAGAAGTCAGCCAGTGAGCGGGCAGCCAAGGACTACTACAAGCCTCGAGTGACCAAACCCTCCAGGTCGGTGGATGCCTATGACAGCTACTGGGAGAGCCGGAAGCTCCCCTCAAAGGCCTCACTGAGTCTGCGAAAGGAGCCCCTGGCCATGGATGTAGGGGATGACCTGAAGGATGAGATCATCCGCCCATCCCCCTCCTTGCTGACCATGTCCAGCTCCCCCCATGGCAGCCCTGATGACCTTCCATCCATCTCCCCCACCAACGGACTTGGCCTGCTGCGCAGTCCGTACTTTTCCACTCAGGATGACGTGGACCTGTATACGGACTCAGAACCCAGGGCCACCTATCGGAGGCAGGATGCTCTGCGGCCGGACATATGGCTGCTCAAAAATGATGCCCACCCCATCTACCACAAGCGTTCACCCCCCACCAAAGAGTCTGCCCTATCCAAGTGCCAAAACTGCGGCCTGTCCTGCAGCTCTGCCCTCTGCCAGCGCTGTGACAGTCTACTGGCCTCCAAGCCCAGCGCTTTTCCCAGCAAGGCATCTAGTCACGACAGCCTGGTCCATGGGGCACCTATGCGGGAGAAGTATGTGGGTCAGACTCAGGGCCTTGACCGGCTGCCACCTGTCCACTCAAAGCCCAAGCCCTCCACCACAGCCACCTCCCGCTGTGGCTTTTGTAACCGTGTGGGTGCCACCAATACCTGCACCCAGTGTTCAAAAGTCTCCTGTGACGCCTGCCTCGGCGCCTACCACTACGACCCGTGCTGCAGAAAGAGTGAGCTGCACAAGTTCATGCCCAACAACCAGCTAAACTACAAATCCACTCAGTTCTCCCATCTCGTGTACAGATAGGCCCCACCCCCATCTTCCGCTACAAGGGCTACACCGCTGACCTGGCTTGGTCCCGTCCAGAGGTAGCAGAGCAGCATCAGAATCTGGGATCTGAGCTTGACCACGGAAGCAGCCAGGGTCACTGCTCCTTCACACTCTCGGTCTGAGGGACAGGGTGGCACTTCCATTCAGTCATTCCGCTGACCTCTCCACTCCCTGCTCAGCTGGTTTGGGTTTGGGTTCTGGTTCCTTTGAAAGAAGGTCTCTGTCTCTGGGACTCTTGCCACATCTACCCCTCCCACCGCAAAGCCAGCTTGGACTGGGAAGGATCCTTTGGGCCACCTTTAAATGCCCACCAGGAGTGGCGAGCTAGAGGCCTGCTGGCTTGTGAAATGAGCCCTCCTGCCATACTGGGCCTCTCTGATGGCTCGCCTCTTTTCCTGCTCCCCTGATACAAGGATCCCTAGGCAGATGTCCCCGTCCCCTACCTCCCTCCAACTGGTATCAAAGGGGAGCAAGTTCAGTATTAGCTGAATGCCATCTTGCCAGCTCCACTCAATCAGCCCACAGTGTTGGCGAGCTCTGCTCAGCGACTGGAAAGTGGACTCCACAGCAGGACTGATGTTCCTTCCTGTTTGCACCCCCCCCACTGTACTGTATATACAGAGTTTAAGGTTATTTTTAAGTGAGTATTCAACTTGATGTGTATTTCAACATGGTGAAAGAAATTAATGATAACGGTATTTATAAAGGTGCCCTGGGACCTTTAGTCTTCCAAGGGGGGTGGTCTCCACTTCGGGTGGAACCAAGAGCCTCGGGGTAGAGGACTGACAAAGCCCATGGTCCTTCTTGTATGGGTAGAGGGCGGCTGCCCTTCCCTACAGTTAATATTATACACCTACCTCCAGTGTGCACGTGGGGTTAGCACGGTGCCGAGGGCTGCAATGACCCCAGTGACAAGGTGGAGACCTCAGCCCTCACATCTACAGCTCTGGTCTTGGTGCCTGCTGAGCATGATCTCGCACCCCAAACCTCAAGTTCATTTCAGAAGGAAATTCAGGTGGGGTTCCCTCCACCCCCATCTAAGCCTTCCTCACTGGTTTGCGGGGCTCTCAGCAGTAGCTCTCAGTCTTTTTGCACTAGGGTGGGCAGAGGTGGTATGTGCCCATCGGATAAATGCTTCTCCAGTACGCAGCTGAGTGTCCACGACTCCTTGTATAAATTACCCACCTCTCAATTTTCCTTTTTTGGGGAGCAGAGACAGGAGTAGGGCAGGAATTTGAAACTGTCACTTTCTTGTGAACTGGTAGCACACTTTAGCCATAGGCAGCTGTGACGTATGCTGTGTGGGACATATATGCTAGTGGGGTTTTCCCAAAGAAAGAAGGCGTTCAGCTCTAGAGCAGGCTTGACTCTGGCCAAACCCTGAGCCACTGTGAATTTGCTGGTGTTCTTCCGATTTACTGGAGTGATTTTAAGGTTTTCAAATCTTATATGGCTCTTTTTTTAAATCTCTAGCCGATAGATTACATGTAGATAGGTGTATATACAGCTAAATTTGAGCAATTTTATTACTGAGACTAGCCTCCCTGGGCATCGGTCTTTGAAGTTCCCTCCATGCTTTGGAACTGGCGATGCCTGGCACACTCCTGAGAGCTCTAGTTTTCCATTCCAGTTTGCTCCAGCATTGCAGGGACTCTAAGATGGAGGCCAGGTTGCCCAGGTTAGTCCAGTGTACTTTGTCCCAGGAAATATTGTGTGTACAGACTGGCATGGCCTCACCCTCCTAGGTGTGTCTCACCATAGGAGATTGCTGTGATCCGGAGAGTTAAGTATATGCTAATTTAAAATGCACATTATTTTGTGTTTGATTTCTACAGAGTTGAAATGTTCAGAGATTTTAAAAAAAACTAAATAAAGTGTCTTCCATTGTTAAACAAAGTGTTGATGGTGTTACAGCTCCCTTTTGTGGCTTCCCTCATTTGCAGCAACACTGGCCCTCCAAGCCATTGTCCATTCAAGTGACAGGACTCAGAAACTGTCTGGTCATCTGGGGGAGATGGAAACCAGGCTCAAGGGTCAAGCTGCCCATTTCCCCAAAGTGGGGGTTGTGTTCTCTGGGAGTAATCGTTGTTGGTGGCTACAGACATTATTAAGATCCCTCCCTCCAGATTTCTCTAATTAAAGGCATGATCTACCACACCACACCCGGTCAGTGACTCCTTTCTTTTTTTGGTTTTTCGAGTCGGCTTCTCTGTAGCTTTGGAGTCTGTCCTGGAACTAGCTCTTGTAGACCAGGCTGGCCTTGAACTCACAGAGATCCACTTGCCTCTGCCTGGGATTAAAGCCCTGTGCACCACCACTGCCCAGCTTCCTTTTTCTTTTTTAACTTAAAAAAAAAAAAGGTTAACAATGGTTAAGAATTGGGAGGCAGAGGCAGGCAGATCTCTGTGAGTTCGAGACCAGCCTGGTCTACAAGAGCTAGTTCCAGGACAGGCTCCAAAACCAGAGAAACCCTGTCTCAAAAAACCAAAAAAAAAAAAAAAAAAAAAAAAGCCGGGCGTTGGTGGCGCACGCCTTTAATCCCAGCACTCGGGAGGCAGAGGCAGGCGGATCTCTGTGAGTTCGAGACCAGCCTGGTCTACAGAGCTAGTTCCAGGACAGGCTCCAAAGCCACAGAGAAACCCTATCTTGAAAAACCAAAAAAAAAAAAAAAAAAAAAAAAAAAAAAAAGGTTAAGAATACTGGCTGCTCTTCCAAGGACCCAGGTTCAATTCTCAACACCCTCTTCGGGCCTCTGGTGCATACATACATACATATATGCAGGCAAAACACCCACACACAAAATTTTAAAAATTGTTTCATGTGTGTTTTTGTTTCCATCAAGCTCAAGTCTGTCACATTCTGGGTTGTGGGGGGGGGGGTGTTGAAGTCAGGGCCTATGGTATGTTAGACAAGTGATGTGCTGCTCAACTAGTCTGTGCCAGCCCAGACTGATGTGTCTCTAAGATGCCTTTGCTACCGAGGCTGCCCTGCAGGGCCTTTTCTGTTGTGCGAGAGAGGTATGTATGTATGCATGTTTGCACGTGCACGTGCATATGTGCAAGCCCTTGGTGTGATAGCTCTCCACCATTGAGGTGTGGTATCGGTTAAACCCAGAGCCCATGGATATAGTGAGTCTCACAGAAGCTAGTTTGACAGGATTACCAGTGTCTGAGCTTTGCTTAGTCCAATCCTGCTGTCACATGTTCTAGACCCTCCCCGATTCCTTCCTATAGTCATGCATCGTTCCCAGGTGCTACCAAGGCTGAGGTGTTGCGGGGGTCCTTCCACTCCTCTAGCCAATAGCCGCTGAGACACCAGCCCATTGGGGCGTGGTCTCTCTCCCTTTAAAAAAGCGGCTATTTCCCTTTTCGCTCTCTTTACTTCCTGCTCCGGTACCCGCGACTTCAGCGGCTATTTCCCTTTTCGCTCTCTTTACTTCCTGCTCCGGTACCCGCGACTTCTTCCTGATTGCGCAGAGGGCTGTTGTCTGGGACGGTGATCTGTAAGTTTTTTCCCCTTTAAATAAATACCACCCTATTAATCATAATTCCAAACTGGTGTGGGATTGTTTATGATTTACGCCTTCATCTGGCGCCCAACGTGGGGCCCGAATCCACGACCCTGAGATTAAGAGTCTCATGCTCTACTGACTGAGCTAGCCGGGCGACCAGGAGCTGGGGCGGCAGGAACACAGCCCGCAGCTCCCACAACAGCTGAGGACAAGCCCTTCCTTACAGTGGGCCAGTTTAGCGCATAAGTGAAGCGTAGCCTGGTTCTGACACTCCAGTCTTCACTGGCAACATTTCAGGGTCTGTGTGGACAGGTGGAGGAGGGTGATGTGGGATAGTGGGTCATGCAGGGGTCCAGTTCTAATTTATGTGTGTAAGGCTTGTTTGTTTCTAAAAGAATTTTTTTTAAATCTATTTATTTATTTTGAGACAGGGTTTCTCTGTGTAGCCTGGCTGTCCTGGAACTTGCTCTGTAGACCAGGCTGGCCTTGAACTCACAAAGATCCACCTCCCGAGTGCTGGGATCACAGGCGTGTACCACCACTGCCTGGCTTAAAATCTTATTTTTTTCTGTATATAGTGTTCTGCCTACATGCCGGAAGAGCGCACCAGATCTCATTGTAGACGGTTGTGAGCCATTTGGTTGCTGAGAACTGAACTCAGGACTTAATAACCTGAGCCATCTCTATAGCTACCTCCCCGCCCCAAATATATATATTTTTTTAATGTATGGGTATTTTTGTCTGTATGTTTGTGTATTATATGCATGCAGTGCCCCCTGAGGCCAGAAGAGGGCATGGAATCCCTTGGAATTGGAGTTAAGGTAGCTGGCTGAGAGCCAGATCTGCTGGGACTGGAGCCCAGTCCTCTGTGAGAACAGCCAGTGTTCAGAGAGACAGACAGACTGCTTCAGCAGGAGGCATGGTGAGCCCATTGAGGCCACTATTCCCTACTTAGCTGTCATTTCACTCAATGCTAACATGTGGGTACTCCAGTTCTGTTAGCAACTGGATCATTGCTGTCCCTGTGGTGGTGTGAATCTAGACGTGAAAAACCACGCTGAACTGAAGGAACACACAAACCACATAAACATTTTCTGGTTTTTGCAAGAATGTCTCTCTAATCATTGTTAGCTGGTGTTCATGGAGCCCAGGCTGGTCTCAAACTTGAAGCAAATGCTTGAATTTTAAATACCTACCACCATACCATAGCTGCATGTGAAACAAACTGATCTGGTTAAATGTGTGCCTCGATTATAAAAACCCGATTTGTTCCCCCAAAGACACATTAGAATGCCAGATGTGGGACTAGAGATGTCTTGGAGACTGCTTGCCACTCTTGTGTGGCTACCTGTAATTCCAGCTCATAGTGGCACACGCCTGTAAGCCCAGCACTCAGGAGACAGGTGGATCTCTGGATTTGAGGACAGATAGGAATACACAGAGAAATTCTGTCTCAAAGCACAAACCAAAAAAATGCTCTGCCATCCTCATGAACCCTCCCTTCTGGGCTTCAGAATGGCTGCCGTTAAGTCCAAGTTTTACACCTGCATATAAGGGGAGGAACCATGAGTGCTGCTCTCTCTTGCTACGCTGGGTCTGAGGCCTTCCTCAACAAAGGGACTGACAGGAGTGCTGGCCTGGGACTGTGCCTAGCTTTTCAGAGACCCATCAAAGCCAAAGGCCCAGAGACACCACGGAGAACTCAAGTGTAGTTTGTAGGAGTATGTGTGTCTTTTCTGCTTTGCCGTTTTTCGGACTAATTTTGTCTAATCAAGGATGGCTCAAAATTGAGGCCATCTTTCTGTCTCAGCCTCTTTAGTGTTGATTATACAGTATGTATGGCAGCATAGTGTGTAGCCCTGGTTAGCCTGGAATTTGCAATGTAGGCCAAGCTGGCTTCCAACTCAGATTTCTGCCTGTCTCCCAAGTGCTGGGATTGAAGGCATGCACCACCACACCCAATACAGCATGTTTTTAGCGTGCACTAAGTGTGCATACTCTTCCTCAGACTAAGTTCCTTCATGGGATGGTTTGGAGGCTCTGGGACTCTTTTCTCCACCGCTTCTGGTCTCAGAGGAAGTTATTTCTTCCTGTTTCTCCCCTCTACCTTGAGGGCTTTCTCTGGAGTTGCCCAGGTTATCTTTCAGTGGGACTGAGCCCTCTCCTCCAGGCTGGCACTACTCAGAGAAACTCCTAGTCATCTTCAAGGCCAAGGCACCCTGAGACGTTGGTCTGTTGCTCACCTGTGTGTTCCCTGACTTAAGCTAATTAAGTTACTGCGCTGGGAGATGGCACACTAGGGCTAGGGCAGCTTTCCCTGACAGGGCCAGGCTACAGAGAGGCTCGTGTCCTGCATCCTTGGTGCATCGTCAGCCTGCAGCTGGCGCCAGGTAGATATGGGTGCCCCCTCAGTCTCTCAGCTGCAGGTGGGGGTGGGGGAAATCTCAGAGCTAGAAACCAGGAAATTGGTTTTTGCCCTGTGTGTGCATGCACAGGACCTTACATAAGGCCTCCCTTCGTGAGCTGAGGACCAGAGAGGCTCTGGCTCCTCAGTCATGTGGATTTAATGGAGAAGTTTTCCATTTTTCTGCAGGTAGACAGCTGTAAAATCAATGGGCAACCAAGTAGCAGTAGGCACTGAGAGGCCTGGAGCTCTGGGAGGAAGCCATGGTTGATAGGAGCATTCTGCCTCGCATGTGGCTCATTGAGGACCAGAGATGTACTCTTAAACATTGCACTTCTTGGAACATGCCTAATGCTGTCCTGGAGAGCTGTGGGGACCCAAAGCCACATCCAGGAGTGTGCAAACCCAGCTTTTGCAAAGTCACTGACACAACTGAGCAGCTCTGGTTCCACAGCCTTTTATTTCTAACTATTCAGGGACGTGGTGAGGGGAGGGAGGCAGGCAGGTGAGGGGGGACTCCAGCAGAGTGACACAATTCGCACTGCTCAGGCCCAGGCCCCTTCCAGAAAGCAGCAAAGGGTCCCTCAGGTCCCAGGGACTTCACACACATGGCTCCCACCTGCCTCCCCAAACAACAGAAACGTTGCTCCTCCAAAGCCTTCCACTGTCAGAGAATAAAGGAACCCAGGCTTGTGAAGAGAGCCTTTAACCTCTCTCTGGTGAGGTAGGAGATTCCACCAGTCCCCACCCAGTACCATGGCTGGAGATCAGGGCTACAGCTATCAACAGTGGCCTGTCCCACCATGACTGCACATGATCATGCCTCGGTGAGGAGGCCACAGCACCTCCCTCGTCTGAAACTGGGTGGACAGGTGGGAGGGCTAGGTGAAGAAGCAGGGGCACCACAAGGCCCTCCTTCCCTCCTACCATTCAGTTTTAGGTAACACAGCCTGGTTCTGGGACCCTGAGAGAACCCAGTGACTTGCTGCTGCTACCGCTTGGACCTGGTTTCCTGGGCACCAGCCAGCAGAGAAATCAAGCTGCTATTTCTGAGAGAATGGGAAGGGCTCCTGTCTCCATGTGGCATCTTAGAAACCTCATGGATGGCAGACACTACTGAATTCCTCCTCACATGGGAGCCAGGAACAGCTGATCTCTATCATATGTACCTCCACAGCTAAGGGGGAGGGGTCTGGGCAGCAGCCATCCAGCTCAGAACCTACCGTGGACATGTAGACCTAGTAGTCCTTAGGGTGGGTTTTAAGAAGGCTTCTCTGCTCAGTCTTGGCATTCTACTGCACAGAAACGAATCTGCACATCAGGCCGTCAGCCTGTCAGGTTTCACCCCAAAGTGCTGGAAGCTGTTCGGAGGAACCCTGTGACCTTAACACTGCAGAAAGGTCACTGATCCCAAGAATTGGCTCCAACACACTGCAGGGATGCGCCACCAGGAACTTCAGGGTGGGGCCTGCCCACTGGCTAAAGTGCCAGATCTCCAAGGGCAGCCATGCCCCTCACTCTGAAGTATTACCTTCTGTGTGCTCAGCTGGCCTGTCCCTTGGCCTAGACCTGAAATCTGCAGTACAACTGGGTCCCCTTCTACCATACACATCCACTGCTGCACACAACAGGATGGGCAGGTCTGAGAAGGTGGTAGTAACCATTTGTTTCTCTTCTGAGAAATCCCCTCTAGAGCTATGCTCCCTGGCCATGGGCCCTTGAGGGCTGGGCACTCTCCCAGCTGCTAAGCCCACATTCCCCAGGAAGGGGCAGAGGTGCCTGCTGGTGTTCAGGGCTGGTGCAACAGTCCTCCCACCAAGTTCCCAGAAGATCACTTCATGTCTTGGCCAAGAGTGCCGTGTCAGAGACCTGGTGACAAGGGCTGAGTAAGTGACACCCCAGTGCCTCACTGCTCAAGGAAAGCACTGAGCTTGGAAAGCAACTTCCATCTTAGAGACAGAGCCTGAGTTCTGGAAAGAGAAGAATCCAGCTTGACCTCAGTCCCACCCCCAATTACACAAGGCCACGGGTGGCTCCAGCTCCAGGGTTAAAGTGAGAGACAGGGGAGAGGACCATATCTTGGCTATGCCAAGGATAAGTGACCTTATGTACAGAAACAAACTACACGCTTCCAACTCTGCCACCTTCTGCAGCAAGTGAGGTGGAGAGCTGTCTTCTAACAGCAGAACCACAGCACCTGAGGTGGGAAACACCTGCAACTAGCCCACTCAGGCCCACTGTGTCCCCATTGTGAGGACAAGGCCATACACAACAACTAAGCCACCTGGGGTGCAAGGAACTATGGCCACATGAGTAGTTGCTGAAGGGCCATGGAAGGGGAGACTGCAGCAGCTATAAAAGAGCAGGTGAGGACATGAGGCAGTAACCATTGCCTGTGGTGTGATCCAGCACGCCTTACACTGACACATGCATGGGAGTGTGTTTGTGTGACCCAAAGTCACTGGCATCCCAAGAGGCAATTGGCTGAAGTAGGGAGCCCTGGTCTCAGCGGCTGTGCTCTGGCCCCTGCCCCAGTGTCTTGGAGATCTGGGGTCCTGGCACGGAGGGCAGAGGACAAGGTGAGGGAGGAGGCAGTGGTGAAGAGGAGAGAGGATATGGAAGTAGCTCCGACACTTGGGAAAGGTGCCCCCAAGGATTCTGTGCTTCCAGGGTCAAAAGACCCCCTTTGTCTCTTTGGAGAGTAGTCCATCCAAACCCGGGGGATAGGCCAACAACACCTTTCCTAGAAGCCTGCAGGCTGATCCCTACCAGGCACCAGTGTAAACATTTGCAGTATGCCCACAAGAGGGCTGCAACTGTCTGCCCAAAGGCAGGCCTGAGAGGTGCCAGTTCCATGGCAAGAAAAAGGTCCTTCAGCCTTTCTTTTGGGGGACACAGGACAGGGACTGTGGGGCTTTTAAAGTCTCTCAGCCTTGGCACCAGGCCTGAGACTGCTGCTGCCGCCGCTGCCACCACCACCAAGGCACCTTGACAATGCAGAGACAAACAGCAGATGTGCCTGCCAACAGCTGCTCCAGAGGTGTAAGGAAGGTGTGGCCCTGGCACGGTGTGAGCTGAGCAAGCCAGCCTCCCAAGTTTTCTCTGGGCCTGGCACAGAAGCAGGAAGGAGGCTGGCTGCTGCCCTCCTCTGCTCTGCAAGCCCAGATACACCAGGGCAGGTCTGGCTCATGAGCCATGGAGGCCAGTCACATTCCCAAAGTCAGCACTCTCCAAGGGCCTGAGGCTTCCTAGCTAAGACTAGCCCTCAACCTACCATCCCGTGTTCTGAGAAGGCTGCACGAGGCATCATCTTCTGGGCATAGAGCACCGTGGGCTCAGAATAGCTCCTGCTCATCATCCTCAGAGCCCGACGGGCCCTGGCGGACCTCCTCATACCACTTGTTGGTGAGGCTTTTCATCTGGATGCGCCCATGGTGGAGGTCCTGGAGCAAGACAGGTAAGCGTCAGTGACAAGAGGCTGCTGTGAAGGTTGGAGGTAACAGGAGGGCCTGCTGAGAACTGAGGGATGGAGGGGAAATGGCATTTTAGAAACTCAACCTTAGGAATTAGGTAAGCCTCGTCTGCCAGCTTTGGAACATGTTGCCCTGTGCATGTGAGCTTTCCCTGGGCCTCACTTTCCCATGCTGTCAAGTGAGATAACATGCTTTGCTGCTTAGCTGTTGGAGGACATGGTCTTGGGGGTGTGAGGGGCTGCTGTGGAGAGAGGGAGAGCAGCCAGGAGAGCCCGCCACTCCTGGAGGAGGCAGCTGCAGTGCCTGGAGGGCCAGGGTCACAGGCTGATCTAAGACTTCTTGGCTCAGCATCAGAAGCTGATTCATGTCCCTGAGGGCAGCAGGGAAATCTAAACTGTTGTTAGCCATCTTCCAAGGCGTGCAGCGAAGGAAAGGCAGCAGGGTCAGAGCTAGGCTGCTTACTAGCCTCCAGCAGCGACTTCCCTCCCCACCCCTGGCCACTGCAGGCCTGACGGGAGACAAGGGATTCCTGATATGCCCACCTCCTGTGTCAGCCGCCGTGTGAAGAAGGGGTTCAGGTACTTGGCGTCCAGCCACATGAAGCCTTTGAGGTCCTGCTGTCTGATGTAGTGGGCTTCATATTCCTCCTCGGTGAGCTCAGACAGGTGCTCTGACTCAATGGCATTGCCCTGTGTGACAGAGCTGGCAGTGTGAGCAGGCACTTCCCTGGGAGCCCCCACTCTGCCTTCCTTCCAGAATGTCAACCCTAACACATACTACCCTAGTATAGGTGATCACCAAAGGGCTCGCAAAGCTTACTCTCTGCAGGGAGGTCCAATGACAAGTTTGGAGCATAGGAGTCTCCAAAGTTGTAAAGCCCTGCTTGCCTGGGCCTACAGTGCAGAGGACAGTGGAGGAGTGCATGGTCAATCTCTGGGGTCTGAGAGCATCTTCAGGGCTACACATTTCAGCCCCAGCTGTAATTCCTGTGACAGCAGGTTAGCGGGAAGGCTACCACATCTGCACACTTACTAACTTCCTATACTGCTGCTGGTTTGGCGACTCTCCACTCAAAACCTAGTTAGAACAGGCTCTGACTGGAACCTTTTTCATGCCTCGGTGTCCTTCTCACCTGCAGATTGGGGACTATGAAAGTCCCTGCTTGTGGGGACGAGGCAGAAATCCTTAATAAATAAATAAATTTAAAAAAAAAAAAAAAAAAAAAAAAAAAAAAAAGAAAGTCCCTGCTTCCTGTAGAGTCCAAGTGCCTTAGCCACAACACTGTTATGGTTGTCCAAGAGGGACTATAGCCTTGGCAGAAATGTCAACCTACACAAGGATCCCATCTGTAATTCCCAGTACTTGGGAGGTAGAGGCAAAAACATTGCAAGGCAGCTGTAGCCACAACACAGCCAAGCCCAGCTTAATCTACAGTGAGCCCATATCAAAACACAAAAATGGGCTGGAAAGATGGCTCAGTCATTCTGAATTATTGCTGCTTTTCCAGAGGACTGCAGTTCAGTTCCCAGTACCCATGTTAGGCTCATCATTGCTTGTAGCTCCAGTTCTGGAGGATCTAATGCTTTCTTAATGCATTCATGGGCATGAGTACATGTACACGTGCGTGCACAGGTGAGCACACACACAGCTCTTACACATACACAGACAGATACAGACTTTTAAAAAGTTGAAAATAAGGAAACAAAAACAACAAGAACAAAAAAGTAAAAATCACAACACAACCCCAAGTAAACTGGTTAGCCAGAAGATGGAAAGAAAGGGCTCTGGGCATGAGAAGGACCTGCAGAGTCCAAGGCTGGCTACCTAGAGGAAAGGCCCTGGACCAATGGCCCTGACTGTCCCATTCCAGATAGCACTTTGATGACTGACCCAAGTTACTGACATCTTCCTCAAAGAGGGAGACTAGAAGGAAATGCACCTCAGAATGCAGAGGATGGGTGGAAGGGTGGGTCAGGAGTCAGGGTTGCTGCCGTGAGGAAGGAAGGGCAGGGAGCCAATGCAAGGTGGTCCCAGCCTGAGAGTAGGCAGCAGGAGGTGACTCTCAGGAAGCAGAGATGTGCAAGGGGACACAGAAGCCTCAGTTTCCAATGTCTGGGCCGTGAACCCCTCTATCCCTAAACCATGACCCCTGTGTCCTTGAGGATGCCACCTTGAGCTGATCCCTCAGCTATAAGCCATCATCCTCTTGGTCCCTATCGAGAGGTATAAATGCACACTGAAGAATACCTAATTTTGAAACCATCTGGTCCCTGACCTGGGCTTCTGGCTCAGCTCCTGGCGGCTGAGGCACTCTCCCAGGACTCTGGCATAGGACCAGGCTCTACTTCAAATGTCCTGAGCTACAGATGGCATCAGTTCTCAGCTGCTATGGCTTCAGCAGGTCACAAGGCTGGTACACACCCTACCCCAGAGAGTTATGCTTCAGAAGCCAAGTTGCCGCACCTGTTCTCAGGCCTGCACTGCTGACCCTGGGGTAAGTAAATGCATATGCAAGAGCCTGACTTGCTCTCCCTGGCAGACAGGCCACAGGGCCCACAGCTGCACTAACCATCTTCTCAGTCTTGCTGAGGTTGACGTCCTTCTTGTTCCTGCGGCGTGCCCGGGCATCCTCAATGTCCACAAGGCGGATGAGAGGCATGGTGCTGCCTCCCAGGAGCAAGATGGTGAAGAGCACAATGACAATGGTGGTTGTGCCGATGAGCTGTCGCTTCTCCATGGGCTCCAGGCCCAGATGCAAGCTCAGGGCATAGGGGATGGCCCCTCGAAGGCCTGGAACGGTAAATGGAGATTCAGGGCCAAGCCAGAAGCAGGGAGAGAAGAGAGAAGAAAGTGGCTCTAGCTTAGCACCACTAACAGCAGGACCTGCAGAAATGGCCTAGGATGTGAGATAGCAGGGCAGACAGGTTCAAGTCCCTTGTATGTTCTGCATGGCTGGTTCCAGACAAGGTGACCACAGCCATGGCACTGTGTAGCAGGCGTACTTGGGGACTCATCAGATCTGTCATATGACAGAGATGGTAGCTGAGTCCTACCTGGGTGTCCCAGACCCCCAACTAGGTGTTCTGTGCACAGACAGGGCTGTCTGCCACAGAAACCTGCCTAGCAGGTGCTGCCACTCTCCACAGAACCCAGGCGGGGACCAGCCTAGAGTATGTGCAGCAGACCCAGGCAGCAGTGAGAGTATGATTTGCCTAGTGACTCTCCTATCGGTAGAGCTTACTGGCAATGATGACAGGACTAGGGTGTGGGCAGAGCTGGAGCCAGTTGCTCTGTACCATACACACAGAGCAGAGGCTCCTGAGCCTCCAGAAGCTCCCAGAGCAGCTAGGTCAGTAAACACAACACTAAATTCAGAAGAGTCACTGGGAAAAGAGACCACAGTGGGGCAGCTCAGACATGTAAGGGGGGGGGGGGGCTCTGAGAAGCTTGGCTGCTGCAGGAGTCCAGACCTGAGATGGCCAGGAGGCCAGGATTCAGAGATATAAGCAGGGCGAGCTACTCTTCTCCAAACCTACAAGGGTCACAGGATGAGGGGACCGACACATGTGACAGGCTCAGTGTGCACATATGTCTAGCAGGGCTAGGGAGGGAGCGATATATACCAATCCACCGTGCTGCTTCCCATGGAAGGGAGGGCAGGCTAAGCAGCAGGCAGGCAGTGGGCTCTGGCTCAAGGAACTCACTGTGGCCCATGACACCCAGAAGTAGAAAGGAGTAGGAACTGGGTTCCAAAGGAAGGGCTGGTTTGGAGAGCTGGACAGATGGAAAGGCCAGATCAGGAAGTCCAATACTGTCAGAACACAGGTTCAGAAAGAGGTGGGGCCAGGACCCAGGATGCCCCTGTCTGGGATCGGTGTGGGAAGGGCTGAGTGGGAGGCTGGGGAGGTGTCTTTGGTATACTGGCAACAGTAGTGGGAAGAGGGAGCCTGAAGCCCAGCAGATACACTAGGTCATGGGTTGATTCTGCAGAAGCCACTGGAGAGCTGCTTAGGGCCAAGGCCAGCACAGCAGACGGGAACAGAGGTGGAGAAAATGAGGACAGAGTGAGGAGCTGGGGCTGGGAGAGTAGCCTTGGTTTTGACTGGGAGGAGACATTAACTGTTTAAATGATAATTCCAGCACTTGGAAGGCAGAGGCAAGGAGAATGGCTGCAAGTTCAAACCTAGACTCCATTGCAAGTTTCAGGTCAGCTAGACCTCTACATGTTTATGTGAGACGGGTTCAGGTTGGACTCAAGCTAGAAATCCATCTGCCCTGTTCTTCCAAGTAGCTGGCATTACAGTTAAGTGCCAGTGTACTTAGCTCAGTTTTTATAATAAGGCCTTTTTGAAGAAAAAGAATTATGAGGCAAATTGTAGTAAACATTATGAAGCACTTCAACCCACATGGAAATATTCAGTTATATTTACTTATTTTATTTTTTGAGATAGTCTCACTCTGTAGCCCTGGCTGGCCTGGAACTCACAGAGATCTGCCTGTCCCTGCCGGGATCATGTCCTGTGCCTCCACACCTGACTAATGACTTAAATAGGAAGAGTCCAGAGAGTTAAAGTTCCTAAGGGACTGGTACTTTAGAGCTGAATATTGACAAAGTCACTCTAATCTTGAGAAAGTAGAGAAGTGTGATTGACAGGAAGCTGCAAGGCTCAAGATTCAGCTATGGGCCCTGCAGCAGCAGAAGTAGTAACTGGATAGCATCAGGAGGCTGTGGGTCGAATCCCCATGATCAGCACCACCCCACCCCACACACCATGCTACACAGGCCTGCCAAGGCTGTGTGCATGGGGCTGGACAGGTTCTTGCTTTGCCTCCAAGGGTTCCTGGATGCTAAGCATCATCTTTGCCCTCCTGGAACCTGAGCATCCTCATTCCAGAGTTGGAAAAGGGCCAACCACTTCATGGTGCTGTGACAAGGTGCCATCTGGTAACACCTGTTGGAGCCTGGCTTGTCAGGGGCCCATGTATGCAGCCCAGGTTTAGGCCCGCCCACCCTGGCTGCCACTCACCACTGAACCACATGATGAACATCATCTTGGGGGTGATTTTGTGATCTCGGAAGAAGTTCAGCAGGTAGGACAGAGGGAAGATGTTGACAGCTCTGCCGAACAGTACCAGTACCTGTTGATATCAATGTATCAATGTGCTCAATGCAGGTGGAATCCACTGCACCTTCAGGCCAACATCAGTGTAACACACCTGTCTAAGGTAGTCCTGCCTTCAGCTAGAGACCCCAACATCAGGGTAACATACCTGTCCTAAGGAAGTCCTGTCTTCAGCTAGAGACCAACATCAGTGTAACATACCTGTCTAAGGTAGTCCTGTCTTCAGCTAGAGACCAACATCAGTGTAACACACCTGTCTAAGGTAGTCCTGTCTTCAGCTACAGAGACCCCAACATCAGTGTAACACACCTGTCTAAGGTAGTCCTGTCTTCATCTAGAGACCAACATCAGTGTAACACACCTGTCTAAGGTAGTCCTGTCTTCAGCTACAGAGACCCCAACATCAGTGTAACACACCTGTCTAAGGTAGTCCTGTCTTCATCTAGAGACCAACATCAGTGTAACACACCTGTCTAAGGTAGTCCTGTCTTCAGCTACAGAGACCCCAACATCAGTGTAACACACCTGTCTAAGGTAGTCCTGCCTTCAGCTAGAGAGGCTCCAACAGTCAGAGCCTCACACAGTGCTGCTGCCCTGGCTCGGCCAGGGTGGAGCTTTTCAGTCTGACCTTTTGTCTCAGATGCTAAACGACGCTAGAAGCATCATCCTAGGTTTTAGTCACACAGCCTCAGAACAAAGGCAGCACCACCAGGCTCCCAGTGGGGCCTAGAGACAAAAAGGAATCCATAATGGGGTGGGCTTCTGCTAATCCTCCCCACTGTGGCACTGTGGGGAAGGGGATGCAGGTACTTCTGCCTTTGCTCTGGGGTCTGGCTCCTCAGAGCAAGGAGGACGGGCTGAGTGAGGCCTACCTGGGAGCACAAAGGTGGCTCAAGTCCTGGGCCTATTGTGGGGTAAAGCCTCCTACTTTAACCAACCACAGCACCAAGGGGCTGGGGTAAGGGCTGTGCTCCAAGCATTTGCTTCTGCACAAGGCCCTGGGTTAGATCCCAGCAACTCAGAAACTGTCAGAGTTTCTGTGAAAGGCCTTCCCCAAGGCTTTCCCCCAGACCTGTGCTCACAGGACAGACTGACATAGGCAGGCAGCCACTCTAAATGGAGGTCACATGGGAACGGGAAAGAGTCAAAAGGACCCAAGAAAACTGGGGTCTCATTCAGTTGAACACATTTCTCCTTTCCTTTGAGGCAGGTTCTGCCTGTGAGCCTAGGCTGTTCTTGAACGTGCCATGTAGTTAAAACTGCCCTTAAGGCCGGGTGATGGTGGCACACGCCTTTAATCCCAGCACTCAGGAGGCAGAGGCAGGCAGATCTCTGGGAGTTCAAGACCAGCCTGGTCTATAGAGCTAGTTCCAGGATAGGCTCCAAAGCCACAGAGAAACCCTGTCTCGAAAAATAAATAAAAAAAAAAACAAAACAAAAAAAAACTGCCTTTAAGACTTCTTCCTGGGGCCGGGCGGTGGTGGCGCACGCCTTTAATCCCAGCACTGGTCTATAGAGCTAGTTCCAGGATAGGCTCCAAAGCCACAGAGAAACCCTGTCTCGAAAAACAAAACAAAACAAAACAAAAAAAAAAAAAAAAAAAGACTTCTTCCTGGGGGCCTGGAGAGAACATCAGTGCACATAAAATAAAAATAAATAAATCATTAAGAAACATTTTTATTGTCTTTTCTTGAGACAGGGTCTCATTGAGTATGTAGTCTGGAACTTGCTACACAGACCAGGGTGGCCTTAAACTCACAGAGATCTGCCTGCTTCTGCTTCCCAAGTGTTGGGATTAAGGGCATGCAGCATCACACCCAGCTGGCCTTAAACTCTTAATCCTCCTGCCTCCATTTCCCAAGTGCTGGGGTTATGGGCACCCACTGACATGCTCTGGCTAAGACTGTACTGTTTGAAGGCGACCACACCATTCAAGGACACTGAAAATGTAAAACGTCCAGATGCTTATGTCTGGGATTTTTTAAAGAAAAGACATTTTCAACAGAATCATTTCTCTGTAGTTGTCAGCTCTGAACTGGTCACAGTTATATAGATGGTTCCAGACCATGTAGTTGATATTCTAACAATAAACATTCAATAAAAACAAGAAAATACTTACTATGCACCAAATGACAAAGGAAATTTCAAACTTGTGAGGGAAACTAAAAATGGACAGGCCAAGAAATGCAAACACACATGTTTCTGAAAGAAATCAAAGAATGGATTATTCACCCCAGTTCCTTTCTTACAACCCAGTAGTAACTTAAAGCAGGCATTCCCAAAGCCACACCAACAGCCATCTTATTTTCTTGCACTAGATACTGTGGTTAGACTTTGTACTTAGTATTTTTTGGGGGGGCGGGGTAGATGGAATGAGATAAGGTCTTGCTATCTGGCCCAGGCTGGCCTAGATGCAATCTGAGTGCTGGGATTGCAGGTGTGAACCACCATGACCAGCTTCCCCCTTTACTGTGTCTCTGCTATTGACAATTTCCCAACATAATGAGTAAGCTGTCAGGTATTGTATGCAAATAAACAAGCTCCCACCCGTGTATCTGCTGAACACTGAATCAGTCAGGGTCCTACATGGCTCAAAGTGGCAAGAATTCCAAGCATTTGAATGTAGGTGCATATGACAAGTGAGAAAGGGGGCTTTAGTTAACTCCCTCCCAGTTCATCGTGCCAACAGCACCCACTGGTGGACAGAATGTACTGGTGTTGGCTGGAGGTTCAAGAGGCAGCAAATCCACAGGGTTAGCTTGTGGGAAGGACCCATTTGCAGGCTTAGTCACACTTGGTGCAAAAACTTGTGTGTGCTAAAAAGAGCACCTCATAAATTTCCAGGCTCCTGATTAAACTACAGGGCCCAAAAGAAGAGCCCAACACCTAAGGAGATAGGGATTGCATTTTAAAATGTGCACATCAGCTGCTGAGGCTATTTAAATCACTTCAGTGGCGTTTGCAGTGGCTTGTGTATTCTTCAACACAGCACTAGCAGGGTGCTTGTCCCTCCCCTCCCTGAGACACCTTAAATAATAATGTGCGATCCTTCAAGCCAGTGCATTCAGGCCTACTCCACTTCTCCCTAGCAGCGGGAAGTGTGGTGGACTTAAGCCATCCTTTCAGAGTGGCCACATAAGCTGCTTCTGGCAATGCAAGCTACATGAAGGCAGCCTAGTGCGCTGGCTAACCTCCTCATGGAGAGCAGGTCAGGAGAAAGCACATGCCTGGTGAATTCCCATGAATGCTGTGATGGAGTTTCAGAGGAGATGGTATGCATGTACAGTCTCAGAACTGAGTACTAACTAGAGCTGGTCAGGGGCACAAAACAGAAGCCAAGAGGTGTGCTGTTCTCTGCTCCACCCTGTGAGGACCAGGTCAGAGCCTTTGGCCAAGGCTTTCTGGTAAGAGCTGCAGATCAGCCAGGTGGTGGTGACGCATGCCTTTAATCCCAGCATTCAGGAGGCAGAGGCAGGTGGATCTCTGTGAGTTCGAGGCCAGCCTGGTCTACAAGAGCTAGTTCCAGGACAGGGTCCAAAGCCACAGAGAAACCCTGTCTTGGGGGGGGAGGGTGGAGCTGTGGATCAAACAGCCATTGGGGCACTAGAGGGCTGTCTTCTAGCTTGTACCTTGGCAATGGGCTATCTGGCCTCTCCTTACCCAGCTTCCCTACCTTGTAGACAACCCTGCCATCCCCGGCTCCAAAGTGAAACAAGGCCCCTCAACACCAGGGAATGCTAAAATTGCAGCTGAGGTCTAGCCCCAGCGCATATGCACGCCTGAGCAGTTTAGAGGGATGGTTAAAGATAGCATCTTTACTCCAGGTATGAACAGGAGTGGGTATGTGGTACATGGAGGGGGAAGAAGCTCCAACTGTCACTGCTTGACAGGCCTCATATTCATCCCAGGGGAACACAGCTCTGGAATTTCCCCCAGGGCTAGGATGCTCTCGTTTAGATGCTCATAGTGCCCCTAGATGGAAAGCCTAAGACCCCACCACTCAAGAGTGGGGCCATTTGACCACCCTCAGCATCATCTCTAAGGAACATCTGTGGAGATCTCCACATTAACATCCGGAATGTTCAGCAGCAGTTCCATTTTTGGCCATAAACTGCAGGCACCAAACGTCCATTTCTTAAGTATTATACATTTTCTATAGAATCACAAAACCACAGGAGCCAACCCAGGAGTTAGGAGCATGGTACTTGCTTGGGCTTGGAAGGATTCTGGGCTGCCAAGGAAAAATCCTAGCTTATACCCCATCAAGACAGGAATCCCAGTTTGTGTGGACACTCAGAGGTGGGACTCACCACATAGGAAGGCCACTGTCCGGAGGGTCTGCTGCATGAGGATCTGGGTGACTGGGGAGAGGTTGTGGTGTGTGTAATGTGACATCACAATGCCAGAGAACAGGATAGCCATGATGCCTGGAGAGAGGGCAGAGGGAAGACATGACACACAGCACAGGGACTCTTCCCTGGATCCCAGAACCCCAAATATTAGGGATTTAAGAAAAGGAGGGTCTGGAAAGATGACTCAGAGGTAAAAAGCAGTGGCTACTCTTCCACAGGACCCACATTTGGTTTCCAACACCTACAAGGCAGCTTATAACTATGCGTGACTCCAGTTCCAGAGGACCCTACACCCTCTTCTGGCTTCCATGAACACCAGCTTTGCAAGCGGTACAAAGACACACACTCAGGCAAAGCACCCAGGTGCACAAAAAGGAAAGAAAAGACCACAGAAACTGGGATGCAGTTTCAGTTGGTAGACTGTCTTGCCTAGCATGCAAGAAGTCCTGGGTCCCATCCCTAGTGGTACATAACCAGATGTGATGGCACACACCGGCAATCTCACCAACTGGGAAGTAGGCAGCAGGTCAGAAATTCAAGGTCATCATTGGCTAAATAGCAAGTTTGAGGGCAGCCTGGGCTACATGAAACTCAAAAATGAGGAGGAGACAGAAAGAAAGTGAGGAACAAGGTGTGGGGAGAGACAGAGGCAGGGAGAGAAGGGGGGCTGCAGACACACAATCCTGAGGCCTTTCAGAAGCTACAGAGAAATGGCCAGGGTCTTGCCTCTCTCTGCCAGCTGGTGACATTGGTCAAGTGGCTCCCCATCTCCACGCTGTAGTTCCCTCGGTGGTGCAGTCCCTGCTCCCACAACAGTCAGGGATGAGTGAGAGATACGAACTGAGGGGGCTGGAGAGATGGCTCAGATGTTAAGAGCACTGGCTGCTCTTCCAGAGGTCCTGAGTTCAATTCCCAGCAACCACATGGTGGCTCAAAACCATCTGTACTGAGATCTGGCGCCCTCCTCTGGTGTGCAGGCATACATCGAGGCAGAATGTTGTATACATAATAAATAAATAAATCTTTAAAAAAAAAGAGAGAGATACGAACTGAACATCAGTTGTGGAATATTCCTTTACACTGTGTGAAAATGTGTCACTGTAACTGGTTTAATAAAAAGCTAATAGCTAGACAGGATTTCCAGGGCAGAGAAGATGCTGGGAAGAAGACAGACATGGAGGAAGCAGGAAAGCAAGAAGGACAGAATGTGGATGAGGTAAACGAGCCTGGGGCAGCGCACAGATTAACAGAAATGGGTTAAGTTGTAAGAGCTGGTTAGAAACAAGTCCAAGCTATCGACTGAGCTTTCATAATTAATAAGAAGTATCCTTATCGTGATTTGGGAGCTGGCTGCCAGGACAGAGGAAGACTTGCCACACACAGTACCAGGCTCCATGGCTGTGTGGCTGGTACTGTCACCTAAGAACCAGGATATAAAGGGTGGCCTCATGGACCTTTAAGATACTCTCAGTCCCATCTGAGCAGAAGGAAACTGAGGTGTTTTTTTTTTTTTTTAAAAGCCACTGAAGATGCCAAAATACAGAAACTACAAATCAAACTTAATAAGCCAAATTTTAATTTGCCTCCACCATTTTGGAGAAGCAGTTAAAACTGGCCAACTACACTTGTGCAAGACAAAGATCACAAGCTTTGTTACACACTAGCCACTGAACTGACCACACACTAGGCCCTGCAAAACAGGTTACCTGCTCTTGGAAATCCCCACAGAGCACCTGCTCTTGGAAATCCCCACAGGGCTGTGCTGTGTACATGACAGAAGGACTGGAATGTTGTATCCCCAAACTCCCAGGAAGCAGCCCTTTCCTTTATGCTCCCATTTTGTCTGCAAAAGGGGACAGACAAGGAGATAATCCTGAGCAGACGAACAAAGGGAAGGGGCAGTGAGTACAAAGTGGGCTTTTCCTAGAGCTGCAGTGGACAAAGAATCCCCAGCACTCCCCATCTTTGCCTGCTCTCATTGTGTCCCTGCAGGTGTTTTCTAGGAAAGCTGGCCCTCCCTCATCCTGCAGCATTACCACAGCCATCAAACATGACACCAGAGGCTGGCAAGATGGCTTGGTGGTTAAGGGTACTTGTTGCTCTTGCAAAGGACCTGGGTGTGAGCCCTAGCACCCATGTGGTAGCTAACAATCACCCACAATTCCTAGGCATTTATGTGGTGCACAATCATACACAACAATAAATCTAGCCAAGTGTTGCGAATTAGGTCGGTCCATTAAATAACCAGGCCAGCTCAAGAATAACAATTACATTTTAATGGTTTAATGGGGAAACTCAAGCTATAAGAGAGGGAAGTCTGACTTCCTATCTGCCCGGTAGGCGCCGCTCAGAGAGAGCGAGCACCTAGGTCCTCCCAGTTTTTCTTCCTGGGCCCTGGTAGCTATGCCTTAACTAGATGTGATTGGTTGACAGAATTTCCCCATTAGCCAGGCATGGTGGCAAGCCTTTAATTAAAGGCAAACCTTTAATCCCAGTACTCAAGAGAAAGAGGCAGGCGGATCTGTAATGAGTTTCAGAAAACTCAGAGCTACACAATAGAAAGCCCATCTTATCAAAAAACAAAACATGCAAAAATAATCTAAAAATTAATAAATAAATAAAAATTTACAAAAATGTGACAGCAGGCAGGGATGCAGGTTTGGAAAGTCATGTTCAGCACATGTGAGGTCCTGGCCTTGGGCCCCTCTGTCCAGCACTATAGCAGCAACCAGTACCAAGAAGCACCCATGCACTAGGAGAGAGGCCATATATAACAGGGAGTGGTCTCAAGCTCTCTGGCCCTCTTAAGTCCAGTGCTCACAGGGCTGCCTTAGACAAAGGCCATCAACATGCTTTTCATCTCAATATAATGTTAACCCAAGCTACAATGCCCCCATCAGCTGAACCACAGCTCCGTCATGCTACAAAGAGAGGCTGTTGTGATTGGCAGAAGGGGCTATAAATACTTGCTCCAGAGAGCGAAGGCTCAGAGAGCAGCCTGTGTGGAAATTTCCCAGGATCTGTCTAGAACAGTGTTTCTCAGTTCCAGTAGGGGGCAGTCTAGGCAAAGGGCTGCAGGTGGCCATGTTGCACTGGACCAGGGTTAAGTACACCAAAAATACTTGGTATGGGAGAGTACCAGAGCAGCGGCCACCAGGACGAATGCACAGCTCTCTCTCTTAAATAGGGAGCTGCAGCCCTGCTGGGCAGCATCTTCACTTCTGAGATGGAGTTTCTTACCACATGGATGCTGAGTCTGACCGAAGAGAGTGCAGATGGGCACTCCAAGGGACAGCTCGGGAGTCTGCCCATGAAGCCTCTCCACAACCCACCACCCTGACCCTTAGATGATCTTACCTACTTAAATCGTCACCTATACAGGCCCAAAGAATCAGAGGTCGGGGATGGTGCCACTGAGGCTCACTTTTGGGAAAATACGTGAATTAGCTACATTCAAAAAAACCTTTTTAAAAAATTTTATATGCCCATGATCTGCTGGAAAAACACAAGGAAGTGGGTTTTTGTTTGTTTGTTTGTTTGTTTGGTTTACAAGACAGGGTTTCTCTCTGTAGGCCTGACTGTCAAACATTCAACAGTTCTTAACAAAGTAAAACTGAGGCTGGGCAGTGGTGGTGCCTGCCTTTACTGCCAGCACTCAGGAGGCAAAGGCAGGCAGATCTCTGTGAGTTCAAGGCCAGCCTGGTCTACAGAGCGAGTTTCAGGACAGGTTCTACAGTGACAGAGAAACCCTGTCTCAAAACAAACAATAACAACAAAAAAGTAAAACTGATATGCATCACATCACCTAGCAACATCACATAATCAAAACATTTGAGAATATTCACAGCCAAAGTGGAGACCATGATCACCCCTTGAATGAGATGGTCGTGCGCTAGTGCTTCCTGCCACCTCTGTCATAGACAGAGTCAGGTACCAACGACTAGATGTTGCATAACGTCACCTAGTGACATCTGGGAAAGAACTATTAACAATGCAGTTCATGGTGACCGCAGAAGACACGGATCTGACCAGGGCCCTGTGACTACACACATCCATCAAAACTCAACAGAACACCATACATCAATGGCTGCTGTTATTGTTGTGATCAACCCGATCAACCCCACTGTAGTTTAAATTCAACAGAACACCAACATGGATGGCTGCTGTTTACTACTGTAGAGAACAACCCACTACAGTTTAAAGGAGAGGCCTTCCCACAGCAGAGGTCAGTCTGGTCTGTGTGCTGCTTCTCTTCCTCATACAGCCCTTACCTAAGGGTGGAGTCCTGGTGTCAAGGAGCCCTCCTCATTCAGCTGTACCTGCACCTGGGAACAAGGCATGGAGCTTGTGCTGGACCTGTAAGGCTGGTGCTCTTACAATTTGACAAATAGTGGACACAGGATCTACACCACTTGGGGCAGAAAGCTGACAGGCTGCTGACTGATCCCACAGCATGGAAGGCTTCAGGAACCAGTGCTCAGTGGACAGCCCCTCCTCCTACAGCAAGGAAATATGCACCTGGGATGTATGGGGTTCAGGGAGCCAGTGTTTAAGTCTCATAACCTCACAACCTTGAGTAAGGAGTCAACTGGATACCCACTCCAGGGGTGGCAAGGTTAAAACTAAGTGCCAGCCAGCGAGGGAACACACATCTATGAAGGAGGCTGAGGCAGGAAGATTTTGAGTTCAAAGCTAGCCTGGGCTAAATTTTCACTTCAAAAATCAAAACAAATATGAGGCCAGCCTGGTCTATAAGAGCTAGTTCCAGGACAGGGTCCAAAGCTACAGAAAACCCTGTCTCAAAACAAACAAACAAACAAGAAAAACCCCAAAAAAACAAAACATTTTACTGCGTGTCAGCCCCACTGTTATCCTGTTGCAGCGTGTGGTTTCATGAGAAGCTTGCTGGAGGGAGCTGGATAAGCCGGATCTGAGCCTCAGTTCAGGGGTCCAGACATCACTGCTCTAAGCTCTAATTCCAGCTGCGACAGCAGCAAGTGTTTTGCTTTGCTTTTGTGCTGTGTACACGTGTATACACGCTCCGTATGGGCATCTGCACGTCTGTTTGTATGTATGTGCATGTGGAGGTTGGAGTTTGACTTCAGGTGTCTTCCGCTATTGATCTCATTTTTAATGTAGGGCTTCTCATTGAACCTGGAGTTCATCAATTCTGCTAGACTGACTGGCCAGCAAGCTCTGAGAATCTCTACGTCTCAGCGCCCCAGTGCTGGGGCTACAGACACACGTTGTACACCTAGCTTTCACTTGAGCAAGGTGGGTTCAAACGCACATCCTCATGTTCCACAGCGATCACTTTACCAACTGACCCATCTCTCTAGCCCCTGACGTTTTTTTAAAAATATTTATTTATTTATTATGTATACAATGTTCTATCTGTGTGTATATCTGCAGGCCAGAAGAGGGCACCAGACCCCATTACAGATGGTTGTGAGCCACCATGTGGTTGCCGGGAATTGAACTCAGGATTTTGGAAGACCAGGCAATGCTCTTAACCTCTGAGCCATCTCTCCAGCCCCAGCCCTTGACGTTTTAAATAGAGTACACTGATTTAGCTACTTTGTCTGTCTGCCCTGTCTATGTTTTCGGGAGGGTGTGCACACGCGGAGGGCAGAGGACAAATGCTGGAGTCGGTTCTGAACCTTCCACTATGGGAATTATTAAGGCCATCAGTTTTGGTGGCAGCTGCCTGCACTTGCTGAGCCATCTCAGAGTTTGAGTGTTTCTGAGGCAGAATCTCATGAAGCCCAGGCTAAGCGTGCTGTGTGGTGGAAGACGACCTTGAACTCCGGACCCTTTTGCCCCACCCCAGTGTACTACACTTCAACCTCAGGTTTTCTTGTGATAAAACTGGGGCCATCACAGCACCGTTACCTCTGCCAAGAGAAAGCAACTCACCTGACAAAACCTCTATCACCAGGTAAAACACTGAGCCATGGTCACAGTGTGCTGGTTATTGTCTCTAGCCACGGTCACAGTGTGCTGGTTACTGTCTCTAGCTTCGGTCACAGTGTGCTGGTTACTATACCTTACCTGAGAGTGAGATTCCCTCTGCCAGCCCATATGGCAGGTAAGCAAAAATGATCATCATGCCAAACTCCAGGGAAGGTGTTCTCCTCAGGTCAATGTGCTTCAGCACGTGGCACAGGTGTCAAGGAGAAAGGCTCAGGGCACTGGAGGAACGCAAGGCAAAGCACAGACATATAAAGCAGAGGAGCAGTGAGAAAGACACTGATCGGCAGTTACAGTGGGGAATTTCTCACTATAGAATTGTTTTTCTTTGTAGGAACAAGAACCTGACAGACATTCAGAGACACTGTCTTATCTGTGGCTGCAGACAGCTCACTCAACTGCTTACTCTCCAAGGACTCATCGCCCTGCTGAAAGGCCTGTCCTTCCTGTCCCTGCAGAATACCACTCATGCCCCTAGGAGCAGAGGGCCCATGTTCCCAGGCCCTGACTGAAGCAGAGTTCCCATGTTCTTGCCTCATTAATATGTGCTCCTTGAAGGCAACCACATTCACTGCTGTTTTCTTTCTGTCCTTCTCTGCCCCTTCCTCTTCCTTTTGCCTCTCTTTCAGACAGGATCTTATTATGCAGCATTGCTGGCCTCAAACTTGTGGGAATCCATCTGCCTCAGTCTCCTGATTGCTAGGATTATAGGCATGTATCACTATTTCTGGCATGTTTTTAATTTTTTTTTTACATTTTATGTGTATGAGTGTTTTGCCTGTATGCCTGTGTACCACATATGTACAGTGTCCACAGAGGTCAGAAGATGGTGTCTGATCCCCTGGAACTGGAGTTTCAGGTAGTTGTGAGCTGTCACATGGGTGCTGGGAACTAAACGTGGATCCTCTGTAGGAGCAGCAAGTGCTCTTAATTGCTGAGCTCTAAGTGTGGAGGAAACGCTACATCCTCATTCTGCTTATTGACAGCTGTTCATCAACTCAATCAGCCTTCAACTTCTGGACAGAGGAACAGACCAGAATATAGCCAGTGCGATAAGAAACATACTCAGAACCAGGCAAGAGTGTTCCAGCTAGCTGAGAGACAAACTGCTTCAGGAGGGCCATCTGGCCATTCTGGGGACATGGGCCAGTTGCCGAACCTCTCTGGATCCTGTCCTATTTCTGCAGATAAACTGTCACCAGCAATAATGTCTCATTGCCATTAGAGTCCTGTTCTCTGGCTGACAGTCCTCATCTGGGAAGCAATTCACAGTGCAAACCATGTGGGCAGTACTTCCTGAAAGCCCATGTGGGTGGTACTTCCTGAAAGCCCTTGCCATCCTTCTAGATAAACTCTCATCCAGGGAGGATGGTCGGAGCACCACACTTCTAGGCTAGGGAGACGCTCTGTGGTGAAGAGCCACCTCACTGAGTTCAGTTCCTAGCATCCTTATCAGCAGCTCACAACTGTTCTCTTTCTCTCTCTGAGACAGTCTCTACACAGCTCTGGCTGTCTTGGGACTCTGTAAACCAGGTTGGCCTTGAACTCTGAGATCCACCTGCCTCTCCCTCCCAAGTGCTGGGATTAAAGGCATGCACTACCACCACCTGGCTAAAAATAAATCTTAAATAAAAACAAACAAAATCCACATACAACCTACAGTTGCTAAGAAAATTTCCAGTTTTCTGGGTGTGAGAACCATAGCAGTGATAGAATGACGTCATTTGTCTGTGGTTCTCAGCCTGCAGCAGCAGCAGGTCAGATCAAATCCGCCACCCTAATAGCAAGGCTTTGAGAATGCCATCCGTGCCAGGAGTGGTAGTACACACCTCTAATCCCAGCTCTTGGGAGGCAGAGGCAGATGGATTTTTGTGAGTTTAAGGCCAGCCTAGTCAGACATACTGAGTTCCAGGACAGCTAGGGCTATGTGGACACCCTGTCTCAAAAAAAAAAAAAAAAAAAAAGAACCAAATGAATTAAAGAAACTGGCATCCTTGAACAATGGCGGTAAGATCTGTCATTTCAGCAGGACACAAAGCTTAAGGCCAGCTGATGTCTAGAAGAGAAAGTGTCCTCCCAACACTTCAGAGGTTGAATTTAAGAGTCCTTGAGTTTAGAGTCTTTCTCAAACCACAGTTTAGCACAAAACCTTCCTTTAAAAAGCTTTAGATTAAAATTGGACCCTTGAGGAAGAGGAGAAAATAGTGAGAGTGGACGCCATCCATGTGATCCCTGTACCTCGTGCTCCCATGCTAAAAGGATATCAATGCAGAAATCAAGCCCGTCAGAGTGCCAAGTGCTGCAGAGCCAAAGAACATTTTGAGGAAGTAGCCGAGGGCCTGTGAGAACGTTTGCCACCCACTGACATCCGACATATGTTTTCTTGTTAGACCTTCAGCCGTGCTAGGAAAGAAGGAAACAGAGAAAGTTAAAGTGCTGTAGACGGAGTCCTCAGTCTCAGCTCTGAGCATAACTCTTCCTTCCAGATCCCCCTTCTTTCCTACATTCTGTTCATCATTCCATGTTCTATGGTCACCTACTTGTCCAGGTGGTTTCTGGGGCTCAGAGGTGAGGGCAAAGGTGATGTCCTCAGGAGCTGCCCTGGAAATGAGGGGGAAGGGCCAAGGGCTGTGAAAACAGGGTGGCCATCTAACTCAGACTGGGGAGAGGGTGACTGAGGAAGGTTCCTGACGCAATGTAGACTGGGTTTCCACTTAAGAGAAAGGGTTCTCAGGCTGAGGAAACTGCCCAGGGGTGGACATAGCAGAGCAGCAGCCAGTGCAGGGCCCATGGACAGTGGGAGGGCCAGCGGTTCACCCTGAAGGCCTCATCCTCTCAACCATTCTGAGTATAGGAATCCTACCATAAAGCCCCAGACAGGGCTTCGGGCTGAGAGGAGAACTCAGGGGGCCCAGAGATGAGCTGGAAGGTCCTCCCTTTCACTGTGCCAAAGCAGCTGTGGGAAGCCAGTCAAAGTGGCTTTGTTCCCAAAAGGAAGAGCACCACTAATAGAGAGCTGTTCTTGATAACATCACACAGGGTCCTCTGCTCTCCGTCCTGGGTCTATCTGTTCACAGGTCACACCTCCACCCTTCTCTGAGCCACATCTGTCTTCAAGTCAGGTCTGCATCAGCAGCTGAAGTGATCCCCTTAACACACACTTGCCAAGGAACAGCTGCTCCAAAGCTTCAGCATGGCCGATCCCTGACAGCTCTGTCCAGTTCTTTCTCCTCTGTGGTGTCCTACATGGGCACTGGCCTTTTTCTACAGGGCATTCTTCACTGTCCCTGGCTCTGCTAACTAACTTACCTGTCCTTTTGGACAGTCCCCTCCTTCCCTGAAACACCTTTCCTGAGCAGGTCAACTCATTTCCAGGTCCCTCTGAGCCAGCTCTTCCTTCTGAGCGTGTGGCAACTACAGTGGGACTCTCTCCATCCTGTTCTGTCCCAGGCCAAAGCACAGTGCAGCCTATCAGAGGTACTCATGCGTGTCTGTGGAATCAGGCAACAAACTAAGAGCCATTCAGCTTCACTAACTGGTATTCTATCTGACAGGAGACCGACCTCTGATGAAGAGATAAATTGGTCAGGTGACCTCAGATCCCTGGTGACAGATGCACAGGCTGGAGGAACATGAAGCAGTTCTGAGAGGTCTCACAAATAAAGTCTGCCCTCAGAGGGCAGTCAGATGGCCCAGAAGACAGAGGTGCCTGCGGCAAAACCTGAACATCAACTGCTGAAGGATGTGCTCTGAGTTCCAATTTTGGACTGTGTGCATATAAGTGCACACATACATATAAAATAAATAAAAGTATTTTTTTTATTTTTTTTAATTTATTTATTATGTATACATATTCTGTCTGCGTGTATGCCTCCAGGCCAGAAGAGGGCACCAGACCTCATTACAGATGGTTGTGAGCCACCATGTGGTTGCTGGGAATTGAACTCAGGACCTTTGGAAGAGCAGGCAATGCTCTTAACCACTGAGCCATCTCTCCAGCCCTAAATAAAAGTATTAACTGAAAAGAACTCATCACCTAAGTTTCCTGAGCTCCTGTGTCATCTCCCCGACTTCTCCTTTCCCAGCAGATCAAGTAGGGAATGTGGGAGCAACAAGGGCTCTCGCTGGAAGCTGATTTGGTTGACCAAATCCCCACTGGACCACACCCACACCTGTGTGTAAGAATGCAGTGGGAGAGCCCAGCTGCTGCTCAGGACTTACCTGTAGCAGCCCCTCCCCTCCACCTTTACCTACAGACATCCTGTGGAGACACTGGGAGTCCCTGGATAACAGACTTCCCTGAACCAGGACCTATTGGTGGCCATACATGCTGCTCCCACTCCCTCCCCTGCCTCCTACCTGGGAATCAGAGAGCCTCCACCCAGGCTTATGTTGTGAAACATTTCCATACTTAGAACAGTGTAAAAATTAAACTCCTACTTCTGCCTCATGGGTTGATTCCTCCAGACCCTGTATGGTATCTCTGATGCTAAAGCCTGAAAGGTTCTTGGAGCCCCCACCATGGCCTTTGGTATCCACAGTGTTAGCAACTTTCCCAATAAACTACTTATCGCCCTAGTGATCCATCTCAGTGTCCCTCATGAACACACTCCATCTCAAATCTCCCTGTGCAGCTCAGCATTCTGTATTTCTGGTTGGAACACACTAATCTGCTGCCTGCTTACTAGAACAGGGAGCGGAGTTCCACAGAATAACTGGCTGTCATAGCCAAGGACCAGCAAGTGGCTTGGGATCATGATGTGGGATTCCCCTCTGTATACTGTGAATATGTTTTATTACCATTGGTTAATAAAGAAGCTGTTGTGGGCCTATTACAGTGCAGAATAGAGCAAGGCAGGAATTCTAACCAGAGATTGAGGAAAAAAGAAAGTGGAGTTGGAGAGATGCCATATAGCCACTGAAGCAGACTGATCTCAGGAACCTTACTGGTAAACCTTGAGCCTCATAGTAAAATATAAAATAATGAAAATGGGTTAATTTAAGATATAAGAGCTAGCTAGCGATATGATTAAGCGATTAGCCAAGCAGTGTTGTAGTTAATATAGTTTCTGTGTGATTATTTCAGGTGTGGGCAGTCGGGAAACAAACAAACATTCCTCTGCCTACAGGAACACCAAAGAAATTAAAACAGACTGACACCCTCAGGGTATAAGATGGGGTTTCCTTCCCAGCAACTGACAAAAGGAAAAACTGTGATAACAGCAAATTAAAGCTAGAAAGTAGCTACTAGGAGGTTGAGGTAGAAAGATCAGGAGTTCAAGACCAGCTTGTGTCAGGAGACTGTGTCTCAAAAAAACAAAAACAAACAAACAAACAAAAAAACCCCAAACCACCAAGTAAATAAATAAAGCTAAAAACAACCCAGGAGTTAAAGAAGAACCAGAAGGGCTTTGCTTTCTGGCAACACTGAAAGGAGGCCCTGCACTTGCGTATGTAGGTGAGAGGCCTGAGCACTTTGGAAAGAACTGTTGTTCACAAGCACCCCCTCGGAACCAGGAGGGACAGCAGCTGGGTTTTGGAAGTTCAGAGGCCAATGAAAAGGGGACAAGCCTTCTATCTCCATTCTTCCTGCTTCTGTCTGAAAATGCTCACTGGCCTGGAGCAGAAGACACCCTTTCTGGAATCCTCCATGGCATTCCTGCCTCTGCCCCTCTCTTGCGTGCCACTTCTCTTTGGCCCACCATGGACCAAGTAAGTCACATCCAACTAAAATCTAAACCATATAGGCAGAAGGTAGACAACCTTTAGAGCATTTGCTGTCCAGAGAATCTGACTGTAACGGAGGTGGCCCTGACAATGAAAAAGGAAGTTGCCCATTCTAGATATACATAATCCAGAGCCACCTGCAGGAACTAATGTGGGTGGCCGTTGAAGCCACTCTTCCAGTAAGATGTGTAATGATGACAACCTTTTCCATTTGTTTTAAAAATATCTCTTCAACTTGGCAGTTGTGCAACAGAGGCCTGAGAAAACTGTTATTTTCCTACTGACAGACTTGTTTTCAAAGAAATCAGAGGCAAAGCATTTGAGTTCTGCTCCTAACCATAGAAACAGCTCATGCCATCACCTACAAGCAGGCAATTCCTTACCATATCACTTAGTGTGTGCACCAGGAGATGGGATGTGGGCAAAGACCTAAGAAGCTTTTAGAAAAGAATCTATTTTGGACACAGGGTCTCATGTAGCCCAGGCTAGCCTCAAACTCCTTATGTAGTAGAGGATAACCTTTAACTTTTTGGTCCTCTGGCATCTATTTCCCAAATTCTGGGATTATAGGTATGTACTGCCACGCACGTTGTATGTGCTGCTCTGAACGAACCCAAGGTTTTGTACATGTTGGGTAAGCACTGTACCAACTAAGTTAAACTTTTAGGAAATATGTTAGAGAATAAAACCAGCTCTAAAGGCCATATGCATGGTGCTCATCATTTCTATCAAGAGGGTGTGAGAAGGCAGTGAGAGGGCAGTGAGAGGACAGTGAGAGGGCAGTGAGAGGACAGTGAGAGGGCAGTGAGAGGACAGTGAGAGGACAGTGAGAAGGCAGTGAGAGGACAGTGAGAGGACAGTGAGAGGACAGTGAGAAGACAGTGAGAGGACAGTGAGAAGACAGTGAGAGGACAGTGAGAGGACAGTGAGAAGACAGTGAGAGGACAGTGAGAGGACAGTGAGAAGGCAGTGAGAGGACAGTGAGAGGACAGTGAGAGGACAGGACAGTGAGAGGACAGTGAGAAGGCAGTGAGAGGACAGTGAGAGGACAGTGAGAGGACAGTGAGAGGACAGTGAGAGGACAGTGAGAAGGCAGTGAGAGGACAGGACAGTGAGAAGGCAGTGAGAGGACAGGACAGTGAGAAGGCAGTGAGAGGACAGGACAGTGAGAAGGCAGTGAGAGGACAGTGAGAAGGCAGTGAGAGGACAGTGAGAGGACAGTGAGAGGACAGTGAGAGGACAGTGAGAGGGCAGTGGTGACATGACAGTACAGGAAATGATAATACCCTAGACAGTTTTTGTTTTATTTTATTTTATTTTGAGACAGGGTTTCTCTGTATAGCCTGGCTGTCCTGGAACTCACTCAGTAGATCAGGCTGGCCTCGAACTCAGAGATCTGTCTGCCTCTGCCCCCGAGTGCTGAGACTAGAGGTGTGAGCCACTAAGCCCTGTGACTTTGAGCTCTCTACCCTCTTACCTCCACTTTAAGGATAACAACTGTGTGCCAACATTTTCTACCTTTTTATGAGGAATATGTATTAGCCTTAGAATAACAGAACATTCTGACGTCTGGCTCTGTTTTAAGGTCGGAGGAGGACTTCTTGTACCTGAGCACTGCTTGGCAAGTCCTGCCTGCAGCAACTGGTGAAGAGGTGACTTCATAAGAACAGGGCAGGGCTAGAGGAGCTGGCTGCCTCTCAAATGGTGGGCATTGCATTTACCCACCTAGTCAGTCCTTCAGTTCAAGGTGAGGCCAAGGCCATATTGCCATCACATCATAACGAGGGATAATCTGTTGGGGAGCTCAGAGAGGCAGAGAGTCACATGGCTGGGTGGGGTCAACAGGAAAACCTGTGCTTTGCCTTGCAACATGTCAGATCTCAGATTCCATCAAAGGCAGCAACCCCGGGAAAATGAAAACTTTCATTTTTCAACCTCATGTGGTGGAGCAGGACTCTTACCCTGGCACATGAGAGGTGGAGGCAGGAGGAACAGCAGGTCACAGTCATCCTTGGCTACATAGTCAATCTGAGGCTAGCCTGAGCTACATGAGACTTTATCTCACAGCTGGAGGAAGCTGAACAGATGGCTCAGCAGTTAGAGGATTCTGGTTTGATTCTCAGCACCCACACTGCAGTTCACAATCACTTGGAACTCCACTTCTGCCCTCTGTAAGCTGTTGGTCTCTATGAAGCTGGACATGGCACACGGCCTCTTACAGGGTTGAGCAAGCCCGCAACATTGGCCCACACGGCATTCACTACTTCAGCAATGCTGCCTGAACAGTAATCCCTCACTTGGCTGCTACTGGTCATCAAGGGAGCATACTACAGACCTACTGCAAAAGAGGCTATGAGGTACAACCTGGGATGTCACCTCTGAGAAGCCCTTCCAGGATGCTGAGAAACACAGACACACCTCCCTTCAGCAGCCTGGCTGAGACACAGTCGATGCAGAGGCAGTAGAGAGCCGATCACATGGGACTAACCTCTGTACTGGCGTCAGAGTGGTGCTGGGACCTTCCACTCTCTCCTACTTACTTGGTTAGGACAATGGAGACTGCATCGTTGAGAATGCTTTCTCCAAACACCAGCATGTTGAGCACAGGGTCCACGTGCAGTGCATTGAAAATTGCGATAGTGGCTACTGGGTCAACCGCAGATATCAGGGAGCCAAATGCAAAACTGCAAGGAGAAAAGCAAGGCAGATTCTGTAAAGCATGGTGCTGGGTCCACACACACGCTCTGGACGTGATGCTGAGACGACAGCTGAAGGGCGGGCCAGGAGAGGGTGGGCTTTCCCACCGACCCCTGCCTAGCACAGGCGCGGAGAGGCTTAGACACCTGCTGAGAGTGCCTGCATCCCAGCAGCAGCACTGCACTCTGTTCTGGCCAACGCTGTCCAGAAGACTGCTTACCCTAGCACACACTGCCCAGCTTTCTCAGCCAGAAAATCATATAAACAGTAGGCTTTGACCTCTGTTCTACCACCAGGTCAACTGTGCCTATTGTGCCCAAGATCAGCCTCCACTTAGATTTGCAATATCCAAGAAGGTGCCAAAAGCAAGCAGCCACCAGAGGATGCAGCCCGGGCTGCTGACTGGAAGTTGGGCCCTCAGGTTTCACAGGTAGCGCTTGATTATAAGGTCCAATGCCCAAATACTGGTCATCCGCCGACCAGGTTTTCAGCCCTTAGGGCTCACCAGTTAACATCTCCTTAGCATGTGGGATCTGGCCCCAAGCCCTCACCACTGACTGTCTAGCTCAGAGCCAGTGCCTCTGGCCTTGAGGGAGGGTGTAGCAATAAGCAAGGCCCACCCAGGTCAACTTAGGAAGCACAATGTGGACTGGGTTACAGTGCTTGCTAAGCATGCTGGAGGCCCTCGGTTTTATCCCAAGCATCACAAAACAGCTGAGAGTACACACTGTAACCCCAGCATTGGGAGACATCACCCACAGGGACATCAAGGAAGATGAATAGCTCAACTGTGTCAAAGGAGGCCACAGTGGGCTGTGCTCTGCAGGGGTCTTGTATGGAGTGCATTAGACACAGTCTCTGGTCTCACTGCCCAACACCCACAGCCTCTGGGTGCTGTCTTCCCACTTTCTAGGGAGTGGGTACAGTGCACAAGGTTGGACCAGTTTTTCCAGGTCACTAGGAGCGGACTGACCCTAAGTGAAGAGTGCCTAGAGCTGCCTGTGCTCCACGTGAGGTGGACACCAGTGAGTGGAGAGCTGGTCTGAGACCCCTGAGAGGAGAGTGTCCTGGAGGGTGCTGGGTTAGGGCCATCATGCTTGAGACACTTCAGCCCTATGAGCCAACAACCATTTTTGATGTGAACTTCATTCCTACTGGGTTGTAGGTACACAGAGAGATGCCTGCCCAAGGTACTTTGTTAGTTACTGCAGCCTCTTAACCAGAACTCTGGGATCAGGGCCCACAGGCATGCCTGGGGAGGGATGGACAGAGGGAGCGCTAACACAGATCCTGGAGATGCAGGCCAGGAGGAGCTGTAGATGCAGGTGCTCACTACACAGGGTCTCGATGTTTGAGTCATATTCTTCAGAATACTGGGGCCATGCCTTGTGGAAAAGCCAGCACAGGACAGTGGTGATCACAGGGAACTCAGTTGGTAAGGGTTGACCATGAGCCCCGAGGCCTCAAAAGGCCTGGGTCTGGCCAGCAGTGGTTCCACATCCACCGTTAGGACCCAGTCCTCGAAAGGCTTCAAGCAACTGGCTCAAGCTAAAAACATGCTCTTTTATTCTCTCCCTCAGAGTTAGTGACACCAACAAAACATGGAAAGATGGACAGGGTGAGACTTGGGGAGGAGCGGGGACAAGCTGGAGAGCTGTTGCCATCTACTAACGGCAAACTCTCGCCAGCAGAGATATCTGTGGCCAGGCCCATACCACGAGCCATGGCTGTATTCTCAGAATAGCAGAGGCGAGACAGGCAGCCTGTGGGTCTGTGGTGTTGTCAACACTCAAAAACTGGAGCAATGGGCTGGGCGTGGCACAACATTAATGCCAGACAGAGGCAGCGAACCTCCTCCATAAGTTCCAGTTCAAGGCCAGCCTGAAGTATAAAGTGACTTCTAGGTCAGCCAGGGCTACAGAGTGGGGTGTCCTGTCTCAAAAAGCAAACAGCAAGGTATGGTGGCATACATTTATAATCCCAGCACTTGATCAGAAATTCAAGGTAATCCTTAGCTACACAGAAGGTTTGAAGTCAGTCTGGGCTACATGATGCTCTACATGACAACATCAAAAACCACCTAAAAAAATAAGCCAACAAAAACAAAATTGGAAAAGTCCCGGGAAACACCTATAACTTGGCTTTCTAAAATCCACACTCTGTGTATGTTTGTCTGTGTGTGAGGGGAAAGGAGGGAGGGGGGAAGGAGAGGGAAAGGAAGAAAGGAAGGAGAGAGGGGGAAGAAGAAGGGGAGGGGGGGAAAGAGAGACAGACAGAAACTGACTTCCTTTTGGCTAATAAGTATATTTATTTATTTGCTTGTTTGTTTGTTTATATTATTTTTTCCCCAAGACAGGGTTTCTCTGTATAACAGCTCTGGCTGTCCTGGAACTCTCTGATTAGACTGGCTGCAAATTCACAGAAATCTACCTCTCTGGAGTGGGGATTAAAGGCGTGGTCACTATGTCCGTCCTAAAGGTTCTGTAAAGCAGAGCAGCAGCACATACATGTAGCACCTGCCTAGCACATGAGGTCCTGGGTTCCACCCCCAGCACAGAAAAACTATTTAAAAAAAAAAAGATTTATCTATTTATTATGTATATAGTGTTCTGGCATATATGCCTGCAGGCCAGAAGAGGGCATCAGATCTCACTACCGATGGCTGTGAGCCACCATATGGTTGCTGGGAATTGAACTCAGGACCTCTGGAAGAGCAGTCAGTGCTCTTAACCTCTGAGCCGTCTCTCCAGCCCCCCAAAAACTTTTTAAACATTTAGTAACTGCAGGCCATGTGTCCACATGGCGATCAGGAGGAGCTGAGGAGTGCTGTCCCTTGCAGTAGGCTGTGGCCACCATCAGACCTCCATTACCCTGGTCACTTCCCTCTGTTAAAGCTCTACGGTCCTATACAGCAGTCTCTATCCAATGCACAGAGCGTCCAACAGAAAGGGGCGCATCTGCACAGGGGGAGGCTGGCTGGAGGTCTACCCACGCAGCCAGAACTATTGCTTTTGTCTCTCCACCCAAATGTCCAACTCCTGGCTTTAACTTCATTCTAGACAATGATCAACACTGCTTCTTCACAAGTATCCCCAAAAGCAGGCAGAGCCCAGACCTTCCTTAATGTCAAGAGTGCTCTGGTCCTTTTTCCTTTTTTCCTTTTTCCCTTTTTCCCTTTTCCCTTTTCCCTTTTCCCTTTCCTTTTCTTTCCTTTCCTTTCCTTTCTCCTTTCCTGCACACCTAGAAAACACCAGGGCCTGGTTCTATTGTACTTCAGGCTCCTCCTGTAGGAAGGTGACTCCGGCTGCTTGGCTATGTATCAAACTTTCTGGGCTGCTCACACATCTGTAATTCCGACACTTGGAAGGCTAAGGCATGAGGACTGCCTCAAGTTTGGGGGCCAGCCTGGACTACATATTGAGTTCCAGAGCAACCTGGGCTATAGAATAAGACCTTGTCACAAACAAACAAGGAATACTTTTTCTTTTTTTAAACAACAAAAGCTCCAATTCTCCTGCCTAGGGCGGGTGAAGGATGGGCACTGGGGACCAAGCTTGTTATCAGTGGCTCATTTCTATGAACAGGTTCTGAGGCTCTGGTCCAGGGTGCTACACTGTAGCTAAAGTTTGACATTCTCAGTTCACAGGAATGATCTAGAACTGACTACTTGGCTTTCTTCCTCAGCTCCCCACTCGGCCACTGATAGGTGCTAAGAGTGGACACAGGGACACAGAGCAAGGCACAATCCAGACTTCTCAACTGCACTGAGCTAGGGTCCTTTTGGAACTCTAGATCTGGTGCCTTCTGGGATGCAGCTGCTCAAGCTGCTGCTCCCTGAGTGGGTTAAGAAGATTTTAAGAGCCTCCTGAGCAGAAGGTCACTGCAGTGTCTTCTGGAGTGGCTACAGATTGAGAAGATGTCCATCCCAAGGCCAGGTCCTACCTGCTTCCACTAGTCCTGGTGAGAATTCCAGAGTCACTCTCTCCCATTCCATACTTATTAGGAAGGCAACCTCCTTCCACAATGGCTATAAAGAAAACTGAGGTTTTTGTTTGTTTGCTTTTACAGTGTTGGGGACTAAACCCAGGGCCTCATAAGTGGCAGGCCAGGGCTCTGCCACTGAGCTATACATACATTCCCAGCTCTGAAGACAATTCCTAATGGAAGGACAGAGTATATGATGTGACTGGTATACGGGTGGGTAGTTAACTGGCCAGTCATTCCCTCCAAAGAGATCAATCATTTCAATCAACCATGTTGTGACCAGGGGTCTTCAAAAGTCTCAATATAATTTTGATTCATTTCAGAGATAATTAATTCAGAACAGATTCTATACTGAAAACAATGGCAAGTCAGGCAGAGGGAAGAGAGGAAAGGACCACACCCAGGAAGCCACGAGCAAAAAATGTCCCAGGCCTGAACAGCAGTTGCATGAAAAAATTACAGTGTGAAAGATTTACCTGTCTGTCATGTTGAGTTTAAAGATTACATCAGCCTGTAAAATAAAACACACAAACACACAGACACACACAAAAAAATTCCCTGGAGAACAGCCAAGAAAATGTCCATCAGTGCTTTCTTATCAACTAATAAGGACATTATCTTCAGTCCCCACTGAAAGGAAACCCCAAAGGGCTGCTATGAGCATACATGGGCACCTAGACCCAAAGATGGGCACAATTCTCCTTCTTCTAGCCTAGCAGCTATGATCCTCTGCTCGAAAGGGGGCTTCCCTTGACCCCGAGGGAACACAGAGAAGGCAAACATCTAGGAAAGCTGCACGGCACACTTGATCTTGGCTGTTGAGTCAGCCATGAAGGTAACACAGTCAGCAGGAATAGGCTGTGGCTACCATGAGAAACAGCAGCCACATGGACAGCAATCCGCTGTATCCTCAGCTTGGTCTGTTCTCAGCACCGGGTGGCTCCGCTTTCTGTACACGACACAAGAACGGGTGCTGCACAGCACATACCATGAAGGTCTGAGTGCCACCTTCCGAGGCTTTCGTTCTAGCTGAAGTAAACTAATGTGAAGCCCAAAGCCTGGGCTGCTGCCTCATTGAAGGGCTCACAACGGCAAGGAGCATCATGGGAACTGAGAGAACAGATTCATAGCCAGCTCTGGTTTAAAGGCAAATATTCACCCAAGAACAGCTTTCGGCCCTACTGCAGTTGCCCTGAGAACACAACTGCCATTTCAGGGTGCAGGACTGCACACTACTCTGCTTCATGGCATTCCAATGGAAGAGACTGGTTTGCAAGTAGAATCAAGTATCTGGGGGTGATTACAGTCCCCTCAATTCCAGATGCCCTAGACACATGCATGAGCGGGGACTTCTTCCAAGGAGGGCACACACTACCAGGCAGCTCCTGCCCCACCCTGCACTACCCTCCAACAGAAGATCTTCAAGGTCATCGGGGTGCTTTGCTTACCTGACCCAGAAAGTAAATTCCTCCACCTACTACAAAAGCAGAGATAGCCGTTCCAAAGACAGCAAAGAGGGTGATGGAGCCGATGTTCTGAAAGAAGTTCCCCTGGGAAGGGGGAACAGAGGGACAAGAGGCCAACTGGTGAGCCAGGGAAGCCAAAATAGCCTATTCCCAACTGTGCCTTCTCCAAGGCTGGGCTCTCCTACAAAGGTCAGGGCACCCCTGCCTGCCCTGCTGGCTGGAATTCCTGCCACCGTCTCCCGGCTTCCCTGTCTCACAGGTCCCTTATCCTGACCCAAGGCAAGAGCTAACCAGTCTCATCTGTTCCCAGTCCCTTTCCCTCTACTGTGTACTGCTTCCAGAGTAATCTGTAAAAGCTCAGTCTGATGGTGCTGCCTCTGCCTTGATTGCCACTTGCACTTGAGATGCCAGTGAGCCCCAACTCTAGCTGAACCTGGGAAGGCTTGTGCCTTCATGAATCAGCATGCCACCTTGTTGCCTGGGTCCCAGTCACAGGGGTCTTCCCTGGGCCTGCTTACCCCCCCCCCCCCCCTGGCTCTCATAAGGGATCTGGCTGTGTTCTTTCAATGCCAGCTGCACTGCAGCGCTCACTTATGTAAAGCTGACTGACAAGTGCCTTTCTCAAAGGGCTGAAGGTTCAGGAGGAACAATGACATCAGTCATATGAATGATGCTCAATTCACAGGTGTGGAAAGAATAAATCCACACTATCACAGTTTTCTTTTATTCAATTAAAAAGTGCATTCTGAAGTCACCTAAACTCAAAGATCAGAACAATAGTCAGTGTTAGGTACCAAAGAAACCTGGGACAAAGGCTGAGTGCCTATTACCACATCAAAGCAGAAGCTGACTGCCAGGCTCTTCAGCATCACAAACACCTGTTACAGAGTCCAGGCTCCTCCCAGCACTTCTCACCCTGTCCCTGAGCTCCCCTTCCCTTCCCCCACTTCTCTTTCTTCAGCCATTTGGCCACAGGCTCTGGGCTCTGCTCTTGGATCTCCCTTGATCAGCTTGCCCCTCTCTCTCTTCCCCTCTCTCGCTCCCCCTTTTTCTCTCCTCTCATGACCCTGTCTATTCTGCTAGTCATGGTCGGTCTGGACCTTTCTTGATGCCTCTGGCTGTCCTCTCCCTCATATTTAAAGACCTTCTCCTTAACCATACCTAGGAGGGGCCATGCCCTCACTTTCACTCAGTCAGAAAGACCTTTATGCTGTATTAGCAGCATGAAATAGGCAGAAGTCTCGGCTGGGGCAGGGCTAAACTGTAAAGTGCTTGCCTCGCATGCATGAAGCCTTGGGTTACCCCAGCACTGCACACACCAAGTGCTGGGACATATGCCTGTAATCCTAGCACCTGGGAGGTGTAAGCAGGAGGATCAGAAGTGCAAGGTCATTCTCAGTCGCGTGGAAAGTGCCAGGCCTGCCTGGGCTACGTGAGACCCTAACTCTAAAGAACCTAAACCATAAAAGAGAAAATATTTCAGTTCTGGCAGCATGGAAGTTCCGACATTTCCACACAAGAAGGAAATGAAGCTATTAGACCCTAACAGGCTCCACTTAGGAGGCATCAAGGGTTTCAGTGACCAAGATTTCTGCTCCTTGTTACTAGGGTCAGGTTTACTTCAGGAGTAGCCTCTGGGGTGGGGGTGGGGGTAGAAATGGTTTAAAGTTAAGAGGATGTACTGTGGCTAGGTGTGGTGGTACACACTTTTAATCCTACCACCCAGGCAGCAGAGACAAAGTGAGGTCCAGGCTAACCAGGGCCACACAGTGAGATCTTATCTCAAAAAAAAAGGGGGTGGGCCTTCTGCTCGTGTAGCCTGCTGCACCCTGTCATGGCCACCAACCTTCAAACTGCTGCCCCAGAAGCTCAGACTGTGTGAAGGATCAGCATGTCAGTCAGTTCTTCCCCAGGCATGAGGGTTCACTGCTGTTAAAGTTACAGAACTCGAAGGAGCACCCCACCCCCACCTAAGCTCCAGGTGAATCTTACCTTGTGCAGTGAATATCCTGACTCAAAGATGATGGGTGGGAGCAAGAGAAGGAAAAACATGTTGGGGCGAAACATTTCTTCTTCCTATGAAGTCAAAAAGGGAGGACACTCAGGAGTGGGAGTGCACAACCATGAGACCTAGCTATCAGTCCCCACAATAGAGCAATGTAGTAATAAGGGCAGCGGGGCTGCGTCCCCAGCACCCCGGCTGCCTGGCTAGCTTATGCCCGAAATAACAATACACAAACTGTATTCATTTCATCACTGCTTGGCCCATTTCTATCTAGCCTCTTCTAGGCTAATTCTCACATATTAATTTAGCCCATTTCTAATCATCTGTGTAGCGCCCCTAGGTGCGCTTACCAGGAAAATTCTAGCCTATGTCCATCCTGGGTCGGAGCTTCATCGCGTGCGTCTGCCTGGGAGCTGGGAGCATGGCGTCTCTCTGAGGTGTCTGCTCCCGAGAGGAGAGCCGTGGAGTCTGAGCTCACTTCCTCTTCCTCCCAGCGTTCTGTTCTGTTTACTCCTCCCACCTATCTTCTAACCAATGAGGGCCAAGCAGTTTCTTTTTATTTAACCAATGACCTTCCTCCATCAGAGCAAGTATTCTTAACCACAGTAATCTCTCCACCCACACCCCTTGGGTCTTTTCAAACCCTAAGTATTCACAAGCACCTTAATCTGTAGCTCAGGCTACAGTACTAGGTTCTGCCCCTGGAGTACCCGACTTCATCTGCATCTAATCAACTTATAAAAACAAATATAGGCTATAGGGGTACAGCTTAGTGGTGAAGTCCATGCTTAGCATGCTCAAGGCCCTGAGTTCCATCCTCAGCACCACATTAAACAAATGACCGCCCAGCAGGGTCCATGGCATTCACCTGTAGTCCCAGTTACTTGGGAGGCTGAGGCAGGAAGATCGACAATTCCTGGATATAGAGAGACCCTGTTTTGAAAGAAATAAACCAAGCCAAGTCTGGTGGCAACTCCTTTAATCTCAGCACTCAGGAGACAGAAGAATCTCTATCCCCGGCAATTAGGCAAAATAAAGATAGGATGTATGCTTGGAATCCCAGCACCAGGGATGCAGAGACATGATGGTTTCTAGTTTCATGGCCTTCCCACCTGGCCTACATAATGAGTTCTAGGCCAGGAGAGACCTTTCTCCAAAAATAAGGTGGACAGCATCAGAGGAACATGTGACACCCAAGACTGTTGGCCTCTGGTCCACACACACAATGACAACAGCTGTGATTATGTCAGACCTACCTTCCAATTTGCCAGCTTTTTAAACTCTATAATTTTTATAACTGCTCCCATGAGAATACCTAGAAGGGAGAAAAGCAAAGTTGAGTAGAAATACAGCCTAAGGTTGCCTGGCTGGACTGGGCAGTGCCCTAGACTGGGTGGTACCCACTAGAGCAGGCTGTCCTAGAGCTCTGCAGGTCCGGGTCTGAGAATAAGAACAGGAATTGCCAGGAAGTGGGGTAAATCACCGAGTTTCCCACTTACGTCTCAGGCAAACACACCACGGCAAAATTTAAGATACGTGGGGAGAAGAAAACTCTTGTCACTGCTATGCCAGGTGTGAGGGCTCACAGCTGGTCACCCTCTCTAGACCATCCAGTTTCAACGGAAAACAGCAGAAGGTTATAGGCCAGGCCCATCCTACACTGCTTATTCTTAGTCCTGTCGTTCACAAATGGGGGTGGGGTGGAGGGGCTCAGCTGGTAAAGCCTGATGATGTGAGTTCTAACCCAGGACTCACTGCTACAAAGACACCGACTCCCAGAAGCTGTCCTCTGACCTGACGTGGCACAGCAGCAAGGGCACACAAACAACTGTTGGGTGTGGTTTACAGTGGAAGGCAGGTAGAGGTGAGCACAAGCTGGTTTAGAAACCGGCCTCAAACTGTAGCTAGGAGAGCCTTGAACTCCTGATCCTTCTACCTCTGATTTTTGTTTGTTTGTTTTTCTTTATTTTCTGCAATGTTATTCAACTTTGTGCCCTCTTATGTTTTAAAAAACACACTGGCAACAGTGATGCACACCTTTAATCCCACCTCAGGAGGCAGAAGCAGATGTATCTCTGTGAATTTGAGGCTAGCCTGGTCTACATAGAGAGTTCCAGGACAGCCTGGGCTACAAAGTGAGATTTTGTCTGGAAAAACAAACAAACATGGCAAAATTATCAAGTCCATATGTTAACCATATATTCTCTTAGATATGGGGCCTTCTACCAGGGGCCATTCCCCTTTAAAAAGCCTGCCTTTCCCTCTCTCTTCCAGCAGCTGTGAGCTGTCTGGAAGGAGCAGAGATCAGCTGAGCTGCCTGAAAATGCCAGCTGTACCTACTAAGCTGCAGCCCATGCTGGGGTAGGCTTTGGTGATGCTGCTGTCTTTGAGTCAGCTCTGATCCTAAACACAGGGACAGCCAGACAGCTCTGAACCAGGACCAAGGGAACCCTCTTAAGGACGTACAACTGGAACTGTTTTCTGGAGCAAGTGAAAAGACAGCTAGGCCTTCGCTCAAAGCACAGGAAAGTGGAAGGGGAGTGCTTTTAAGTGTGGATGGAGGTCCTCTTAACCTCAACACAAAAGGCCAATATGTGCTAAGTGACTGAAGGCCACATAGACCCAAGGGGACATGTCTGCTTCCTCTCAGCCTCCTTGGAGTTGTTTTTGGCACAACAGTCAGACAGTCCTGAAGGAGCCACCTCAACATATATGACACCATGCTCCAGCTGGAGAAGTCCATTTCCCATCATTTAAAAATTAGTTAATATATTTTATGGAGGAGTGGCATCCATGCTATAGTGGAGCTCAGAGGACAACTTGAAGAAGTCAGTTGTTTCCTTCTACCCCGTGTGCAAGCTGGGGATTAAACTCAGGCTGAAGGCCTAGCAGCAAGCACTTTTACCCACCGAACCGTCTCACCAGCCCCAGGTTACAGAGGGCTGTCAGTTCAAGACAACAATAAACCAAGACTCCGGCCTTCCCATCTGTCCCCTTGGACAGACTCAGTATTCTGGCTTTTGTCTTTGCGCCATGTAATTGCAAGATGACTACAGTGTTCCAGGCATCACATCCCAAAGAAAGGGGGTGCTAACTTCTCTCACTTCTACCAGGAAGGAGAACCAAACCCCACCACCCTGGAACACGTCCCTTTGGCCCGACTGTCTTATCCCCTCAACCAATCAGAGCAAAGAAACATGTGATATCATGATAGCCAAGACTAAAACTATCTGAGCACCTCCTTCCTCCTTGGGCACCACGGCAAGATGCCTGATCAAAATGAGGATTCCATTGGCGCACACCTTTAATCCCAGCACATAGGAGGCAGAGGCTGGCAGATCTCTGAGTTTGGAGCCAGCCTGGTCTACAGAGGGAGTGCCAAGACAATCAGGGTTACACAGAGAAAACCTACCTCAAAAAACCAAAGGTGGGTGGGAATACTGCTTAGTGGGAGAGCATACACCTGCCTGTGGTGCCCTGGATTCAGTTCCCAGCAGCAAAAACCACGTACAAGATAGTTTTATTTCCAGGAACAAAACAAGTGGCAAAGGCTCTTGCCAGGCAGCCATGTCTGCCAAGAGTCTGAGGGCCAGTGCCGGTGTCAGGAGTCATAGCACCCATACTTAACAGTCTGTCTGTATACCTATGTGTGCATATGCCCACAAGTAGGTACTGGACCCACTGAAGTCACAGCCAGCTCTGAACCACATGATGTGGGTGTTGGGAACTCAACTGTGTGCCCTGAAAAAGCAGCAAGTATTCTTAACCACTGAGACATCTCTCTTGTCCCTAATTTTTAATTTTTTAAAAGATTCTTTTTTTTAAAATTTTATGTGTGTTTTGTCTGCATATATGTCTGTACCACAAGCATGTCTGTTGTCTAAGGGCATCAGGTTCCCTGGATGGTTATGAGCTACCATGTAAGTGCTGGGAACTGAATCCAGGCCTTCTGTAAAAGCAGCCAATGCTATTAACTGCTAAACCAATTTTTGCTCTTTTTTCCCCCCCAGACAGGGTAACCCTATGTAGCCCTAACTGTCCTATAACTTGATACACAGACCAGGCAGCTCTTGAACCAATATAGACCTGCCTGCCTCTGCTTCCTAAGTGTTAGGATTAAAGGTGTGCGCCCAGCTGAACATTTATTTATTTTTATTGGGCAAACAAGTGTTTTGTCCTCACATATGTCTGTGCATCACCTGTGTGCAGTGTTCTGAGAGGCCAGAAGAGGATGGCAAATCTCCTAGAACTAGAGTAACAGGCAGTTCTGAGCTGCCATGTGGGTACTGGGAATTGAATCCAGATCCTGCGGAAGAGAAGCCTATGCTCTTAACTGCTGAGCCACCTTGCCAGTCCACTAATATTTATTCTTAATAACTGGTAAAACTATTCAGGAAAAGCCAGGCTGTGGCGCCACATGCCTTTAATCCCAGCACTCAGGAGGCACAGGCAAGTGAATCTCTGAGAGTTCAAGGCCAGCCTGGTCTAAAAGAACAGGCCTCCAAAACTACAAAGAAACCCTGTTTCAAAAAACCAAAAAGAAAAAACAAAACAAAACAAAACACCCCAGCTATTCAGGAAACTGTCCATTCCCTGAAGAAGCTTTTTAACCCCTTTCTGAAATGTCCCAGAAAGGGAGGGAGGCTCTGGTCTACAGGAGCCATTAGCCAGCTGTAAGGCCGGGGTCCTTCTAGCTCTAACTGTGACTTTGCAAGCTAAATGCCAGCCAACTTAGTGGAGCAGGACACTGTCAGGTGAGAAGCAGTAGGCCACAGAAAGATGGCTTTTCCATCACCTTTAGGGGGTCAGCACCCCTCTCAGATTCCTCCCCGCCCCCAACACACATTGTAAAATGGATTCTAAGGCCCTGTGGTGAACTGTGGAAAGGTGACCCCAAGAGAAAGAATATTATTGTGTACCAGTGCAGTGTTCTGGACTGCCAGTATCACTTACCTAGAGAAACGACAGCCACACTCTCAGGCAGGAAGTGCAGTCGGTACCGGATCAGCAGGTGCACCAGGATGATGCAGATGGCTGTGAGAGGCACAAGAACTGTGTAAAAGCCCCATCAGGTAAGAGACAGCAAGCTCAGGGCTTGCTAAATGTCAGCAAACAGACATTTGGCAAACAAACAATGACCAGTGGTCATATTTTTAGTGTCTTTTTTTTTTTTTTAAACAACAATAGACTACTTGTAGAGTCTGTGAGATGGCTCAGCAGACAAAGGCATTTCTGATAAACCTGACAACCAGAGTTTGATTACCATGACCAACACGCAGGAGAGACTCTCTACTTCTGAGGTCTGTCTCAGATTTCTTTTAGACCTCTGAGTGTACATTTGCTGCATATATACACACGCACGCATGATCTTTATTTTGTGTATACATGTGAGTGTCTACATGTATGTATGTGCACCATGTGAACGCAATTCCCAATGGAGGCCAGAAGAGGGCACTAGATCCCCTAGAACTGAAGTTAGAAGCCACTGTGAGCCATTGTGTGGGTGCTGGGAATTTGAACTTCAGTCCTTTACAAGAAATGCTCTTAACCACTGAGCCATCTCCAGTCCCACAAATGGTTTGTGTGTGTGTATACATATATATGTTTTTGATTTTTTTGGGGGGGGACAGGGTCTCACTATATAGCCCTCATTTGTCTGACCAGGCTGGCCTCAAACTAATAGAGCTCTGCCTGCCTCTGTCTCCTGGGGCTAAAGGTGGATAACACCTATTTCTAAAATAACTGTGGGGCATAACACAGAAGGTATAGCTCTGGCTACAGCCCTCTCCTTGGAGCTTTACATGGGTTCTCAGGATGGAACTCGGGTCACCAGGCTCGTGTGGCGAGTGTCTCTACCTGCTGAGCTACCTTGCAGGCCCTCTAATAACAGATTTTTAGAAAGTTATAGCTTTGACAGCCATTTGGGGGGGGGGGTGTTTTTGAGACAGGGTTTCTCCGTAGCTTTGGAGTCTCTCCTGGAACTAGCTCTGTAGACCTGCTGGCCTCGAACTCAAGAGACCCACCTGTCTCTGCCTCCCAAGTGCTGGGATTAAAGGCTGTGCCACCACCACCCAGCATTTGACAGCCACTTAAAAAGGTTCACATTTTTCTGATTATAATACATGTCCTGCTTTCTTCTTTTTGTTGCTGAGTTGTTTTTTTTTTTGTTTGTTTGTTTTTTATTTTCAAGACAGATTTTCTCTGTGTAGCCTTGGTTATCCTGGAACTCACTGTATACACAAGACTGGCCTCAAACTCAGAGATCCCTGCATCTGCTGGGAGATTAAAGGCATGCACCACCACCACCTAGTTTTGTTGTTGTATTTTAAGCCTTGGTCTCAGATAGCCTATGCTGCTGTATTTGTTATGTACAGGAGTATGGGAGGATGACCATCAATTTCTGATGTTTTTTTTAAGTTATAAACTGATTGGCCCATTAGCTCAGAATTTGTATTAGCTCTTATAACTTATATCAGCTCATTATTCTTATCTATGTTAGCCACATGGCTCAGTACCTTTTTCAGGGAGGCAGGTCACATCCTGCTTCTTAGGTGTCTGGACAGGACTGCGGAGGAATGGGCCTCCTCCTTCCCAGAACTCTCCTGTTCTCATTGACCCGCCTCTACTTTCTGTCTAGTTGTCCCACCCATACTTCCTGCCTGGCTACTGACCAATCAGCGTTCATCCAAAACATAATTGACAGAATACAGAATTGTCCTACACCACTTCCCCCTCTTTTTTTTTTTTTCAAACAAAGGAAAATATCCATAGTCCATTTTTTGGGAATGTGGGCATAGTTTTCCAGGCTACTTCCTGCTGGTTGGGGGCGCTGATAATCTTTTTTTTTGTTTGTTTGTTTTTTTTTTTTTTTTGTTTTTGAGACAGGGTTTCTCTGTGGTTTTGGAGCCTGTCCTGGAACTAGCTCTTGTAGACCAGGCTGGTCTCGAACTCACAGAGATCCGCCTGCCTCTGCCTCCCGAGTGCTGGGATTAAAGGCGTGCGCCACCACCACCCGGCTGCGCTGATAATCTTAATGGGGACCTAAAGAAAATTTAGAATTATGATCAAGTCCTGACTGGAGTATCCTGTGAGTCTTCATCATCTCAGGCAGCAGTCTTGAATCTGTTCTGGATGTAGAACTCAGACATCTGGGCCATCTGTTCCTATCAGAGATTTCTCAGGTGGTCTTCCTCCATCAAACCTGATTTTTTTTTTTTTTTTTTAAACTCAGAATGAATCCACAGCATCTTATTTCCTTTTTCAGCAGGACAGGTCACATCTTGCTTCTTAGGTGTCTGGACAGGACTACCAATTTCTGATGTTTTTGCCTCTACCTTCTTAGTGTTGAGATTATAGGTGCCCAGTTTATGCTAGGGACTGAACCCAGGACTTTGTGTGCTAGGCAAGATCTTAATCAACTAATCTACATTCCCTGACTAAATAATACAACAGGTCATATGGCAAGACCCAGCCTTAAAACACACACACACACACACACTGGGTATGGTCACACACACCTTTAATCCCAGCTCTCCTGGAGACAGAGGCAAGTGGATCTCTGAGTTCAAAACCAGACTGTTTTACATAGTGAGGACAGTCAGGGCTGCACAATGAAACACCTCATCTTAGGGGGCAGGAGAAAAGCCAGAGAGATGGTTGGGGGGATCGGGGATACTTGTTCAACAACATTTTTTGATGAGAAACCAACTCCTGAAAGTCATCTTCTAACTTTCACATATGTATAAGCACAAACACACTAATAGAATAATAAAAACTCCTGGCCCCAAACCCCACTTTCGTGTATTTGCACCACTCTAAATGTCACTTCATGGTTCAGATGCTAGTGTGCATGGCTCTCCAGCCCCGAGGCCACACCTCAGCTCGCTATCCACAGAATAGCACCAGCAGGGTCTTATGACATGACTAAGGCTAGCCTGGTGTTTACTTAGTAGCCCTCCATGGTCTTGAACTCATAGCAATGTCCTGCTGCAGATGCTCAAGTATTGGGGTTACAGAGAGTTGTTACCATGCTCACCTCTAGAAATAATTTTTTTAATTTATTTTTATTTTATGTGCACTTATTTGCCTGTATGTATATCTGTGTGAAGGTGTCAGATCACCTGAAACTGGAGTTATAGACAGTTATAAGCTGCCATGTGGGTGTTGGGAGTTGAACCCAAGTCCTCTGAAGGAACAGTCAACGCTCTTAACCACTGAAGCATCTCTCCAGCTCCTAGAAATATACTTTTTTTTTTGGGTGGGGGGGCGGATCGAGACAGGGTTTCTCTGTATCTTTGGAGCCTGTCCTGGAATTAGCTCTGTAGACCAGGCTGGCCTTGAACTCACAGTGATTCGCCTATCTCTCCCAGTGCTGGGATTAAAAGTATGTGCTACTACCACCAGGCGAAAATAATTGTTAAAAGAAAATGTTCAAATGGGGTAAGGAAGTGGGTGAAGTGCTTGCTACATAAGCATGAGTTGAGCTCAGAGCCGAGCTGGTACACATCTCTGCAATCCCAGCACTGGGGAAGTGAAAACAGAAGTGTCCCTGGGACTCCTACCAGCCTGGCTGTGTCAGTGAGCTCCAGGGTCCCCAAGAGACCTGTCACTGAGAGCAGTTGAGGAAGACACCTGTAATGGACTTCCATCTTCCACAGGCATGTGTGCATATACAGATATGCACTCATACCCCAAACACACACATAAAATACACACACAGACAAATTGAGAGAGAGAGAGAGAGAGAGAGAGAGAGAGAAGCTCTGACTGTGCGGAGCTGCTAACAGACCACCCTCAGAGTTTGTACTGACAACTTTGGTTTCTTCACCCCATCAAAAAGTACCAGATGGCCAAAGAAAACACTGTCAATTCAGAAGTCTGGTCCTCTTTTCCTTCTGCACTGTAAGCTATCAATTTGTGATGTTGTTTCACTGTAAATATTTAACCCAGTTAGTGAATGAAAAATAAAAAGGAAAGAAAAGGATATGACTGTTCCTAAGTACCATGGAGGAGAAAGTTTATTACAAATGAAAGGAAGAACATTGTTATCATTTTTAAAGAAGTGGGACCATGAGTGGTGCCATGAGGGGTGGAGGTGTATAACCCGAGAGAATTTGGGTATAGAGTTTATTTAGTGGGTTATGGAGGGGAAAGGGAAGAGTAAGGGGAAAAGGGGGGAGGAGAGAGGTAGAAGCTGCCTCTACAGAAGAAGGGCAGATAGAGAGAAAGAGAGAGAGAGAAGGGAGGGAGAGGGAGAGGGAGAGGATGGGGACTGGAGAGGAGGTGGGAGATGGCTTGCCTTGGCAAAGGGTAGGGGAGGTTGGAAGTGGGCAGAGCTGTCTCTTAAAGGTACAGGGTACCCAGGTAACAGACCAGGCCAGCAGATTACAACAATAGCCACAGTCAGACACCAAGTTGGAGAGTCCAAAGTGATCATAAGTAGACTGAGCTAGCCCATGTGAGGAAAGGGGTGAAGGAGGGGGAGAGGAGAACCAGGTGTAGCAGCCAGGAGGCTATAAGTCACAAAAAGAGGTGGTAATCAAAACGTCTGGATTATGGAGGGAAAAGCCTCTGGGCTACAGGGCAGGAGGGGGAGTTGTATGTTATCCATACTCTGCAACAGGTAGGGCTGCAAGAATGCTGGGAGAACCTGCCGGCCAGGTCTGCTTAGATATGTTGTTTTTGTCCTGTTTGTCCTGGGTTTGACACCTAGAATTAGAAGTGTCAAATTAACAATTAGAATAATTAGAAAATCCTGCACTATCTTGCTGAGCCAGAGCCAAATAAGCACAGGAACCACTAAAACACTACATGAAAATGGAGGTCTCTGCTGCTTATAATCTGTCTGTCTGTCTGTCTGTATGCAAACATGCAGGGAGTACACACGGAAACCAGACAGTGGTTGTGGTTTGAAAGAAAATGGCCCCCAAACAGAATGACACTATTAGGAGGCATAGTCTTGTTGGAGGAAGTGTGTCAATGGTGGAGGTGGGCTTTTAGGTATCCTATGCTCAAGCTACATCCAATGTCACAGTTCACTTCCTGTTACCTGAAGATCAAGATGTAGTTCAGTTCCACTTATAAGAGCTAACTCATCTGGCAACTCCCAAGACAGCATGATCAATGTGCTGGCTGCCAGAAAAGGGAACATCACATCATAGCTAGCCATAGCCTGGACTGAGATTTCTCCTCGGGTGATGACTGTTTTGTAGAAGTAGATGGTCGAGATTGTTGTAGAATATTTGTATACACTGTAATGATGTGTTTCTGCCTAAAGCGCCTTCTGATTGGTTTAATAAAGAGCTAAATGGCCAACAGTTAGGCAAGAAAAGGTTAGGCAGGACTTCTGGGGACAGAGAGAACTCTAGGAGGAGAAAGGCAGACACACAAGCCAAATGCAGAGAAAGCAGGGTGGGTAGTGCGGCAATGAGGTAACTGAGCCACATAGCAGGACGCAGATTAATATAAATGGTTTAATTATAAAAACTGGTTAGGGGGGCTGGAGAGATGGCTCAGAGGTTAAGAGCACTGATAGTTCTTCCAGAGGCCCTGAGTTCAATACCCAGCAACCACATGGTGGCTCACAACCATCTGTAATGAAATCTGGTGCCCTCTTCTGGCCTGCGGGCACACATGCAGACAGAACATTGTAAACAAAATAAATAAATAAATCTTAAAAAAAAAAAAAACTGGTTAGGGCCAAGCAGTGGTGTGCATGCCTTTAATCCCAGCACTCAGGAGGCAGAAGCATGTGGATCTCTGTGAGTTTGAGGACAACCTGGTCTACAGAGCTAGTTCCAGGACAGGCTCCAAAGCTACAGAGAAACCCTGTCTTGAAAAGCAAAACAAAACAACAAACCAAACCAAACAAACAAATAAACAAACAAAAAATACCTAGTTAGAAACTAAGCTAAGGTCGAACATTCATAATTAAATTTCCTATTGTTATTTGAGAGCTGGCCATGGTACAGATAAAGGAATAGCAACACTAGGGGTGTGATAAACACCAATGATTTGGGGTTCTTTAGATCCAAAGGAAACTCCAATTCCCATAACTCCAAAAGGCAGTCCAGTAAGCTCAACAGGGACTACAGGAGCATTTCTGGTGGTTAGATAAAAACCAGCATTCCTCAGGAACTAAACTTTGCCCATCTACCAAAGGAGTCACTTCCCTTACCTCTGGCATAAGGGACATATGGACCTGTGGTACCTACTAGTATATCAAAGTGCACAGCCCCCATGCTCCCTCAGTATCATAAGTACCTGCTACACATTTCAACCCATGCTAGCACCCTAGTCCTTCTCACGGCTTTCATCATACCCAAAACTCTCTCCAGCTCATAGGCTTCCCTCTCCCCAGCTACTCATTCTCCTTATAACCCTTCCATGCTTACGTTCTCTTTATGCTCTGCCCATGTTTCTCTATGTTTTCTCTATTCCTATCCCCCACTATGCTCCCTCTCTCAGATAGCCCTGGCCATGTTTGTATTTCACTTTCCCTCTGCTCTGGACTCTTCCAGAAGCCTCTGGCTGTTCTCTTATATCTACAATAAACCCCCTTCTTAAGCACACTAAGGAGTGGTCATGTCAGTTTATACAAGGACTTTGGCTGGGTAAACAGAAGGATTGTTATCTGGTAAACAAGCCTTTAAGCAGGTTTCTGTTTACCAGAAAAGCAGATCTCCCTAAACTGGGTTCCTGGTTGTCAGAAACTACCCTTAGTCCTCCAAGAAGCTCCCTTAATCTTCCCCCAAAAAGTCAATGACCTCTAGCAAAGGCATCTAGTTCTAGTGAATCCCAACACCCTGTATTAGCTAGATCCCCACATGACATATAACATGTTTGCCTTTCTACAATTTGCTCTTCTCTCTGCACCCCCACCCACTGGTTTTAGCAATTTGATCCCCAATAACCCTTTCTACCCGCAGAGCAGTCTAGTGGTTTCTCTGCACCATCAGTTCTATTTGGTGCTGAAACCTAGGACTGACCCAGGGACCTCTATACCACGGCTAACTGTCTCTCCTTGCCTCACACTAGGAGCAGTCTGTTCCGTCTCGGCCCTCTCCCTGGCTTGCTGGAACCCGCTGTCTCTCTCTGTTGGCTCCTGGAGCCTACCCCATAGAGCTGTGCAGGTAATCAGGCAGCTTCTCTCTGCCATCCCGGGGCCGTACAATATTGGATTCCCCACTCTGGCAGAGTTCCTGCTTGTGACCCTTCCCCTAACTCTCTCCCACCTCCTCCTCACTCTGCTTCCAAAGGATGTCTTCTCTTTTTTTCAGCTTGCTCCTGCCTCTAACCACAAGCTCTTCCCATTCAGAAGTAGCCTCATAAGCCGGGCAGTGGTGGCGAACGCCTTTAATCCCAGCACTTGGGAGGCAGAGTTAGGTGGATCTTTGTGAGTTCGAGACCAGCCTGGTCTACAGAGCTAGTTCCAGGACAGGCTCCAAAACCACAGAGAAACCCTGTCTCGAAAAACTTAAAAAAAAAAAAAAAAAAAAAAAAAGAAGTAGCCTCATGACTCCTCACCACCTCTATTCTCTATCCCTCCTTGAATTCAGCCTGCTGTTGTATTGTGAAAGGCTGGCCTCAGTGTAAACTAAATAATCAATCTCAATGGCCAAAATATGGCACGCTCAATTTCAGATTCTCACAACTTCTGCCACACACAAGAAAGAATCCCTTCTCTGCTCTCTGATCTAGTCTCTACCTCATCACTGAATTCTGTTTGTAGGGATTCAAATGTCTTTGGATATGGATGATATTAACAATTGCCACGTGCTGTTCTACTTTATTAAAAAGGCTGACTCTGGAGCTCAGATTTGGCCCCCCTCTCCAGACCCAAGCATGCTTGTTTGAGTTTCTTCCAAAGTGAAGAGTCCAAGAATAAGAATATAAAAATGTAGATCCCCAAAATAAGTAGAAATAAATAAGTCTTAAGTTGTAAGCTAGGAGAATAAGAGCATCAGCAGCCTTCTCAGCAGCTTAAGGATTAACTATTAATAGTGGATTACTCTGCTTTACAACCCATAGCTCTATTTGTAAGGCTGAAGCAGCCCTCTGCAAACTTAGGTTGGTTCTGCAACCTGAGGATCAGCCTTAGATACCCCGCCCCCCAGCCACTCATGACCATAAATTGATGTGAGCTGAGTTAACTTTTAAATGATGGGATGTACATGACTTTTGACTTTTTGGTTTTATATCGTCCCATACCCTTCCCTGCTTTGCGAAACTGGCAGTGTCAGGGGAGGTGTAGAGCCTTGGTAAACACTATCAAGGAATGCCAGGGAAGATAATAGATTAAGTACAAATACTAGTTTAACTGAAAAGCTCTGTTAATGGAAAATGCAAAGAAGGGCAATTTGTAACTGAGTTTTACCTTGAGATTGTAAAAATTCTTTTGTTATTGCCTAATGCTTGCTATAAAAGGAGTTCAGAAACTGGTCTTGCCACAGCCTTACAAGTCCATCTCTGGCTGTGGTCTCAGCTAGCTGATAAGCTTTTTGTGTCCCATGGAGATTTATTTTTTAATTATTTTTTTCCTGGAATAAAGTTTGCTTCTAGATTATTAGACTGGGCTGGAGAGATGGCTCAGAGGTTAAGAACATTGCCTGCTCTTCCAAAGGTCTTGAGTTCAATTCCCAGCAACCACATGGTGGCTCACAACCATCTGTAATGGGGTCTGGTGCCCTCTTCTGGCCTGCAGGCATACACACAGATAGATTATTAGACTTTGGTGGTCTGTCCCATCTTTCCACAACTCCCATGGACCCAACACAAAGTCTCTGTCCTGGTCAGGCTGGCCATCTAACTCTGTGACAGGGAGGAGAGCCAAACAGAGCAGCACAGGCAAACACCCTATGTTGAAACAGTAAGAAGTAGTCTATTCCCAGCAGGAGCTGCTGCTGCTCGTTTCAGCCCTTTTCTCATTTCTGTTTCCTAGCTCTAAAAACGACAAAGTATAATCATGATGTTTAACTCTGAATACACTCCCAATATCTCTAAAACTTTTGCTAAAGTATAAACTTCTATATCCCAGGATTTGTAATTCACTGGGGTGTGGTTTAAAAGATCTCTAAACTCTTTAACTAAGTTAGCTTCAAACTTGTAAAAGAAACAGTTGATGGTTAAAAGAAAAAAACTATACATAGGTAATCTTAATTTGCTACAGCATGCTTCTATGGAACTTGGATTCAATTCTTGTTTAGGAAAATAGATGTTTTTAAAAAAGAAAAAGAGGCAGTTCCTGATGGGCTCACCATGGAGTAAACAGCACCATGGCCTACCGCCATCCTGACTGATGACCTCACCAGGAAGGAAGCACCCATGTGTGCAGCAGCTGTCATCACTAAGGTTAAAGAGAGGGCATGCTATGGGACTTCACTATTATCTTGGTTAAGGTGACCGCATGGTATACACCAACTAAAGCAACACCAATAAAGCCCTCTGGATATCACTGCGTCTCCTTTTTCAGACTAAGGAAGCAACATCAGACCTCCAAGATGATTTATTTAATTTTATTCTCCCTACATTAACGAGGCAACAGCAGACCTTCAAGATATTTTGGATCAGGATAAATTTTTGTACGATTTTTGCCATGAGAGTGAAAAATAACTGATAAGGATAAAGTCATGAACAAAGTTAGGGGAAGTAGGACTTAACATGTTATTTGATCGTTACGGTTTCTAAATTCCTAAAGTTATAATGATTTACTCAGGTATGCTTTTTGTGGTCTGATCTTGATCAAGTTCTGGGATTGACAAGATTCTGAGGCAGCTCAGGGATTGGTGTTCAGTCACATCTATTTGGTGCTAACCAGCTCCTGCACCTTCCTGCCCAGAATACTTGTTGAGGACTCACTAACTAGACCACTTGTGCCAGCCAGAGTTAAATGTTAACTGAGTCACTGTTCCCTGTCGCCAAAGCTCAGGCAGGGTTAAATTCAAGGTAAAGCCTTCCTTCTCAGCTCAGGGGCCATGGTGGACTGCTGTGACAAGCTTAAAGAACACCAGGTTACAATTCTAATGACTTCTCTCAAATAGAAACAAAAGTGGGGGCTGTGTGGCCAGAACGGGGTTCCCAAGGTCTAGAAAACACTAGGACACTAGGCACAGCAGTTACAGGAGGGTCAGCAAGTTCTTCAGTCACTAATTAATAGTTTCCCCTTATCGGGTCGACTTTGTTTGTCCGGACAGCTAATCAGGAATGGCTGGCGATAACACAGGGCACAGGAAAACCCATACCTTTGAGTGAGGTGCAGTGCCACACTGCAGTGGTCCAGACAGGTGAAGGCAAAGAGGAGCAGGAGTTCAAAACCATCCTCGGAGCCTGGCAAGGTGGCAGACACTTAATCCTAGCACCTGGGAAGGCAGAGGTAGCTACGTCTAGGAGTTCCAGGCCAGGTAAAGCTATACAGTGAGACCCAGTCTCAAACAAACAAACAAACAAGAAGCCAAGAGAACCTGGAGCCTCTGAGTACCTTGCAGTCCTTTCTGCCCCCAGGGGGATTAGCAGCTACAAGCTAAGGTGGTCTCCAGTCAAACTAAGCTTAAGTGTTCCACACCTTGAAAGTGACCTTCATCATCCCTGTGCAGCACCCTCCACAACAAAGGGGCTGCAAAAGTCCTTTCTGGCAGGTCTCTCAAAGCCTCTAACTGCGACCATTGATCAACACCTGCAAAGAAAATTTCAGACATTAAAGATTTCTTAATCTGATAAAAAGTTTGCTGTTCCAGGAGTGTCACAAAAGCCAGGGTGTGGTGGCGTCTGCCCACCTGTGAGCCAACCCTGGGAAGGAAAAGGCAGGTGGACAGTGGGGAGTTTGAGGCCAGCCTAAGCCTCACAAAAACAAAACATCAGTCAACTGACCAGTCGGTCATTACTATGGTGTTCAGTTGACTATTTACTACAGTATGAATGTAAATACAGAAAAAAATGCATTTGTCTTCAAGACCTAGTCCTAGCAAGCATCAGAGAAATGCTCAAATGGGGTATGATGGTAACCTGTGATCCCAGCAACAGGAAGGCAGAAGCAGGAGGATCAGAAGCTCAAGGTCAGTTACTCTAAGGTACAAAGTTTGAGGCCAGCCTGAACTGGCAGAGATCCTGTCTCAGGAAATACTAAAAACCCAGTTCTGCCTTCTGCTCTCCTGGAAATGTATAACCCAAAAGATGACTCTGGTATTACCAAAAAAGAGCAGATGGTAAATAAGGCCGGGGTGGTGGTACACCTCCATAATTGTAGCACTGGGAGGTAAAGACTGACTAGCCTGAGCATCCTGAGACCGTCTCCAAAAATGTGGAAAAAAAGAAAGGCAGAGCAGGAAATGCGGCAGCATCACTGCCTGGCAGAGCACAGGCTTGTGTCACATTTCCTAAGCCTTTTCCTTATCCCTGAGATAATCTAAGCAGTGCTTCTCAACCTTCCTAACGCTGGGACCTTTTCAATACAGTTTCTCATGTGCTGACCCCAACCATAAAATTATTTTCATTGCTATTTCATAACTGTAATTTTGTTACTGTTCTTGTGAGGACCTGAGTTTGCAAAGTCCATTTTAAAGAAGGGGCTTCATCTTAAGCCATATAATGAGCTGGGGGGTGGGTGATCTGTTCCAGAAATGTGCTGCCATATCAGAAATTTGAACAGATACCCTAAAAATGGCCAATTAAGAAGATAGGGAGCAGGCCATAAAATTTAATAAAGTTCAGATGTTCTTGGGAGGCATCCTGTCCTTGAAGATACCTTGGTCTACAATGGGTTCAGAAACTAACTACCTTATTCTATGTACTCCTTACCCAGTCCCAAGACAACAAGACATGAACTCCCCTGATTATGACATTTCCCCTTTAAAAGTTCTACCCTCCCAGGGCTCCCTGCCACACTTTCTGCACCCACCACGCTGGGGTGCTAGAAAGGTACTGGTCCAAATTTAAGTTTGAATATTATTAAAAACCCTCATGTAATTTGCATCGGAAATCAGGCTCCGTGAATTTATTTGGGAACCAGAAACTTGGGCATGACATTCTGATTCACAATGTAAATTTTTCTGGTAGAAGCTAGAAGAGATGTTGGGGATTATCTTCAGAAATGCTTCCCACCTTCTTTGAAACAGGGTCTCCAACCAGCCTGGCGTTTACTGATTCAAGTAGACTGACTAGCCAACAACCCTAAGGAATCTTCCTGTCTTTGCCATCCCAGCAAGGGATTACAAATGCAAGCCACCACCCCTGTCCAGATCAAAAGCTCTTTCATGGCCAGGATGGTGGCGCACACCTGTAATCCCAACACACTGGAGGCAGAAGCAGGAGGATCTCTGTGAGTTTGAGGCTTGCCTGGTCTACAAAGAAAGTTCTAGGACAACAAGGGCTTTACATAGAGAGATCCTGTCTTAAATTTTTCTTTTTCTCAAAAGCTAAGCCATTGCACTAAAGGTTTTCAGAACTGCTAGACCTCTGATGTGGCAGGTAACTAAGAGCCCTGGGCATGCTCACCTAGGACGAGAAGGCTGAAGAAAATGGTCATGCCACTCGACTGTTCCTCCTGTTGGGCCTGCTCCCCTGTCTGCACCGGAAGGATGGGTTTGGCAGGTGTCGGGAGCACCAGCCTCGTGGTGACACCCAGGGTGGTGTGAAGGGTGAAGCTGAAGTTTTCATGGGTTGTGTTGGAGAACCTGTTGGAAGCACACAAGTGGGAGTCAGGTAGAAGAGGGTCAAGGGATCAAAACACACCTTGACTGACTGAGGACAGAGCAAAGCCCTGAGGGTACAAACAACAGGCAGGTCTTCAAGAGGGAGTGATGCCCTGCCTACAAACCCCAGCCAGTGACCTCCAGCATCTTTGACCTTGGTCATCCAGAGGTCAGGAAGAAGGGGGTCAGGCCTGTGGAGAAAGAAATGCAAAGGCCAGGGATGAAGATCAGCTGGTAGGGCTGGCAATGAGGCCCTGGGTTTGATCCCCAGTACTGTACAAACCAGGTGTGTATGGCACAGGCCTATAATCCCAGTACTCAGTGTTATTCTTTTGGTCCCTGCCCTGGCCACGCCCACTCCTTTTAACCTCTGACCTGCCCGCCATTGCTCTCTCTCCCTGTGTTCTCTCCCGGTGTACACACGGGGCTTTGCCTCTCTCCTCCTCTCTCTCTCCCTCCTTCTCTCCCTTTCTCTTTCTCTCTCTCTCTCTTCCTCTCTCCCTTTCTGTAATAAATATTTTACCTTTATGCCTATTTTTGTGTCTATGTGTCCATGCAGCGCGGGCTCCGCCAGCCCGCCTGGGGATCATTTTAGGAATAAGACTCAGTAGGAAGAGGAGAAAGATCAAGAGTTTGAGGTCATTTTCAGCTAAAAGACCAGCTTGGGCAACATGAAACCCTGTCTAACAAATCAAAAATGCTGAGCCTAAGGTTACCAAACAGTCAGTTAGGCAGGAGGACCACAAGTTAAAAATCTGCAGGGGGTAGTGAGTTCAATGTCAGCCTAAGAAACTTGGTGAGACCCTTTCTCAAAATAAGTAAAGGAGGAAATGGCACAGTGGCACCCGCCTGTAATACCAGCAGAGGATAACAAGTTTGCTGCGTACCGAAACCGTCTCAAGTACATGACTAAGAACAGCTTGGCCGTAGAGGGCTCGCTCAGCATGCACAAGGCCCTACAGGTCAATCCTCAGTAGGCCCCTTTCTTTCCAATAAAAATAACAACACAAAAGAAGAAATGCTGTCTGTCCTTTGAACTTAGTGAGGGTAGCAGGGTATGGCAACCCAATGCTTGCAATCCCTGCACTTGGGAGACAGGCGGGAAAGTTAGGAGTTCAAGGCCAAGGGCCCCTTGGGCTACATAGTGATGATACACACAGTGAGCTGAGGATCAGCCCTATGGGCTACATGAGACAGTCTCAAAAAGGAAAAACAAAAGTTTCCCAGAGTGGGACTGGGGTCTCCCACACCCCAGGTTCTACACTATTTACTGGGAACCTTTCCTGTGCTAGTCACATTTCTGCTTGGATTCTGTATGTCACTCGGGCTTGAACCCAGGACCTTGTGTGTGGCCGGCAAGGCTCTACAATTTAGATCCCAGTCCTTCTGGGATTATGTCCATAAACTGAAAAAGTCACCTGAGTTTGCCCAGCTGTTGTGCTCAGAGTGCCCTAACCTACCCTGCCAAACCCTTCTCAAATGTCAGAAGGCTCGGGTTGCCAGCTCTGGCACACTGCACGCTACCCAAGGCTTCGGTCCTTGCTCTCCTTGGAAAGCAGTAGTGGCCCAGTTGGGAGTGTAACAGGTGGTATCCACCGAGCATGGCTTCAGTCCAGCATCCAGTCACACAGCAGATCTCTAGAGACTCCATAACTGACCAAACTTCAAACACACACTTTGAACCATTCGACCCCACATTATCTCTTTAGTCTTGAACGGCCAAGGCCTACTTTAGCATCTGGGACAGCACGCATACACAGTAAGTGAGTTTATGACTTGGTACCTGACTGGCCAAGAGATACCTGAAATTAATGATCCCAGTACAAGTTCAGTATCATTAGAGGAATTCCTTGTTCATTTTCAGGAGCTCATTTCAAAGACGGAATTTGTAACATACCGCAAGAGCCTGCCAAGCAGGAAGACAGACTAACAGCGGCACATGCCCAGAGAGGGGAAGCTCACCTAGTTATGAAAGATGCTCTCTACACTGTCAACCAACGGCCAGCGCCTCACTCCAAAGTACTCACCCTCTCCCTTTTCTTTCCTGCCTGGGATGAGGACTGGGGACTCACGGAACGACAGCCCTTTCTTGGTTCAGGCTTGGGAACTTGTCACCCTCCCTATCTCTCCTGGGGACTCAAGGTTTGGGTCACAAGATATTTTTCTTCCAGGGTAGACTCCCCGCCCCTCACACTACACATTTTCCTTCCAAACATTTGGCACGGTCGGAACACACCCTGCCTACACAAAGCCTCCCACGACAGCAGAACGGCCGCTCCCTGCGGGCAGCTCCTGGCGCCCAAAGGCGAGCGGAGCGGACAACCAGCAGCTAATGAATGAATGAAACAGTCTGGGGACAGACATCAACACTGAGCCTGCGGATGGTTAAGGAGAACGCGAGACGCTTGTGTGGCGGGGGAGGACTTCCTGGAGGAGGAGCGCCTGGGGCACCTCAGATAACCGGAAACTGGGAGCGGGATCTGTGTTCGCGCTTCCGCCCGGCTACGCTACAGGCCTGCGCGCGGAGGCCGATGTATGACCTCGGGGAGGCCGCAGGGCCCGAGTCCTCATCCCGCCCCCCGCCGACCCCGGCCGGCTGGGCCAGAGCCACTCTACCCGGGCGCCCGAGGCCCGTTGTCGCCCGCCGGCCCGGCCCTGCCGCCTCCGCCACCCGGAGCAGCGAACTCACTCCTCCTCCGCCATCTTCTCCCCCATCCTGCGAGCCTCCGAGACTACCGAGTTGCACGCCGCGGGGCTAGCGGGGCCTGCGGCTGCTTCCGGCTTCCGCTGCGGGCGGAGGCGGGGCTTAGCCGCCCAGGGAGACCCTCTGCCCCGTCGTCTCGGTGACCCAAGAGTGGGACGATCTCGGGAGTTTTCTCTACGCCCGTTCCTTCCGAGCCACGTGACGATCTGGCCCCTGAACTGTTCGACTTTTTCCGGTCACCGGGCGGGAAGGACGTGGGGGAAACTCTTCTGAGATCCCGGTGACTCAGCTGTGAGCAAAACCGTCCTCCCCGCTTGGAATTCACAGGGCTAAGAATAGAGGGGGACGGACTTTGTAGGCATCCGGGCAGCCTGTGCCAAGGGGCGCGTCCTGAGTCAACTTCAGTTTCCCCAACTGTGGGAGTAACAAGCAGAGGGCTTTTGGAACATCCCTAGTGTAAAAGTGAGTGCAGGGGATGTACGGGCTGGGCATTCACCAACCCCTACGTTGGTTCATTGGTTTGTGTGGTTTTTGTGTAAATGGGGAGATCCAGGACATCTTGAGGGCTTTGATTCTCGCCTTCCACCATGTGGGTCCTTGATAATGAACTCTGGTAGTGAGGCTTAGCAGCAAGCACCTTTACTCATTGATCTATCTCACCACCCAATATTTCTTACTAACCTGTGTGTGAGGTGTGTGGGTGCATTAGGAGGCCCCAGATTGTTGTCAGACGTCTTCCTTGCTCGTGCTCCGTCTTAATTTATGAGACAGAGTCTCCACCTGCACTGAAGCTGGAGATCTGATATACTGGCTGGTCAGCAACTTACTGATCCTCCCTCCATTCTGGGTCTCTCTAGCCCTAGGGTTACAATTGACAGCAGCTCTGCTTGGCTTTTATGTGGGCGTTTGGGATATGAACTCCAGTGTTTATGCTTTCCCAGTAAATGCTTTACCCACTGGGCTTTAAACACGGGGTAACTTTAATTTCTGTGACAGCCTTACTCTGTTGACTGTAGGGGAAAAGGGCTAGCCAAAGAAACCCACCCTGGCCCTGAAACCAGAACCAGTAAAAGAAACACACCCTGGCTCTGAGACCCAAGCCAGTGAAAGAAATGCTTTAGTCCTGAACCCAGAACCAAAGAAACACGCCCTGACCCTGAAACCTGTGCCAAAGAAACATACGTTGGCCCTAGAAACAGAGTCAGTGAAGGAAATATGCCCTGGCCCCAAAACTGGAGCCGAAAAGCTTTAAAAGTCTGGTGAAAGAAACACAGTTTGGCTCTGAAATCAGCCATCTCTGCCTCGACCAACTAAACTAACCAATTCCTCTTCTCCCTGGGAAAACTCTCCTCCTAAGAAGCCCTATATAAGCCCTGTGCCTGTTCAGTTTGCAGCGGCTCTTCTACCTTGGAAAAGGCAGCCAGTCTCCTGGTTCTTCCCTCCCAATAAATCTCTTGCACACTTTCACTGGGGGACCTTCTCCTAGCAGAGCAGTGTTGCTACAGAGCCGAGCTGTAACAACTTCATTGGGGAACCCCTGTCCTGCCAGAGCAGAGCTGTTACACCGAGGAAGCCTTTCCCTACCTAGAGCAGGGCTGTAACCGGCTATGCTTACTGAGCCCTGACTGCCAGAATACTCTTCCACCCAAGCTGTAACACTCAGTATTCCCTGGCCCCCTACTGCCAGAATACTTGTCCATCTGAGCTATAGCACTGAGTATTCCTTGGCTCCTGACTGCCAGGATCCCTTTCCATCTGAGCTGCAACGTTTATATTGCCCAAGCTGACCTGGCACTGCCGAGGTCTTTAAGGGACCTTCTCAGTATTGGGTCTCCAGAGCCTCTCCCACCCTGAGTAGTAGTCCTTTCCCCCTTAATAAAGTTTAATGAACCATAATAAATAATTGCTCTGTCCCCCTCCTCCAAAAATGATCCTTCTTCCTCAGCCTCTGAGCAGTTGGGATTTGAGTGTGAGAGCCCCATCCAACTCAGGCAGCTGTCTGTCTATTGTGGTGCAGGGATGGAGCCTAAGGCAAGGTGGGTAGGTGGTCTCTGCTGAGCTAACATGCCTGAGTTCTGAGAAGAGACCTGCTGTATCCTTAGGTGTTCTGAAATCGAGGCTCAAGGATCAAGATACACAGATATTAGGCAAAATAAAGAAAATTAAATGGGCCCGGGAAGGCCATGCAGAGTGTAATTGAAGCCTCCCACCGATGCTAAGAATTCTAGCACAATTAATGTTTGCCAAGAAGGCCTCCCACATAAGACATTTTCAAAGGTAAATGTTAAAAATAGGACTGCCTCGTGACCTTAACTCAGTTCCTGTGACACTCATGGTAAAGGAGAGAGCTGACCCCTGCAAACTGTCCTCTGCCCTCCACACGCGTGGTATGACACATGTCCGCACTCACACTGGGCTGGCTAGTCTTACACCAAATAAGCTAGAGGCATCTGAGAGGAGGGAAGCTCATTTGAGAAAATGCCTCAGTAAGATCCAGCTGTAGGGCGTTTTTCAAATCACTGTAGGTGACGCCATCCCTGTGCTGGTGGTCCTGAGTTCTGTAAGATGGCCCAGCAAGCCGGTAAGCAGCACCCATCCATGGCCTCTACATCACCTCCTGCCCTGACTTCCTTGGATGATGAACAGTAATGTGGAAGTGTAAGCCAAATTAACCCTTTCCTCCCTAAGTTGCTTTGATCATAGTGTTTCATCCCAACAAAAGAAACCCTGACTAGGGCTGGAGAGATGACTCAGTGGTTAAAGGCATTGGTTTCTTTTCCAGAGGTCCTGAGTTCAATTCCCAGCAACCACGTGGTATCTCACAACCATCCATCATGAGATTTGGTGCCCTCTTCTGGCCCGCAGACATACATGCAGGCAGAACACTATACATAATAAATCTTAAAAAGAAAAAAGAAAGAATATATGTAATTTTTACAAGGAATTTAAAAAGACAGTAAGCCAGCTGCGCTTGGTACGCATTGTTAATCCCAGCATTTGGGAGACAGTGGCAGGCAGATCTTTGAGTTTGAGGCCAGCCTGGTCTACAGAGTGAGTTCCAGGACAGCAAGGACTGTTACACAGATAAACCCTGTCTTGAAAAACCAAAAAACGGGGCTGGAGAGATGGCTCAGCGGTTAAGAGCATTGCCTGCTCTTCCAAAGGTCCTGAGTTCAATTCCCAGCAACCACATGGTGGCTCACAATCATCTGAAATGAGGTCTGGTGCCCTCTTCTGGCCTTCAGGCATACACGCAGAAAGAATATTGTATACATAATAAATAAATAAATATTAAAAAAAAAGAAAAGAAAAACCAAAAGAGAAGAAGAAGAAAGAAAGAAAGAAGGAAAGAAAGAAAGAAAAAAGTAATAATAATAAATAAGGGCTTCGAGGTTACTCAGTGGATAAGAGCACTGGCTGCTCTTCCAGAGGACCTGGCTTCCAATCCTAGCACCACTTAGAGCTGTAACTCTAGTTCTGGGAGATTCAGCATTGCCTTCTGGCCTCTGCAGGCCCTGCATGTACATAACGTACAGGTATATATGCAGGCAAAACACCCATACACATAAATAGAAAAATTTATAAATAATGGAGGCTGGAGAGTTGGCTCAGTGGTCGAGAACATTGACTCCTGTTCCAGAGAACCTAGGTTCCATTCCCAGCAGAGGACACCTTGAACCTAGGTTCCATTCCCAGCAGAGGACACCTTCATGGAGCCTCTCCTCCCCCACCTTTATGTGGATTCGAGGTACTGAACTCAAGTCTTCAGGTTTGGCATGCACAGTAGTGGTTCTAGCTTGCTAGCTAAAGCCATGAGCCCTCTGCAGCCCACGGCAGCAAAGCGTTCTTAAGGCTTGAGCATAGACTACAGTAACCATGGCCTCACTTCCTACTCATTTTCTGGGACTCTCCCAAAAGTACCTTGAAAGCACTTGAATTTCCTGTGCAGCCCTTGGGAAGGAGGGTTATACCTAATCAGCTACAATCCCATCCTTGGCACGTCAGGAACCAACCACCCTATGATTGATGTTCTCCACCCAAGAAATTCCTTAGCCTCCCTGTGAGCCCTGACTTTAGAAGCCACCAAAGCCAGGTAGCTACGTTTTGTAAAGACAGCCAGCTCTCTGGAGAAGCCCAAACCCATACTTTTCACATACTTGCAGGTGGGCCTTACCCCTTCCTAGACACTTTACTTTCTTTTCTCTTTTCTCTCTCTCCTTTTTTTTTTTTTTTTTGGTTTTTCGAAACAGGGTTTCTCTGTAGCTTTGGTGCCTGTCCTGGAACTAGCTCTTATAGACCAGGCTGGCCTCGAACTCCCAGAGATCCGACTGCCTCTGCCTCCCGAGTGCTGGGATTAAAGGCATGCACCATCACCGCCCGGCTCTTTTCTCTTTTTTGATTTTTTTTTTTTTTTTTTTAGTTTTGGTTTTTCAAAGCATGATTTCTCTGTGTAGTTCTGGCTGTTCTGGAACTTTCTCTGTAGAACAGGTTGGCCTCAAGCTCAGATATCTGCTTGCCTCTGCCTCCCAAGTATGTGCCAACATTGCTTGTTCCTGGATGTCTTTCTTAAACCCGTGTGTGTGTGTGTGTGTGTGTGTGTGTGTGTGTGTGTGTGAAGAAAAACCTCTAAGGGGACAATGAAATGACTTAGCAGGTAAGTGTTGGATGCCAGGCCCTTCAGAGGAGAACTGATTCCTGAAAGCTGACCTCTGACCTACACATGGGAGAGTGCACACACAGAAATGTCAAAAGAAACATCATCATACTCATCTTGAAATTCTGGGGCTGAGTCAAAAATCCTGGGGCCAGGCTGGCAGGATGACTCAGTGGGTTGAATGCACCTGCTACCAAGCCCGAGGACCTGAGTTTCTTCCCTGGGACCCACATGGTGGACGGAAAGAAACATTTGTTCTTTAACCTCTGTACGTGTGCTGTGTGTGCCTGTATACCTCTGACAGATAGATAAATGTGGTTTTGTTTTGCTTTTTTCTTCTGAATCTTGGGACTGAGATTATAGGTCAGTTGGTAGAATGTTTGCCGAAGTGTGTGAAACCCTGGGTTTGATCAAGGCCTCGCCCTGGGGAGACTGAGGCAGAAAGGTCAGAGGGTCAAAGGTCTTTCCCTGACTGTTAGTGAGCTGGAGGCCAGTCTGGGCTGTGTGAGACCCTGTCTCCAAAAGAGAAAAGGAATTCTTCCTAGATTTACCTGATAAGAAATCTCTAGAAAGAACTGCAGGAGGCAGTATAGAACTGCCTGTGTCTCCGGGTATACTGTAAAGCCACCAGTAGTAAGACAGCCTCTACCTCTCTAATCCCAGCACTCTGAACTTTGAGGCCAATCTGGCCAGTATAGCAAGACCCTGTCTAGAAAGGGGGGAGGGCATGGGTGTTGGGCCCTGGATCTACTACTCAGAAGGCAGATCAATATAAATTCAAGGTCTACCTGCCGTAAGTATCCAGTCCCAGGCCAGCCAAGCTTACGTAGCCAAATCTGTTCCCTCCAGAAGTCAGGACTTCAGGTTCCCTGAAACTGGAGCAATGGACGGTTGTGATCCACTATTCGGGTGCTGGGAATTGAACCCAGGTCCTCTGAGAAAGCAACAAGTGCTCTTAACTGCTGAGCCTTCTTTCCAGCCCCACAGAATAAAGGCAAGTAAGTTCATCCTCAGTGTGTTAGGAAGTGAAGCAAGGGGCCTGCCTGGGAGAAGGCTCGGCAGCAAAAGGTGCTTCCCAGCAAGATGGCAGCCTGCATTTGATTGTCAATAGCGAAAAGGTGGAAGGGGAGCCAGCTCCACAGAGTTGTCCTCTGACCCCCGCACCCATGCACATGCATACTGTAAATAAAAAATTTAAAATAAGTCAGCCAGGTGTGATGGCACATGCTTTTTAGTCCCAGCGCTTTCAAGGCAGAAGCAAGCAGATCTTTGTGAGTTCAAGGCCAGCCTGGTCTACCTAGTGAGTTCCAGGACAGAGACTCAGTCTCAAAAAAAAAAAAAAAAGTCATAGAGGGTTTTTTTTGTTTTTGTTTTTTTTCGAGACAGAGTTTCTCTGTGGTTTTGGAGCCTGTCCTGGAACTAGCTCTTGTAGGCCAGGCTGGTCTTGAACTCAGAGGGTTTCCTTTGAAAGAGAAGAAAAATGTTAGCTGCTTGGGGAGAGTTGACTGGGGTTGGTGGGACTTAGGGTGGCAGCCCTGAACCAGGAGCCTTGTGCAGTGACCCACACAGAACTAGTGATGGCAGGGTGACAGGGTGGAGGTGACAGGAACGAGTGGCCTCCTAGTGCATACTAAAGTCTAGTTTGGGCCTAGTGGCTGAGGCAGCCCTCCAACCGCCAAGGCCTCTTAGGACTGTGGTCAAAAACACACTGACACAGTGGTTAAGATGGGCCAGTTTGACACCTAGTCCTTCCTGTAGGTGTGGTCTTCTTTATGGTTTCCTTAATTCCTTATGCGTCATCCCAGCAGATAGTAAAATATCCAAAAGTCACAAAGAAGCCAAACCTGCTGTCACACAGCGAGCTACTGTTGTGATTGGGATTCTGGTACAGTCTGGTTTTGACAGAATTTTGCTGCTCCAGACTGCCTTAGTTTGCCTGGGTGGAGACTGGGTCTCTGACAGGTCACACTTGTCAACTGTGGGCACGAGGCTGTCATTCTTCTAGTGGCAGAGACCTAGCTGTAATTCCCTGCGGGCTGCCTTCCCTCCCCACCCACTACCCTCCTTACCCACTCACTGCCCTTACAGAGCCTGCAGCCAGAGGCCACCCAGCCACGCCTCTGCTGGGCCTAACACCAACCTCAGCCAACCCTGGGGCTGCTCTGTACCTGCCCTCTGGCTCATGTGTAAATGCCAAGGCTCTTGTCACCTATTCCTGGGTTATTGCCCCAGGGAGGCAAATAGAGTCTTTGAACTTGAGCGTGTGCTGTGCCAGGCGGAAAGGTTAGTGTTTTTTTTTTTAATTTATTTATTTATTAAAGATTTCTGTCTCTTCCCCGCCACCGCCTCCCAATTCCCTCCCCCAATTAAGTCCCCCCCCCCAGCCCGAAAAGCAAAGCAATCGGGGTTCCCTGTCCTGTGGACAGTCCAAGGAACCCCCACCTCCATCCAGGTCTAGTAAGGTGAGCATCCAAACTGCAAGCGATGAAGGAGAGGTTAGTGTTAAAGAGCACAGCTGGAGCCGGGCGGGTGCAGTGGTGGTGCATGTCTTTAATCCCAGCACTTGGGAGGCAGAGGCAGGTGGATCCCTGTGAGTTCGAAGTCAACCTAGTCTACAATGCTAGTTCCAGGACAGCTAGAACTGTTACACAGAGAAACCCTGTCTTGAAAAACCAAAAAGGAGCACAGCCAGTCCTGGCACCAGGTCCTGTTTCTCAGCTGCAGAGGCCACAGCACAACCACAGAGCACTAGCCTGCGGCCCTGACATCCCTCCCTGGAAGGCTGCTGTCTGTGCTGTATGGTTACAAGGCAAGCTCCTGCCCGTGTTCTCTGCGTGGCCTTTAATGTTCCCCTCCTTGTCATTAAGCCTTTGTTGTCTCAGTTGAAAGGTTGCCACCTCTGGAAAGCCCTCCCTGATTGTTCATGCTGAGACTTGTCTCTAAAGAGCTAGCAGGAAGTACTGTGGGATTTGGGGCCTGGCACCCTGTGGGACATAGCCTCAACTTCACAATATGCAAATGCCAATGGATCAGCTGGCTTCTGCTAAAACCTTTAAGCACTGAAAGGCTTGAACTGGAGGATATAGCTCTGTAGTAGAGCTCTTGCCTAGCACTCAGGAGGTCTTAGGCTCAGTCCACTAGTAGCAGGGGGGAAAGTCCAGCACAAGAAATGATGGCACACATGTTCCACTCCAGCACTAGGAGACCAGACACAGGCAGATCTTTGTGTGTTCCAGGCCAGCCTAGTCTATGTAGCAAATGCCAAGCCCAACAGGGCTACATGGTATCAAAAATATATATGCACTGCCAGTATTTTGGGCTGGTTAGATGATTCAGTAGGTGTAGGAGGAGGTCACTTGGCCACTTGTTTGTTTCCTAGCTGCACAGACCCCCAAAATAATCACACAGAAACTGTATTAATTAAATCACTGCTTGACCCATTAGCTCTAGGTTCTTATTGGCTAATTCTTACATATTAATTTAACCCATTTCTATTAATCTGTGTATGGCCAGGTGGCAGTGGCTTACAGGCAAAGTTTCGGCATGTCTGACTCTGGCAGCGGCTCCATGGCTTCTCACTAACCCTGCTCTTCTTTCAGCATTCAGCCTAGCTTTCCCTACCTACCTAAGTTCTGCCTTGCTATAGGTCCATAGCAGTTTCTTTATTCATTAATGGTAATCACAGCACACAGAGGGAACCCCCACATCACCTCCTCTTTTCTGTTTAAATAAAAAGGAAGGTTTTAACTTTAACATAATAAAATTACACAAAACTAAACATGTATCAAACAAGAATTACACTTACAATATTTATATCTACTTTATCTTTTATCATAACTAAGGAAAACTATAACTATAATCATAAATTCTCCAACTCCATCAAAGACTCTAAAAAGTTATATTACCTAAGTAAACAGAAAGTACATTGTAAGCAACTCCAAAACTCTAGGCAGAGACATCTTGTTACCTAGACAGTCACCCAGAGTTCTTCTGTACCATTGGGGCACCCATATTCAGCCTACAGGCCCATAGTATCTAGCAGACTTTTCCAAGAAGCAGGAAATTTTAAAGACAGGTCCACCTGTTTGTCAATCACTTTCTTCTTGTTCTGCAGAATGTCTTGCAGAGTCTTTTATGAAGCAGGAACCCCAAAGGATCACCTCACTTTTCGGCAAGTTCAGCAGTCATTTCTCTGCAGGTCCTGCATGTCTAGTTCATCACGCCATCCAGGCAAGAGCAGTTTCTTGTCCAAATGGTTAACCAGCACCTTAAAGAGCCTCTTCGATGCCCATCTTCCTCTTGAAGTAATTGGTGCTGCCAGGAGCATATGTATCTCATTGTCATGATAAATCCTAAATTCTTAAAACATTTTAAATGCCATATTCTGTAGTCTTTGAAAGGTTTGAAGAATACCTATCTATCTGAAATACATCTCTGTACATCTAGAAAATTTAATTAATATGACTACAAGCTTTGGCTATTATAGATGATTATCTATTAGTCTATATTTCTTAATTATATGTTACATTTTTAAACGAGCTACATAGACATGATACCTTAATCAAAAGCAGAAATATACATGCAACAAAATTGACCTTAAATTTTTATCAATAAACCAAGATACATACCAATTCAAATCTCTATAGTATATCCCCCTTTAAATGTAAAGAAACATTTATAGACAATATTTGGGATAAGGGCGTAGTTCTGTCCAAACTACTTCCTGCTGTTTATTGGGCGAAGTAATTTTTTGAGGGGTGTTCAGGGCACCCTTTAAGGGGATCTTGATCCATCAAACAATATTAATCTGGAAGCATTCCACAGGGTCTCATCCTTTTGTTTTGTGGAAACAAAAGAAAAACCTCTTTTCCAAAGCAACATATACTTAGATCCATATTTTGAAGACAAAATACCTTTAAAGTATATATGCTGGTTTAGTTTAACAGTCTGTACAATGATGTCTCTCTGTATTTAGCTCCTTCACAGTCAAAAAATTCAAAGATAACACAATACACATAATTCAGACTCTGTGAATTTTCCATTTTTTGCATGGCTTATTTTTCTTTACTTCTTTTAATCTATGACTATCTGTACTCTCTCTCTCTTTAAAGACTTATCCATCACTATGACTCATCTGAACTTGTCTTTATTGCATATCTGTAATTATTTACTGTCCAGGAGTGCTTTTTAAAATGCTAAATGCTTCTTAAAACTTGAGCTGCACCATTACTATGGTATATACGGTACTTCCTGCTTGCCTGCCTAGTCTAAAACTTAAACTGTGCCATTACTATAATATAAGTTGGTCAAGGTGCTTGTCAGCAAGTCTGAGGACCTGAATTCAATCCCAGAGACTCACATGGTGAAAAGCAAGAACCTACTCTCTCAAGTTGTCCTCCGACATCCACACATGACCATCCACATATGAGCTATAGTTCACACACACACACACACACACACACACACACACACGTAAATTACACCCACACAAGTCAATAATTTTTTTAAATATTTATTTATTTATTATGTATACAATATTCTGTCTGTGTGTATGTCTGCAGGCCAGAAGAGGGCACCAGACCTCATTACAGATGGTTGTGAGCCACCATGTGGTTGCTGGGAATTGAACTCAGGACCTTTGGAAGAGCAGGCAATGCTCTTAACCACTGAGCCATCTCTCCAGCCCCAAGTCAATAATTTTTATAAAAAATGTCTGAATATAAGGTTGTTATTTGTTTTGTGTACATGAATGCTTCACCTGTATATCTGGTGCCCATGGAGGTCATGGGAATTGAACCTGGGTCCTCTGCAAGAATATCCAGGGCTTTTAACCACTGAACCATCTTTCAGTCCCCCAGATCTTTAAAAAAAAATTTCAGACAAGCTGGGTGGTGGTCACGCACGCCTTTAATCTCAGCACTTGAGAGGCAGAGACAGGTGGGTCTGTGTATTCAAGGTCAGCCTTGTCTACAGAGTGAGTTCCAGGACAGCCAGGACTAGTGCACGAACAAACCTCGTCTCAGAAAAATAAAATCAAATGAAACAAAACAAACAGCGCCCATAAATCCTCAAAGTTCTAAAAAGACTTAGAGATGCACCAGGGGCCTCTGGGAGTAAAGCTGAGGGGTGGAGATCTATGGGGACAAAGTATAAAACAAAGAAATAAGTCTATTTAAGAAGCTGGTTTTCTGGTCTAGCCAAGATGCATCACTGTGAAACTTGAGCTCAGAACAAAGACCCCGTGGTCTTCTAGAGGGAACAGAGAATAGAGGCTCCACACTGAGAGAGATGGGTGAGTCCTGGAAGCCAGCACTCAGGAGGCAGAGAAACACAGGCCAGACCCAAAATGACTCATGCAGGAGCCTGGAGGCCTGAGTCAGATTCTGAACCCATGTAAAGAAAGGAGAGAACACTCTACCCAGTTGTCCCCTGACCTCATGCTTGTGCCATGACACATGAACCCCATCCATAAACAAATAGATGTAATTTAAAACCATTCTCAGATCTGAAAATCTCAGACTGCCTACCTTATTCACATTCTTTCTCAGGGTGGTAGAGGCTGTGCTACCATGAGAGGGGGTGTATCAAGCAAGGAAGAATGAGACACGTGACCATGCAAAGGAAAGCTTGGAGTAGGCTTTCTTTTAGGTCTCCAAACCAGCTCCCAAATCATGACATGGAGACTTATTAGTTATGGATTCAGCCTTTCTTAACTCTTGTTTTAATCTGTTTCTTCTTATCTGTCTACATTTAGCCCTTGAGACAGGGCTTATTTGCAGCTTTGGAGCCTGTCCTGGAACTCGCTCTGTAGACCCTGTTGGCCTCTAACTCACAGAGATCCCCCTGCCTCTGTCTCCCGGGTGCTGGGATTAAAGGCCTGTGCCACCACTGCCCAACAATTCTGTGTATCTTACTTTCCTATTTCCTCATGTCTTCCTGGCAGCTGCTTGGCTTCTGGCCCTGGGCGTGTCCCTCTCTTTCTTCCTCATTCTCTCTTCTCTTATTATCCCAGCCTAGATGTCTCCTACTCCTACTTCTCTCTGCCGTCTGCCCAGCTATCCTTCTATTGCCTAGCTAGTGACCATTCAGCTTTTTATTAGACCAATCAGGTGCCTTAGGCAGGCAAGGTGGAACAAATGCAACACACCTTTACATAATTAAACAAATGTACCATAAGCAAATGTAACACACCTTTACACAGTTAAAATAATATTCTGCAACAAAAGCCAGCACTAGAGAGAAGTTGACAGGACCCTAGGTGATAGTGTGGGGAGATCCCAGAATGGCGGATGGGAGAATTCCTTGGAAATCAGTTAAAGGGCATGATATTGATACAGTATGGAATTGAACTGGTAACCAACACTGCAGATTAAGGCAGAGAAGTTAGAGGGGAGTAAAACAGTTGTTAACTAAGGACCAGAGAGAAATATGCAGAATTGCATATGCAGCAGAGGCTTGCCCTGGGACTCAGCTGAGGTGGTCATTTCTACAGTCACAATAATGGTGTGGGAGGTCCTTCTGTCTATGTGTTGCTTTTATTGGTTAATGAATAAAGAAACTGGCTTGACCTGATAGGGTAATCAGAGCTAGGCAGGGAAAACTGAATGCTGGGAGGAAGAAGGGCAGAATCAGAGAGAAGCCATGGAGCCGCCGGAGACAGACATGCTGAAACTTTGCTGGTAGGCCACAACCTCGTGGTGATGCACAGATTAGTGGAGATGGTTTAAACTAAGATTTAAGAGTTAGCCAAGGGGCTGGAGAGATGGCTCAGTGGTTAAAAGCACTGACTGCTTCTTTCAGAGGACCCAGGTTCAATTCCCAGCACCCACATGGCAGCTCACAACTGTCTGTAACTCCAGTTCCAGGGGATCTGACACCTTTGTACCAATGCACATAAAATAAAGTTAAATAAATAATATATGTTTAAAAAAAAGAGAGTTAGCCAATAAGAAGCTATAGATGATGGGCAAAGCAGTGATTTAAATAATATGGTTACTGTGCCATTATTTTGGGGCTGAGCAGCCAGGAACCAACAAGTGGCCTCCTCCAACACAATAAAAGTCAGCAGCAAATACTGATCTCTTCAAAATGATCCCATGGCTATATAGAGAAGGTGGGGTGGGAAGGCTGAGGTTGGAGTGTTTGGGGAGAGTGAGCAGGTCAGTGACCTGAGGGAGTGAGTTCCTTATTTCTATAATGTTAGAACACCTCCCCTCTTCCCTCTCCTTTCTCCCTCTCCCTTCTCTTTTTTCTTCCATCAGATGACTTTTTTTCTAACAAATGACTTTCATTTGATCAGATATAACCTGCTGAAAAGGAAAACTCCCCCAAACTGAGGTTGGTGCAGGGTTTTTGTTTTTGTTTTTGTTGTTGTTGTTTTTCTTTCCAGGAGAATAAAAGCATCCAGCTAAGGAATCTGAAGACCACTGCTGTGCTGGGACCTGAGGATCTAGGTGTTGGCTCCTGTGGGCTCCTGGCCCTGTCTACCCTGAGTGAACTCCTACAGAGATCTGGGTGTTGCTTTCTGCCAGAATGCAAATGTGTGGGTCAGGGGATCAGAACACTGTCTGAGGGTGGTGGAGTGTCCCGAGTGGGTTGCAGGGGAATCCCAAATCTGCAAAGGCAATAACGCCTGGAACCTCCCAGATACCTGACTGGAACCTGTCCTTCTATCTATCCAAACAGGATGGGCTGAGAGGTGAGGGGGGAGGCATTTGAAACCAGGAGTGAGTGACAGAGGTGGTCTTGTAGAAACAGGGCACCCACCAGGGTGGCGGGGCAGAGATGAAGGACAGAATGGGCTATGGGGCAGGGCAGGGTGGGGTGACTTGTACATTCTATTCCTCCTCCACTCACTCACTCACTCACTCACTCACTCAGCCAGTGTTCATGACGTAGTCTGGTCAGCTGATGATTCCTTCCCGGGGGGGGGGGGTCAGTTCAGGATGACAGGTGCACAGGGATGGGGAGGAGGCTGGGAGTTTAGGGAGGCCAGGAAAGGGCTGAGCTGAGAGCAGATCAGTGAGCAGAGCTAGATGGACGGGAAAGAGGGAACAAGGGCCCTCAGCATAGCAAGAGTTCTGTGGTGGACGCAGCAGAGGAAAAGCCGCTAGGAGGTCCTGTGACTGCAGCCTCCCCAGACCCCAGGTACCCAGCCCTCCCACTCGGAGCTCAGGACATGAGGACAAGTAGCTTTTGCTTCCCTTTTGGGACAGTCCCAGGGCTGTGGTTAAATGGAAACAGGGCCTCTATCCATCCCCACCCTGTCCATTCCCAGCCCAGACTCTTCCTGGCTGACCAATGCCTCCTTCCCTTTTTCTCTGGGTGCGAGGAAATGGGTGGTACCTTGGGAAGATCCCAGACTCAGTTTCTCCATCTGACAAGGTCGGCTGACCTTGTCATATATATGTGTGTGTGTATATATTTATATATATAGTATATACTATATATAAATTATATAAAATAAATAATGTATAATAAAAGAATAATTATTACTTATATATTTTAATTGCATCTGGATCTGGTCAAATTTGAATTGGTTTGGCACAGTTGTGTCTGGAACTTAGTCTCAGCTATCTTGTCAGATTCTGTCTCAAAATAAAGCAATAAAATAAAATAAATTGTGTCTAGTCAGGTGTAGTAGCACAGACCTGTAATCCCAATACTGGAAAGACTGAGGCAGGAGGATTATGAGTTTGAGGTCAGCCTGGCTGAGACCTAACTAACCCAACCCAAAGTCCTCAAAAAGACTCAGTGGATGGAAGGTGCCAGCTGCCAAACCTCAGGACCTGAGTTCAATCCCCGGGACCCAAGTGGTGGGAGGAGAGAACCAACTCTTGCAGGTTGTCCTCTGACTCCACATGCCTGCTGTGGTGTGCATGCACCCTCCGCCTAATAAATAAAACTGTGATTTAAAAGACAAACAAGACAAACAGAAGCTTTGAGTGTGTGTGCATGTGTGTGTGCGTGCTGTGTGCATGTGTGTGCATGTGTGTGCATGTGCATGTGTGTGTGTTCTTCCCTCCCCAGAAGGCACAGCATTTCTTTACCTGGCACCACCACCTGCTGAACATGCTGAGTCCCCTCCTCAGGGGTGGCTTGGGGACCATGGAGTCATGGTTTCTAAGGACTGTTGTTCCACACACCACCTGAACACCGTGCTCTCTGCTGTCTGCAGTGGGCCCACATCACACAATGATAACTTCAGACACGGAGGCTCATGGGGAGGGTGGCGGCCAGTGTCTCAGGAGAGACTCTGAGGAAGCAGTGTGCTGCAGGGATAGGGACCAGCAAGGGTACAGTGCAGAGAGCCGGTGGACATGGAAGGGACACTTAGGAGACTTGGGGAGGGTTGGAGGAGCAGTTAAGGAGTTTGTACCCATGGCCCCCTGACAGTGTGTGTGGACAGGGGACAGCAGGGAGGCAGACTGGAGATAAGCACAGATGTCCAGGCGTGGACTCGGGAGACAGCCATCAACACAGACACAGGGCCAGAGCTGGCGAGGGGCCATGCTCTGTCTTCCTCTCTGCTTTCCCCTCGCACCACTGGCTGAGGCTGTGGGTCAGCGGACTTTCCCTGGCACTGCCAAGGGGCCTGCAGCATCTCTAGGGTCAGCCCTGGACCCCATCCCTGGAGCAGCTGCTGCCTCCCCACCCCAAGCCCACTATGGCCTGAACCCCTGCCTGCCACTGAACCACTTCTGCCCTAAGGAAGTGACCCTGAGGATCCTGGTCCCAGGGAGATGTGAAGGCAGAAGGGGTCGGGCAGCTGCTTGTACCAGGGTCTCGAGGCCCGGTGTCCGGCTCCATCCACTTTGTCACCACTGGAGAAAGCAGATCCGGTTTACAGATGCTATGCTGTCCCTGCTGGTAGCACTGGAGTGTGGTGTTAAGCCTTACTGAGTCTGCATCAGGACTCCTGGGAAATTGGATCCTCATTGATTAGTAAGGCCTGATGTGGGCCTGGGAGCAAGGATGGGGTCTCAAGGGTCTCCTGTTTATGTCCACTCATCCAGTAGGGCCTCAGTTTACCCTCTCCTAAGGTACTTTAACATCTTCAAGCATAACAGGTAACAATTATCTGAGGCTTTGAAAGGAAGACTATAGCCACAGTGTGTGTATGAGCTGTGGCATTTAGAATCATGCTGCTGGTAAGTGACAGAGCTGGTATTTGAACCCAGGACCCCTGAGTCAAGAACAGGCAGATGGAGCGGTTGGTCAGGGAGGGGAAGGTGCTGCCGGGATTGCCCTGTGACCTTACGACCCACTTCTGCTTTCTCTCCAATGTGCTCAGCACACAGGAAGCCTGGTGGGGGCCTCCCTTGACTGTCCTGTCTGCAGCCGGGTGGACATGGGGTCCAGGCCCCACTTCCTGTGTTGTGCAAGATGTGGCATCCCTTTTGTGGACAGGCAGTGGCCTCGGAGGATGGGTACATTCAAGGCTCGGAGTTATCTCACAGGCCTGGCCTTGGCCACCTCCCCCTTCTTTTACTCCTCTATGGCCCTGAGGTTTAGGCAGCTGTGAACAAGAGTCTGGGGGGTCTTTCCTGCCACAGACTGTCCCAAATGAAGTCTAAGGCTAGGCAGCCACAAGGGAGCCTTAACCACACGGCAGCCTTACGGATGGCGTGAGTGAAGAGCTCCTGGGTTCCAGGTCAAACCTCACCACAAATCCCAGTGTCCCATCTCTGCAAATGCCCTGTGGAGCATCATTCAACACGACCCCTTTTCTCAGATGAGAAAACTGAGGCCCCAGGGTAGAGCAATCTGCCCAAGGGTGAACCAATCACAGTTGGGCTGTACCCCTTGAAAGTTACTGTGTTTCTGGGTGAACACTGTCCTAGACATCAGGAAAGTCAGAGGGAAGACTCAATGCTTTCTGGGGCCATCACGGGGTACAGTGTCCTCTCAAGGCCTCAGTTTCCCCATCTGCTCCGTTTCCAGCAGGAGCTTGTGTTTTGGGGTCAGAGGGTCCAAGGCGATGACATAGCAGTGTGGAGAAGAGAGGCAGAAGGCACCCTAGAAACCAAGAAGCCAGGGATGGTGGGGTGCCCAATGGGCAGTGTTTGCCTCTGTCCCAAATACTTCTGCCTGAGGGTGTGGGCTGTGAGACTCCCTACTGGCAAAAGCGGGGTTCTTGGCAAAGACCCTACTTCCTCATCTGAGACCTGTTTCCAGAGGCGCCTGGGGACAGAGTCAGCCTGCCACAGGAGGACTGGGACCTCACACCTGGGTTTCCATTCCTTCTCCCCACAGGCCCCGCCACTAGGCTCATCCAAGTGCCTGGGTCTCTGGGTCCACACTGTCCACCCCTGCTGTCTGCGGCAGGTCCTTCTGCCTTTGCTCTTGTTCTTCCAGGACAGGGTTTCCACAGAACCCTGCAGGGCTCCAACTCTCTCAGCAGAACGACTTCAGAGGCTGTAAGGCTGTGCACCCCGGCTCTGTCCCCAACCCCTCTCGCATCTATCTTTCCTCTCACAATCACACTAGCCTCACCCCTGCAACACCCCAGGACCTTTGCACGTGCTGCTCCCCCCATCTCGATCCACAGTCTTCTCTGTTCCAGGTCACAGTTCACAGAGGCCCTTCCTGGCCAACCCCTCTTGCCTCCTACCTAGAACTTTCTAGAAGTTACCCTCTTGTTTATCCAGTTCCTCCTCCATCTCCCTCCTCTGGAATGCAGCTGTGGCACAGGTGGGGGATCTGGCTGTTTTGCTCTAGGTTGCACACCCACCTCCCAGCACAGGCCCGGTTGCCCTGTAAGTAATGGGAATGAGGGATGCCTGCTTGTCCCTGAGCCAGTCCTGCACGCTGTCTGCCCACTCTCTGCTGCTCTTGCAGGCGCATCTCCCCTCCCCTGGTGTGTATGTGCTATGGGACAAGTCAGCCCCCTCTTGTGCAATGTGTGTGGGGGGCTGTGTGGTACCTGTGGCCCCGGGGAGGTGCTGGCAATGCACACAGGGTAGCTGCTCCGTAAAGAGTGTGAACTGGGGTGGGGCACGGGAAGTCCCCCCTCCCCACTCCATGGGCTAGGAACACTGTTTACCCTGGTCAACAGGTTGAGAGATTCCACATGTGGGCAGGCAGTGGTCTGGTGCTGGCCCCCTGAGTCCTTGGGCGCTGTCCATCCCGGCCTGGAGGCTTACATTCCTCATGGTTTCCTAACACCTGTAGCAACTTTCCCAGAAGGGTTTCTTGGCTGGGCGGGGGATTGTGGGTTCCAGTCTGGATTGCTAACTTGATCTCCTGTGAGTTCCAGGAAGCTGAGGGTGGGAGGGAGCCCTGCCAACCCACAGACACCCTTGCCATGAGCCAGTGGTTCTCAACCTTCCTAGTGCTGCGACCCTTTAACACAGTTCCTCATGCTGTGGTGACCGCCAACCATAATATTATTTTCGTTGCTATTTCATAATCGTAATTTTGCTGCTGTTACGAATTAGAATGTAAATATCTGCGTTTCCCAATATCTTAGAGATCCCTGAACCATGCATGACTCTAGATCTTTCCTTAGCCCTCTCCTGTCATCCCTGTGCTTCCCCCTCCAGTGTCCTTCAAAACTTCCAGTCAAGGCTGATGCAGTCACACAGAACAGTCTTCCCTCGGGTGCACTCTCCTCTCCTTGTCTTGGTCTCTGTGGGTAAAACTTTCCCTGAACCCCTTTGGAGCTGTCTCTGTGTTCTGTTTCCTGGTTGGTCCCCTCCACCACAGGTGCTCGGTATCCCTGGTACCCTCTCTGTAGGTTTGACCTCTCTGCCAGGGCACAGTCTGGGGTCTGTTTTGCTCTCTAATGAGTCCAGGTTCCTAGTCAGCTCCCAGACAAGCTTGTAAGATGACTGAGGGACTGGACAAGACCATGGCAGATAATGGCTCTTGAGTCTCGTAGAGGTTGTACCAGAGGCCACATAAATGTCTGAGGAGCTGGTTTCATCATGAAAGGCGCTGACATCTTGGGAGTCTTATCAGAAGAATGGCACCAGGGAGACCCAGTTCTGACTCAGGGTACCCCAGAACCTCTAGCCCATAGCCCCAGGCTCGTAGGACTTGACTTGGCCCTTCCCTTAGCCCAGGCACCCCAGGCTTGGTGCGTTCTATTTTGAGTCTCTAATCTGAGTATTTCATATTCCAGCAGGAGGCATGGCCAGTTCTGAACCTGGGTGTGGCTGTCACCCTATCTGGGGCCCAAGGGCCATAACCTGTGGCTGCTAAGGCTTTGGTTCCAGTTGGCTCTCCACCCAGCTCTGTCCAGCTGACCCCATCCAAGCCCTGCCTGGTGCCTACCTGGTGCCTTCCAGGAGTGGCTTCGGGACACCCACCTGGCATTGGTCACCCTTCTTCTCCCACCCAATTCCTGACTGCTACTTCCTGGCTGTGTGACCATTGGCTGTTCATCTCATCTCTCTGGGCCTCTCTGTCCTTGTCTGGGGGACAGGAGGAGCCCCATCTCCTGAGATTGTGGCAGACTCTGTGTGATAATTTGAGAGGCCCCAGACCCAACAATGAGATCAGGAGAAATCTGGTGACGAGAGCGCCGTCATCAGCAGGCTGAGGTAGAACTGTCATGGCCTTCAAGGGTGGTGACAACATGAGGAAGTGCCTCACCTCTGCGTCTTCTCTGCCACCTGCCCTGTCTGTACCGGTGACCGATGGCCACCCCTTCTGCTCCTTCGTGGCTCACCTGCTTACTGGCTGCCTGGTCTTTCATTGGCTCTGTTCCCTGCAATGTCCCCTGAGCTGACTGCAGTACCTGCGCACAGCAGGCACTCTGTAAATGTCTGAAGAACAAGGAGCGACTCCTGGGTGGTGAGCCTGCGAGCAGAGTGTGACCTCCCCTCCCAGCCCAGGGACGGTGGCCCAGACCCAAGCTTCATATAGCTGCACAGGCTGATATCGCCCCAGGTCCAGAAAGGGAATGTCACCTTTCTGATGTCACACAGCACTCTGCATCCGAGTGGGTCCAGCTGGCCAGGGAATGGGGCGGGATGGGAGAGCACAGTGCATTCATTTCAAGAGAGGGGGTTAATGGTGACCAATGATCTGCTGGGAGCTGGAGCCTAGGGTATCCAGTTCCTCCAGAAGAGGGGGACTGGGAGACAGTGGGGAGTCAGAGCCTGGGGCACCTTGGTCCCAGTTCAGCCCCAGTTTCCTTTCCTGGGTAGTTGTCCTAATGCACAGGGACCAGGCACAGACCTGGCTGGGGACTTCTGGGCTGGTGGGGTCCCCCTCTGGGGTTGGACCAAGAATCTGACTGACCCTGAAGCTCAGGAACCCCTTCAGCCTCCACACCCCAGGAACAGCCTGGTACCCCAGCACAGCTTAGTGGCCCAGACTTGGTCTCAAAGGCCCAGGTTCAAATTGTAGCTTTGCTACTGCCCCATCCTAGGGACCTTGGGTATTTGTCCCTGAGTGATGGGGTGACTTCATGTGTGTGTGTGTGTGTGTGTGTGTGTGTGTGTGAGAGAGAGAGAGAGAGAGAGAGAGAATGAGAATTCCTCGCCAGCCTCCCCAGTCTCTCTCCCTCTGACTAGGGCTTCTTATCTGTCACTAGCGGCCCTTTCCTAGGGGCCTGGGACCCATCCATGCAGCTCTCTGGGAAGCAGCAACTTTGAAGCCTGGGCTCTACTATGGGGGCACAACTGGGCTAGTCCAAGAACTCTGTGCTTTCTTAATGTCTCCTGCTGTTAGGTGGCCCTGGGGGCTGTCCCTAGGCTCTGCAGAAGGGGCCTGCTGTGGTGCTGGCCTCAGGGACCAACACTGGTGCTGTGGAGTCACATGGTGACACGGGCTGGCACTAGACTGAGCAGGGGCTGTAGTTTTTATCCTCATCCAAATAGGTGAGTTCCTAGTGCTTCTTTCCACCCAAACACAGTCCTTCCCACCACTGGGGCGGCCTGGAGGCAGTTCCCAACCTCCATGTCTCCCTTGTGGTTAAAGGCCCCCATTCTCACTTGCCCTGTGTCTGATGCTTGCCATTTGAGACCCTTCAGATTCATCCAGGACTCATCTGTGCCCCCACTTTCACAGTTGCCACCACACTCTGGCCTTCAGCCCCCCCTTTCCCTGGTGGTTGTGGTCACCACCAACCCCTCCATGGTCCCCTTATTGCTCTGTGTGAACTGAGGGTCCAATCTGTCTCAGGGCCTTTGCACACTTGCATTGCAAAGTCCCTGTCATTGCACACTCTGTGTCCCTGCCATTGCACACTTGCATTGCAAAGTCCCTGTCATTGCACACTCTGTGTCCCTGCCTTTGCACACTTGCATTGCAAAGTCCCTGCCATTGCACACTCTGTGTCCCTGCCATTGCACACTTCGTGTCCCTGCCATTGCACACTCTGTGTCCCTGCCTTTGCACACTCTGTGTCCCTGCCTTTGCACACTCCGTGTCCCTGCCTTTGCACACTCCGTGTCCCTGCCTTTGCACACTCCGTGTCCCTGCCATTGCACACTCCGTGTCCCTGCCATTGCACACTCTGTGTCCCTGCCTTTGCACACCCTGTGTCCCTGCCACATCCTCAGTGTAGTCCCAGGGTGCTCTCCTCTCTCCAAGGTCTTAGTCAATGCCTCCTTTTAACCCTTTGAGTCCTGTGTTCCAGTGGTTCTCAGTCTTCCTAATGCTGCAACCCTTTAATACAGTTCCTCATGTGGTGGTGACCCCCAACCATAAAATTATTTCATTGCTACTTCATAACTGTAGTTTTGCTACTTTTCTGAATCATAGTGTAAATATCTGAAACCTGATCCGAAAGGGTTTGTGACCCACAGGTTGAGAACCACTGCTCTAAGGGGACCAGTGAAGGTTTCCTCCATTTCTCTCCTTTTGTTTATTTCTATTTGACTTCTTTTAATGCAAACACCACATGATTTGAACTGTGAAAAAATGTTTAATTTTATAAGGGAGCTAGGAGTGGGGGTGCCCCACACTTGGAAAGTAGAGACTGTAGGAAGCTGGGAGTAGGGGTGTTCCACACTCGGAGAATAGAGACCGTAAGATATTCTCAGGTGCACAGAGAGTTGAGGCTAGCCTGGTCTATATCTGACCTGGGCTATAATGAAGTCAATTATCTAATTAATTTTAAAAGGATCCCCAGGCTGCTTTGTTGCCTGTTGGGGACAGAGGAGGTCAGCAAAGCCCTTGCCCATGCCTGGCACACTCCCCAACTGCCCATCTTCTTTCCCAAACTAACAAGGCACTAGCCTGCCTTGCCCGCTTAGTCACAGGAAGCCCGGATCATGTGTTGACATTTCTCATGGTCCTGTCCTCCCTACCCTGTGAGTCATAGAGCCTTCTTCCTTCTTTCTTCTTCCTGGACCAAAGAGCATGGTCCGTGCAAAACAGATCTCTCCTCAAAGGCATTCAGAATGCTTCCTGGAGCCAAATACCAGAAACTTTGGTCTGGAAACGCATATTTACATCACCTCACATTCCAGTTGCAACGTGGGAGCAATATTAGGGGTTGTTATGGAAACCGAACAAAGGAAGCCACAAATCAAGACAGTTCTGGAATGCATTGGTGGCAATGTTAGGTGGACAGGTCACAGCCCAATGGGTAATCTGTGCTCCCGGCCTCAGGTGCTATCTGGTGACACTCCAAACCTCTTGGTTGGTGTGCACATGATGCCTGTACATTTTAGAGATTTACCCAGTACAAGAACCAAAGCAACAGATGGGTTTTGGGGTGCTAAGGGTGGCTAAGGATAGTTTGACTCTGAATTTGCACCATTCCAACTTTTCCTCCACCACTGAAGTCCCAGTCAGTTGATCAGCTTTTCAGAAGGGTTAGTGCAAAGTGAACATTTTCTCTGGGACCTCTCATCCACACACTCCCGTGTCTGCCCAGTCCTCATCCAGACTCCGGTCACAGCTTCAGATACCATTTTCCAGATGCCCAGTTCAGTGCCTTCTCATTTCTGACTACGGAGAGAATTGCCTCGTGTCCCCAAATAAGGAAACAGGAATTACAGCCACAAGAACTGAATCCCAACAGCCATCTGAGAGAGCAAGCAGGCTGGCTCTTGCAGAGGACAGCTCAGGCAGCCATGTCTGTTTCCACCTTTGGTGTCCTGAGCATAGAAGACACAGGCCTCAATGACCTTGGTCTGCAGAATTGGGGGCCGAGCAGTGACTGTGGACATAGGGGATGGGGAGATGATTTCTCAAGCATGAGGACCGGTGCCCCACCCATCCCCAGCACCCGTGTAAACAGCTGGGGACACATATGTAGCTCCTGCACTTAGGAGGCGAAAGCAATAGGATCAGATTCAAAGCCAAGCTGAGCTACATGAGACCCCGTCTCAATAAACAAAACGTAGGCTGGGCATGTATGTAGCTCTGTCAGTAAAGAGTTTGCCTAGCAGGTGTGAAGCTCTAGGTTCGGCCCCCAGCACCAAAGAAGCTGGCCGTGATGGCCACATCTGCAACCCCAGCATTTGGAGGTAGAGGCAGGAGGATCAGAAATTCAAGGTCACAGTCAGCTACACAGTAAGTTTGACTCCACCTTGGATCCCAGAGCTGTCAATCAGGATGGGAGGCCAGAACCAGGTGATGGGTTGTATCCCGGCACTACCACCGGTACCTGCCACCTGGGACAGTCAATGTCTGTGTGCCTTAACTTACCCCATTTGCAGTTCAGAATACTGTTTTTGGAGTGAGTGAGCATGTGAGTCTGGTGGGCAACTGATCAAGGTGGGCTGAGCCCCCGGCACTGCCCCCTCCTGGTTAGAAACACAGATTATGGTGACATTTAACCATAGTTTTCTTACCTCACTGAAGACCCAGGAGGAAGTTTCTCTCTATTTCCATATCAGGAGAAGAGTAGAAAACCCTAATTCCCATCAATAGCAGAGTCAACGCAGCCTTCTGCCCATGGAGAGGAGCAGGAAAGAGCATGGTATGGGGGAGCAATGAGAGTCGGGGGACCACAGACCAGAACATCTACCCCTGAATCCCCTGTATGGTCATCTGCACCTGTGTCAATGGGCAACTCACTCAATGGCTACGTGCCACGGTTTCCCCAATCACAGCACACAGGGCTACATGACTTGCAGGTGGACCAACGATACACAGAGAATGAGGAACACATGCTAGGGCTCAGGACACCACCAGCGGCAGCATGGAATGAAAGCACAGACTCACCTCAGGGCTTGAATTCCATTTGTGCACTGAACAATACCCAGGATGATTTGAAAACTGCTCTGAACTCATGTCTTTCACCTCCTAGCATTCCCCATGTTGTCTAAAAGTTTCCTTAGTTGCTCTACTTTTGCTGTTGTTTTTTGAGACAGAGTTTTGGGCAGCCCAGGCTGGCCTGGAATTCCGTGGGACCCTCTTTCCTCTGCCTCTTTACCTCTCAAGCATTGGGATTATGGGCATGTGCCAACAAGCCTGGTTTTATGCAGGGCTAGGGACCTAACCCAGGGCTTCATGTATGCTGGGCAAGCACTCTACCAAGGCAGAGTCCAGCCCCTGTTTTTTGTTATTGTTATTTTTTGAGACAGGCTCTTAACATGCAGCCTGGACTGGCCTCAGACTCACAGAATTCAGAATTAATCCCGCTTCTGCCTCTCCGATGCTGGGATTACAGGTGTATATGAGCATGTCTGCCTTGAAAATACCTTTAGGGGCTGGAGGGATGGCTCAGTGGTTTAGAACACTTTCTATTCTTGCAGACCCATTTTGGGTCCCAGCTCCCAGATGGGTGAATCATAACCACCTCTAACTCAAGCTCAAAGGGATGGAGTGCCCTTTTCTGGCCTCCCGAGGCACCCACATGTAGCATACACAGACACACAGCACATTCATAAATAAAATAAAAATTTAAAAGGAAGCATCTATTATAATTACGAGCCAGTGTTATTTTCAGACTCAGAAAGGCAAGTCGGCTGCACTCGGGAGTGGGCGCCGAGCCAACCCCGCCTCCCTGCAGCGTTGTGGCAGTATCGAGTGGCCTGTGAGCCTTTGTCCTTGTGTTTGGGGACTATGTCGCCTGGGTAGCTCTTGCCTGGACATGAAGTCACCCTTGTTTGTTCAAGTCCTTGCTCTCTGAAACACAAGGAACCTGTTAAAGACTGGGTGGGTCCCCTGGGTCCCCTCCTCTGTCCCATCCTGTATTTGTATTTGTGAGTGGAGCGGGGGAAGGGTCCTGACTCACTCAACTCCTGCTTTGTTTAATGTCCTTTCAGTTTGGTTTGGTGTGGGACTTTCATTTTGTTTTGTTTGGAGACAGGGACTCGTATGTAGCTGAGGAGATCAAGGACTCTGATCCTCCGTCCTCCACTTCCCAACGATGATGACCATGGGTTGGCCCACAGCTCCTCCGTCCTCCATTTCCCAACGATGATGACCACGGGTTGGTCCACAGCTCCTCCGTCCTCCACTGCCCAACGATGATGACCACGGGTTGGCCCACCAGCTCCAGTGCTTTCAGCCTCATGTGCCCACTTGACGACTTCACGGCTTCCGTGGTGGGTGTTCTGTTCCATCTCAACAACTGAGGCGGATTCACACGCCATCCTGGAAAGAATCTGCCACAGCACCATTCAGCTCAGACAAGCCTGCTGAGTCCATGAATACAGAGCAGTATCCATCCAACAAATGTGTACCGAATACGTAGCCAGGCTGCTCCAGGACCTATGGACCTAGTGATGACAATCAACCAAAACCAAAAATTGTGTCCTCACAGAGGTGACATGCTGATACAAGTAAAAATGTATAAAAACCAAACAACAGCAGCAGCAGCAGCAGCAACAACACAACAGTGATATTTAAAGCACTTTTGAGCTGGCAGCCTATAATCCCAGCATTTGGAAGGCAGAGGTAGGCGGATCTTTGTGAGACCATCCTGCTCTACCCAGTGAGCTTGAGGCCAGTCAGAGCCATATAGAGAGATCCCATTAAAAAAAAATAAGTCTTAGGTCATAGGTCAGTAGTAGAGGGCTTGTCTTGAATATGTGAAACCTCGGGTTCAATCCCCAGCGCAAGACACAAACACACACACAGCATAAACGCAATTTTCATGTTATTTTTAAAAAGCCAGGTAGGGTGAGGCACACCTTTAACCCCACATTCAGAAAGAAGAGGCAGGCAGGTCTCTGTGAATTTGAGCTCAGCCTGGTTTACGTGGTGAGTTCCAGGTCAGTCAGGGCTACATTCTAATACCACGTCTCAAAAGTAAATAAAATATCCCTGAAGCCAGTTAGAAAGAGAGGTAAGATTGTGGGGGCCTCCAGAGTGCAGTTTAAAAACCCTCACTAGCAGAGGAACAAGGATTTAGCACAGTGAAATTTTCTTTAACATATGGCTGTTTCGTGTTAAAATAGCAATGAACCAGGCTTAAGGTCTGAATGTATGTGGTGGGGTCTCACTCTCCCAAATACTTTCCGGGACTCTCCCACACAAGACTATAAAGTTTATTTACAATGACTGAGTCCTGACTCCCTGTTCTCTGGGTGAATGTGTGCCTGGATGCTTGTGTGTACATGCATGAGGACAGGTGCCCTTGGAGGTCAGAGATATCGGGTCCCCTGGAGCTGGAGCTACAGGAGATCATGAGCATCCTGGCATGGGTGCTGGGAACAGAACTCAATTCTTTGCAAGAGTAATGACTTAGGTTTCTATTTCTGTGAAGAGACACCACGCCCTGTTAACTCTTATGAAGGAAAATGTTTAATTGGGATGGTTTGATCACAGTTCAGAGATTCAGTCCATTATCATCATGGTGGGACACAGTGGTATGCAGGCAGACATGGTGCTTCTAAAAGACATTTAATTATAAATGCTGCTGGATTAACCCACCCTATATATTTTGAAATGCCTTGACTTCAAAATTTAAGTCAAAAGATATGCCACTTTGGAGAGAGCTTTTGCTTTTGTTTCCTCAGGAAGTGAAAGGCTGTGGATTCATCCTGGGTTAAGAAAAATCAGGTTTTTTTTTTTTTTTTTTTGGTTTTTCGAGACAGGGTTTCTCTGTGGCTTTGGAGCCTGTCCTGGAACTAGCTCTGTAGATCAGGCTGGTCTTGAACTCACAGAGATCCGCCTGCCTCTGCCTCCCGAGTGCTGGGATTAAAGGTGTGCGCCACCATCGCCCAGATGAAAAATCAGGTTTTATTGAGAAGAACTCCCTGAAAAATCTTTGATAGAATCGGATGACCCAAATGAGCCAATGTTTCAGAGCACCTCTGCTGCAGTTTCCTCTGAGTTCTACATCCAGAACAGCTTCAAGTCGGCTGGCTGAGATGATCCAGCCTCAAAGAATACTCCAGTCAGGACTTGACCATAATCCTAAATTTTCTTTGGGTCCCCGTAAGATTATCAGTGCCCTCAATCAATAGGAAGTAGCCTAGAAAACTATGCCCACCTTCTTAAAAAAAATGGGTTATGGATGTTTGTCTTTGTTTAGAGTGTCGGTTACAAGTTGTTATGAATAATGGTCGGGAAGAAAAGCTAAACAAAAGAGATTACATTCAGAGTTTTTTTTTTTTTTTTAAAGGAGAAAGGGGAAGTGCTGTGGGATAGTACTTTCATACCCTGTAAAAATCTGTCACTTGTATTGTTTTAACAAAGTGCTTATTGGCCAGTAACCAGGCAGGAAGTATAGGCAGGGCAACCAGAATAGGAAAATTCTGGGAAGAGGAAAGGCTCAGTCTGTATTCACCAGTCAGATGTAGAGGAAGCAAAATGAGAATGTCTCACTGAGTAAGGTACCAAGCCATGTGGCTAAACAAAGATAAGAATGATGGGTTAATTTAAGTAGTAAGAGTAGTTAATAATAAGCCTGAACTAATAGGCCAACCAGTTTATAATTAATATAATTTTGTTGCAACTGAATGGCTGCAGGACCAGGCGGGACAGAAACTTCCATCTACAGCCTCCAGAGTGCTGGGATCACAGGTGTGTGCCACCTCTTCCAGCTCCAGTGCTTTTAACTTAAAATTGCATTGTATTTTTTGTATATGGCGCATTTGCCTGCATGCATGCTTGTGCACCACTTACACGCCTGGTGCCTGCAAAGGCCAGAAGAGGGCATTGGAGCCCCTGGGGCTGAGGTTACAGTGTGAGCCGCCATATGAGTGCTGGAATCAAACCTTTGGCAAGATCAGCCAGTGGCCTTAATCTGAGTCATTTTCTAGACCCTCTACTGCTTTTAATCAATTCGTTTCTGCTCAGCTCCTTTAGTTGATTCTTAGTTTTAAAGGCAGTTTCATGTAGCCCAAGCTGGCCTCTAAGTCCCTACTAGCTGAGGATGGCCTTGAACTTGATTCTTCTCTACCTCCACCTCCTCAATGTTAGGGTCACAGGTGTGTGCCACCATGCTTAGCTTATGTGATGCTGGGAATCGAACCTAGGGTTTCATGCTTGCTGGGCAAGTGCTCAACTACCTGAGCTACATCCTTAGTCCTCTAGCTGACTCTGTTGTCTGCAGCGTAGAACCCCTGCCCACATGCTCATTCAGTATTTCTTGACTGTGTGAATGAATGAACAGATGAACAAATGAATGAATGATACATTTTGGGAACTCCTCTCTTCCCATTGTCTCTATCCCAAGAAAGAACATCACAGTCTTTGTCACAGATCGCTGGTGGACAGGATGTTTTCAAAGGTCAGGGACAGGAAGATGACGCAGAGTTCTTATCACCTGGAGGCCTTGCAGATGAAAGGGTGGAGGAAGGACTAAGTACTTCTTTGGGGCCAGCTGAGCGGGAGCTAGCTGTCCAAGCTTGGTGATGAATGGACTGGGAGGAGGTAGGAGTGGGAGGGTGGTCGCGGCATCTGGATCCTGCCCAGGAACAGCCAGGGGTGGGAGGTGAGGGTGGAGGTGGGGGTGGGTTGGGAAGTGGGGGGGATCCTTCTTGCCTGGCCTTTCTGCTTCACACACCATAAATTACCTTATAGAATATAGCACATGCCCTGCTTCAGGTGTAAAGCAGGCTGGGAAAATACAGCTATGAGGCAAATACTTTTAAAGATTTATGATTATGATTATTATTATTTTGGGAGAGGGTCTATGTAGTCCTGACTCTTCTGGAGCTCACAATATGTAAACCAGGCTAGCCTCAAATTCACAGAGATCCGTTTACCTCTTCTTCCCCAGTGCTGGGACTAAAGGCATATACCACCACACCTGGCTATTATTTTATTTTTAATTTTGTGTATGTCCAGATGTGAGCATTTGCATGTGAGTGTGGGTACTGGAGGATGCCAGAGGATGTCAGATTCCCCTGGAGCTGGAGTTGCAGATGGTTGAGAGCTACCACGATGTGGTGTGGGTGCTGGGAACTGAATTTGGGTTTTCTGCAAGAGCAGTATAGGCTCTTACTCACTGAGTCATCTTACTAGCTCCGTGAGGCAAATACATTCCTAATTTTGGCTTTTCTCCTGTCCCATGCCAGGTGACTCTTCTGACATGAGATAGAGATTTTAGATTTTCCTTTAAAAAGCACGCTTGGGTTTAGAGAAGGAGATAACCACACTCCAACTCCAAACCCAGCTTTAGTTTTTAATTGGATTGGGACTACAAAAAACAAAAAACAAAACAAAACAAAAAAACCCACTTGCTTTATGTGCTTGTAGAGAGGAGCAGAAACAAACAACTGGGAAGATGTATGAAACGTTATCTTGTTGGGGTGTGCTAAACCACTGGACAAATTCGTTCCTTTTTTCTAGAACTTTTCTCTGGATGATTTCTCCTTCTTCTTCAAGTCTCATTTGTCCAGTGGTCTTTAATTTACTTAGTAGGATGTTTGTATTCTCCTGGAAAGACAAAAATAAAACCCTTCCCCAGCTCTAACTTTGGGGAGTTTCCCTTTTTGACAGGTAGTATCTAATCAAATGAAAGATGTTTGTGAGTCTTCTAAGTTAGTTTGGACTGAATGACCACACTGTTTGATGAGCTGTCTCCTCTCCTGATCAAGAGGTCTTGCTTGTTCAATCAGATCTTTATCAATCTTGATGGTATCCATGGCTCTTCTTTTCCTGTGGAAACAAAAGCAAAACTTCTTCCCCAGTGTAGCACATATCTGGTTTCCATTCTGACGTCAACACTTCTCTTTAAAGTATACAGACTGATTTAGTTCAGCAATTTATTCTATTATCCAATGTCTCTCTGCATGGCATTCCTTTCTCATTAACATTTAAAAGATTTAAAGCTAATAAAGCATTATGCAATCTATCTCAGGGGGTCCTTATTACCTCTTTTTGTTTATTAAGCATTTATTTTAAAGTGTAATTAGATCTTTCTACAACTGTTTGTCCTGTAGGATTGTGTGGTATCCCCGTAATATGCTTTATGTTGTAATATGCAAACGACGGTTTAATTTTTCTAGAGACATATGCTGGAGCCTTGTCAGGTATTCCCACAATGGCCATAACTTTTAATAAATGTATAATTACATAATCAAAATCAACATTTTCAGAACTCTAAGCAGCTGCCCATTGAAATCCTGAGTATGTATTTACGGTATGGTGCACATACTTTAATTTCCCGAACTCAAGGACAGCTGCAGCTGCTTGCCTGTCGCTGTGAGTGCAGCAGCAGTAAGAACCGAAGCAGGTGGCAAGGCAGCCGAACTGGTGTGGCAGTGCACAGAGGTGGGGGTCCAGGAGAAGCCCACAACCCACAGGGAGAGAGAGAAAGCCCCTGGTAAAGCAGATACAGGGCGTTTGCCTGCTCGCATGGCAGGAAGCACGGGTACAGGGGCCACCGAAATTACAGAGTAGGCCTGCAGTGGGCAGCTAACTATAGAGGTGTTTGGGGCCCATCTGCCTGTGGTGTTTGTGGCATTTGGGGCTGAGCACAGGTGGCAGCTGGAGGCTGCTATAGAAAGACTGATGGGGGAGCAGCCATGGTGGTGACGCTCGTGGCTCCAAAGTAGGCTGCTGCCTTGTGATCTCATGCCCCAAGTTGGATACCAGATGAAGCCTTTAACTAACTATTCTTTATCAATAAAATCTCAGGAGTCAGATATCAGGGTAAGAACCTGATTGACCCGAGAAGTGGTGAAGTGACCAGTGACCTCCTTTTCTCCTTCTTCAGTCCAACAGGACTGAGCATCTCTTTAAGTCCCTCTCTATGTCCTTAGTCTTTCAAAACTTCTATGGTTAATTCTGGTCGGCTAGCTCTGCCCTCTGACTCAAAGTAATCTTTATTGTCCATCTGGGGAGTGTCAGAGTGGAATCAAAATATCCCACATCTGTGGTGAGAGTGGGGGCGGAGGCGGAAAACCAGCATCACCCGCTACAATGTCTTCAGCTGAAGGGGGAAAGAGGTTGGTATGTGGAGATGACATGATTGTGCTTCAGGCGCAGCTAGATTCTGCCTCGTGTTCTCAGGACTCAGAGTTTTGTGACTGGAGACCCAATCATGGCCACCTTTGCGCTTTAAGCCTCACTGGCTCACCTCAGCAGAAATAAAAGCCTTCCTGAGCTCGTGAGACAGCTCAGTGAGTAGAAGCGATTGGTACAGAGCCTGAGAACCTGAGTTTGGCCCCTGGGGCCCACCAAGGGGGAGGCAAGAACTGTTTCCAACAAGTAGTCGTTCGACTTTCACATACGTGCTAAGGTGCATATGTACTCCTCCCATGCCACACACAAAAGGAGTAAACTAAATGTAATTTAAAAAATAAGTAGTCAGCCGGGTGGTGGTGGCGCACGCCTTTAGTCCCAGCCCTCGGGAGGTAGAGGCAGGTGGATCTCTGTGAGTTCACCGCCAGTCTACAGAGCTAGTTCCAGGACAGCCAGGGCTATACAGAGGAACCATGTCTTGAAAAATAAACAAACAAAAGAGAGAGAGAGAGAGAGAGAGAGAGAGAGAGAGAGAGAAAGAGAGAGAAGAAGAAGAAGAAGAAGAAGAAGAAGAAGAAGAAGAAGAAGAAGAAGAAGAAGAAAGAAATCAATGCCTACCCAATAATTCTAGCAAAATCCCAAGGATTGAAGCAGATGTGTTAGTACACACAGACCATCCCAGCACCCGGAAAGATGAATCAGAAGGGTCACAAGCTCAAGGCCAGCCTGGACTACAAAGTGAGTCCTGTTTCCAGAAAAACAAACTACTCCCCTGCCTCCCAAATTCCAAAGTCTGATTGATGGGCCTTTTGGGATACATGAGCACCCCTAGATCCATTCTATGGGTGGAGCAATGAGATTTGCTGACTGACCAGCTCCGTGCATTCAGTCTTCCTTGGAGCCGTGGCTCAAGCAAACTCCACAGGCCTCACGTGGGCATGGAGTCAAAAGGAACCTCACAGGTGACAGGGTGTTGTGGTGAGGGGATGGGGAGCTGATACTGACTGGTCAAACCTAGTACTAGCAGGGCTTGGTGCTCATTGCAATCCCAGCCCTCAGGTGTCCTGGTCAGGGTTCCTACTGCTCTGATAAAACACCATGGCCAAAACAACCTGAGGAGGAAAGGGTTCATTTGACCTGCACTTCCACATCACACCCCATCACTGAGGGAAGTCAGGACAGGAACTCAAACAGGGCAGGCACCTGGAGGTAGGAGCAGAGACCATGGAGGGGTGCTGCTTCCTGGCTTGCTGTACCCCACGACTTGCTCAGCCTGCTCTTCTCATAGAACCAGACCACCTGGAGTACATCATCCACAACTAAAAAGGCCTTAGAGCTGGATCTTATGGAAGTGTTCTCTCAATTGAGGCTCCTTCCTTTCAGAGAACTCTATAGCTTGTGTCAAGTTGACTTAAAATCAGCCAGCCGAGGAGGCTAAGGCAGGAGGACCACTGTGAATTTAAGGCCTTCCTGGGCCACAGAGTTCAAGACTACTATGGGCAACTTAGGTAAGAGTTGTCTTGAAAAGAAATGAAAGCGAGTGAGATTGCTCAGGGGTTAGAGCGTTCGTCTTATAGCCTAACAGCCTGAGCTCATTGCCACCATGCACAACCACGCAAACACACTCAGTAGATGAATGTAAGGATATGCATGTGTTGAGATTTTGAGGGTTGGCTCAGTGATTAAGAACAACTGTTGAGTCCGGGCAGTGATGGTGCACGCCTTTAATCCCAGCACTGGGGAGGCAGAGGCAGGCAGATCTCTGTGAGTTCGAGACCAGCCTGGTCTACAAGAGCTAGTTCCAGGACAGGCTCCAAAGCCACAGAGAAACACTGTCTCAAAAAAACACTAAAAAACAAAAACCAAAACAAAACAAAAAAACCCAATTGTTGCTCTTGTAGAACACCTGGGCTCAACTCCCAGCACCCACACAGTGGCTCACAGCTGTCTGTAATTCCAGCCCAGTCCTGATGCCCTCTTGTGACCTCTGAGGGCACCAGGGACACACATAAATATGATGTTTATCCAGACAGGGTTTCTCTGTGGACTTCGAACAGCTTTCTGTCACTATACTGAAACACATGACGGAGTGACTTCACAGAGAGGAGACAGTAACACTCTTGGAGCTGTGTCTCTACGGGGGTCCCAGATGGTGTGGAGCACGTGGAACGCAAAGTGTCTCCTTGTGAAGCCAGGAAATGAAGCAGAAAGGACAAATGTTCCACAGCATAAATAAATGTAACTTATCTTAAAATAACATTCCACAACAACCCAGAGTAACTATAAGGATGTGGGCAGGCCCCTCTTCCTGGATACAGGGGTGTTGTCCTTGCCAAAGTTCACCGAGGCGTCACTCATGTATGAACTCTTCTGACATGATGGGCTAGGTCGGGGTGGTGTGGCTGAAGTCATGTGTGCACTGATCTGGCCAGATCAGGCATGCCCAGGGTGGCACGGCAGTAGTCATGAGTGTACTTTTTCTCATGAACCCGGACACTGAAACCCAGTGCTTCCTGAATGCATTTTATGCCTCAGCTTCCCCTACCACGTACTTGTAGTCTCTTTGAAGCTGGTTATGGCCGGGACTGAGGGCCAAAATGGGAACATCCTTCCCAGAGCACAGGTGCCAGCTTTCCTTGTCTCTGGCCACAGCTTCCCCACTGCCCCTTTAATGTGACCTGATGACCACATCCAGGTTCAATCTGGTGCCAGCAGACTTTTGGGCATCTAACATGGACAGAGCTGTGGGGAAGACTCCATTCATAGCATCCATGGTGCTCTCACTCAGTCTTTCATTTTGTAATAAACATTTGTTATCTATCTATCTCTCTATCTCTCTATCTATCTATCTATCTATCTATCTTCTATCTATCTGACAGATCTAGAGTCTCCCATATATCTGAGAAATACTCTTTTAGTAACACACCCCCCTAACCTTAAGAGTATTCATTTTGTTTTATTTACTTTTTCTTTTTGGAGACAGGTTCTCATTTATCTCAGGCTAGCCTCAACCTCATTTTTTAGCCAAGTATGACATTGAACTTCTGATCTCTTACCTCCCATCCCAAGTGCTGGGATTGTAGGCATTTACTACCACACTTAGCACTGGGAGTATTTAATGAGCGTCCATTGTGCACAGTGCCAGGGGCCAGATATGTCTGTGTGCGCTCCTGGTTCTGGCTTGCTTCTGGTGGAAAACAGAGAGAAATAGGAAGGCAGGTTAGATGGTTTGACTGTCACCAAGAAAAACAAAGCAGAGCCAGGGAAGGACACAGGGCCTGACCCATGCTTAGGAGTCTTCCAATTAAAAAACAAAATGAAAAACAAACAAACAAACAAAAATCAGTTTGAGCTGTGGTGGTATGTTTTTAATCCCAGCACTCAGGAGGCAGAGGCAGATGGATCTCTGTTCAAGGCCAGAATGAACTACAGACTGACTTCCAGGACAGTCAGAGTTACACAAAGAAACCCTGTCTTGAAAATAAAAAAAAAAAGAAGGCATTATTTTCTGTGCATGGGTATTTTTGTTGCAGGTGTGTCTGTGCCTGTGTGTACCTGGTGCCCTCAGAGGTCAGAAAAGAGCATTTGACCTTCTGGAACTGGAGTTATAGACAGCTGTGAACTGCTACGTGGGTGTTGGGAATTGAGCTTGGGTCCTCTAGAAGAGAGAAAGCCCTCTTAGCTGCTGATATCTCTCCAGCCCAGTTCTCTCTCTCTCTCTCTCTCTCTCTCTCTCTCTCTCTCTCTCTCTCTCTTTGACAGGGTCTCAGTCTGGACTACACTGGCCTTGAACTGTATTGATCCCCCTGCCTCAGCTCAGTTTCGGGATTATTTTGACATAGATGAGCAGCTGCGCCCATCTAGATCAAGAGTGTGCGCTAATGCACATGCGTGAGAAGCCAGAGGATATCGAATGCCATTCCTCAGGCATCATTTACCTTTAGTTCTTATTTTTCTTTTAATTTTTGAGACAAGGTGTCTCACTAATCAGGAACTCACAGGCCGGCTAGTGAGCCCCAGAGACATGCTGATCTCCCCAGTACTAGGCTTACAAGCAAGTGCCACCATGTCTGGCTTTTTATGCAAAGTTCTTCAGTGAAACCAAGGTCCTTGTGGTTGCACTGGCTACACCGCTCCCACCCCTGCTTGCAGTTTTGTTCTTTTTTGAGACAGGGTCTCTTACATTGCTCTAGCTGGACTGAATTTTGCTATGGAGACCTGCACTAGCTGGCTTTGAACTCAGAGATCCAGCGGCCTCTGCCTTCTGAATGCTAGGATTAAAGGTGTGTGCACCATCCCCGTTACACATCCAATCTTAGTGTTAAAATTTCCCTGGGCAGGTAACATAAAATTAAAGAGCTGAAGAAGACGAGGGAGGGAACTATTCCAGCACACGAGCAAAGACAGAGAAGGGGCTGTCCATTAAATAATTTGACACACACTCAAGGACACGGCAGCTGCTCTTGAGCAAAGATGGCACCTGGCTTGGCCCTTGTAAGCAACTGGCATCTGCTGCCAGCCAAAGGAATGAAGTTTGACTCTATCAAACTTGAGTGTGTCTACGCAGGCCAGGAGTCTCAGAGCATCTGTCTCCCAAGGCAGGCTGTCTCTGAACTCAGGTCCTGCGGGGATGAGGATCTTCTACTGCAGTTGTTACAGTTACAGTTACTGTTAGACTAATCCAAAGAAGGTACAGTCTATGTGCTGGCTAGTTTTATGTCATCTTGACAAGAGATAGAGTCACCTGAGAGGAGGAAACCTCAGTTAAGAAAATGCCTCCATAAAATCAGGCTGTAGGCATTTTCTTAATTAGTGTTTAATATGGTGCCATCCCTGGGCTGGTGATCCTGGGGTCTATAAGGAAGCAGGCTGAGCGAGCCATGGGGAGCAGGCCGGTAAATAACACCATCCATGGCCTCTGCTTCAGCTCCTGCCTCCAGGTTCCTGCCTCCAGGTTCCCGCCTCCAGGTTCCTGCCTCCAGGTTCCTGCCCTGTTCCAGTTCTTGTCCTGATTTCCTTTGATGAGAAACAATGATCTGGAAGTGTAACCCAAATTAACCCTTTCCTCCCCAAGGTGTTTTAGTCACAGTGTTTCATCACATCCATAGCAACCCTGACTAAAGGAAGAGAGGGGGACGGAGAAAAATGTAGAGCTCAATAAAAACAACAACAACAAGAAACCCTGACTAAGACAGTGCGTGAAGTAACAGGTCTGTGCTTTTCAAAAACCACCAATGTCACAAGAGACATGGCCTGGGTGTGTACCTGCCATCCTAGAACTGGGGAGTTAAAGACAGGAGATCCTGAGAGCTCACCGCCCAGTCAGCTTAGCCTAATCAAGGAATGCCAGGTCAATCAGAGAACCTGTCTCAAAACAAAACAAAACAAACAAAATAAACAAAAGATCCTGGTGTGATTGGTGGCAGCATACAATTTTAATCCCAGCAGAGGCAGGCAGATCTCTGTGGGTTTGAGTCCAGTGTAGTCAACAAAGAAAGTTTATAGCCAGCCAGAGCTACACAGTGAAACCCTGTATCAAAAAAAAAAAAAAAAAGAAAAGAAAAGATAAAAGGTAAAAGGAGCCAGAAATGGTGGACCATGCCTTTAAACTCAGCAATCAGGAGAGAAACCCTGTTTTGGGGGAAAAAAAAAAACAACATAAAACCAAACACAAAAGATAAAAGGAGGTGAGTGATACATGGGAATGACACCAGAGGTTGTTCCCTGGTCTCCACGGGCACTCACATACACACACACACACACACACACACACACACACACACACGGGATAGTCATGTGGTTGTTCTCCAGTCTCCACGGGCACACACACACACACATGGGATAGTCATGTGGTTGTTCTCCGGTCTCCACAGGCACACACACACACTCACACATACACACACACACACTCACATACACATGGGATAGTCACGTGGTTGTTCCCTGGTCTCCATGGGCACTCACACGCACATAGAATAGTCACATGTGGGGGCTGGAGAGATGGCTCAGAGGTTAAGGGCATTGCCTGCTCTACCAAAGGTCCTGAGTTCAATTCCCAGCAACCACATGGTGGCTTACAACCATCTGTAATGAGGTCTGTTGCCCTCTTCTGGCCTGCAGGCATACACACAGAATACTGTATACATAATAAATAAATAAATGTTTAAAAAAAAAAAAAGAATAGTCACATGTGTGCTATAATACTGTAACCCCACCAATACGAGGCATGGGTAGAAACACTGCAGCACTTCTGAGGCCAGCCTGGGCTACAAGTTTGAGGTTAGCCAGGGCTACATAGTGAGAACAGGACAGCGGACTAGAGCTCAGGCTGTGTTGTGAGAGTGACGCCTTCGGGTGACACAAGCACACATTGCCTAAGGACACGTTTCTCAGCGCACACCCATGTTAGGAAAGACAGGTAATGAAGTAACTTTTCCAGATTTGCTAAGAGTCCTGTGGCTGTCAACAGTTATATCCTGTTCCCTGGGAATGTGTTGAAATGTCGAGGGGAAACTGGATGTGTTGTGTGGCTCAGATCCTAATGGGTCTGAAAAATTAGCATTATTGGTTATTAATAGGCTAGCCAAAAGTAGGCAATTGAGCTGAGCACCGTGTGTGAGCCTGTAATTGCAATATAGAAGTGGGGAGGATAGGAGTTCAAGGTTGTCCTTGGCCACTTAAGTGAGTTTGAGGCCAGCCTGGACTTCATGAGGCTATCTCAAAAAGAAAGAAACAAGGGCTTGGGCTGTAGCTCAGTGGTAAAGCTCTTGCCTAGCATTTGTAAAGACCTATGTTCAATCCCTGGTACTGGTAAAAATAAAATAAATAAACAGGGGTGGTGGGGCAAGCCTTTATTTAATCTCAGCATTTAGGAGGCAGAGGCAGTCAGATCTCTATGAGTTTGAGGCCAGTCAAGTCTACAAAGTGAGTTCTAGGACAGCCAGGGCTGTGTAGAGAAACCCTGTCTTGAAAAAAATAAAAAAAAGGAAAAAAAATAAACAAATAAATAGGTGATTCTGGCTCCCCTGGAATTTACCACATGGACCAGGCTAGTTATGGGGTTTTTTGTTTGTTTGTTTGGGTTTTTCAGGACAGGGTTTCTCTGTGTAGCCCTGGCTTTCCTGGGACTCTCTCTGTAGCCCAGGCTGGCCTTGAACTCCTATTTTTCCTGCTTCCTCCTCCGAAAGGATGGGATGACAGCCAGCCTCTGGCATCCTCTGAATAATTCTCGCAGCAGTTCTGTCACTTGGAAGTGGTTTTGAAACCCTTTCTCGTGGTTGTGTCAGGAGAGGAAGTGGGTGGCTCCAGGAACTGGGGGAAAGACTTGTTTTTCACCGTTTTCTACTTTTCGAAAGTATATGCCAATCAAATAATCAAGTGGAAAAGGGCGAGAAATGGTCACTGAGTAGACAAAAAAATCTAGGCTTTGTGCATAGATTACAAATTTTTGTGAGTGTGTAATATATATTCACGTTTCTGCATGGATGCACACTCATGCTTGCTTGGCTGGAAGCCAGAAGTCACATTGAGTGTCTTTCTACCTCTCTCCACCTTATTTTATATATCTCTTTATTTGAAATTTAAATTTTGAAAAGAGCTTTTACGTGGATGAATGTTTGCCTGAATATTTATCTGGGTACTAGGTGCATGCCTAGTGTCTGCAGAAGCCAGAAGAGGGTGTCATAATTCCAGAACTGAAATTGTAAATGACTGTGAGCCACCGTGTGGGTGCTGGGAACTGAATCCCGGTCCTCTAGAAGAACAGCCAGTACTCTTAACTACTGAGCCACCTCTCCAGCCATGTATGTATGTATGTATGTGTGTATATACATACACACATATTTCTCTCTCTCTCTCTCTCTCTCTCTCTCTCTCTCTCTCTCACACACACACACACACACACACACACACACACACACACACACATTCAAGACAGTGTCTCTTGATATGGGCCTGTCTGGCCTAGAGTCCTAGATGTTGACCAATCTGGACTTGAACTTATAGAGTGTCTCCACGTCCCAAGTGCTGGGATTAAAGGTGTGCACCATCATGCCTGGTCTCTGCCTTAGGTTTTGAGTCAGGATCGCTCACTGAACTGGCTGGCCAGCACAGGAATCTTGCTGTCTCTGCTCCCCTACAGAGATGAGTTTATAGATTTGCACCACTATTCCCGGCTTTTTACATCGGTACAGAAATCCGAATTCCTCATGCTGTGGGTCAAGTACTTTACCAACTGAGCTATCTTTTCAGCTCCTATGATTCTTACTTATGCCTCGAAATTCTGCTCCTTGCATGTATGGGGAAACTGAGGCCCTCAGAAAGGAGATGGCATGCTCAGTGCAGAATCCATGCCTGGGCATCAGGAGTCTCAGCACTCACATGGGTGGGAGCTTTGGTCTTTAAAGAGAGGACACAGTGCATACCTTTAATCCCAGCACTCGGGAGGCAGAGGCAGGCAGATCTCTATGAGTTCGAGGCTAGCCTGGTCTACAAGAGCTAGTTTCAGGACAGCCAGGACTGTTACACAGAAAAGCCCTGCCTCGAAAAACCAAGAGAGGGGAGAGAGAGAGAGAGAGAGAGAGAGAGAGAGAGAGAGAGAGAAAGAGAGAGAGAGAGACAGAGAGAGAGACAGAGGGAGAGACAGAGAGAAAGACAGAGACAGAGGGAGGAGGTTTTGGAAAGCGTGCTTCATTGTTTCAAGAAAAAACCAAACCCAGCCTCCTGTCACTCACGGTATGGGTGTGGGCTATCTACTGTGGAGAATGATCTGAGGTGTACCTGGCAACCAGTCATTATTTCAGAGACAATGAGTTGGTGCTGAAACACCGTTGAGCCCAGAGGCAGCTTTGGCATGGCTTCCGGGTGCGGCTGGGAGTGGGAGTCCTAGAATGTTCTGAGGAGTTAAAGGCAGAGCCTCTGTGCTGACACTTGTGAAAAATTGCCTCATCAGCTTCCTGAAGGGCTTCAGAAATGATGTGGGAGTCTCAGAAGACCCGAGTTCAGTTCCCAGCTCCCACATCAGGTGGCTGACATCTGTGACTCCAGCTCCAAAGGATCTGATGCCCTCTGCTGGCCTCTGTGGGCACCACACACACACATGCACATCCTAAAACAAGACTCTATCACAATAGATCTTCAAAGACAAGGTTCTGACTCTTCAAGTGTCCTTTTTTCACTTTTTCTGTCAATACCTGTAGCCTTTTTCTTCTTCATATTTATAGTTGTCTGCGTCTGTCTGTGTTATTCTCAATCTTCCCTACTCTCTTACTTAGGTTTACCTTGTGTGAACAAATCTCACCTTTCCTTTCTTTCTTTCTTCCTTCCTTCCTTCCTTCCTTCCTTCTTTCTTTCCTTCCTTCCATTCTTCCCTCCTTTCTTTTTGAGGCAAGGCTTCTCTGTATGGCCCTGGCTGACTCAAACTCACTCTATAGACCAGGTTGGCCTCGAACTCACAGAGATTTGCCTACCACTGCCTCCCAGGTTCTGGGATTAAAGACAGTGCTACCACTGTCTTGCTCAGATCTCACTTTCTTGTACATTATTAGTTGTGTTCCACTTGGGTGGTTTTGTGAGTCACCCAATGAGTTGGGGTCTAATCTCTGAGACCTAGACAGTTTTCCAGCAGTGCTATGTCACTTTCCATCGCCTCGAGCCGGCCCCTGAGTAGCGCAGTTTTGCTGTCTTTGGTGAGCTGCCTAGACACTGTGGGTCCTCATTTTCCTATATCTTACATGAGGATCCACTGGTTGGTCAAGGCTGGGTGCAGCTCAGTGGAAAATATGTGCACAAGTCCCGGGGTTTCATGCTTGGGAAAAAGGATTGAGTTTAGTCTGGGCTACATAAGTTTCAAGCGATCCACAGACTTCCTTTCTTTCTTTTTTTCTTTCTTCCTTCCTTGCTTTTTTAAAGGGGAAGTTTCCTCACAACATTTGAGGTGAGGAGGTAAGTCAACTCAGAAAGGGCACACCCAAGGCAGGGTGGCTACAGACCTATTGGATACCCTTCTCCCAGAGAAGAAAAGCTGCCTGGGTGCCAGTTAGCCAAACAACCACAGCACAGCATATAGCAATACCTTGTGGACATATTTTTCTGTCTCACCTACCAGCTCCCAAATAATCACATAGAAACATTATTAATTATGAAAGTTCTGCCAATAGCTTAGGCTTGTTTCTAACTAGCTCTTATAACTTAAATTAACCCAGTTTTATGATTTCACATGCTGCCACATGGCTCATGGTTTGTTACTTCATCTCCTACATGTCATGTTTCCTCTGTGTCTCCTCGAAATTCGGCCCTTCCTTTTCCCAGCATCCTCTGTGCCTGGAAATCCTAGGCACCGACTATTCAGTTGTTTAGTAAACCAATCAGAATGACATGACATATCTTCACACAGCGAGCAGGAGTATCCCACATCAATTCCTGCCCCATTTCATGCTGGGAAACCTCCCCCTGAGCAACCCCAGATCTGTGGTTCAGTATGTGGCATCAGCTGACATCTCAGGGCTGTGGGCTTGGTCAGTGGATGATGGGACCTGACTTTATTCGAACAGGAGTCATGCCTGAGCCAGGAGAGTTAAATCCAATGACTGAGTCAGGGCTCCGGGAAAGGGAGGAAGCCTAGGCCGAAGCTGCAGCCTCCTCTTTCTCCTCCACTGTCCCCTCAAGCACTTGCATTTGCAAGAACAAGACCCTTCTCCTTAGGTGCTCTTCCTGGTCTTCTTTCTGGTCTTTTTTCTAGTCTTTTCCTCCATCACCTGGTAAAGTCCAGCTGACCCTTGAGCTTTCAATTTGAGGGCCATCTTCTCCAGGAAACTGCCTTCTGCCTTACATGTGTGACAGATCTTGCATCCTCCTATCGGAAGACAGCCATTCACTGCCCCATTTGTTCTGTTGTCCAGGCTGGCCTCGAACTCTATGTAGAGACAATGACCTTGAGCTTCTGACTTTGGTGCATCTACCTCTGCTAGGTTATAGGTGCTCTGAATTATGCCCAGGTATATGCAGTCCAGGGGATCAAACCTAGGGGAAGTACTCTATTCAACAACTCCTGTCTCAGTTGGTACCCAAGCCTTAGGCATGGTTTTGGGAAATTCCCTGGCTGTTGAAATTGGTTCTTGGACAAGCTCCTGGCTCTAGCTGGACTAATCAGATTCATTCTTGGAATCTTTGCTGGAACTGCCGAGAATAGGAGATCCCTTTGAATAGAGCTACAGGGGAGCTTACAGAGGTGCTCACCACCCCTCCAGAAATGAAAGTGGAGCTGTGGGCACCCAGCTGTGGGCGTCACCATGTACAGAACGCTTGAGTGAACATGAATCCAAGCAGAGTAAAGCAGAGCAAAAGAGTGATGGAGGAGATGGAGAGATGGATTTTTTTTTTTGTTTTTTTTCGAGACAGGGTTTCTCTGTGGTTTTTTTGGAGCCTGTCCTGGAACTAGCTCTTGTAGACCAGGCTGGTCTCGAACTCACAGAGATCCGCCTGCCTCTGCCTCCCAAGTGCTGGGATTAAAGGCGTGCGCCACCACCGCCCAGTTGGAGAGATGGATTTTAAGATTTATTTATTTATTTTATGTGTGTGTGTGAACTTGTGCCATGATGCACTTGTAGAGGTCCTTGGATGACTTGTGGGAGTCCATTCTCTCCTTCCATTGTGGGTTCTGGGGATCAGATTCAGGTGACTCAGTTTGTGCCACAGGAACCTGCCGAGTTATCTCACCAGCTGGATATTCTGGTTTTGAGTCCCTGGATCCAGTGGCACCGAAGAGATTTACTCCAAGGTCTACCCAACAAAAATATTTCACCCTCTTTTTTATTTACCTTGTTGATTGGTAGTCTGCTGCCAGCTAAACTCCATGGCCAGCATGCATGGTGATGATGATGGTGATGATGATGATGATGGTGGTAATGATGATGATGGTGGTGATGATGATGATGGTGGTGATGATGATGATGATGGTAATGGTGATAAAGGCAGTGATGATGATGATGATGATGATGATGGTGATGATGGTGGTGATGATGGTGATGATGGCGGTGATGCTGGTGATGATGATGATGGTGGTGATGAGGGTGGTAATGATGGTGATGATGGCAATGATAATGATGATGATTATGATGATGACAGTATTGATGATGGTGACAATATTGATGATGGTAATAATGGTAATGCTGCTGCTGCTGATGATGATATCAAGTGACAATACTAATAATGGTGATGATAATGGTGGTGATGGTGATGATAGTGTTGTTAATGATAATGGTGATGATCTTTTGGAGAATTAATGAGGAACACTACACACACACACAATCCTTATCTGAACAACCAAAGCATAGTATTGATTGTACTAATGAACGCTGACCATGGGAAAGCATATAGGGGAGCCGACTTTACTCAAGGGAGGCATGTGGCCAAACCCTCAATGGAAACCTGAAACCACAGATATTACGAAGCCTCTCTGTCACTATGGTGCGGTACATGCACAGCCCTGCTTAAGCAAATGATTAAGGAGAATAATTTTAAGAACAGACCAGTGGCCTCCCGAGGAGATGGTACAGGAGAGATACAAATCTCACCATGCTATTTGGCAGTGGTGCCAGACTTAAAACTTACAAATTGTAATCTGGTGTGGTGCACACCTTCAGTCCCAGCACTCGGGAGGCAGAAGCAGGACGAGCTTCATTAGTTTGTGTTTAGTTTATTCTACACAGTGAGTCCCTGGCAAGCCAGAAGTGTATAGTGAGAGACCCTGGCTCAAAAATGAATTAAGTTTAAGAATTGTTTGTTTCTGGAATTTTCCATTTGATAGTGTTGGATAACAGTTGGCTTCAGGGAGCTTAGACTATAGAAAAAAAAAAAAACAAGAAACCCAACTAAAGAGGGCATAGGTTTTACTCAAAGATGAAGTCACTTTGCCCCTCCTAATATGCATGCGTTGGATGAATGAATAATGCATACCTATGAATAGTTAGTGAATGAGTGATTAAGAGACAGTGGGACAGAGGCTTAGTTCAAGGTGACCCCCACCCAGCAGGCCAATGGCTTTTCCTGAAAGTCTGGGCCTTGGGCCAAGGTTTTATTTCTTCCTGGAATGGGCACCTTATCTGGATGTCTTTTTTCCCCAGGAACCTTGGGGAATGACTCACGGGGCTCTTGGTGAACAGCACGTCAGCTAGTGACCAGTTACCTCCTGCTACTGAAGCAGGTGTGATCTCGGTGGGTCAAGCACAGAGCGCCTGCCTACTGAGCTCCTGTGTGGCTGGGGGCCAGTGGCTGCCTTGACCTATGATGTACGATAGCGTTTCTTTTCTAAATGAGTACATGGTAAACTGTTCTGTTTCTAGTTCCTTCAGTTGAGTTAGCTTACTGTATTTATTCATTTTAGATACGGTCTCCTTGTAGCTCTGGTTGACTGGAACTCACTGTGGGTGCCAAATTGGCCTCAAACTTCCAGAGATCCACTGGCTCTGCTGCCCAACACTGGGATTAAAGATTTCTTCTGTTGAGTGGCGGTAACACACACCTTTAATTCCAGCCTGTGGGAGGCAAAATCAGGTGGATCTCTAGGAGTTTGAGGCCAGCCTGGTCTACATAGTGAGTTCCAGGACTAGTGATGTTTGTCTTCATCATCTTCTCCCTCCTCCTTGTCTTCATCCTCCTCCCTTTCTCCTACTTTTCTAATGTGACTGTTTCCATCTATAAACATCTTGGGGGTGATGTCTATGAGGCCAGGGTAGTGACTTGGAACCCGGATGTCCCTGAGTCTGTAGCTAGAACAGACAGACGATGGCTGTGCCGAGATGAAGAGGAGAGAGCCTTGGTGGCTTGCACACTCGCCTGGCTTGCACACTTGCCTGGCTCTCACGCTCCCCTGGCTTTCATGCACTTCATACCCAGAATTCAACTTCTCTTCTGAGGTTAGAGCTGAACCCCTGCTCTCTTCTGTCCACGTCTGCCTTCCCTGCATGGCCACAAAGCTGTGGGTTTTCATCTCTGGTTTTTGGGGGTGAAACGTCCCCACCTTTAGTTTCCTGTTGCTTTGGGAACTCTGAGCAGCCAAGAGAGGGAGGAGAAAGATGGGAGGTAGTGACCGTTGGGCTTGTTGACACATCACCTTCTAATTTCTCAGCTCTGGGTCTTTGGAAAGAATGAGAAATCCTGCCGCGCTTTATGAGAAGGACAGGAAAGCCCTTTATTTCTTCCCAGCGCCTCCTGACTCTTAGGCAGAATTCACAACCGTCTTTCCTCCCACTGCGAACTTAAATTTTGATAGACAGGGTCTCTCACTGAACCTGGGTCTATACTGGTCGCCACCAAGTCCTAGCCTCCTCCTCTCTCTGCTTACCGAAGAAATGAGGTTATGGGTGCATGGCCACTCCCAGCTTTTATTTTGTGTGCTGGGAATTTGAACTCAGGTTCACATGCTCGCCCGGAAAGAGCTTTCCCCCACTGAGCCAGCTCCCCAGTTCCGGCTCCCATCCCTCCCTCCCTTTCTGTCTCTGTCTTTTCTTAGAGATAAGGGCTTGCTATGTAGCCCAGGCTAGCCCAAATGTTAGCTCTTCCTGTGCCCTCCTCCCGAGTGCCGGACTACATGTGTGCTTCATAACTCAGTGTTTGCAAATTTGCCTTTCAAATATGCTTCTCCAAAGTTGAAAATTCAGATAAACTAGGAGAGGTGGAGGTCATCTTTGGCCACATGGTGCGTTTGTGTTACCCTGTCCTATTTAGGAGGTTTTTGTTTTTTGTTTATTTTTTAATTTCCAGACAGGGTTTCTCTGTGTAGCTTTGGAACCTGTCCTGGAACTCACTATGTAGACCAGGCTGGCCTCAAACTCACAGAGATCCTCCTGCCTCTGCTTCCTGAGTGCTGGGATTAAAGGTATGCACCACCACTGCCCTACAGGAGTTATGATTTTTGAGAAAAAAATTAATGTTCGCTCTGTCTAAAACAAGCTGCATCCTGTGCAGGGAGGTGTGCACTGGCTTGTTAAAGGCAGCTTTGTTGATGGTGGGAGCAGCTTGGTGCTTATGTGGGTCCCCTAAAGGACCCTGGAAAGACAGAGCTTCTCAGTGGAAACTCTCTCCATTTTCATGCTGTCTCCTGTCTAGACACTTTTTGAAAGCCCATGACATTGTGATTAGGTTCTCACAGTGGCCAAGCCATTATGTTCATCCACACCAATCATAAGAGATAGGCAACATGACAGTGGTGCCACAGGCCAAGTTCAAGTCCCTGCTTCTCAAAAGATCCATATTTTAAACATGTGGGAAGACATGGAGACACAGGGACAGAACGTTGGCTCACCACTGGTGGCCCCCAGGACGAGTGGCGGGCCCTGTGCTCCCAAGGTTGTCCACCTCTCCTTGGTCACTCTTCAAAAATCCCCACTTCCAGTCTACCCAAAGGCGTATGGAAACTCACCTGGGGTGAGAGGGGGCTGTTCTACCTCAGTGCCGTGCTCAGCAGCCTCGTTCTCATCCATATCCGCTCTACTGCGCTGGGGGTCATAGTCGGATGCTAACTTGTCTTTCTGACATAGCCTGAGACAGGTCGTGGCCACCCCTCAAAAACTCTATGTCCTAGGCAGCTAAGGCTCTCTCTCTTTCTCTCTCTCTCTCTCTCTCTTTGGTTTTTGTTTTGTTTTGTTTTGTTTTTTTTTCTGGTTTTTTGAGACAGGGTTTCTCTGTGGTTTTGGAGCCTGTCCTGGAACTAGCTCTTGTAGACCAGGCTGGTCTCGAACTCACAGAGATCCGCCTGCCTCTGCCTCCCAAGTGCTGGGATTAAAGGCGTGCGCCACCACCGCCTGGCTGTTTTGTTTTTTGAGACAGGATTTCTCTGTGTAGTTCTGGCTGTCCCAGAACTCACTCAGTGGCCTGGAACTCAGAGATCTGCTTGTCTCTGCTTCCTGAGTGCTGGGATTAAAACCATGTGCCACCACCATCCAGCTCAGTTAAGGCCTCTTGACTGACCATATAGTGACCACAGCCCAAAGCATGCTGAAGATGGCCTACAGGTGAGCCTGGTGGAGTGCCCAGAGTGCATGCTGGCTCTCCAGTGGGGCAGCCTTTCCAGCTTTGTCCTGAGAGCTGGGGAGAGGCGTTTGTCTGTGGTAAGCACTAACAACTCATTGAGATTCTGTCACTAAAGGCTTTGTAAGTGATGACTATCTATTGGGACAACCCCTCTGACCCTGGGCAGGCACCTCCGGGAGGGAAGAAGGGACTCCAAAAGAGAAATGGTTGCTAAGTGCTGCGGTCATTTCTGCTCCTAGAAATTGCCATCTTTTCTTCTCTGGCAGTCTGCTCAACTTTCCACTGGAGAGTCTGCCCCCTCAACTGTATGCACTCATAGGCACTGTCCCGGCTGCTGAAAGATCAGACCCTTGTTTGTTCTTCTGCCTCTTGTTTCTTTAAGCTGCCTCAGAAATCTAACAGTAAATCTGGGAGTTGCCTGCAGCCCGAGGCCTATTCCAGCATTTACGGCACAGCGGGTCATTGTGGGCTGGCCCATGTCCTCATACTGACCTGAGCTAAGAAACCAAAATGACTAGGACCTGGAAAGTGACTCCATGGTGAGGCAAGCCCTGGGCTCCACCCCAAGCACAAGGAAGAATGAAGCTAGGCTCAGCACCTATCAAGTATAATTCCTTGTCTACTATTGCATGAGATAGAAGTGCCTGCCTGTAATCTCAGTATTTAGGAGGTAGAGGCAGGAGGATCACATGGGTTTGAGGCTAGCCTAGGCTATAAAATAAGTTCCAGACAGCCTGGGTTATAGAGTGAGATCATGTCCCAAACAAACAAGCAGAAATTTCAATATTAAATATGTTTATATATTGAGTTCCTCATCTGCCTGAGCTATAGGACATCTTGGGTCAACAAACAGCTAAGTACAGTGGTGAACATCTGTAATTCCAGCAGTGGGAAGCCTGATGTAAGAGGATCTGACGTTCCAGGCTAGTCTGGGCTACATCCTGAGAAGTTGCCTCATTAAACAGATAAATGGATGATAGATAGATAGATAGATAGATAGATAGATAGATAATAGATAGACAGACAGATAGATAAATGATAGACAGACAGATAGATGATAGATAGATAGATAGATAGATAGATAGATAGATAGATAGATAGGAGACAGATGATAGACATTCAGACAGACAGATAAGCAAGCTTCAGATTTGCTGCATAGTAGAGGATGACCTTGAACTCCTGACCCTCCGGCCTCTGTAACTCTAGTGCTGTGATCACAGTCACACACCATCATGCCTGTTTATGCAATGCTGGGGTTTGAACCTAGGGCTTTGTGCATCAAGTGAACGCTCTAGAGACTGAGCTGTACCCCGAACCTTGCTGCTTTTTTCATAGGGGCCACCCAGCACTAACATTCTTAGAAAACAAAGAAGACCCCTTGGGCAGGATGGCAAAGGGGAACAGAGGACCCAGGGGTGAAAGACCCATGCTAAGAGAATGTTAGCTATTGGGGAGCCTTGGTGATATATACCTCATTACCAACTGGCTATGTGTCATCTTGGGAAAACATCTCCTCCAGAACCCCAGCCACCTGCCTTATGTAACAAATGACAAGACCACCTTTGAGGTCCTTCGGCTGCCAGCCACACTTTCTGCGTGGTCTTTGAAGAGGACGTAGGGGGAATCATTTGAACTTGACATTCAAAGGACTTCAAGGGGGTACAGCGGGTGCCTGGGTGCCTTCAGGAAATCTTTGAAATGCAGGACTGGGGGACTGGAGGGGGATAGAGAGGCAGGCAGGAAGGATGCTGGGGGTCCCTCGGATGCAGTGCAGGATCACCTCTGACCTCTTAGTCATGAAACCTACCGACAACTTTCTTTGCTTTCCAAGGGACAGTGTCTGGGAGACTTTCTACTGTGGCTGGGCTTGCCCGATGAAAAGGCTTACTTATCTCAAGTACTTCAAAGAAATGTAAAACCCGGTTGTCGGGCTGACTTTGAAGTCTTGCTACCTAGGTTTTGGAATGGTGAAGGCTGACCTCAAGTTAGCAAACTCCAAGCACAGTAAAAATCCAGGAATGGAGGTGGGGCCGGAAAACCGCTTGTAAACCAAGTTCAGTCCACAGCAGCCGTGTGGAAAAACTGGGCTCCCAGGAGAGTTGGGGTGGTAAAGACAGGTGGATGGATCACTGGGGCTCCCTGGCTAGTCTGCCTAGCTGAAACAGTGAACCCCAGGTCCCACTGAGAATCATTTCTCAAACAAGCTGAACAGCTCCTGAGGCATGACACCCAAATTTGTTCTCTGCTTCCAAAGTGCCTGCCCACGAGTACCAGTTCACATGCGTGAACACATACACACAGGCACACATAGGCACACACATGCACGCATGCGCGCACACACACACACACACACACACACTAGGATCTGGGAGTGTGCCTCAGTCAATAGTGCCCTTGTCTAGAATGCAGGAAGTCCTGAGCACCATTTACCTGGGTGCAGGGCACACACCTGTAATCTCATCACTTGAGAGGTGGAGGCAGGAGGATGAGGAGGTCAAGGAGGTCAAAGTCACCCTCGGCTATATTGGGAATTTGAGGCAACCAGGGCTACAGGAGATCCTGTCTCAAATTATGTATGTATGTAAAATAGAATAAAATCCAGTGCTAGACATAGTGGTCTCCTTTCCTCCCAGCTCTTAGGAGGCGGGGCCAGCAGAACTCTGGGAGTCCAAGGCCAATCCGGAACACACAGTTTGTTCTAGGGCAGCCAAGACTTCAGAGTGCCTTTTATATTTTTTTTTTTAAAACCCAGAATGACGGGGTGGGCAGTGCCTGCCTGTAATCCCAGCACTTGGAAGTCTCAGGCAGGAGGATTGCTGTGATTGCACTGATGCTACAAAGTGAAATTCTGTCTTCAGCAACATCAACAAATGTGTGTGTTGTGTTGTGTGTGTGCGTGCGCGCGTGTGTGTGTCTGTCTGTCTGTCTATGCGTCCACAGGATAAGGAAGCCTGTCTCTCAGCCCCTGGAGGCCTGGTCCTCAGAAACACCCAGAATTCTTCTTCCCTTTCCTCTGTCTGAGAATGTGCACACATTTTTAGGATGATTTGGGCTGTATATCCAGTGTCCCATGTCCTCAGGAAGTCAAGACCTAGGTTCCCTTGGGAATATGAGAACATCAAGGACTCTCTCTGCTATCCTCAGCAGGATGCCTTTTTTGTTTTGGTTTGAGACAGGGTCTCAGATGCCCTGTAGTCAAGGATGACTTTGAGCTCCTGAACCTCATCTCTTGTCTCTACTTCCCTAGTGCTTGGGCTGCAGACGCGTTGAGTCACCTGACTACAGCTGGACCTGCAGGCAAGGCCCCCAGAAGTGAAGAGAGATTGGGAGAGAGCATCCAGGCAGAGAAATGGGTTTGGGGCAGTCAGGAAGCAACAGCTTGGTTTTGACCTTATTAAATTTGAACTTCCTTATACAAACAGCAAGTGGCTCTTGGACGTGCAAACCAGCCTATATGCCCCGCCCCCTGCCCTTTTAGTTGATCTGGGACAGGGTCTCCCTGTGTAGACCTAACTGGCCTGGACATCAATGAATAGACTAGGCTAGCCTTGAAATTTCAGCAATACTTTGAACTTTCTATTTCAATGGTAGCGATAACAGATTGTTTTTACAGCTATCTATTTATCGCCTACCTACCCACCTAGTTATTTATTTTTTGGGGGGGATGGGAGCCAGCGTACGTGCCATTCACATGTACAGAGGTCAGAGGACAACGTGTAGCAGTGTTCTCTCTCTACTATGTGTTGTTTGGCATCAACCTTCTTCTACCGCGACCTCTCACTGACCCCAGGATACAGGGGTTTTTGTTTGTTTGCTTGCTTGCTTGGTTTGTTGCTTGGTTGGTTGGCTTTTTGGGACAGGGCTTCTCTGAGCAGTCTTGGCTGTCCTGGAACTCCTGTGGAACTCCTGTAGACCAGGGGAATTACAGAATTTAAAAAGTACTTGTCTTTCTGTGTGTGGTGGCTCACAGCAAGCATCATGGGCACCTTAATAAATCTCTACTCCAGGGCCAGATGTGGAGACATACCTTTAATGCCAGCATTCATACCTTTAATGCCAATGTTCAGGAGGCTGAGGCAGGCAGAATTTCATGAATTCAAGGTCAGCCTTGTCTACACAGTGAATTCCAGGTCAGCCAGGGCTCCATAGAGAGACTCTTTTTCAAACAACAAATATCACAACAAAAAGAAAAATCAAATGCACTCCTGTGGATAAGTGCATGATACATTTGTAACTTTTTCCTGTTTGTTTGCTTTGTTTCTTTGAGACAGGGTTTCTCTGTGTAGCCTTGGCTGTCCTGGAATTCACATTACAGACCAGGCTTGCCTTGAACGCCTGCCTCTGCCTCCCAAGTGCTGGGATTGAAGATGAACACCACCATGCCTGGTTTAATTAGCTTTTGCATTTTTGAAACGGAGTCTCAAGTAGTGCAGGCTGGCCTGGGACACTTTTTCGCTGGGGTTGACCACACAGTTGCAGTGATCATCCCTCTGGCCTCAGGCTTCTGAGTGCTGGGGGAGCAGATGTGGGCATCGCCACCCACATTCTTTCTCTTTGACTACCAGTGCAGGTGTGTTTGAACTTATTCAGAACAAAACTTTCTCTCTCTCTCTCTTTACTTATTTTTGTCTTTACACTGATTGCTTGTGTGGGAGCATGTGGAGGCCAGAGGGCAACTTTTAGGAGTTGGTGCTCTCCTCCTACTCCCATGTGAGTCCTGGGGACCGAACTCAGGTGGTCAGGCTTGGCAGCAAGCTCCTTCACCTGCCGAGCCTTCTCGTTGTCCTGGGCTTTCTCTTATTGTCATTCTAGTCTTTGTATCGAGCTTCTTTTTAATGCTTGATATTAAATATTAAATATTTCCCCATTCTAATTTCGCATTACTCTGCCAAGGCAGACAAAACCTGAAAGTTGTCTGAAAGCTGTGCACGGCACACCCACGATGAGCCAGGCTAGAACCTGCTGACTTTATTCTCTGTGCGGCATAAGCGGAATCCAGCCCTGCAAAGAGGGAGCGGACTTGGACCTTCTCATTTTTATATTTATTTTTTTAAGATTTATTTTTATTTTAGATTCTGTGCATGCAATCAGAGGCATTTGTTGGCTCCTCTTGCCCTGCCTCCACGCTGGTCAGTTACAGCCATTTATCCGCTGAGGTCACAGTGATTGGGTCAGGGCTTGGCACGTGACTCAGTAAAACCCCACAGCACTCTATTCTGGGCTTTGCTGTTGAAACCAATGAGTAGACAGAATCTTTCTGGCCTGTGGTTGCTGGGGGGCTATGAGTGGCCCTGTTACCTCCTGAATGTGGGATTCCCATGAGGAGAACTAGAGAGCAGGGCTGGGGAGGGAGGGACAGAGGGACTGACCCCAGGATGACATTTGAACCCTTGGGTGCAGCTGTGCTGGGGCTGATCCTGGCGTTTTATTTTAGAGGTGTGTGTGTGCATGTGTGCGTGCGTGTGTGTGTGTGTGTGTGTGTGTGTGTGTGTGAGAGAGAGAGAGAGAGAGAGAGAGAGAGAGAGAGAGAGAGAACCCCACTGCGTGCACATGGAAATCGGGACTTTTGGGGGTCAGTTCTCAGGACCAAACTCAGTGTTTGTACTCCAAAGGCCTTTACCTATTGTGCCATCTTGCCACGATCCCCCACCTGCCTATTTTGAGACGGGGCCTCACGGAGCCCAGGCTAGCCTTGAACTTATTAGAACTCACCGCCTCAGCCTCACCACATAGCTGAGGATGACCTTGAACTTCTGATTCTCCTGCCACTTCAGTGTTGGAAACACAGATGTCCACCACCATGGTGGTTTTTATGGGAGTTGGTTCTCTCCTTCTGCCATGTGGGTCTTGGGAATTGAACTCAGGTTGTCAGGCTTGTTTGGCTGCAAGCTCCTTTACATACTGAGCCATCTTGCCAGTTCTTGTTTTTTGTTTTGCTTTACTTACTATGTAGTAGAGGCTGACCTCAAATCAGGGCAATCCTCTGTCTCAGAGGATTCAGGGATTCCTGGGTTCAGGGATCACAGATTACAGGCGTTTCTTTTCTTTTTATTTTCTTTCTTTCTTTTTTTGGGGGGGGGGGAGGGTTGAAACAGGGTTTCCCTGTGTAACAGTCCTAGCTGTTCTGGAACTAGCTCTTGTAGACCAGGCTGGCCTCGAACTCACAGGGCTTCACCTGCCTCTGTCTCCCGAGTGCTGGGATTAAAGGCATGTGCAACACCACTGCCTGGCCAGCCGTGTACTCTTATGCCCGGTTTTTGTTGCTTTGCTTTTGTGTGTGTGCAGTGCTAGGGATCTAAGCCAGAGCTTCACGAATGCCAGGCAAGCAATCTGCCACTGAGCTCTCCCTCAGCCCATGTCTGGTGATTTTAGTGAAGTGGGCCAGTGATCAGCCTCTTCCTGTCATCACGGAGTCATTGACTGAGACGCCCCTCGGCAAGTCCCCTTCTCACCCTAGCTGCTTGGGTCCCAAGCTAACTCTCTATTCCCAGGAGTCCTGTGGGTCTGGACTGGGTTCTTTGTTTCCTTTTCTTGCTCTTCTCTTTTGAAAAAGGGAAGTGAGAATTCCCATTGGTCCAGGAAGGAGAGTATATCAGACTTGGCCACCACCACTGTCCCGTGAGAAAGGTCCCCTCACAGCCCATCACCATTCGTTCAAGTTGGCAGGGAAGAGCAGCCTACCAGTCCGGTAAGCGTGACGGGTGAGAACACAGACAACCAGCCTGGTGGGGCAGCCCTCAGACCCTGAGCAAGATTTGAGCCTGACTGTAGACTTCAAAGCCTGACCATCATTCGCCATCTGTCCTGGCCAGCATCCAGAGTGTTCCCAGGTCCAGCCACTTGCTGGGCAAGGTCTGAGGTTCCCACCTGGTACACTTTGGTCTCATTCCAGGTATAGCTGTTTATGTGAAGGAGCAACTGACAGAGATTACTGGTAATGTATATACCTTAGAAAAGCTTGGGGAGGTGCGGATGAAGGGCCAAAGACTCCACCCCCTCAGTTATGAGAGCAAAGTAAGCCTGGACCTCTTTTTAAAGTTTCTTTTTACTTAAAAACTTATTTTTACCTTGTGTATCTCCCCTACCTCTTGTGTGTAGATTCCTTTGGAGGCCAGAAGAAGGCTTTGAATCCCCAAGTGTTATAGGCAGCTGTGACCCACCCAGCATGGGTGCTGGGAATCAAACTCTAGCCTTCCTCAAGAGCGGCAAGAGATAGCTCCTGACCGCTGAGCTGTGTCTGCAGCACCCTCTTCGACTTCCTTCATTTCACTTTCCTTTCGTGTTCAGTGAAGGTTCTTCTGGAGGCCGGGTTAAAATGGAAACAGCACGTGAAACCTGACCATGCGGCTCCAGATTCATATTTGCAATCGTCCAAGGGAGGGAGGCTGAAGCAGACAGATGGCCATGGAGTTGCAGGCCAGCTGGGCTAGAGGAGACCATGCTCCCCACAAAATCCCCAAATCATAACTCCCCCAAAAACAGAAAAGAAAGGGAGATAGGTAAGTAGACCAAGTTCAAGACCATAGACTGTTCGAAGCCAAACTGAGGTATGTGAGACCGGATCCAAAGCAACAAAACAAAGAGAAAGCCTGCTGTCTCTCGAGTAGTTAAGATAACCGAGGACTCTCCTAGAGCGTGATTCTCTCGCCTGCAGGCTGCCCAGGCGCTAGTGGAGGGCTCCACACCTATACACGGCCTTAACTGGACTTTCTATCAAGAAACCCTGAGTCTTTGAGAAGTCATGTCATGCCCAAGGGCACAGGATAGGAAAATCTAGGGGTCCTAGCTCTGGAGCTCAGTCAGTGTCTTTCAGGCTAGAGCCCTCCTCAATCACTGTCTCTCTGTCTGCAACGCCCTCGGTCTACGACCTGTGCCTTTTAGGTGGCAGCCTGCATAGAGCCAGGGCCTGTACTGTGTCTCCCCAGAAGGCCTTGAAGGGCACCATGCCAGGCCCTTTCTTTCCTTTGGAGCCTGGCCTGGCTCACACGGGTTGCACTGTGAGTCCGTGGGCAGGAGGCCTCTCTGACCAGCAGTGTTGGGTTACCCCAGTGACATTCAATTGTTCCTAAGCGAGGAGGCCCGTTTCTTGGCAGCTTGGGGCCCTGGATTCCAGGAAGCCTTGCTTGACTCCTGCTTGTTTCCAGTTAGCAGGGTGGGTCTCGCTTTCCACAGCTTACATAATGGCAGAGCTCACAGGCACTTTCCTCCTCTTGTTGAGGCTCCCGAGTGCTCTGAGCACATCCCTGGCCAGGGAGGGAGCCAGGGGATGGAGGAGAAGGGCGTGACCCAGGAGCTCGGCCAAGATGGACTTCATCACTCCAGAGGAAGAGCTCTGTAGTGGTAGCTGGGGGCACGTAGACCCTTGCCTGTGTGGCAGGAGTCCTTGTGTATGCAGGTGCGGAGAGAGTAGAACAGGTAGCAGATAAGACGGGCTCTATAAGTTCTAGGTTCAAATGCCTCTCTTACGTACTGGCTGTGTAATTTGTGTAGGAGTGCCTCACTTTCCGCACCTATAGAGACAAAACAACAACAGCAAACCCCCTACTCTGTTCAGTCATGAGTGGAATTGATCATGGCTGTTTCTGTAGCTGAGCATGAGTTGGGTTCTAGTCCAGTACCGGAGTAAAACAAGACAAAACATCAATGTAAGTAAAAGTCTTAAAGCGATGCTGGGCACACAGTAAAGCTCTCCCCAGGGTTCTTATTTTAAAATAGTGACTATTAGGGGTGGGGTTGTAGCTCAGCTGGAAGCAAGCCTGCCTAGCAGGCTCGAAGTCCTGACTTCCTCCCAGCCACAATCCTAGCATGCAAGAGATGGAGACAGGAGAATCAGATGTTCAGAAGTCGTCCTTGGCTACACATGAACTTGGAGGCTAGCCTGGGCTACATGACACTCCCTCCCCCTGCCAAAAACAAAAAAACCTAATAGAGTTTGTACAGTATGATAGCACACAGCTGTAATCCAAACATGTGAGAAACTGAGACAGGAGAATTGCCCAAGTGTGAGGTCAGCCTGGTTACAGAGTGTGACCCTACCTCGATCTCCTCTCAAAAAACAAAAAAGCACAGTTTGAGTTTCCCAACTTCCAAAATCTGAAATCTACAAGATCCACACACATTCAGACTTCCAAATGAGAGTGTTCAACGGACTGATTCTGAATACTCCAAGTCTAAAGTTAGAAATACTGGCGGTCTCAAGCGTCTGTATTCATCAGAGAGGAGGGACATACATGTCCCCAGGGAGCCAGCATTCCTTCTGGCTCTCTGTTATTTATTGATTTATTCCTGAGACAGTTTTTATAGCCCAGGCTAGCCTCAAACTTGCTACACAGCCAAGGATGATCTTGAACGCCTGCTCTTCCCATTTCCACTTGTAATGCCAAAATCACAGGCCACCCTCTTTTCCTTTGAGACAGGTTCTTGCCACATAGCCCTGGCTAAGCCTACAATTTGTGGCAATCCTTTTGCCTCCTCTCGTGGGGTTTAGGATTGTTCCTGGCTGTAGCTATATTTCTGTCGGGGGCAGACTGAAAGGCATCTACGTGTCTGTCTCTCGATAGGGGATGGCTGAACAAATTATGGCTCGTCCATACTATTGAATTCTGGGTAGTAAATTAAGACATTGAGGCATAGGCTCAGTAATGGAGATAGCTCAGTGGGTAAGGGCTTCCGTCACCAAGTCTAATGACTCCCAAGCTCCCACAGGATGAAGAGAGGAAGCATTGTGGCTTGTACACTTTCTTAAGCACTCATACAGACAAATGTAATTTAAATAATTTTAAAAAGAAGACTACCAGCTGGGCATTGGTAGTGCATGCCTTTAATCCCAGCATTCGGGAGGCAGAGTCTGGTGGATTTCTGTGAGTTCAAGGCCAGCCTGGTCTACAGAGCAAGTGCCAGGACAGGCTCCAAAGCTACACAGAGAAACCCCATCTTGAAAAACAAACAAACAAACGACTACCATAGTTCTCTATGGCCTGATCTGTTAAAACTTCCAAATATAATGTTCACCGGGAAAAAAAAAATCAAGCATCAGCCGGGCGGTGGTGGTGCACACATTTAATCCCTCGGGATTAAGCACTCAGGAGGCAGAGGCAGGCTGATCTCTGTGAGTTCGAGGCCAGACTGGTCTACAAGAGCTAGTTCCAGGACAGGCACCAAAGCTACAAAGAGAAATCCTGTCTCAAACAAACAAACAAACAAACAAACAAAAAACCCAAACCAAACTAAACCAAACAACAACAAAAATCAAGCATCAACAGAGAAACCCTGTCTCAAAAAACAAACAAACAAACAAACAAACAAAAAAGACTACCATAGTTGACTACGGCCTGGTCTAGAAAGACTTCCAAATATAATGTTCAGTGGGAAAAAATAAACAAGCATCAAAAGAATAAAATGGGGCATGGAAATGAATGCAAAAAGGCAAAATGCAAAGTAGCTACTGGTCACCCCCACACTGGGAAAGACAAAGTAGCTACCGGTCACCCCCACACTGGGAAAGACACAGGAAAAAGCCAAGGACAGCTTAGTCACACGTTGCCACAAGCCACATGTCACTATTTACATTTAAATGCAAATCAATTAAATTTAAATAAGACGTCGTAACATCCAGCTCCTACATGGTAGTAGCCATGTTTCAAGCCTGGCCCGTGGGAGAAGATGGTTGTCAATGTAGGAAAAGGTCCTAGGAAGCAGGTGTACCTTCTGCAGGGCTGATTGACAGGTGAGAGCTTCAGGGATGTAGAGGTTGGAACGTTGCAGGGCCAGAGCATAATCGCAATTTATCTTGAGTTATCTTTTCTCCTTTCGCTTTCTCGTTGTGGAGACAGGGTTTCTCTGTGTAGCTCTGGCTGCCTCTGTCTCTCACGAGCTCGGACTAAAGGCTTGCACCACTATATCCAGCTGTCTTGGGCTATCTTTAGCCTCCTAAGTAACTATCCCCTGCCTCTTCTATATAGACCCAGCTGTGACTAACAGAGTCCTGGTTTCTACCAACTAAAGGCAGAAGAGTGTCACCAGACAGCCGCTGAAGCCCTTAGCTACCGCTTCTCTGCTTCCATTCAACCCACCTTAATGCCACCACCAGCATAACTGAAAAGTGTCTGATTTACGTTTTTATACTGTTACTATAAAACCTTTATCAAATGTTGTCATGTAACAGAATTTGGGGTAATCTAAATCTGTATTTCTGGGCCATGTTGCTCATGTTTGTCTCCAGAATAGACTCCCTTTCTCTCCTGGTCTACAAGAGCTAGTTCCAGGACAGGCTCCAAAGCTACAGAGAAACCCTGTCTCAAAAAACCAAACACACACACACACATAAAATTGAAAATCAAAAGAAACAAACCCAAAAATAGTAAGGTAAAAAAAATACCAAAGCAAAAGGTATATATACATACACACAACAACAACAACATGGAGTTCTGCCCTGGAGTGTGGCTGATAGAACCAGCGTCATTCCATTGAAAAGAATCGATTTTCCCTTTTCCAGTGGACATCAGTTGCAAATAGCCTCTTGTTTGGAGGTAGAAATGCTAAGAGCCAGGGGTGATGGACAACTCCAGGCCCAGCAGGACTGGTGGACATAGGAACTCACAGAGACTGTGGCAGCGAACACAAGGCCTGCCCAGGTTCAAGTCATGTGGTGTTGGGGTGGGGGTGGAGTGGGGGGGCAGGACGGTGAGGTGGGGCACAAACGCGGGGGGCACGAACATGAGGTTCCACCCCAACCAGAGCCCTGTTTGGTGTTGACACTGTCAAAGCAAGGCAAGAAAGCTAAAGGGGGACTGGGCATGCCCATAATCCCAGTTAGGAAGATTGCCGCAAGTTCAAGGTTAGCCAGGCTACACCGTACCTGGTGGTGATGGAGGAGGGTCATTTGTCTATCTGTTGCTTTTACTGGTTAATAAAGAAACTGCCTGGCCTTTGATAGGACAGAAAACTAGGTAGGCAGAGTAGACAGAACAGAATGCTGGGGAAAAGGGAAGTGAGGCAGTCGCCATAGCTCTCCTCTCCAAGATGGATATGGGTTAAGATCTTACCAGTAAACCACCATCTCATGGTGCTACACAGATTATTAGATATGGGTTAATCAAGATGTGAGAGTTAGGCAATAAGAGGCTAGAACTAATGGGCCAAGCAGTATTTAAAAGAATACAGTTTCTGTGTAATTATTTTGGGTAAAGCTAGCTTTGCGAAGCTGGGCGGGAACGCAGCCCACCCCCACCGCTCCTCCGCACAAGGTGGTACATAGCAAGGCTCTGTCTCAAAAGTGAAAAGAACTCCTGACTCCTGAGTACTGGAATTACAGACGTGTGCTGCCACGCCCAGTTGAGCGTGTCAACTGTTTCTCAACCCTTTTACTGTTATTATTACTACTACTTGTGGAGACCCAGAAACGAACCTATTTCTACTTGTTTGAAGGTCAGAGAGTTTGAGGTTTCGCAAAATTGTTGACAGCAACTAGGGCCACACATCCTGACCCAGGATGTGGTTACTTGGTCCTTTTGACATTAAGATGGCCCAGACAGGTAGATCCACACCCCTTGACCAATGGTCAGGAAATTCAATCGTACTTCTTTTGAGATAGGGGGTTTGACCTTGGGAGTGGCTATCTTCAGGCTGCTTGGTCTAGGGTGGGTTCACTGTCTAAACAACAGAAAGCTTTTGTCAAGAATTAATGACTTGATAGAGAGTCCTAGTTATCCTTTGTATCATATTAGTGCAGTCTTTTGTTTTCTTACCCTTTTTGTATTGGGCTATAAAAATTTATGAAAAATAAATGCAGGTGTTTAATCTCAGCACTTGGGAGGCAGAGGCAGGTGAATCTCTGTGAGTTCAAGGCCAGCCTGGTCTACAGAGCTAGTGCCAGGACAGGCTCCAAAAGCTACACAGAGACACCTTTTAAAGAAAAATAAATGCAGGTGAATTCAGCATTCAGTATTCGCCAAGTTGCCCTCCCATCACTATCCTACGTCTTAGTGATTTTTTCTTATCTCTGTTCCTCCTACTTAACATTTTTCTAATCCTCCTGCCCCTTACCCTGGTAAGTAGTTTACTTTTGAAGCTGGTCTCTGACAACAGCTACTACTATTATTACTGTTTTTGAGACAGGGTTTTACTGTGTAGTCCTTGCTGTCCTGGAACTTCTTCTGTAGACCAGACTGGCCTTAAACTCACAGAAATCCACCAGCCTCTACCTCCTGAGGGCTGGGTTTAAAAATGTTCACCATTACCTGGCTATTATTCTTATTTTATTTGAGACAGTGGCTTACTGAATTCTCCAGGCAGGCCTTGAATTATGGTTGTCTTGCTGACACCTCCCGAGTGCTGGGATCTTGGGCATGCACCACCCTGCCCATTATTGGTGCTAGGACCAAGTCCAGAGCTTTGTGAATGCTAGGCAAGCACTCTACTACTTGATAAAGGAAGTTAAAGTACCCAGAGAGAGGAAGCCTGGGTTCCTGCCTGAGTCTCACACTGACTGTGTGTGCCACTTCCTGGCCCTCATTTCTTTATTTCTCATTGACTCAGAGGCTCAGCAGCCCAGGGGCCCTGTTCTCTGGGGAACTGAACGTTCCTGTGGATCTCTTCCCATGTCCCAGAAACCCACAGAGCTTCCTCCCAACTGTTACAGCAAGGATTCTGCAGGCAGCTGTTTTAAGAAAGCCAAGAAGGACTAAGTTCTAGAAGTTTCTATAGCCAGCACGTAGAGACTTCACGCCCAGCACATGGCCTACGATAAAGTCATCCAGAGTTCTGGAGAAAGTTACCCTCAGATGTTTGGGGCTACCTGCTGGTGTTCAGGGAGTAATCCCCACATCCTGAGCCCCTTTGCTTGGATTTCCCCTTTGAATCCCTGTCACTTCCCATCGGGGTCAGAACCAGCTTTACAGGTGAAAACACCAAGTTTCCAACAAGCTCCATTAAGCCCTGAGTCTTAACTGCCATGGTTGAGCACCTGCTGTATACAGCCGACTGGAGCACAGAGCAGGAGGAATGGAGGCTCTGTTGAAAGCGGTCGCGATTGTATGCTGGGTGTACAGAGCGAGGGGTCGGCAGTGACTGTGGGCCGCTTGCTTCTGCCTCTACTGGTCCCCTGACAAACGTGAGGAGATTTCAACCAGACCACGTTTCCCGGCTTCACCTCAGAGAAGACTGCAGGTCTCCCCTTAGCCTTGGTCCCTCCCGTCCAGCCCCCATACCCACCCCTAAGCCCTCCACCTCCATCCCTTTTAGCAGAGGAACGTCTGCCAGAGCACCTGCAGGCTGAGTGCGTGGGTGAGAGAGCGGGAAAGGGAAGGGAGATTTCCAGAGGAAATATTTCACACATAGAGTGAGTAAGCACGCCGCCTTTAATGACTTAAAGGAAACCAGGGTGTGATGTCTCTGAGATAAGGAACCCAGTGGGAAACCTTCAGGGAGTGAGCGACTGAGCTCTGCTAGGGATGTTTGCTTGCCTTTTCTTTTGAGGGCAATGCAGAGCTATGGGTGCTTTGGAGCAAAGAAAGAGCACATTCGAATTCACTTTCCTGACATCTTACTTTGCCTATCATTACTTTTTATTTATTTATTTATTTATTTATTTTTGGCTTTTCAAGACAGGGATTTCTCTATGCGGCCCTGACTGCCCTGGATTCACTCTGCAGACCAGGCTGGCCAGGAACTCAGAAATCTGCCTGCCTCTACCTCCTGAGTGCTGGGACTAAAGGCATACACCTTCAAGGCCAGCCTGGTCTACAGAATGAGTGTCAGGACAACCAGGGCTACACAGGGAAACCCTGTCTCAAAAACAAAATAAAACAAAAAGATTAAAAAAAAATTATGTGCCACCATTACCTGGCCACCTATCACCGCTTTTATAAACAGCATGGCTGAAGAAACTTGGGAAGAAAGGATTTATTTGGCTTACACTTCCTGATCACAGTCTCTGGGGGAAACAGGGCAGGAATTCAAGCGGGATCAGCGCAAGAATCACGAAGGAACACTGCTTACTGACTTGCTCCCTGCAGCTTGTCCAGCCTGTGTCCTTACACAATCCAGGACCACCTGCCCATGGGTGGCACTGCCTGCCCTGGACTACAGCCTCCCACATCAACCATTAATCAGGAAAATGCCCTATGGGCCAATCTGAAGGACTTGATCCCTCAACTGAGGCTCCCTCTTCCTAGGTGACCCTAAGTTTGTGTAGTGGTGACAACAACTGACCAGCACACTGTCCCTCTTGGTCTTTCCAGAGGGCACGTTTTTTGCAGGTGACGGCTCATCATCTCTGTTGTCTAGGGGACAAACCTTGCCTCCCTCATCAGCTCATTCAATATGGCTGAGTATTCAATGTGGATAAAGGGAACAGTTGGCTCACTGGAAGACGCAACCGTAAGAGCTAGAGGCAAGATGTGTGCTGCCTCTGACCATTGACACACCATGGAAAGGGCTAGAAGGAACCCACGAGGGGTAGATGAGAGCTGAGAGGGAGATGAGCTGTTGTGATTTGAGCTGGGTGTCAAAAGAGGGAGGGCCTGAAGGTTACAGGAGGAGCCATTTGAATGTTTTTTTATACATTCATTTTGTTTATTTATTTTTTGTAGCACATCCCACTGCACGTGATTGGATATCAGAAGACAATTTGGAGTTGGTTCTTGTCTTTGTTGTTTTTGTTGTTGTTGTTTTGAGACAGGGTTTCTCTGTAGCTTTGGACCCTGTCCTGGAACTCGTTCTGTAGACCAGGCTGGCCTCCAACTCACAGAGATCCACCTGCCTCTGCCTCCCGATTAAAGGTGTGTGACACCACCGCCTGACCTTTGTTCTTGTCTTCTGCCACGTGGCCCCAAGGAGCAAACTCAGGCCATCAGATTTAGCAGCAAGAGCTTATTGTTACCAGCCGGTTTGTGTCAACTTGCCCCAAGCTAGAGTCATCTGAGCAGAAGGAGCCTCAGCTGAGGAAATGTCTCCATGAGACCCAACTGTAAGGCATTTTCTCAATTAGTGATCAATGGGGAGTGCCCAGCCATTGAGGGTGGTGCCTCTCCTGGACTGGTGGGCCTGAGTTCTATAAGAAAGCAGGGTGAGCAAGTCATGGGGAGCAAGCCCCAGATCCCAGCGAGAGACCCTGCCTCAAAAAACAAGGATGACGGCTCCTGGGGAACAGGACCTGCGCATAACTCCTCCACGTGCAGTAGAATGTATTGTGCATGTGATAGCTGGGGTTGTTGCATGGATTGAGGTAGTGTGCTGCACGCTTGCTGGTGTGTCTAGAACAATAAATACTAGATCAAAAATATTAGATAATATTGAAGGACCTAAGAATAAGAATATAAAAATGTAGATTTCAGAAATAGAAATGTGGAAATAAAGAAATATAAAGTTGTAAGCCTAGGAGAATGAGAACAGACTATCAGCAGCTTTCTCAGAAGCTTAGGGATTAACTATCAATAGTGGGTTACTCCACTTTACAACCCATAGCTCTATTAACAAGGCCAAAGCATCTCTCTGCAAACTGAGAGCTAGCCTACGGATATGAGCTGAATCAACTTTTAGGCAATAGATATATGACTTTTGGGTTACACATTATCTCTGCTATGTGAGACTGGCAGCATCAAAGGGCTTCAGTAAACACCACCTGGAAGTACCAGGGAAGACAAAAGATTAAGTACAACATGAGTTTAACAGAAAAACTCTGTTAATAGAGATTGTAAAGTAAGGCAATCTGTATCTGGGTTTTACCTCGATATTGTAAAAATTCCTTTTGGTACACCTTACTATAAGAAGGTGGGCTCAGAAACCGGCCTTTGCCACAGCCTTACACAATCCATCTCTGGCTAGCTGATAAGCTTTTTGTACCCCATGGAGATTTTTTTTTATCTATCTATCTATCTATCTATCTATCTATCTATTTTTCCTGGAATCTAATCTGTTTTCTGGAATAAAGTTTGCTTTGGCTTATTAGACTTTGGTGGTCTGTCCCCATCTTTGCACGACCCCCCTGGACCCAACAATATCATGGCTGTTGTGTTGTTCTGCCCCAGCTTCCAGCTTCTTTCTCTTCATTCTCTTCCTCTTTTGGGCTGGGAATCAAACCCAGCACCTCACATACCCTAAGCACCTGTCCAACCACAGCTGTACCCACCCTGTTTTTTCATAAATAGAGCAAGAGGCCCGATCTCCATGGAGAAGCAGAGCAGAGTTGTTAAAACACAGGATAAAGCCGGGTGTGGTGGCTCAGGCCGTCGTGACACTCAGGAAGCTGCGGTAGGAATATTATAGTCAATCCAAGGCCAGCCTTAGCTACACGGTGAGTCAGCCTGAGCTACCTGGTGAGTTTCAGGCCAATCTAGACCAGAGAGTAAGGACCTGTCTCAAATTCAAGCAAGAGAGCTGGGGAGATGACTCAGTAGTTAAGAGCAATTGCTGTTCTTGCAGAGGACCTGGACTCAGTCCCTAGCACAGACATGGTGGCTCTATAGACGAGGCTGGCCTCTATCTCACTGCTATCCACCTGCCTCTGCCTCCTTTAATCCCAGTACTGGGAATAAAGGCATGTGCCACCACTCCCGGAAACAAATCTTTTTTAAAATCCAAATAAACAACTGCCCAGAGGGCAAAGAAGGTAAATTTTTGTTGTCTTTCTAACCTCACAGCAGGAAAGACTAAGGCTAGAAGTTGCTTCTAAGAGATGGGGGAGAGGCTGTCCTAACAGATGTGAAATCCAGAGCTGGGCATGTGGTGCAGGGCTGTAATCCCAAAGGTAGAGGAAGGAGGATCAGAAATTCACATTCAGAAACGGTGAGATGGCTTACTAAGTAAAGGTACTTGCCACCAAGACTGAAGACCCGTGTTTGTTCTCCCACACGGTGGAAGGAGAGAGCCGGGTCCCACAAGCTGTCCTCTGACTGCCACACACGCCATACCATAGTGTGCACATACCCCCAATAAACACATGGAATAAAAATGTAATAATAAAAGAAGTTCAGGGTTAGTCTTAGCTATGTAGCAAATTTGAGGCCAGCCTGGGCTACATGAGTTCCTGTCTCCATAAAATAACAATGAAAATCATATGAAGTGAAACACAGAAGCAACTTTGTAAAAGGTCAGAGCACAGGCTAAAAGAGTTCGGAGGTTAAAGTTGCAAGTCCACACAAAGATAGCCTCAAAAGTAGGTCCGAGGTGAGCTGTGGGCTATGCCTATATGCCCCATGAGCTATGGAGAACACTATTGGCAATCCCCCACTTCTTAGAGAAGGCTGTGTGATGGGGGATAGACTGGGTGGCACTGTTGAGCAGGTCCTGATGCTGCACTTATCAATGCAAACTGGAAAAGTCATCCTCATCCTCAAGAGGCTGTGGACTTGGTTGGGTTGTGTTCACAGCAAAGCTCTGTGCAAGGTGCAGCAAGGTTTTGTTTGTTTTGGTTTTTCAAGACAGGGTCTCTCTATGTAGCTTTGGAGCCTGTCCTGGAACTCACTCTGTAGACCAGGCCGGCCTCAAACTCACAGAGATCCGTCTGCCTCTGCCTCCTGAGTGCTGTGATTAAAGATGTGTGCCACCACTGCCTGGCTCTGTTTTTGTTTTTTGAGACAGGACAAATTTGTGTAGCCCTGGCCATCCTGGAATTCACTTTGTAGACCAGGCTGTCCCTGAATTCCTGCCTCTGCCTCCAAAGAGCAGTGTTGGGATTAAAGGCAACAATTTGTGAGTTGGAGACTTTCTCTGAAGTTGTTTCTCAGGAGGGCATGGAAGTTGTGGCCCCACTGTTTCTGGGCCCACTGTTGTGGGCCCACTGTTTCAGTAGCACAGGTGGCTGGGTGGGGCAGGAGTATGTGTGATTTGACCAGAGATCTATGGGTCAGAGGAAGCAGAATTCTGACACTCAAGAGATTCAGAGTCCGTCTACGCTGGGGAAAGTGAGAAGCTGAGCTAAGTGTGGTGCCTCAAGCACTTACCATCACAGGCCCAAAATGTCAGGGCTGTGGGTAAAGGGACTTCAGCTGCCAGTGTTGTCACTTTCTAGGCTGCTCTCCCAAAGCCATTAAGGGCACGCCTTGATGTGGCCCCTGCTGTGCCCAGAAAAACTCTGAAGTTGGTGACCTCTACCTGGAGTTTAAAGAATGTCCCCCAAAGCTGTGTGGCACCCTCATAAAGAAGCAACTGCGGGGCCCAAACCTCCATGTGGGCAGAAGTATGGAAGGTGGGCTCCCTGAGTGTGCCCAGGCAGCCTGTGGTAGCCAGCCACCAATGTGTCTGGGACTCACAGGCTCGGGACTGTGGCTCCTGGGAGCCATGCGCCAGCTGTGATGAACAAGACCAGGGCATGGGCTGCTAGGTCTCAGGTGTTAAACTGTTGCCCAGAAAGACTACAGAGGTGGAACTGGCTCTGGACAGCAGAGGCCTGTGGCTGAGCACTGTCCAATGGTAGGTTTGGAGGCTTGTTGGGGACTTTTCTCCCTTCCTGAATTCGAGGGTCTAACCTGTGCTCATCATGCCATGGCACTTGTCAGGTTTGACCTTCCAGCCTCCCACCTGGAGAACACATTGTCTGCTGATGAATCATGCCAGAGTCTGGCTCATGCCTACCTAACAGGGCACGAGTTTTACATAAGAGCCTTTGGACTTTCCTCTGGAGTTCATTGTTAACACCTTTGAGGCTATTGAGATGGCATGGGTGTGTCCTGAAAGAGCAGAACCTAGAGGGGTGGCAACAAGTTTGTATTTCGACCGTGGAGGTAGGTGGAGGCGCGTTTTCTCTCCATCCTCTGAGGTTTTGCTGGAACCAGCTGACAATAGGTGAATTAAAGCAAAACAGACAGATACTTGCACAGGGCCAAGCCTCCCTAGACAGCCATGCAGTCCAGGCTTTGATAACTGCAGTCACAGGGAAGAGATCAGGTGTCTGGAACAGGGAGGCTGGAATTGGAGATCCTGAGGCGGCAGTGAGGCACTGCTGGAAGGGTGGGGTGAGCTGCAAGGTGACCAAGGCTTTTTGTATAGACAATCAGGCCCCAGTAATCTCAGCTGTGTCCACAGAAGAGCTGAGGGAGCAGCTGTGGCACGGGCATGTGTTCTCCCTGGTAACACTGTCCATAAAGTAAGGTCCTTCCCCGCCCCCCCCTTCCCCCCAGGGTTTCTCTGTGTAACACTCCTGGCTGTTGGCTGTCCTGGAACTCACTTTGTAGACCAGGCTGGCCTCGAACTCACTGAGATCTGCCTGCCTCGCCCTTCTGAGTGCTGGGATTAAAGGTGTGCAGGTGTGCACCACAACCGCTTGGTGTAAGATTTTCTTCTTCTTCTTCTTCTTCTTCTTCTTCTTCTTCTTCTTCTTCTTCCTCCTCCTCCTCCTCCTCCTCCTCCTCTTCCTCTTCTTCTTCTTCCTCCTCTGCCTCCTTCGCCTCCTCCTCCTCTTCTTCCTCCTCCTCCTCCTCCTTCTCCTCTTCTTTTTGGTTTTTGGAGACAGAGTTTCTCTGCTTAGCCCTGGCTGTCCTAGAACTTGCTCTGTAAACCAGACTGGTCTAGAATTTAAGAGATCCCTCTTCCTCTGCTTCCTGAGTGCTGGGATTAAAGGCATGTAATACCAATGCCCTATGACCTATTTGCTTTTTGTAAGCATAGAAAAATACTCAAGAAATTAATGATAGTGGTGAAGCTTTCTGTGTGTGCATGTCTATGTGCGTGGATAGTATATCTCTGTGTGTGTGTGCATGTGAGACCTGGCAATAGGAACAGGTTGAATAGAAAATAGAGTGGGTAGACTAGGTGGGTGTGATGATTACAACAAGTAGGTGGCTAGCCTGGGCTATGGGAAACTTTGCTTATTATAATAAAAGCAAAAGCTGAGCATGGTATCCCATACCTATGGCCCCAGCACTTGGGAAGCAGAGGCAAGGTAGGGTGGATCTTTGCACTCAAGGCTAAAATGATCTACAGGGCAAAGTTCCAGGACAGTCAGGGCTACACAGTGACACAGAGCAACCCTGTCTCAAAACAACAAACAAACAAAAAAGCAAAAGTAAAAGATGAAAGTTAAAATCTAATGTATTTTTGAGAATTTCATGCATGTGCTCAGAGTATTTCTTTTGGGGGGGGATAATTTTTTTTTTTATTGAGCTATGTATGAAAAACTGGGGCTGGAGAGATGGCTCAGTGGTTAAGAGCATTTCCTGCTCTTCCAAAGGTCCTAAGTTCGGTTCCCAGCAACCACATGGTGGCTCACAGCCATCTGTGATGAGGTCTGGTGCCCTCTTCTGGCCTGCAGACACACACGCAGACAGAATATTGTATACATAATAAATAAATAGATATTTTTAAAAAAAACTGTAGTTTTTCTCTGTTCCCCTCTCTGCCTTTCCCCTTCCCTTTACTCCTCTCCCATGGTCCCCATGCTCCCAATTTACTCACGAGATTTTTGTCTTTTTCTATTTCCCATGTAGATTAGATCTATGTATGCCCCTCTTAGGGTCCTCATTGTTGTCTAGGTTCTCTGGGATTGTGACTTGTAAGCTGATATTTTTTTTTTGCTTTATGTTTAAAAACTACTTATGAATGAGTACATATGATTATTGTCTTTCTGGGTCTGGGTTACCTCACTCAATATGATGTTTTCTAGCTCCATCCATTTGCCTGCAAATTTCAAGATGTCATTATTTTTTTCTTCTGTGTAGTACTCCACTGTGTAAATGCACTACATTTTTTTCCTTATCCATTCTTCGGTTGAGGGACATCTAGGTTGTTTCCGGGTTCTGGCTATGACAAACAATGCTGCTATGAACATAGTTAAGCACATGTCATTGTGGCTCGATTGGTTTTTAATTGCATTCCCTCTCCGGCTACTCACTCCAGCTTTTTCTCTCCACTTCCTTTTTTTTTTTTTTTTTTTTTCCGAGACAGGGTTTCTCTGTGGTTTTGGAGCCTCTCCTGGAACTAGCTCTTGTAGACCAGGCTGGTCTTGAACTCACAGAGATCCGCCTGCCTCTGCCTCCCGAGTGCTGGGATTAAAGGCGTGCGCCACCACCGCCCGGCTTCCACTTCCTTTTTTTCTTTCTTTTTTTTTTTTTTGGTGGGTCCTATGCAGGAGCCACCACACCCACAAGTCCTGGATAGTTTTCCTTCTATAAAAGAAGTTTCTATCCATGCAGGAAGCTGTTCCCTCTGCTAGCCAGGCTTCCGCAGCCCTTGCCAACTGTCCCTTCGTCTCTGGTCACTTCCCTCATATATAACTCCCATGTGTATGTTGGATGCTTGTGTCTGTGAGCTGCCATTTGCCTCTGCTGATTTACCTCTGGCCACTCTAGTTTTTAGGGTTTCAGCTAAAGAACACAGGATGGGTAGAGGAGACATCAGAGACATCTCCATCCCAACCCCCACTCCCCCACTCCCATTCCCCCCACCCACACCCTACACACACACACACACACACACCCGCATTGACTAATCAGGGCTGGGCTCTGGGACTGTGAAGTGAAGTTCCTAGAAAGGAAGCCACAGGGCCCCGCCTGCTTTAAAGACTGAACAGCTGGTTTCTCTGATTAGAAAGCCTTGGATTGAAAGAGTCACAATGTAACCAATCTGTAGTTAAATTATCTTTAGTGCCTTCAGTAGGCATTCACTGCCCACCCGTGTCTGACCTTACCTCCTTGTGACTATCACATGGAACTTGTGAGAATGCAGTAATACACCACTGGCTTTCATTGGCTCAGAGCCAAGAACATGTCATGAGATAGCATCTGAGGCCCACAACGGAGACTTCTGCGTGGAGCCTATAGCCTGTCTACCTTGATTTATGACTTTTTCCTGTGACTATAAAACTCAATGGAACTGTCTCAGTCACACTGCACGGATCAAGTGGTTGGCTTAAAACCTTGCTGGCTGGATCATGGTAGTCAAAGGCACCCAATGTCCCTGTTCCTGGGTCATGGTCACTCATCCCTTTTTGAGGTGAGCATTGTGTTTTTGTGTTGACAGGGATGTTAAGACCCTGACTCCCTTGAGTGTGGCAGTACACGCCTCTAATCCCAGCACTAGGGAAGTAAAAGCAGGCAGATCTATGTTGAGTTTAGCTTCTCCTGGTCTATGGAGTGAGATCCAGGCCAGTGAGGTCTAAATAGAGAAACCTCGTCTCAAACAAAACAAAAATAACCTGAACGCAGGACCAGAAAGGCTGTTTAGTGGGTTAAGATGCTTGCTGCCAGGCCTGATAACTTGAGTTCAATCCTGGTTTAAAAACTGGGACCCACACGATGGAAGGAGAGAACAGACACACACCTACGAGTCCTCTGACCTCCATAAGGTTGATGAGATATACGCCATCTTCCTACTGTCCACCAAACAAACAAATGTAGAAAAGAAGAAAGGAAGACCCTAGATATTCCCCCATCTCCATCTTTACATCATGTCTGAGCCTTAGTGACAACTGTGGCTCCTTCTCTTGCCCCCAGTTGTGGTGTGGCTAGTTCACACACTAGTCTCTCCCCAGAGACTCCTGGGGTGGTTGCAGTTGTGGAGGGAAGCTGACACAGCTGTTGCCCCTTCCTGAGCCAGTGACACTGTTTCCATGGCACCTGTCACAACACAATGCCTGTGACTTCTACTTGTGGCCTTTCCTCAAACCGGATGGTAACATCTGAGGTCTGTCCATCTCTTGAGAGTCAGGGCGAGCATAGCAGACCCTGCTCCAGAGTGGACCGGCAGAGCTGCTGCAGCAGGCAATTTGCAGGAGTCTTCCCATAGGAGCTTCCAGAAAGTCCCCAACTTGGAGCCATTTCAGGATCTGCCCAGGGTCCTCGAATGGCTTTCAAGCCCCTTCCATATCCTATAAAGCATAAGAAAATTGCTTATAGAACCATCTGAGGTCTGAGGTAAGTGGCTAGTTGATCTGATAAATTTTTCCCCTAGACGTTTTAACTGGTCGTTGGCTAATTTCAATTTTTGTTTTCTCCTTTGGAATCAATATTGTTGTTTGGATCTCAAGCAACTGTGGTTTGGTTTGGTTTGTATTGTTATTTGTTTGTTTGACACAGGGTTTCACTATGTAACCCTGGATGGCCTGGAACTTGCCTATATGGACCAGGTTGGCTTCAAACTCACAGAGATCCACCTGCCTCTACCTCCCTACCTCCTGAGTGCTGGGACGAAAGGCACGTGCCACCATTGCCTTGAATAAGCCTCTACGAGTGCTGGGATTAAAGACGTGTGTCACCACCGCTGGCTCCATCTTTAGGGTTTTTTTGTTTGTTTGTTTTTGAGCATCTACTTACTTTTTAAGGCACTGGATTAAGATCAGGACCTCATGCATGCTAGACAAGGGCTCTGTCTCTTCAGTCCATCCGGACCGGGTTCCCAAGCATCTTTTCTTCTTCTGAATCAGGTCTCTTGTATCCTACTCTGGCCTTGAACTTGCTGCGTGTTAGGACCTTGAGCTTTGGTCCTCCTGTCTTTACCAAGTGCTGGAATTACAGGTGTGTATGTGACAACCTTTTCAGTTATAATTGGAATGTTTGCAAACTATGTTTTTTTTAAAACAACAATAACAACATTTTCTCAGTTCCCACTCCCTCCCCTTCTCCTACTCCCCCCACCTTCCACCCACCCCACTCCCCATCCACTCCTCAGAGAGGGTAAGGCTTCCTTCCCATGGGAGTCAACAAAGTCTGACACATCACTTTGAGGCAGGACCAAGGCCTTCCCCTCTATATCTAGGCTGAGCAAGATATCCCTCCATAGAGAATGGGCTCCAAAAAGCCAGTTCATGCAATGGGGTAAATCCTGGTCCCACTGCCAGTGGTCACACAGACTGCCCCAGCCACATAACTCCCACCCACATTCAGAGGGCCTAATTTGGGTCTATATAGGTCCCCCCCCCCATCAGTCCAGAGTCAGCGAGCTCCCACTAGCTTAGGTCAGGTGTTTCTGTGGGTATCCCTATCACGGTCTTGACCCCTTTGCTCATTTTATCACTCCTCCCTCTCTTTGACTGGACTCTGGGAGCAGCACTAAGAGGAACAATAAATAAATGGGACTTCCTGAAACCGAAAAGCTTCTGTAAGGCAAAGGACACAGACAATAAGACAAAATGGCAGCCAACTGAATAGGAAAAGATCTTCACCAGTAACACATCATACAGAGGACTGAACTCCAAAACAAATAAAGAACTTAAGAAGCTAGACATAAAAAAACCAAATAATCCAATTAAAAAATGGGCTACAAATCTAAACAGTATTCTCAACAGAAGACTCTCAAATGACCAAAAGACACTTCAGGAATTGCTTATCATGCTTAGTCATCAGGGAAATGCAAATCAAAACGACTCTGAGATACCATCGTATACCAATCAGAATAGCTAAGATCAAAAACACTGATGATAGCTTATGCTGGAGAGGATACAGAGTAAGGGAACACTCTTCCATTGCTGGTGGGAGTGCAAACTTGTACATCCAGTTTGGAAATAGGTATGGTGGTTTCTCAGAAAATTGGGAATCAATCTACCTCAAGACCCAGCAATAGCATTCTCGGGCATATACCCAAAGGATGCACAGTCATACCAGAATGATATTTGCTCAGCTGTGTTCATAGCAGCAGCATTTGTAACAACTGGAAACAACCAGTTGCCCCTCTCAGAAGAATGGATATAGAAAACGTGATACATTTCCACAATGGAGTACTACTCAGTGGTAAAAAGCAATAACATCTTGAAATTTGCAGGCAAATGGATGGAACTAGAAAAAAACCATCCTGAGTGAGGTAACCCAGACCCAGAAAGACGAACACAGTACGTACTCACTCATAAGTAGATATTAGACGTAAAGCAAAGGATAATCAGCTTATAATCCACAACCCCAGAGAAGCTAGGTAACAAAGAGAACCCTAAGAGAAACATGGATCACCATGAGAAGGGGAAATAGACAAGAACTCCTAAGAAAATTGGGAGCATGGGTGGGGGTGGGGGTATAGGATGGGGAAGGGAGGATAGAAGGGGAGGGGAAGGGGAGGAGAACGTGAGGGAATGAGATGGCCGAGATGGGGGAAGGACAGAGAGGGAGAGCAAGGAAAGAGATTTCTTGATTGAGGGAACTATATGGATCTAGCAAGAAACTTGCCACTAGGGAAATTCTCAGAAATCCACAAGGATGAGCCCAGCTAAGATGCTAAGCAATAGTGGAGAAGGTGCCTTCCCCTTCAATCAGATGAATGACGGCTTTAATTGTCATCATAGAAACTTCATCCAGCGTCTGATGGAAGCAGTTGCAGAGTTTATTTTTTTAAACTTGTGTGTGTCTGTGTGTAGGGTATGCGGTGTGTACATGCCACAGCATGTGTATAGAGGTCAGAGGACAACTTTAAGAAGTGGGTTTTTGCGGCTGGAGAGATGGCTCAGTGGTTAAGAGCTACTTTCCCAAAGGACCCAGGTTCAATTCCAGTGCTTACATGATAGCTCACAGCTGTCTGTAACTCAAATTCCAACACCTTCACACAGACATACATGCAGGCCAAGTACCAACACACATAACATTAAATAAATAAATAAATAAATATTACTTAAAGAAAAAGAAGTTGGTGTTCTTCTTCCATCGTGAGGGTCTTGGGAATCACTCAGGTAGTAAGGTCCGCCAGCAAACACCTTCACCTGATGAACCACCTTACTGGGCCCTTTAAACTACATTTTGCCTAGTGAATCTGTTGGTGAAACTGTCTGGCCACTGGCTTTCCTTCATTGGGCAAGATCTGCCCAACTGGCCATATCCCACAAAGCCCCTAGTGCTAGCCTAGCTCCTTTCTGGGCAGCTGCAGGAGCCTTCAGGAGCCATCTTTGGGTGGCACTAATGAATGATTTGCAGGGATTCCTTCTCCGCTTGGCAGAATCAAGGAATGCTTGCTGGATCCCTTCATCTGTGTAGCATGCTGGAATGTGGGCTGAGCTCCTGCCTGCAGTTCAAACACTGGGAAATTTGAAGTGTCTCAGTCACCCTTCTATTGCTGTGAAGAGACACCATGACCGAGGCAACTCATATCAAAAAAAAGCATTTCCTTAGGGGCTTGCTTCCACTTTCAGAAGTTGGTTCATTGTCACCATGGCAGGGAGCATGGCAGCATGAAGGCAGACATAGTGCTGGAGGAGGAGCTGAGAGCTCGATATACAGATTGGCAGGAAAGGGAGAGAGAGACTCGGGCCTAGTCTGGGCTTTTGATTTAACACAGCACAGTTGTCTAGAGTAAACAGTCTTAGGAAATAAGACCCCTTCCGAGTACAGGAAGCAGAGACTGTAAATGAAGTTGTATTGGCGCACACTCGTGCACGTGTGTTACGTGTGCTCCGTGGCAGTTTTAGCTGAACTCAGCTGGTTGTGACAGAGATTATATGGCTCGTAAAACCAAAGCATTTATTCTCTGTTCTGCAAAGCTTGTCCCATATGCTCTGGTGTGTGTGTCGGTGGGCGGGGGGATATCACCTGAAAATGTAGTTCTAACGTTTGGGGTTTTTTGGTTGTTGTTGTTGTTAATTTGTGTTATCAGAGCAGACTCTGTTGAACTCATGGACCATTTGCTCATTCTTTGAGCCAATATTTACCAGTCACTTAGGATGTGCCAAGTTCTTGCTTAAGGCACAAGGATGAAAGGGACACATGGAGCAAGGCCACAGAGTCATCTCGTTCCTGAGAAATCGGCAGTGTGTGCTCACGCAGGTTCCTCCTGTGTAAATGAGGGTGGCCAAGAGTGTTTCCCTCGCGCTATTGCAGGCTAGGACACCTATTATTCATCAGGGTCCTTTACCACTCATCTTTTTCTTTTTTTTCTTTTTTTTTTTTTAAGCTAAGTTTCCTCCGTGTAGCCCTTACTGTCCTGGCCTGGATCCTCCTATCTCTTCTTCCCAAGTGCTGGGATGAAAGGCCTGCTCTACCATGCCCTGCTTATTTTTTTGTGTTTTGAGACAGGGTTACACATCGTCCTTCCTGGTATTGATTTCATCACATAGCTGAGGATGACCTTGAACTTCTGATCCTCTTTCTTTCTTTCTAATGGTTTTTTAAGACAAGGTTTCTTTGTAGCTTTGGAGCCTGTCCTGGAACTAGCTCTTGTAGACCAGGCTGGCCTCATACTCACAGAGATCTGCCTACCTCTGCCTCCCGAGTGCTGGGATTAAAGGCATGAGCCACCTCCGCCCAGCTCTGATCCTCTTTCATCCACCTCCCTGATGCTGGGACTATGGTGTACATTACCACAACTCCCTGTGAGTTCTAATGTATGTGCTTAGACATTACTGCCTCAGAAAGGAAAGCCATGTGGCACTCCAAAGTGCCTGTGATTACCCTACCTAGGGGTTTCTGTTAGTTTTTTAAGTGTTTGAAGTGCTCTGTCGGGCAATAACTCTTCAATAAGCTACATCCCAGCCCCTACACATGGGAATTTGCTCAGGGCTTCATTCGGTTGTTGAAAGCCACTCCACTAACATTAGCCAAAAAGGGATTTAATAGTGGGACACAGATACTTACAGAGCCATTGGGAAGATAGGAAGTGTGTCATGGCCAAACTCCCATTGCCTCTGCTATCACCACAGGCAGAGGTCCTGTCACCCAACACCCTCCAAACTGGGGACAAGAGAGTGGATAACCTGTCTTGTGCCTCTCCCCATCTACCAGGATTGGCTATTCAGCTGCTACCCAGAGGAAGAGGCCTCTGAAGATCTCACTGACAGGACCTCATTTGCACGGCAGCCTGTACACAGATGCTTAGGCAGAAGGATTGTTGAGTTCATGTCCAACCTGAGCTACAAAGTGAGTTCCAAGCACTGTATTAGAAATTCAGAATAACAAAAGGATTCCATTCACATTCCAGTTGCAGGGGAGTTGGGTACAGTCTCTTCTAGTGGAGGCAAAAAGAATGGAGCTTGAGAGCATCCATTCGAGAATTCCTGGGCCCATTCTCAGGATGGCTGATGCCAAGCCTGAGGACTTTGAGTTTGATCCCCTGAACCTACATGGTAGAAGAGAACCAGTTCCACATGTTCTTTGGCCTACACACATACACACACACACACACACACACACACACACACACACACACAGAGAGAGAGAGAGAGAGAGAGAGAGAGAGAGAGAGCGAGAGAGAGAGAGAGAGAGAGAGAGTAATAAAGTGTTACAAAATAAATAGAATACAGCACTTCAATTCTGGGACATTGCTGGTGGGGAAGGTATTTGAATTGGGTCTTGGTGGATACGGGGAAAGAGAACACAGTGCTTCCAAGCACCACAAGAGGAATATTAGGCAGGCGGTGGTGGTGCACACCTTTAATCCCAGCACTTGGGAGGCAGAGGCAGGTGGATCTCTGTGAGGTTGCGGCCAGCCTGGTCTACAGAGTTAGTTCCAGGACAACCAGGACTATTTCATAGAGAAACCCTGTCTAGAAAAACAAAACAAAAAAACAACAACCAAACAAAAAGGAATATTAAAGGGGTGAAGGCCTGGCCTCCAGCTGTCGGCTGTCACGCCCTGTTCCTTCCACCAGATAACTGTTTCTTTCTCTTTGGAGAGCCACCCTTCCTATTTATCAGTCATGTGCTTCCTGTGACGTTGACAGGACCCTCCAGCCTGGGCACCTGACAAGGTCTGACCAGTTAGCACGTACAGCTGCCCGGTCAGTGACTGGTCCGGGAAGAGATATGTGACACTTTACAGAAACAGCTCTGACTTTGGGCTTTGGGAGATGGCTCAGCAGTTAGGAACTCATGCTGCCCTTCCAGAAGACCCAGGGTCAGTTCTCAGTACCCACATGGTGGCTCACAGCTACCTGTAACTCTGGTTCCCAGAGGATTCAATGCTCTTTCCTGACCTCCATGGACACTGCACACCTGTGCTATACAGACATACATGCAGGCAAAACACCCATACACATAAAATAAAAATTTTAAATGTTAGAAAAGTTACATGCATTTTTATTGTGTGTCATGTACCATGACAAGACGGTGCAGATCTGTGGTCTCATGTAACCTCTGTGTGTGTGTGTGTCTGTGTGCATGTGTTTGTGTGTGTGTGCACGTGCGTGCATACGCATGTGCGTGCTAAGCACACTTTGCTAACTGGCCTGTGAGTTTCTGAGGATTCTTTTATTTTCGCCTCCCATCTTCCCACAGGAGCAACGCATTATAGACAGACACTTGAGCTATGCATCCAACTTTTATGTGGGTTCTGGGGATTCAGCAGGTCCTCATGCTTGTATTGAACCCTGTTACCCATGTACTGCCCTTCCTAACCTTGGTGTTCATATTTGAAACAGGGTCTTGTTAGGTAGCCCTGGCTGGTCTTGAACTTGTGGCAATCCCGTTGCCTCTGGACTGCCTGTAACTCCAGTTCCAGAAGGATCTGATTTCCTCTTCTGGCCTCTGCAGACACCTGCACTCGTGAGCATACACCACTGACCCCACGTACACATAATTAGAATTAAATGAATCTTTTTTAAAAAAAATGAAGAGCAGGCTGCAGCATACCATAACCCTGATCAGTTAGGATAGTCCAGGCTGTGCTGAGGTGAACAATCGCCCCTGGACTGGCCTCCATGTCTGAAGTGTTGGGGTTACAAGCTGGTGCCACTCTGAGGCTTTACCAGCTCTCAGAGTGGCTGGCCTAAATGCCAACCTCCCTTTTCACTTAGAGTTTCGTTTCCTTTGAAAGAGGATGATTGACCACAGGGAACCTCCCAGCCACCTAAACTCAGCTTACATGGGCTTCTGGCTGGAGAAACACTCAGTGGCTCCAGGCCCAAGGGATCCTGGGAGGTGGCTGGTTTTCTCTATCTTCAGGAGTTTGAATTGAGACAGTCCTGCCCAGAGATGCTATCTCACCTCTAAATGTTTACTCCTTGTGCAATGGCCTCCTCAGGGCAGGCATCTGGAACCTTCAGGTGAGGGAAGAACAGGGCACCTTGCTAGCTGGGAATTTTTTCTTTGACCCAGGGTCTCACGTAGCCCATGCTGTCCTTGGATTAATTATGTTAAGAATAGGAATGGCTCCAGTTGCCAAGTATACAGGCTGGACACTTTACAGAGATCCTGTCCTGAATACTCATGGCGGAACATCAACTTGGAGGAATGGTGAGCCTCTGCTTTACAGATAGAGAAACAGAGGTCAGAGGCCAAGCAACTTGTCAGTATGAAGGAGTAAAAGGAAGAGGCTGGATTAGATTTTTTTTTTAAATATTTTTTTGTTTGTTTTTTTGAGACAGGGGTTCTCTATGTAACAACCCTGACTGTTCTGGAATTCATTTTGTAGACCAGGCTGGCCTCAAACTCACAGAGATCTGCCTGCCTCTGCCTCCCGAGTGCTGGGATTAAAGGCGTGTGCCACCATGGCTTGGATTAGATGTCTTTAGGATCCTGCTGAGCCATGGCTGTGGCCTTGATCAGGACCAGATGCTTCATCCAGAAAAACTCCATCTCATCCCTTTCAAACCAACTTTGACCTTCTATGTGTATTTCATTTGAAATACTTTATTTGTGTGTGTGTATATGTACTGGTGTTCAAGTGTGGAGGTCAGCCCAAGGTGTCACCACGACTGGTTCCCTCTCACTGAGGGTTCTGAGACTTTCTGCCTGAGCAGGAGGAGCCTGCTCTGGGACTTCAAGAGCTCTGATCTTAGCAGGTGCTTTGTACACACCTGCTGCTCTTATGGGTCTCAGACTCTGAGCTGGGTGGACAGACACAGCAGAATGTGAAACAGAATCTCTGTCCTTGTGGAGCTCTGATGGGAGAAACTAAAAGGAATACACAGATACAGGCACAGCTTTAGAGATGATGGGAAAGTCAGGGCTCAGAGGAACACTTGACAGCGCAGAATGAGAAGTAGGGGTTAGTGGTCAAGGGCCTGCCACGTTGACAGGTCACTTTTGATCAGAGCCCTTCCTGCATCACTTGGGTGGCTTGCTTTTCTTGCTTCTCTTTGCAGAAACTTCCGTTTTCTCATCTGTGCAATAGGGACAAAGACAGCACCCTCAGGACTTAGGCTCCCAGTGTCTTTACACGACAGTTACCACCATTGTTCTGTCCTGGAGGAAGTGACCTTGTCTGGCTCTTTCCTTCCTTCTGGCCATTTGTTGGCCTTGGATTCATTCTGCCAGCAGATCAAGCCTCTTCTCTCAGGGCTTTTACGACTGTGGTTATCCTTGCTGGTGGGGCTTCTCTTACTCCTGGCTATTCTCCAGCTGACAGTTCTCTCTCCTGTGGTCTTTTTCCGACTAGTGCAGACCGCATCCAAAACAGTCTTAAGTTCAGTTGTCTTCATATCTCCTATCCTCACCTGTTATTACTGTTTCTTTTCTCCTCCACATGAATGCAGGGTCCTAGAAGGCAGATCTCCAGTGGCGCATCTCCAGTCCCAGGACCCATAACTGGCACTTTATCATAAATAGTGACTGGAATGAATGGATGAATGAGGGCGAACACCAGAGCCCCGGCCTCTGTATCCTTGCTCTCTCGCCGCGGCGGGCTACCTGGTTATTCAGACTCTGTCCACCACCCCTCGGCCCTCGCGCTGGGTGCTTGCGTCCGGAACCAACTCGTACTAGCGAGGTGCTTCCTGCTAGCAGGGCGGCGGCCGCGCGAGAGGGTCTCGAGGCTAGAGGGCAAGCGCGCAGTCCCCCGCCCGCCCCGCCACCACATTCAGGCCCCACCCCGCAGTGCGCTCCCCAGCCTGTCGGCCCCGCCCCCTTACCTCAGGCCACGCCCTTCTCTCCTCCCTGTCAGGCCTCAGGCCCAGTCTCCGCCTAAAAGCTTCTCAGGCTCGCGGCTACGCCCTTATTCCTCAGACTCCGCCCTTATCCCCCCCCCCATCAGACCTTGCCGGTGTGCTCCTCGGGCTCGCGGCGGCGCCCTTAGCATCAGGCCCCGCCCCCGTCCCGCCCCCACCGTAGGCCCCGCCCTTCTCCGGTCCCCGTCACACCAGCCTCAGGCCGGGTTCCCCCATCTGCTCCTCAGGCTGCGGGCCTTGCCCCCGCCCACCCCCGGCCTCAAATCCCGCCCCTCCCGATAGGCCCCGCCCTCCTGCCCCGCCCCCGCCGCTGCGCTCCTCTGGCCGCCGGCCCCCCTCCCGCCTCATGTGGCCCGGCCCGCGGCGGCCGGCGGCTGAAAGCGGCGAGGCGGCGGCGCGCGAAGCCCGGAAGGCGGCGGCCGAGGCCCAGGCGGCGAACCGGAGCGGCGGGAGCGGGGCCCGGGCCGGCCCTCGAGCGGCCGCCGGCTCAGCATGCGCGCCCGCCGGGGGCTGCTGCGGCTGCCGCGCCGCTCGCTTCTCGCCGCGCTCTTCTTCTTCTCGCTGTCGTCTTCGCTGCTCTACTTCGTCTATGTGGCGCCCGGCATAGGTAGGAAGGAGACCCCGCGGCCACCCCACGCCCCTTCCCGCCGTGGCCCGCGCCGCCGCCCGGCCGGCCCCGCGCTCCGTGACTCGCCGTTTCCTGCCGCGCCGCCCCGCAGCTCGCCCGCACGCTCGGCCTCCTCCCTGACGCAGCCGCCCGCGCCCCCCGCGGCCGCGCGTTGCTGCTGCCTAGACCCGGCGGGGCTGCGGGCTGCGCGCCCCTTTCCCCTCCCCCTCCTCCTTCCCCTGAGCCTGCTGCTCGCCCGCGGATCCTCGTAGCGGACCGGACCTGCTCTGGGGACCGATGGGAAGTTTGAATTGGCCCTGGAGGAGGTGCTGTGACAGGGGCCTTGGGGAAACAGTGCCAGGTGGAAGGGAGGGGGCGCTCAGAGAAGAGACGGAATGGGTAGCGATTCTCCTCCAAGGCCCGCCCTTTAGAGGGGGAGACGGTCTGGGGAGCAAACGAACCTTTCCCGGAACAGAAGGGAGGCTGATGAGAAGGCAAAGGCTGCGTGAGGGTTTAGGGCAGAGGACACTGAGGTCAGATGTCCTGTATGACCTTGGGCCCTCAGCTTCTCTCCTCTGTAAAATGGGGACATGAATCCCAGCCTCATCGGGTTCTAAGGAATGGAGAGCCATAAGTGCCCCTTTAAAGCTTTTTATCTCCATAGCGGATGCCCAGAGTCTTTGAAATAAATAAAATCTGTTACAGGTAGTTTGGGGGACAGAAGGAAAAAGGTTTAAGGGATGCGACTTGTCTGCCTTAGCGTGGTCTTGGAGTTCTGGAGAAAACTTCACCTCATGGTGAAAAATGAGAAGATGCTGTTGGGGGTGGGGCCGACTCTGGATGGTTGGGTTGGGTGCCGCCGGTGGGGAAGTGCCTTTGCGATAGAGTAGTAACTGCTGCTGTGCCCTGTTGACCTGGCAACTCTGAACTGGCAGAGAAATTTCCAGAGAGACGGTGGAAGGTTCTCCCCCGATTAGTTTTTAAAACTGGTTTCACTTGACGTTTAGATGTCGGTGTTTCGTACTGTCAGCCTCATCTGGGAAGATGGAAGAGCCAACATGAGATTGTCCCGACTGACTTGGTGAACGGCAGCCCACTAGGGATGTATAATTTTTGTGGCTTGTTAGGCTTACTAAGTAAAAGGACAGGAATTGTGGCTGAACAAGAATAGATAAGTAATTAGTGGAATTAATTGAGAGAAGAGCTCATTAGCGAATAGGATATTAGGTTCTCGGAACATGGGTGTGAAGTGATGGGTCTAAACCTGGAGGCATCATCCAGTCAGATCCTCTCTTTTGTCCTTTTGCGAAAGTGACGGGTGCTTCTGGTCTGTGTCTATATAGCCCCTGTATCTCCAAGGTGATCACTCTTTTGATAAGAAAGGATAGAAGCCAGACTCTCCAACAGAAATTCAACTTACTGACTTCAGATTCCTCAGTGGTCGATTTCAGGTCAGCGGATCCCCTGTGCCGCCACCACACTTAGAACCCCAAATCCTGTGTCACTGCAAGAGGAAACTTTTGACATTTCATTAGTAGCTTCTTTGAAGTATGCAAGAGAGCAGATCTATTGTGGATTCAAGTGTGTTGGTATAGAATAGGAACAGCAGGGCTGGGGTGTCGTTGGGTGGTAGAGTGGCACTTTGCATACCTAGCACTGGCGACGGGAGGAGGGGGTGGAGAGAATCAGTAAAAAGGAGGAGTCTTAGGATCCGTATAACCACAGTTATATTTAGCTGTTTGGCTGTTTTATTTATCTTGCCTTTTAGAAAAAGATTTTTATTTTGTATGTTTGGATGTCTTGCCTGCATGTATGTCTGTGCACCACATGCATGCAATGCTTATGAAGACCAGAAGAGGGCATTGGATCCCCTGGAACTGGAATTACAGATGGTTATTAGTCCCCATGTTGGCGCTAGGAACCAAGCCTGGTTCTCCCCCCAAAGCAGCAAATGTTGCTCTTTGCTGAGCCATCTCACCAGCCCCTTTCCATACCTTCCCTGTTAATGAACTTAGTTTTTCAATTGTCTAGTTTTCACCTGTGCTATGGTAAAGCTTCCTCAAAGGTTGAGGCAGTCTAGAGAATGTAGGGTTTATGTGTCTTCAGATATAAAAACCCTATTTGAGATGGTTATAAACATGAGCTTAAGATGTGTATTGTGGCACATGCCTTTAATCCCAGCACTTAGGGGGCTGAAGCAAGAGGATCTCAGTGAGTTTGAGCTCAGTCTGGTCTATATAGTGAGACAGTGGTGAGTTCCAGGACAGCCAGGACTACACAGACCCTGTCTCAAAAACTTAAAAAGACCTTAGAGGGTTGGAGAGGTAGCCTAATGGTTAAGAGCACTGGTTGCTCCAGAGGCCTTGTGTTCAATTCCCAGCAGGTACATGGTAGCTCACAACCATCTGTAACTCTGATTCTAGGAGATCCATCCCCCTCTTCTGACTGCTGAATGTACCAGGTATGCATATGCATGGCCCACAGACATGCACATAGACAAAACACCTATACATATACAAAAAAATTTTATTTTTTCTTATTTTGAGACTGGATCTTTATGTAGGCCAGGCTGGGGCTGGAGAGATGGCTCAGCCATTAAAGGCTAGGCTCACAACCAAAATATGTAGGCCAGGCTGTCCCAGAACTCACAGAGATCTGCCTGTTTCTATCTCCTGGGTGCCGTGATTAAAGGTGAGTGTCACTATATCAATCCACATAAAGAACATAAAGTCGAATCAAATGAAATTGTATCTTGTAGGGGCTGGAGAGATGGCTCACTGGTTAAGAGCATTGACTGTTCTTCCAGAGGATCAGGGTTCAATTCCCAGCACCCATATGACAGCTCACAACTGCCTGTAATTCCAGTTCTGAGGGATCCAGCATCCATGGCATCAATGCAAATAAAAATAAATAAATTTAAATAATTGTATTTTGTAGGCTGTGTATCAACCATAGTTCAGTCTAGTATATTTCCAAATGGTGGCTGGTCTGTTTTTCTGGTACAGTGGAAAGTGGCAGACCTGACCTTTCTCCCAGATACTCCTCTCCCCCTGCACCTTCCTAATCCTTGCTTTTGACTCCATTTGTAACCCTTATGACCATGTGCCCTAGGACTAAGAGACATCACCCCTCCCAGAGTATATCACAACTTAGTGAGACCCCTTGTCCCAAAACAGACTTGAAACTGGAGAGATGGCTGAGCAGTTTGTTGTTCTTCCAGAGGACCCGATTTTGACTCCTAGCACCCACCTACATGGGAGGCTCACAACTGCCTCTAACACTCTTTAAGGGATCTCAAGTCCTCTTCTGGCCTTTTAAGGTACCTTCACACCTATAGCACATGCATACACACACACACACACACACACACACACACGCTCGCGCACTCACAAATACACATTCTACACATAAATAAAAAGAATAAACTTTTTTTAAAAACATAGGGCTATAATTCAGCATTAGAGTTCTCATCCAGTATGTGTGAGGCCCTGTTTTCAATCCCTACTTTTGGGGGCTGAGAATTGAAAAAGAAGAGGAAGGGGAGAAGGTATTTGGACATGAGGTATCCTTCCTTGAAGCCCTTCTCCACAGCCTGAGGAATGTTTCTTAGCACTTTTACCTGCAGTGTTGACATACCCTCTCTTCTGGAGAAAACTTTGATCTTATTTATGACCCTCTGACTAGAGGAATTTCAGAGCTTAGAGGACCTCCAGGCTGACCGGGTCCTTTAAAGGAGAATGGGCTTGAGCTGCTCACAGATGCAGGTATAAAGTGCAATCTGATGGTCCCTTCTTTGGCAAGATGTGCAGGGCAGCTGACCTCCACCAGTTGTTACAACAGGAACCCTTGGAGAGTGGCCCTGCACGCAGGCGGTCAGGGCTAACGGCACACTACTGATATTTTACTATTTGAAGTTCTGTTTTGCCATTTCAACCAATTTTTCTCTGCTTCTTTGACAGTTGAAGAAAGGAAGTGGGGAATGGTTTTCCTGTTTTGGTCTCTTAGTCCCAAGGAAAGTTTGGTTTGTGGTGAGTGTTTGGAAGACAAGAAAGAGCCAGTTGTTCAGATCCCTCCTGATTTGACCAAATAATTTTGTGGAAGTATTTGGATTTCCTCATTTGTGTGTGTGTGTGTGTGTGTGTGTGTGTGTGTGTGTGTGTGTGAGAGAGAGAGAGAGAGAGAGAGAGAGAATTGAGGGCTCAGTGAGTAAAACTCATGACCTGAGTTTGATTCCATGTGGAGGAAGGAGCTCTGACTTTTATAATCTCCCCATGGCATACCATAAATAAATAAACAAACAAATAAATAAATGTAATAAAAAGTACAGAGATCGAGACAGGTCAGGGTTTTACTCACTCTAGCTTGGAGGCAAACCTTGAACTTTCAATTCTCTTGCCTATACTCTTTCAGTATCTGGGATTGCAGGCCTTTCTTTGTGTTAAAAAAAAGATTGTACCTTGCTAGGTAGTGGTGGCACATGCCTTTAGTCCCAGCACTCAGGAGTCAGAGGCAGGCAGATCTCTGTGAATTTGAGTCCAGCCTGGTCTACAGATGGAATTCTAGAACAGCCAGGACTACACAGAAAAACCTGTCTCCCTAAACAAAACAAACAAAAGAAATTACACCTCAGTCAGGCTAATGAATGATTTAGTATATGGAATGCTGCTAGTTTGTTGACATTATAAAAAGATAACTGAATTCTAAAAAAAAAAAGATTATACAGAAAGGACATGTTTTACGTATTCAAATAGATGTCTTTTTTCTAATAAACATTGGAAATAAATGTTCAGATCTCTTTTAGTCTGTTATGGCAGGAAAAGCCTTTTGTTGTTACTGTCTTCAAAATGCCTTCTGAATGTCTCCATTACTTAACACAGGGGGTTTTCTGGAGGAAACACAGTGGGGGTATATGGATTATTTTGCTCTAGAAAGTTAAATACCTTCTCCTGTTAAGACTCCCCCCTTCCCCAGTGTTCCTTTTCCAACTCAGGTTCACAGATTGTGTTCTGTTGGGACATGGTCTCATGTAGCCTAGGCTGGTCTCAGACTTGATCTGTGGCTAAGGATGAACTGAACTTCTGATCTTTCTTCCTCCAGCTCCCAAATTCTGAACAGATGTCTTTACATACAGCCCCCTGCTCTCCTTCTTCGGAGGGATCTGTATTTGAAGGTAGGCTGGATTATAGAAGGAACAGTTCACCTGCTGTCAGGGTGTGGGCCATGTCTTTGGTTCTCTCTGCAGAGTTCTTGCTTTCTATAAAGAAGGTGTTAGATTTGGAGTGAGCTGATCTTTGGTTGTTTGAAAGGTGGGTCTGCTTCTGTCTGACTGGTCAAGATCATGACAGCCAGGAGTGGGAGGGGCTCGCTTGCCATGTCTTTCTAGAGTTCTTTAGGAGAGTGACAATCCAAAACCACAATGGCCATGCTGCTGACTCACCTGGACCCCTTGGTTTGGCTTTTGTGACTGTTAAAGGGGAGGGACATGCCACCATTCAGAGGAAACCAGTAAGGCTTGGGAGAGCTGCTGAGGTCTGTCAGGAATAGCAGTGGAGGTGAAGCTAAGTAGATAGGGCTAATCAGAAGCCAGCAGGGTAGGCGTGGGCAGAGAGACATCGAGTCAGTCAAGAGCTATCAGGGAAGTCACAGTCATTCCTCAGGTCCCAGGACCTGCCTTTGACATTTTGTTTTTTGTAGATCACTGAGACAAAAAGAATTAAGAAAATGGCTCAGTAAGTTGGCGTATGCATGCCTGTCTTGTTCCCAGATGTGGTCAGTTCTTACTGCAGCTTCATTTCAAAGATGGCATATCAGCCAGAGTTAAGAATTATAATGTCTCAGGGACACACATGTCATACAGATGATGGCAAGATCAGTTGCAAGAAACACATAGAAGCCGGGTGGTGGTGGCGCATGCCTTAAGTCACAGTACTCTGGAGGTAGAGGCAGGCCTATGAGTTTGAGGCCATCCTGGTGTCCAGAGCTAGTTCCAGGACAGCTAGGGCTGTTACATAGAGAAACCCTGTCTCAAAAAAAAAAAAAAAAAAAAAAAAAAAAGAAAGAAACATAGAAATGGAAGACAGTATGTACTGAAGGGCCAAGTCAGTCAGTCATCAGCAGACTTAGGTAGAGAGACTTCATTCATTTAGTCAACAGGTCATTTTGTAGCATCCCTCTTGTGCACTTTCATTGTGGGATAGCTTAGAAGTGGGGAGGGCAGAGTATTTCTACCCCTGTGGTCCCTTCTAGGGGAAGGTTTTGTGTTTTATTCTGATGGAGATGGGTTCATGCAAGAGAATTTTAAGATCTTGGGGTCAACCAGAGAGCCTGGTTGAAAGCTGAATGTGATACTGCCACTCATCAGTCTGTGGATGGCAGTTGTGGTGCTGGAGGACCAGGACATGTAGGGGCCCTGGAGCAGGAAATAGTAAGGGACTAGCAGGAGATGAGTGGGACCTGCATGCCCAGCTGTGGAGGACTGGGCCTTAGTTGAGGTGGCAGCTATACCTTTGTTCCAGTCAGCCCTGACTTCGAGAGCACTTCGTTCTCCCTTCCCTTACCTGTCCACAGAGGAGACTATTTCTCTATGTGCTTGTTACAATTAAATTTGAGTGTGGGTATAAAAGGGCTTGGTATAGAGCTGAGCCCAAAGCCTCTTACATTTGTTGCTGTTCCTGATTCAGATAGCCAACTGCTCTAAACTGCACTGGGACTGAGCACCATTCACATTTAGATGAAAACTTGCTGAGTCTTCTGCCCTGTGGATTGAAGAAACTGGACTGTAGAATAGAGTCACTTTCTGACTTCAGGTTGCATGAACTAGACCCTTTTGCCCTTTTCTGTGGTGCTGCGAAGATATAGCCTAGGCAAGTACTCTACCAGAGAGCTCTACCCTAGCCCCAAGAACTCCTATTCCCTGGGAAAACTCTGCTGCTGTAAGTTGGGGAAAGGATTTGTGTGTGGTTCCCTGCCTTTTGAGGTGCTGCTGCTTGAGGACATTGGCCTGGCATCCAAGACTTGGAATCTACACTGATGTCTGTCTGGTAAAAGAAAAGAATGCCAAGGATGGTCTGGGTGTCTCTGGGATGTTATCTGTCTTGGTTTCATCCTTTGCCCTGGGGTCATCTTTAAATTTGAATATGCAGAGAGGAGTCTTGCTTTTTTTTCAGTTCCAGCCCCTCACCTCATCCTACTTTTCAGCAAACAGGGTCCATTGCACTTTCCCTCCAGTCCCAGCTTAGTGGATGTGAAGTGAAAAGAACAGTGCCTTGTGACTCACGCTTTGTATTTGGTGCCTTTGTGTGAGGAGCATTCAAATGGGATCCTCCCACAAATTGAATTCAGTTCCCCCAGCATGGGTGGCACCTTAAATAATTTAGAGAGTTGGCCCTTCTCGGATTTCCCACTTTCCCCCTTCTCTTTGTTAGCTTGGGTAAGCAGTTGGTTGCCCTAGGGCATTGTTCCTCTTCAGTGACACTGACACTCTCTATGGAAGGAGCCTGGATGCTGTTCTTAGGTGCCTTAGTTACCTGCATCAGTTAGCAATGGCTCTTTGAGGTAGGGAGTGGCCTAATTATGGAGATGACCTGTGCAGTAGAGTAGCCACTGTGGAGTGGTCTGAAAGCGAGCACAGAATTAGACTGTAAATTAATCTCTGTATGCTAGTGGGCACAATTCTTTGCTATTTTTAATAAAAGTCAAAGACATTGTAATAAATACCAGTATGCAGAACTGTTTTCTCCCTCCAAGTGTTCTGAACACTGTATTTTTTTTTATTTTATTTATTTATTTATTTTTTTAGAGACAGTGTTTCTCCGTAGCTTTTTGGTTCCTGTCCTGGAACTAGCTCTTGTAGACCAGGCTGGCCTCGAACTCACAGAGATCCGCCTGTCTCTGCCTCCCGAGTGCTGGGATTAAAGGCGTGCGCCACCACCGCCCGGCTGTGAACACCGTAATTTATAGGCATTTAAACCTATTGCTTAATTCTGTGTCTAGTAAAGTGGTGACTTGGAAAGATGAGAAAAGAGAAAATGTGTTTTCGTCTCATAGAACTGCTGATTGTGAAGGTTCTGTTTTTTTTTTTTTTTTTTTTTGAGAAAGCTATGTAGACCAGGATGGTCTTGAACTGAGAGATCTATTTGGCATCTGCCTCCTGAGTACTGGGATGAATGATGGTGTCACTCTGCTGAGCCTAGAAGATATGCTGAAAAAAAATTTTTTTTTTGACAATTTCATGTAGCTCAAGTTGGCCTCAAGTTTATTGTATTGGGAGAGTATGACCTTGGCCTCCCATCCTCCTGCCTGTTCCTCCTCAGCAGGCCTGTGCCACCATGGCCGGCTCAGACTTTGTATGTACTACGCAAGCACTGTACCAATGAGCGACAGTAACTCCTATTTGTCTGGTTTTTAGACGTGGTCTCTCTGTGTTGATCAGGCTGGCCTTGAACCCAAGATCCTGTCTCTGCAGGGATTACAGCTATGAGCCAATATATCCAGCTTCATGCAGGAGCTGATTCTCTTCGGCCACTGTGGATCATGAACTAGTCATGGAGCACTGGGGACCCTCCCTTGAATGGGCGTTACTCAGTACCTGTGACCTCTTTCCTGTTTCGGCACCTGATATTCTGCTCAAAAATGACCAATCTCAGTAAAGATGACCTCAGTTTCCCTCTGATTACCACCATAAAAGCTATAAAAGCCCACCGGGCAGGGCAGCTGGACAGTATTCCTCCTTTAGAGCCCTTCCCATGCTTGGGAATTCTTTCCCATGTTTCCTTAATAAAACTGCCATTCATTCTGCTCGCTCCATGTTGCAGTTTCCTTATTCTTGGACATGAGACAACAAACTTGGAAACTGTATCCTAGCTCCCCAAGTTAAACCCACCAAGAGAAAGACTCCATTTTACGAAAACAGCTGGATCAAGCTGAGGAATTCTACTTTTATGCTTTTATACACAAAGCCCAAAGTGTTCGTGCTCAGTTTATCTTTTGGACCAGTGGACCATTTGTGATGCTCAGAAAATAATATTTTTCTTTTTTTTTTAAATAATATTTTTCTACATAACACCGCTGCCGTATTTGTGTTAGCTAAACCTTTGTTGTCATTCAGAAGAATGACAAAATTGTTGATTGTAGGGAGACTGACTTGTTTTTGTTTTTTTTTTCTGACTTGTTTTGCAATCCTGGGGAGTCCCTAATTTTGCACATGTGTAGGGGTATACCATCCCATTATATGGAAAATTCTGAAATAAAGTATTTGGATTTTGGATGGAAGAAATTTTTTTTGATTTTTTTTTTTTTTTTTTTTTTGAGACTTGGAATTAGCCCTTGTAGACCAGGCTGGCCTTAAACTCATAAGGATCCGCCTGCCTCTGTTTCCCTAGTGCTGGGATTAAAGGCGTTACTACTAGGTACTAGGTAGGTACTAGGTGCTACCTACTACCACTTGGCTGGATGGAAGAATTTTTAAGGTATTTATATGTATGTATGTTGTATGTGAGAGAGTGTCCAGGCAGGTCAGGTCAGGCATTCATGAGTCATCTGGTGTGGCTGCTGGGAACCCAACTCTAGTCCTCTCAGAGGGCAGCGAGTGCTCTTAACTACTGAGCCATCTCTTCAGTTCTGGGATCAGGATTTTGCTTTTATGTTTTACTTTAGAGGAGTTTTGCATCTTTTTTTTTTAAATATTTATTTATTTATTATGTATACAATATTCTGTCTGTGTGTATGCCTGCAGGCCAGAAGAGGGCACCAGACCTCATTACAGATGGTTGTGAGCCACCATGTGGTTGCTGGGAATTGAACTCAGGACCTCTGGAAGAGCAGGCAATGCTCCTAACCGCTGTTAAAAAAAAAAAAAAAACTTGATTTACTAAAAGTTACTATTTGAGGAAGTCAAATCAGACAGACCTGAAAGGACAGGCTTAACTAACACCCCCCTTCTCCAGGGTCTCACCGGGCAGCATACACCTTTAATCCCAGCACTTAGGAGGCAGAAACAGGCGGATCTCAGTGAGTTTGAGGCCAACCGGGTCTACAAAATAAGACAGCCAGGGCTACATAGAGAAATCCTGTCTGAGGGGGGAAAAATCCAGGGCCTCAATGGTTAGCCCAGTGCTGAGCCACACTGCTCATAGCCACAGAATGACTGAACAAGTCACAGTGTACTGTATATATATATCAAGACTGTCCTCCAAGTTTTGATGGAGGCTAACCTTGAACTCCTTATCCTATTGCCTCTACCTCCTGAGTGTGGGGAGGAACCACCACATCTGTCCTGTGTGAATTGTGTGTAAAAGCATTTGGTCTCTAAAATAAATACTCATTTTTCTCTGTATCCTCAGAGTAATGATAGGGCATTTTCTGGGTTGTAATTTCCCTGCATCTGGATTGGCAGCAAACACTGTGTACGCTTCCCAGATTAATGAGGGAAGAAGAAACACACACATTAAGTTCCTGTGTGGTGGTGCATGCCTGCAATTCAAGCACTCCCAACACAAGAGGCAGGTGGATCTCTGTGAGATTGAGGCCAGCTTGGTCTACAGAGTGAGTTCTAGGTCAGCTGGGGTTGTCACTGAGGCCCCAGGTAGCTAATGGTGATCCTTTTTTTCTTTTGCCCTTTCCTCCCAGGTGTTGTATAATAGGCTTGGGCTACCGTGTCTGGTTTCATGCAGTGCTGAGGATTGAACCCAGAACTTTACGCATGGTGGACAAATACTTACCAAGTGGCTACATCCCCAGCCCCAGGTTTTTTTTGTTTTGTTTGTTTGTTGTTGTTGTTTTTCTAGGCAGGGTCTTTCTATGTATCCCTGGCTGGCCTGGGACTCGATTTATAGACCAAGGTGACCTGGAATTCACCGATCCGCCTGCTTCTGCCTCCTGTGAGCTGTAATTAAAACTGTTTGCTGTTGGGCAGTGGTGGTCCACACCTTTAATTCTAGCACTCAGGAGGCAGAGGCAGGCGAATCTCCGTGAATTTGAAGCCAGCCTGGTCTACAGAGTGAGTTCCAGCTGGGATAGCCAAGGCTACATAGAGAAATGTCTTGAAAATGAACTAGGGGGAAGGGGAGGAGAGGGAGAGAGAATTGTTGGTGTGGTGGGACTCTAGGGAGGCAGAAGCTACGGAAGTTCAAGGTCAAGGGCACACAGTAGGTGCAGAGCCAGCCTGGACTAGTAGAAACCTGTCTTCAGAAGAAAAGCCCTGTGGTAGGAGTGAAATGGTATCTCATTCTGGTTTCAGTCTTCATTTCCCTGTTGGTACTTAACACTTTCTGTGTTGGTTGGCTACTGTGTAATACTTGGAATAATATTAAACCTTTATCAGATGTACTATGTATTTGTGTATTAATATATTTACTTTTACTCTGTGGCTTGTCATTGTTATTTTCCTAATAATGTGTTTTGAGGCACAAAAGATAAAATAACTTAGTTTTATTTTCAGTGCTAGGGCTTAAGTCTAGAGCCTACCTGTGAATGATGGCTAACAGCGGTTGATCTCAGCACCCAAGGATGAGGCAGAATTGCTTTAGTTCAAGAACAGAGTGAAAAAACAAAACAAAACAAAACTGGGCTGTAGTACTATGGGCGGCGGGGCTGCATCCCCAGCACCCCGGCCGCCTGGCTAGCTTATGCCCCGAAATAACAACACACAAATTGTATTCATTTAAACACTGCTTGGCCCTTTAGCTCTAGCCCTTACTGGCTAATTCTGATATCCCGATCAGCCCATCTCTAATAATCTGTGAGAACTGGTCTTACCGGGAAAGGTTCAGCATGTCTAACCTGGCGGCTTGCTTCATCGCATGTGTCTGCCCGGGAGAGCAGAGCATGGCGTCTCTCTGAGGCATCTGCTCCCGAGAGGAGAGCTGTAGAGTCTGAGCTCACTTCCTCTTCCTCCCAGCGTTCTGTTCTGTTTACTCCTCCCACCTATCTTCTAACCAATGAGGGCCAAGCAGTTTCTTTTTATTTAACCAATGACCTTCCTCCATCATTTCCCCTTTTTCGGTTTAAACAAAAAAAAAAAAAAAAGGCTTTAACTTTAACATAGCAAAATTACATATAACAAAACAGTTATCAAGTAAAAGTTACAATAATCTTTATCATAACTAAGGAAAACCATAACTATAACTAACTATTCTTAACTCCATCAAAGACTCCAGAAAAATACAATACTACCTAAGCAAACAAGAAAAAAGCAACTTTTAAAACTCGAGAAATGACAGAGACATCTCGCTGCCTGGACAGTCACCCAAAGTTCCTCTGTACCGTTGGGGCATCCATCTTCAGCCTTCAGGCCCATGGTATCCAGCAGACATTTCCATAAAGCAGGAAAATTCAAAGTCAGTTTAGTCACTATCTGTTGTGTCCTGCAGAATGTCTCGCAGACTCTTTCATGAATCAGGAACCCCGAAAGATCATCTCACCTTAGGCAAGTTCAGTAGTCCTCTCTCTGTGGGTTCTCTGTGTCCAGTTTATGCAATAGTCCAGGCAAGAGCAGTTTCTTGCCCAAATGGCTATCAAACTCCATAAGGATCCTCTTTGATGCCCATCTTCCTCTTGAAGTAGATTGGTGCTGCCAGGAGCAGAGTGTCTCATTGTCATGAAAAGTCCTCAGTTATTAAAACATTAAATGTCCTATTCTGTAATCTTTGAAAGACATGAAGAATGTCTATCTAAAATATATCTCTATATATCTAGAAAATCTAACTAACATGACTACAAGCTTTACTATTATCGATGATTATCCATTAACAACCTATATTTCTTAATTATACAGTACATATTTAAATGAACTACACAATCACAATACCTTAATCAAAATCAGAAACACTTATACATTTAACAAAAATGACCTTAAATCTCTATCAATAAAGCAAAATCTATACTAATGTAAATTATTCATATCTATATCATATCCCCCTTTAAATGTAAAAGAACGTTTATAAACCATATTTGGGAACATGGGCACAGTTTTTTCTCTCCAAACTGCTTCCTGCTGAATGGGGGCGTCGTTAGTTAGGTCTTTCATGGTATAACCTGTGTACTAGTTTCATCTCAGTTGGCAGTTGAGAGAAGCAATTTTCTGAAGGTGTTCACACCAACCCTTCAGGAGGATGTGGTCCATCATACCAAATCGGAATAGAAGAAATGAACAGGGTCTCATCCTCTGTGGAAACAAAATAAGAAACTCCTTTCCAAAGCATCATGTCCTTAGATCCAAATTTCAAAGTCAAGGCATCAAAATATCTATGTTGGATTAGTTCAGCAGCATTTATACATAAATATCTTTTAGCATCTGTTGCTCCTTCCTCAGCATTTAAACAATTCAAAGAGAGCATAATAGCATACAGTATCAAAATTCTCTGTGTATTTTCCATCTTTGTGCACTTTATTTTAACCTCTATTTTGTTTATTTTTATTTTTTGCTTTTTTTTTTTTTTTTTTTTTTTGATTTTCGAGACAGGGTTTCTCCGTAGCTTTTGGTTCCTGTCCTGGAAATAGCTCTTGTAGACCAGGCTGGCCTCGAATTTACAGAGATCCGCCTGCATCTGCCTCCTGAGTGCTGGGATTAAAGGCGTGAGCCACCACCGATGGGCTATATTTTGCTTTTTAAGACAGGTTCTCTGTATCTAGAATAGCTCTATAGACCAGGCTGTCCTTGAATTCACAGAGATCTGTTTGTCTCTGCCTTCTAGGTACTGGGATTAAAGGCGCATGCTACCACACCTTGAAGTCACAGAGGTCAATCTCCCTCTGCCTCCCAAGTGTTGGGATTAAAGGTGTGTCCTACCACACCCAACTACTCTCTTTCTTCCTTATTTTTGTTTTTTACTTTAAGAACTTCAACTTTTAGCTTGCATATATTTTTAACACACTGTAAACCATGTTTACTGCCACAACTCTACAGCATTTCAAGGTTCCTGCCAGCAAGTAAGTTGGAGCATTATGTCCACAGGCAACACACAAGTCCTCTCTCTGTAGTTGGCCCTCCTGCCTCAAACAGTCAGAGTTTGCCCTGGCAGGATGGCCCAGAAAGCCGGCATTTTTAAACAGGGCAGCTTTTTTCCTGCTATGGCTGAAAACCGAAAAGCATGTGTTCAGCTTTTCGTCAACAGCGTTTAAGTGTTTCGTAGCAGGACCTCTTAATGAGCTGCAGGGTTTTGCAGCTAAAGCTGAGTCAGGAAGCCTCTCTCAGATGAGGCGCTTGCTTGCCTCTAGCAAGCAGAGTAGATCCGAGAAATTGTCACTATCAAGAAAACATGCTTTACTCTTTCCCAAGCTTTTTCAGGCTTTCTGTGGATTCAGTTGTCCTTGTGGGCGCCATATGTAATAATTAGGGCAGCGGTGGCTGCGTTCTCAGCACCCCCGGCCGCCTGCCTAGCTTATGCCCCGAAATAACAACACACAAATTGTATTCATTTAAACACTGCTTGGCCCTTTAGCTCTAGCCCTTACTGGCTAATTCTGATATCCCGATCAGCCCATCTCTAATAATCTGTGAGAACTGGTCTTACCGGGAAAGGTTCAGCATGTCTAACCTGGCGGCTTGCTTCATCGCATGTGTCTGCCCGGGAGAGCAGAGCATGGCGTCTCTCTGAGGCATCTGCTCCCGAGAGGAGAGCTGTAGAGTCTGAGCTCACTTCCTCTTCCTCCCAGCGTTCTGTTCTGTTTACTCCTCCCACCTATCTTCTAACCAATGAGGGCCAAGCAGTTTCTTTTTATTTAACCAATGACCTTCCTCCATCACTGGGCTACAGAGTAAGATCCTTTTTCAAAAAAAAAAAAAAAAAACAGCTGACCTAGTGAAACCCCCAACTGCTTTCAGTGCTGACACTTCTGCCTTTTGCCTGAGGTCTGAGATTGCTAAGGGGTGTTTGAAAGGACGGAGTGAAAGTTTCTTTCTCATGATCTACGTATACTTTTTTTTTTTTAATTGAGACAATGCTTCTCTGTGTAGCCCTGACTGTCCTGGAACTCTATAGACCAGGCTGGCCTCGACCTCACAGAGATCCACCTGCCTCTCCCTCCCAAGTGCTGGGATTAAAGGCGCATGCCACCACCCACCACCTGGCATATTAGTTGTTTTAAGACGTGGTTTTATGTAGCCCATACTTGCCTCAAACTGGTAGCAGTTCTCCTGCCTCAGTCTCTCTCAGTGCTCAGTGCTGGGATTGCAGGCGTGCCCTCTGTGATTGCTGATTTCAGATTATTTTTAAGAAGTTCATCTGTTTGTCAAACCTGAAATATTCCATTCAGTATTTTAAGTGTTGGAAGCATCCGGTGACCACTTCCAATGAACAGGTCCAAGCCATATTGTCCATGTTTCCCTTTTACTGATTATTTTGTTAAGTAGGGCTAAAATATAACTCAACATGTTAACATTTTCTGCTTCTAAATGCTGTTCTCTAGTAATTCATGCGAGACAAGGCTACTACATTTTTATGTGAGACAATACAGTTTCAGGGTTAAACAAACAGTGAGATTTGGAAAATGCAGCTCCATTATCTGTTTCCATCTGTATTTTCTAAACAAGAAGTTCTTTAACCCTGTGCCACCTCTCTATCCCCAAGGTTTATTTATTTATTTTTTTTGTTTATGTGTATGTAGAGGTCAGAAGGGGAAGTCAGATTCCCCTGGAGCTGGAGTTACCAGCAGTTGTGAAGCCACCCCCACATGGATATTGGGAACTGAACTTGGGTCCTCTGGAGAAGCAGTGCACACTCTTACCATTGAGCCATCTTCCAGCTACTGAAGTGTGTAAAGAGGGTCATGGCAGCGCACCACTATATGGTCCCAGTATTTGGGAGGCCGAGACAGGAGGACTGAGGGTTCAAGGTCTTTCTAGAGTTACATAGTAAGACCATATCAGTGTGACACTTAGTAGGTGCTCAGAAAGCATTTGTCTTGCATCATGAACCTGCTTCCTGTCCCTCCAGCACTTCTCCAGCAGACTGGCTAGTGACTGTTTTCACGCAGCAGCTCTATGCTGCTGGCCCCAGGCCTCTCATTCAACAAGTTCATGGGCCTTGATGCTCTTGGTCACCACTGTAACCCTGGTTCCCATACTATCAGATGCTCTGAAAGGACTTGTTGATAAGTGTTGGGCAGTGAAGGTGGAGAGATTTGAGATTCTGAGTGATCCCTGTTGCTGGAGTATGTTGACACTCTCACTACTAATAAACCTTCAAGGCAAGGAACTCGGCTAAGAACATTTTGGATTTGTAAAAATGCTGATTACGATCTAAAATATAAATCAGCACAGTTTCAGAGTCATCATGCCCATTGAAATCAGATGCTTGCTGGCTATATGAGGGACAGGTCTGTTGTAGGCCATATTTTCTACGTGGTGTGACAGCCAAGGTCTCGGCCTGTGGCTACCTAACAAAAGGCTCAGGATGGGCTGCTCCTTCTCTTTTGTTATTATGTAGATCGCCTGGGAAGAGGTGTGGATTCCAAGCTGGTGACCTGAGTTGCAGGTGTGACTGTACTCCCACATTCTGGAAAGAGAATATTAATGAGCTTCCACCTTGGTTTGGGGGGGGGGGCGACACCACACGGGGATAAAAGGTGTTTGAGGATCACGCTGGTGATCTTCAGACTCCCTTCCCATATTGCTGTGTGAACTGTGTCTCATTTTTTTCCCATGTCTCTGCACCGGTCCAGTTAGGGAAAGGTAGTTTTATGTTGGGGCATTGGACCCCGACAGTCTGTGAGCTGTTGACAAGTGGGAGGTTCTCCCCCGACCCCCAAGTTAGGACTCAAGATAGGTTTTAACCATGTTTTCAAGTATATACAGTGTGGTGCTGTACACCGCAAGTGAGTGCAGCATTGCTTTTTTTTATCCTTAGCCTGGAGTCTTTAAGGTAAAATAACCAATAAACATAAGGACACAGTCCGTCCTGACTTAGAATATAAGCTGCTGTGGGTGTTGTTTCTAGTTTTAATTAGAGGCATACTTAGTGTTATGGTTTTGGTCCCTTCAAGAGACAAGCCACACCCATTCCCCTCCCCATCCGCTGAGGCAGGCTGATCTTCAGCTTCCGGCCTGAGCTCGTTCTCTTTTCCATCTTCCTCTCGGAGAGGCAGCTTTGCTTCTGCCTCTCTCCCCACTTCTCTGTCTCTTTCTCCTCTTCTCTCTCTCCCTCTCTCTCTGTCCCCCCCCTTCACCCTTCCTCCTCCATAACCCCCTGAATAAACATCCAACCTCACCCTGCATGTCGTGTCTATCTATGTTTCTGTCTTCTGCCCGCCTGCCATGTGTCTCCCTGCCACCACCGCTCGGGCCACTGCTCTGGGACCGGCAGCGATTTCTGCCTGGGACTGGCTGCTCCCAGGGCCTGCTGCCTGCCACCACATGGTCCGCCACCATTTGGTGCCATGACTCCTGCTTTTTATTATAAGGAAGACCTGGGAATGTTGTAGAGAAGGTCCTCGAGTCCTGATTCTGCCCCAGGAAGGAGCTCAGAGTCCCAGACGGCACCTAAAGCCGGAACTCCGGCCCCAGGTGGAAGTCTGGGGCAGGCGAATCATCCGAGTCACGTGGCACCAAAATGTTGTTCTTTTTTAAAAAATGCTGCAAGATGCCCGCGGCAGTAGGCAGCAGAAATGCTGTAGGTCCCAAATGGTGGCGGCGGGCCAGGTGGTGGCAGGCAGCGGGCCCTGGGAGCAGCCAGTCCCAGGCAGAGACTGGCTGCTGGTCTCAGAGCAGTGGTTGGTTCCAGGCAGGGAGATACATGGCGGGTGGGCAGAAGACAGAAACATAGATAGACACGACATGCAGGGTGAGGTTGAATGTTTATTCAGGGGGTTATGGAGGAGGAAGGGTGAAGGGGGGGACAGAGAGAGAAGAAGAGAAAGAGACAGAGAAGGGGGGAAGCAGAGAAGTGGGGAGAGAGGCAGAAGCGAAGCTGCCTCTCCGAGAGGAAGATGGAAAAGAGAACGAGCTCAGGCCGGAAGCTGAAGATCAGCCTGCCTCAGCGGATGGGGAGGGGAATGGGTGTGGCTTGTCTCTTAAAGGGACCAAAACCATAACATTCCCAGGTCTTCCTTATAATAAAAAGCATGCACGTCAAGGAAGCAGAAAAGGAAGGGCCCAAGATGGCGGCAGGCAGGTCAGAGGTAATGGGAGTGGGCGTGGCTTATCCCTTAAAGCGACAGGAAAGCATAACACTTAGCTCCATGGTTCCCATGTTTCCATGTTTTCATGCTTTGTCTTTGGGATTCACACATGCTGCCTGTCATCCCTCTGAGTTTTTTAAGTCAAGGTTCACTATGGTTTAAACTGGCCTGGAACTTTGGTAGTCCTCCTGCCTTAGCTTTTGGAGTGTTGTGATTACAGATGTACTCACCATGCCCAGCCCAAAGTTTGCTTCAAGAGGCATTTTTTTGCTTAGGATCTGGAAATGTTGGTTCTTTGAAGGAGAGTGAAGAACCAAGCTGTTTATGAAATTGCCACCCATGTGAGAAGCCTATTCCTCATGGGAGCTACTCTCCCATGCTCTGTATGAGCACAAGGTAGGAAGAGCTCCTTTCCATTGCAGCAAGGCCAGGGCACATCCTGGAGTCATCTGCAGGGCTGTTGGATCTCCCACTGTAAGGTTCTGGCCTGGGCTACCAGTCTGAGCCAGTGAGAAGCTGGAAGGGGGAAGAAGTCAGAGGTTGGTTTGGCACTGTTGATTTTGTTTTGCTGTTGACTTGGGAGGCTGGCTTCTTTTCACTCTGGTTTAAAGTATTAAGAATCTTAAGATTTGTAGGAATTAGAATGTTGAGATTTGTTCAGATTTCACTTGGCACTAAGGAAGATTAACTTGAATTTTAAGAGCTACTTTGGGGGTTGGCTTTAGGCTCATGCTAATTTGCTTCCTTAGTAATGACTTTATTATAGAAAACCTCAGAGCTACAATAAAATGAATAGTATAGTGGACCTCCATGATGTGACTAGAGACTTACCATGAAACAAAGTAGAAGGGCCGGCTGGAAGAGCCCCTCCCTGCCCCAGCATAAAACAGAATGTAAGCCAGAGGTCTGCTAGTCTGTAACCTGGACCTTTGAAGGTTTGAGTGGCTAGACTTCATTCCTTCAGAGGCCTGTGATCTCAGGTGCCATCCTGTGAAAAACGATGACAGACAGTGGGTAAGCCTGCAGGGACAGCAGGAGGATTGAAAGATCGTATGCAGATGCTTGAAGTCCAGTACCAGTTCAGACAAATGTCTCCTTACTGTCCCTGTGTCCTCGCTACCATGCTGGGTAGGTGAGAGGGAAGCTTCCTGTCTATAGATTAGAATCTATAGAATCTATAGTGAATGGCACATGCAAGGCCTGAAGCTCTTGGTCTCAGTGAAATTCCTACCACTCCCAACCTTTACTCTTGAAATTCAGAACTTCTGCAGGGACCATGTCTTCCCAGGCTGTGGTAAACCTGGAGGGTGAAGGGGCCTGTGCCCCAGAGGCTCTGCTTTCGAGTATAGCACCTGTGTGTTGCCATGCCCTTGGCCCTCCCTCTGAGAAGATGTTACTAATTTCTACTGCGCTTAATTTATACCAGCCCTGGGCAGAGCCACGTCTGTACTTGCAAAGGAAAAGCCCTGCAGAAGCACCTGCCAGCCCGCCTCTGGCTCTTGTGGTTTGTGTTCAAGATCATTGCCCAATAACCACCAGTTAAACACTACAGATCTAATTTTAATGTTATTAGCCCTGCTAATTCATTAGTGCTAATTAAAACAGTAAAACAGATGGCACATTCAGAGCTGATGCTTCAGGTATGTGTTGTGTGTTGGAAAGCAGACTCTTCATTGGATTGTGCCACTTGCCAGAAGACTGTTGTGAGCTGTGTCATCAGACATGTACCTTCTGAGGTAAATCATGTTTGACTAGGTTTTTGGGGAAGGAGGGGTCGAGACAGGGTTTCTCTGTAACTTTGGAGCCTGTCCTAGAACTCGCTCTGTAGACCAGGCTGGCTTTGAACGCAAAGAGATCCACCTGCCTCTGCCTTCCAAGTACTGGGATTAAAGGTGTGCACCACCGCCCCAGCCTTGACTAGGTTTTAACACATGTTGCCATTCTTGTTCTGTTGGAACAATATTTTTGAACCATTAAGTCAAGTTTAAGAGTGATAAAGGGAAATGACACTTATTTACTCCTGCACACCTCTGTCACCATGTTAATTTCTGTTTTTTTTTTTCAATGAACACAGGCTCTTGAGAAGGCTGAGGTGAAGAACGTAATAGTTGAGTCAGGGCCGGACTTCTATAGAGTACTCTTTTAGCTCACTCTCTTTTCTTTCTGTCACTTTTTCTCTTTCCTTCTTTTATTTTGAGATGGTTTGAACTCTGGATTTCCAGGTTCTGCTCTCTAAATGGCCCTCTGCTATTTGTAGTCTTTTCAAGGATAGTTGTTTCTCTGTTGTAACTATAAATACAATATCTGGATGTAAGATTATTTCTGGTAGGGATTTTTGATATGGAAACCATAAAAAATCTTGTCTTTGTTGGTATATAAAATATTTGACCCTTTGGTCCCAAATCTACTTAATTTCATTCCTAAATACTATTGAAAAAGTTAAGGAGAATCTCATATTCCAGCGAATGGTGTGACACTCTGTTAATTGATGTGGAAGTTTAACAGTCTAATGGTTGGTTCAGTAAAGCAGAGAACCTGTGTGGGCCTGGCGATTGCTGTGTTCTTTGGTTGATCTGAGCAGGGGCCTTTTAGGGATTAGAAAGCTGTCTGGGGTTGAGTCACGCTGCTGCTTGGCTTGGTGTCCATCGTTTTGAGCTGGAACCAAAGGGCCAGTGCTCTGTGTTCCCTGTGTTTCCTTTCTCTGGTCCTGCACTGCTGTGGGCACGGTGGCCTGGCTTGTCCCTGGTTCTGTGGCGGCAGGAGTAGAGCTTAGTTAGTGTAGGCCTTCAAGGGTGGTGCCTTTCCCATTCTTTTAGTCACTCAGGATATCCCCATGCTTCTGAGTTATTGGAGATGACTGGCTTGAGGTTAGACAAGATGGTTTCTTTTTCCACTCTTTTAAAGAATATCTGTGTGTACCATGAGAATGCCATTGGTAGAGTGCACTTACTTGTCTATAAAGG